>NC_040912.2:64492699-65119048 GCF_004126475.2 Phyllostomus discolor | reverse complement strand
TCAGTGAATTTTTTTTAAGCCTCTTTCAATGCATTTGCCAATTTCATTGATGGGTGATTTACAAGTACACCTGCCCACACCATGCTGAGTATCGGGCAGTTTTTAACAAAAAATGGCATGACCTTCATGCTCCGTCTTCCCTATTCATTCCATCTCAAATGGAGTGATTTTTTTGTTTGTTTCCCCAGATGAAAAAATCCTCAAAGGGAAACGTTTTGCCAATATGGGAAGAGGTGAAACAAAAAACAGTAGAAGTACTAAAAGTCATCAAAATCAATGAGTTCAAAAACTTTTTTAAGCAATGGAAAAAATGCCTCAATTGGTATAGTGCATCAAATGGAGAGTACTCTGAAAGTGACTGAAGTTTAAACATATAAAAATAAATACACAATTTTTATAATTAATATGAGTTTTTGGGGGGAGTCCCTTGTATATGCATATATCCTTCCAAACTATTATTATTTTGACTTTAAATCAAAGTAATATTTTACAGCAGAAAATATTTACCTCAGCAAGAAAAATAACTAAACACCAAATCAGCACAAAACTTAAGCTCTTGTGGACAGTAACATATCTAAGATATGTGTTCCATGTAGTCACGGCTGGTATGCTATCCATGTCATCAAAAAAGCACTCCTGAAAAAAAGCACACATGGTTATTGCGATGAGATTATACAGTTTCACTTATGTGGTTTATTTTGAATGTGTGAAAATAATAAAATATTACTTTTTGAAGCAAAGTGAATTTAATATAAATATAAACCATTGTGAATAACACTTGTGGTGTCACTCCACAGCCAGTATGCCCACTGGAGCAACATAACTTTTCAAACCATGAGAAGCACCATAATTCTTCAAAATTCTGAAAGCATAACGCTGATTTATGAAACTATTGTTTTTGGGCAATTTTACCATTTTAATGCTTATCAGTGTCACATCTTGCATCAAATGAACAGTACCATCACAATGAAGCTTCCCAGAACTCTACTAGATTTAACTTATTTCTTAAGGGGGTCCATGGATAAGTAGAATTTGAAATTTTGCTAGCTGTGGAAATCTCCAAATAGACCTGGGACCAAAAGGTGTTTGTAAATTCCTAAATAGCCTAGGACACGGGCGTCAAACTCATTTTCACCGGGGGCCATGTCAGCCTTGCAGTTGCCTTCAATGGGCTGAATGTAATTTCAATTCCTTAAGTATTAAGGAGTAGTTACATTTATATAGTCCTAAAATTATTTTGGCCCTTTGAAGGCAACCATGAGGCTGATGTGACCCTGGTGAAAAGGAGTTTGACACCCCTGAACTAGGATTATCTCTCTTTCCAGCTATGATTTAAATTACAGGATTCTATTCCTCAGTGTATTCCCCTAGAAGTTTTTGTCAAATGTAGATGCAGTTCAAAAATTTGAAAAAGAATGATTCTAGGTAGTCCAAAGGGAAAAGATATTTTGTTTCTCATGAAGTCAACAAAATTCACAGAAGAAGCAGTAAAACTTCAAAGAAGGAGTCCTCTGAAATTGGGACATAGAACACTAGTTAGGTATGAAGATTTCTGGAGAACGATAAACCTGGCTTTGAATCTGGATTCCACATTGACTTCCTAGATGCTTCTTTAATTTGGGCAGTTGAACTTCTCTGAACTTTACTTACCTTATGTATAACTGAGGAAAATGATAGGTATATTCTAGGATAGTAATAGGGACTAAGTATATGCTGCCTGGCAATAGAAGCAATCAGTAAATAATAGTTAGGTATTAATCAAAGAAATCACTCTTTACAACTAAATGTATAAGGCTCAGGTTTGAGAAATTTATTCAGACTGATATTAAAACCACATAAGTAAATAATCCTTTAGAAAACCTTTTTAAAATTATATGAATACTGGAAGTATTTATTTTAGAAATAACATATCATGTTCCTTCATTTTACAAAAGAGGAAAACTCAGCCCAGAGATGTTAAATGACATGTGATTGCCAAAAGTCATACTACTCTTAATTGGTCTGTGCCATTAAACATATCAATTCATTACAACACTGTTTCATCCAAGGCCCACAAATAATTTTTCTAGTAAAAAATTAAAGAAATCCTCTCCACTTATACTTCTTCCTATTTTAAAAATAGAAGTTTTTTCTCCTTTAAAACTTAATGTAAAAAACTTTCTATCTGAAGGCTGGTGCTAGTATATGTTGAGTTTCACATACCTTCTTTAAAAGAAACCTGTCTAGAAACCCAAAATATAAAACAAATTTAAAAGATAAAAAAAGTTCACACTAAGATCAGGTAAGATTAACATATAAACCAGAATAAAAAAACAGAATATGTAGTCCTATTGAGAAACTAGATGCTTATATACCTTACATACAGAAATATTTCTTGGGCTCTAAATAACTGCTTTATCTGTTTACATATTTATTTATACTCCACTTCTTCCTAGAGAGGTTTTAAGGTTGTAATAATCAGTTGTGTAATGATTTTTAATAATTTATAATTTTTCTAACTTACAATAATGATTTTCACTGGCCCAGTAAACCCAACACTAGCCCTTGCTTTGATATACGTTTTATGGGAAAAGATATGTCTTTCACAAAAGGAAATAGTTGATTCTTTTACATTTTGAAGTTGCATGTAATTATGAACTTTGCACTTTCAGACTCTTAAGATAAACCTAATGCTAAATCCATAATTGGAGTAAGTTTTGTAACATATTATATATTGTATTTCACTCAGTTGTACTCTGTGGCAAAAAAAAAAAAAAAGAACGACTAATAATTTATACACACCTTTAAATCTTCTTCATTAATTTCTTCACTTATTTCCAAGCCGCTACCTTGAGATAAACGTCTTGAATATATATCCATTTCAGCTAAGTCCGCCTGAGGGGCCAGTGACATTTTTCCTGTAGATGCTCCTGTCCTTTGGTGAATAATTTGACACTGGTTCACTGAGGAGTGTGTCATTAGGTTCAGAACAGATTGCCTTCTTCGTTTCTGAAATGTGGGACCAGTGTTAATCACATTGCTTCGTGGCAGGATAGCCTCTCCCTGCTCAGAATCTGGAACTAAGGATAGTCTTCTCTCAGGAGGCTCTTCTGAATCTTCTTCGATGCCATTCATTTGTAATGGAGCCTTTTGTACTATTGAAAATTTTTTTGTAGAATTGATTGGATTGAAAACAGAGTTCTTCCTTTTTTCACCAAACTCCCCAGTCTGTTTAAAAGACTGTTTTTTTGTTTCATTCCGGGGGATGGCAGCATCTCCTTCTAATGAGAAACGCCGTAAAGTCTCAGTTAAGATTGAATTTCTTCTTTCTGCACTAAACTGGTCGAAAGAATCATATCCCATGAGCTTTGAGTGGAAGTCAGGCCGTAGATTTTGTAATTCTGAAAATGTCCCATAAAAATAGCTGCTACCTTCATGTAAAATTAATATTTTGTCAGCTTTCTTTAAGTGTTCCATTTTAGAAGTGACCAAAATCCTAGTTTTGTTAGCCATCAATTTACAGACACAGCTTTAAGAATATAAAAAGATATAAATAAGATATCAATTTTATAAATACTTTATTGTAATGAACATTTCATTTTAATATTTTATCATATTCTCATATAAAACCTCTATAATATAATGTTACTATACTTAAAATAATTCTAAAAGTAAATACCTAATACAAATCAATTTGGTGCCTTTTGAGTTATTATGGCATGAAATACTGTATTATTGAATTATTATAGTATGGCATATTATAAAGTTGAGTGTTAACAGACCTCAAATGAAATTAAATATCTTTATTAAATAAATGTTTGAGTTCGAGCAAACTGGTTATCCTCTGGGTTTTGGTTTATTCATCTAGAAAATGGAGAATTGTTAGATGACCTTTAAGATTCCTGGCAGGAGAGTTCCAGCCAAGATGGAGGTATAGGTAGAAACCCTTCACTTTCTTTTTTTTTTTTTAATATTTTATTTATTTATTTTTAGAGAGTGAAAGGAGGGAGATAGAGAGAGAGAGAGAGAGAAACATCACTGTGCGGTTGCTGGGGGTTATAGCCTGCAACCCAGGAATGTACCCTGGCTGGGAATCGAACCTGGGACACTTTGGTTCCCAGCTCGCGCTCAATCCACCCAGCTAGGCCAGCCAGGGCAAACCCTTCACTTTCTTGCATAACTAAAAAGAGGATAACAACAAATCTAAAAACAGTAAACAACCAGAAGTGCCAGAAAATCAAACTCCAACAACCAAGGAATTAAAGAAACATTCACCCAGACCAAATGAACAGCCAGGCGGGCAGAAAAGATGTGCCACAAGGTGGCAGACTGTGCGGGCTGGGCTGGCTGAGAGGCCCCAGTGGCAAGGCAGCACACTGTGTGAACTTGGCAGGACTAGCTGAACAGGAAACTAAAGACTCAAGCTAGCTGTAAACTAACATGGAGGCTGCCACGGTGGGAGTAACTCCCAGTCTCACACAAGAGTTTGTGGAAAAGTGGGGCTAGAGTCAAGCAAGTGAGCCACATTGTTCCCTCTCTGACCCCTCCCCAACAGACAGCGCCATAACACAGCAAAGAGGGTTACCCTGTCCTCAAGAATACCTAAGGCTCTGTCCCTTACAATGTACAGGTGCACCAAGATAAAGAAATATGGCCCAAATGAAAGAACAGACCAAAACTCCAGAAAAAGAGCTAAGCAATGAGGAGATAGCCAACCTATCTGATGCGGAATTCAAAACACTGGTAATCAGGATGCTCACAGAACTGACTGAACTCGGTCCCAAAATGAAGTAACAAATGAAGGCTACCCAAAGTGAAATAAAGTAAAATATTCAGGGAACCAACGGTGATGGGAAGGAAACCAGAACTCAAATCAAAAGGAAGAAATAAATATCCAACTGGAACAGAATGAAGGCACAAGAATTCAAAAAAATGAGGAGAGGCTTAGGAACCTCTGGAACAACTTTAAATGTTACAATATCTAAATCATAGGAGAGCCAGAAGGAGAAGAGTAAGAGCAAGAAGGTGAAAACTTATTTGAAAACATAATAAAGGAAAACTTCCCCAATCTGGCAAAGGAAATAGATTTCCAGGAAGTACAGGAAGCCCAGAGTCCCAAAGAAATTGGACCCACAGAGTAACAAACTAAGACATATAGTCATTAAGTTACCTAAGATTAAAGATAAAGAGAGAATCTTAAAAGCAGCAAGAGAAAAGGTGAAAGTTACTTATGAAGGAGTTCCCATAAAACTATCAGCTGATTTCTCAAAAGAAACCTTACAGGCAAGAAGGGACTAGAAAGAAGTCTTTGAAGTCATGAAGGGCAAGGACCTACATCCAAGATTACTCTATCTAGCAAAGCTATTGTTTAGAATGGAAGGGCAGATGAAGTGTTTCCCAGATAAGGTCAAGTTAAAGGACTTCATCATCACCAAGTCCTTATCATATGAAATGTTAAAGGGACTTATCTAAGAAACTGAAGAAGATAAAAAATTATGAATAGTAAAATGACAACAAACTCACAACTATCAACAACTGAACCTAAACAAACAAACAAACAAACAAACAACAAAAACAACAACTAAGCAAAAACTAAAACAGGAACAGAATCAGGGAAATGGACAGCACATGAACGGCTTTCAGTGGGGAGGGTAAAGGGAAGAATGTGGGGGGAATGTACAAGGAGTAAGAAGCATAAATGGTAGGCATAAAATAGATGGGGAGAGGTTAAGAATGGTATAGGAAACAGAGAATCCAAAGAACTTATATGTACAACTTATGGACATGAACTAAGTGGGGGGAATGCTGGAGGGTTGGGGGGTGCAGGGTGAAGGGGGGAAAAAGGGGGGGAATATTGCAAAAACTGTAATAGCATAATCAATAAAATATACTTTAAAAACAAAAGATTCCTGGAGGATAGGGTGTAGAAGCTACATATTTCTATGTAGCTTCTAAAATGTTTGAGCTTCCTTGTTTCTTAAATTTTCTATTAAATTCCCTTTTAACTTTAAGTTGATCATCAATTTAGTTCTCAAAAGCTTATAATAAGACTAATCTGATTTGTCAAATCAACAACAACAACTGTTGGGGAGCTTTGCCTGCAGAGGCCCCCATCCGCCACAGATGGGAATAAGTCTACCAAGACATGATGTGCTTGGGGAGGAAAGGTGGCCAATCTCTCAAAGGAGAAGGACCAGGAGCCTTTTCCTCAATGGTCTTTTATTCAGTTTGCATAGGAATACAGGTAAATCTCATTAATCATTGCCAGGCAATAGGGATCAAACAATAGATGACATACAAAGAACTATGAGGGCTTATTCTGAGTCAGGGTCTGTTAGCTAAAGGGCTACAAAACTTTGGGAAACAAACTCATATCCTGCTCAGACCCTTATCAGAAAATTGAGAGCATTCTTAGCAAAGCAGTTTTCACAGGATTTTATGTATTCTTTCTTAGGCCTGATCTCCCCAGGGAACCCTCCCTTTCCAGCACAGGGCTGCACCACCCTCTGTCATTGTTTCAGACTTAAGTCAGGCAGGGGAAGTAAGGCAGCCAAAAGATTAGGAGACTTCTTGCAGGCAGAATGAAGACTCAGGCAATGTTAAAGCCGAGGAGCAAGGGTCCATCACCCCCTTTTGCTATAACCCCCAAGTCCTTCCCTGAGAGCCCCCCATGACCATGCCTGTCTTAGGTCATCCCTTCCTTGAGGAATTTTACCCATCATTGGCTAACTGATCATGCACTGGGGGCCAGGCAGGGTGAAGTAAAAGGGGCAGAGGCAGCACCCCTGTCAGGGAGATAAACTTTGTCTCCTTAGTGGTTTATGGTCCCTAGGTTGCTCACTCAGCCTTAGCCATGGGGACGGGGGGAGGGGGGTGCTTACAGCTTCTGAAACCAGGCAGGGTGTTTCCCAACATCTCCCCCTTTTTTGTGTGTGAAGTCAATTGCAGTTGTTAAGCCTGTGAAACCTACTATTTTCTGTTTCCAAATGTAATCACGAGAAAACAACCTCCATATACATTGTAAAGCACAAATAAGGATTAAGACAAGGAGGCACCCAAGGGCTGCCATGACCCAAACTCATAAATTCAGTCCATTGAACCAGTTTTTAGGGTTCAGCCACTGTAGATTATCATGGAGGATCTGGAACATTTTTTGTTCAGTTAGGCATTTGATGTCATTGAGCTGCTGGTGGAGCTCAAGCTGGAGCTAATCAATTTGTCCTTCTCCTTTGAGAGAACGGCCACCTTTCCTCCCCAAGCATACCACATCTTGGTAGACTTATTCTCATCCATGGCAGATGGGGGCCCCTGAGGGCAATACTCCCCCACAAACAACAAACCTAAGAATTGGATAAATTGACCCTCCTCAAAAACTTTTCCCTCTAGAACCAGAATAGAACCACCTAAGAATAACCAATTTCTTTTAGGTATTAAAACATTATATACTGTATAGAAAGATGCATAATTCTAGAGTGTACTCTAATATACTAGCAAAGCTAGCAAAGTTTATATTGGTAAGAAGTTACTTATCACAGTCACAGCATTGTAAAAATAGTATCTTATGTATTAAATTTAACTAAACTCTTGGAAAGGTGCTTCCTGGAATAATGCCATTTTATACATATATAAACCTATACCCATTTTGCTTAAAATCTTTATTTCTAGAAGAGTATCATGGCAATTCTCATAATAAACTACTTTATAATCATTGAAATAATTTTGAAACTTTAAAATCAAGTCAGAAAACTGTTTCTCTTTGGAACTCCACACACTTTGAGCCCTGTTAAGAGCTCCAGTGAAATGTAAATCCTGAGCTCTGTGTGACTGAGGACAAGGTACTAAAGGAGGCTTTTCTACAGATGAATAACCTGAGCATTCACTTACATTAAACATTAAAACATTCAGCTTGTTGCTCTGGCCAGGTGGCTCAGTTGGTTGGAGCAACACTCATCAAAAGGTTGCAGGTTTGGTTCCTGATCAGGGCACTAACCTAGGTTGTAGGTGCAGGTTCAAGAAGCAACCGATTGATTTCTCTCTCTTTCCCTCTCCCTCTCTCTCTCTCTCTCTCTGTCACACACACACACACACACACACACACACACCACTCTCTACAATCAATAAACGAACCCTCAGTGAGGATTTTTAAAAAATCAGCTTATTTAATTCCTTAAGAAGTTTACTATCTAAGAAGGGGATAAAATACTATCAAAAAAGCATTTAAAAACTCTAATATAATAACCAATTAAAATAATGTCACAAGGTAATAATGCTATCAAAACTACATAGATAATGAATATCAAAGCACTAACAATGGAAGAAATTGGTTTAGCAGGAGGTGGTCAGAAGTTTGCATAGATGTGATATTGCAGCTTGACTGTGAAGGGAAAATCAGATTTAAGTGCAATGTTAAACTCCTTCTTACTGAGTCACAATAGTGGGCATATTTCTCCTGGAATAAATATGCAGTCTATGATAGTACAGTAATTCTTTGTCTTTTAGCATGAGCATTATGTTACTCAAGGAACGTACCTTTCAAATATTTGTTTTTCCGTTAAAACATCTAGGTGTCCAAAAGGGGAGTCTAATAGGTACAAATCAGCATCTTTGTATACTGCTCTAAATAGAAAATGAAAACTGAGTTAGACTTCCTGAGTACTTCCCATGTCATTTAGTGTAGATGATCTTAAATGAAGAATAATAAAATAAGTTACATATGATTTTTATGGCTTTTTCACAACACTCTAAGAATTGATAACATGGTTTTACTAAAAGTAAGTGCTATAAGGTAGCAAAAGCTACAAACTGAGTCACACAAGGCCACATAATTTAAAACATTACTTTAAATAGAAAAAGAACATCTTCTAACCACAGTATCTAATTAGACAAAAGCACAGTGATATATGCCGGGAATACAATGGTAAATGTTACAGTACCTGCCCTCAAAGACTTTGTGTTTTGGTGGGGAAAAAAGTGGAATAAAATAGACTACTTCAATCCTGTAAAATGTCAGACACTAACTAAATTGTAGCACTTATATGAAATTATTTCTTTTTAATGTTTTTCATTGTAGACAGCTACCAAAAAATTAATAACAGTGCTACTGTGGCTGTGTGATTGATATGCTTTTTGCTCAGGCTCTATACCATATTTATAAAGGTTCCAAACAAGGTAAGAATTAATAATTCACAGTAAAAATGTATACCCATATTATTTGACCTTTTAAGTTAAAAAAATAAAATTTTGTGAGCAAGCAAATTTTTCATTAAGTTGATCTTAGAACAGTAATAAGATGAAGATATAGTCCAATATTAATGGAAATAAGATAATTTCTTCATAACATTTAAATTTTTCAGGTGTGGTGGTAAGTAGCCCTACCCCTATCCCAAACACATAGAATTCAGTGTTTATGTATAATTCTTGGTACTCTCAGTAAAAAGAAAAATGTGTTCAGTCACCAGGTTTCTAAGAAAAAATACAGAAAAAGCAAAAAGTCAAAGTAAAATATAAAAGAAAAACCTTTACAATGTAAATTATTTTTGAAGATAAGATGTAAGAGCTAGATAAAGGATCTTTATCAAAATATACCCTCAATGTCTACACACCTCTCTCTTTCCTTAACATCTATGACCATACTTCCTTAACAGATTAGAAAAAAATGTCTACATTGTCTAAAACTGGACAACACATAATACATTCCAATCAGAATAAAAATAATTATTTTCACTAGTACCCTCAAACTGCGTGCACCTTACAATAAAACCAAATCTTAAACTAGTAAATACAAACTCAAATGTCTGTTGAATGGCTAGAAGCCATATAGCATATCTTACCTAAGTATGAAATAGAATGTTTAAGATAAGTCTTACTTCAGCTTACAGGTTAACTAACAACTTACATTTATTTAGATGCCATTATCATTTCCTGTGAATTATCCACATCTGTTGATTTATTTCTTCAAATTGTAATTCCAAGATCAAAGCACAATTTAATGTAGAGTTGAGACAACATAATTCAAATTGTAACTTTACCTTTCCCAATATGAGTTGTGACAAGTTAATATCTAACAGCTGTAATCATCTCAAGATTTCTTCTGTAAAGTGGGGGAACAATCTTATCTTTGCAGGGTAATGTGGGAACTAAGTAAAATCACACACACACACCCAACCTAGAATATTATTAGGCAATTGTAGTTGCTCAGTGAGTTAGCTTTGTTCCAGCTTTTAAAAGCAGGGAAAAAAAAATAAGGAAAAGGAGCCAAAATATCACTAAGTCAATGTGATTTCTTATTGAACAACATTGGCAAGACAGTAAGATTCTGTTTTAATATAACTGGAGGAACATTTGACATCCCATATCACCAATGAGTTTTTAAACTGAACATAACACTTTAACAACAAAATTTTCTTCTTAATAGAAATTAACTGTATGTACTTCTCTCTTTGACAGCTCAAAATGCTTAGACCAAGGATGTCTCTACTAATGGAATCTCACACCACAGTATTCAATGTGTTTGTCTTATTTATTTGTCTTTACAGAGTACTGACATTAAGCCAAGTGATATAATTTGCCTTGCTACTCTTGTTATGAAAACTATTAATTATGTTGAAAAATTTGAAAATATATATTTATCTACACTAAGAAGCATAAGCAGAAGCTTAGAGCGGGTGTGTTCATTGTGGGGTAGGGGTGAGTGGGGCTGTCTGATGGACTTCACAAAAATTTATATCACATCTTTCCTGTGCTATGCAGAATCCCAGAGTGTTCCTTTGTAGTAAAACATACCATAGGGCAGGGGTGTCAAACTCATTTTCACCAGGGGCCATATCAGCCTCATGGTTGCCTTCTAAGAGCTGAATGTAGAGCTCCCCACCACTAGTTAAGGAGTAGTTACATTTATACAGTATTAAAATTACATCCAGCCCTTTGAAAGCAACCATGAGGCTGATGTGGCCCTGGGTGAAAATGAGTCTGACACCCCTGCCATAGGGTAATCAAATATACAAACATCAAAATAAGGGCATGCATTTTGAAAAAGCCATCATTTTAACAGATATAAATATTATTTATATCATGGTCTATAGTCTTTGAAGGTTATTCTTAAGCAGCTAGTCATCAGGTCCCAAGTACTTTTCAATTCCAAAGCAATATAAAGAAATAGAGATATGTCTATAATTTTCACATTCATGATATTTACAGTAAATGCTCACTGGACCAATAATCAGATATTCACCTTGCTAAACAAATTCTCGCTCGCTGCCCTCCACTCAGCGTGAGTCCACCTTCTCCAAGAACTACATTGTCTTTTTCTGCAAACTTGGAAATGTCCTATTATCAAAAATAGAAAGTAAGAGAGGAATTGTTAGTATGTTGAATCTGAATTTGAAAGGTGCTTTTTCCTTCAAATATAATCAATCATATAACATTATTGTTTTTAACAGCTGAATTTTGAACTGCATCTCAATTATTTCAAATCCACTTCAATTGCTCAAAACATTGCTGAAATTAAGAAATAAATCTTTTTTAATTTTTTAAATGCCATTAATGATTATTAAGTAATAATTGGTAAATATAAAAAAGGAAAGCCTATGAATATTTATGAATATATAAATATGTGTGCATATCATCCATAGGCCATTATACAATTCCAAATGCTATTAATGTGCTCAAGCAGACTTCCTTCCACTTTAAATTAATTCTTAGAATTCAGCCAAGATGGAGGTATAGGTAGATATACTTTGCCTCCTTGCACAACCAAAAAGGACAACAAAACAAATTTAAAAACAAAAAATAACCAGAACTGCCAGAAAATAGAACTGTATGGAAGTGCAACAACCAAGGAGTTAAAGAAAAAACATTCATCCAGACCAGTAGGAGGGGTGGAGAGGGGCAGCCCAGATGGACAGTACTCGAGGCAAGGCAGTGGCTGGAGGAGCAGGCGGCCCCACATTTACATGCAGATAAACTAGGAGGAACAACTGGGAAGCGAGACGGACTGTGCAACCCAGGGTTCCAGTGGGGTACCCTGAGTATCTAGTTGGGTAATAAAAGCCTCAAAACCTCTGACTAGAAAAACCTGTGGGGGTTGCAGCAGTGGGAGAAATTCCCAGCCTCACAAAAGAGTTCCTTGGAGAGACCCAAAGGTTTCTAGAACATACACAAACCCACTCACCTGGGAATGAGCACCAGAAGGTCCCAGTTTCCTTGTGGGTAGCAGAGGAAGTGACTGAAAGCCAGCCCAGACCCGAACCAGCAGCACTGTTCCCTCTTGGACCACTCCCCCACATACTGCATCCACTGCAGTGGTGCATCACTGCATCACAATGCAGTGATGTGAGTTGCCCCACCCTGGTGAATACCTAAGGCTCCACTCCTTACTACATAACAGGCATGCTGAGACAAAAAAAAAATTTGGCCCAAATGAAAGAACATATCAAAGCTCCAGAAAAAATACAACTAAGTGATGAAGAGATAGCTAACCTATCAGATGCAGAGTTCAAAACACTAGTAATCAGGATGCTCACAGAAATGGTTGAGTATGGTTGCAAAATAGAGGAAAAAGTGAAGACTATGAAAAGTGAAATAAGGAAAATATACAGGGAACCAACAGTGAAGGGAAGGACACCAGGACACAAATCAGCAGTCTGAACAAGAAGGAAGAAATAAGCCCTCAACCAGAACAGAATGAAGAAACAAGAATACAAAAAATGAGGACAGGCTTAGGAACCTCCAGAACAACTTTAAAAGTTCCAACATCTGAATCATAGGGCTAGCAGAAGGACAAGAGGAAGAACAAGAAATTGAAAAGTTATTTGAAAACATAATGAAGAATTCCCTAATCTGGCAAAGGAAGTAGACTTCCAGGAAGTCCAGGGAGCTCAGAGAGTCCCAAAGAAGTTGGACCCAAGGAAGCACACACCAAGGCACATCATAATTAAGTTACCCAAGATTAAACATAAGGAGAGAATCTTAAAAGCAGCAAGAGAAAAGCAGAGTTATCTACAAAGGAGTTCCCATTAGACTATCAGCAGACTTCTCAAAAGAAATCTTGCAGGCAAGAGGGGCTGGAAAGGAATACTCGAAGTCATGAAAGGTAAGAACCTACATCCAAGATTACTCTATTTGGCAAAGCTATTATTTAGAATGGAAGGGCAGATGAAGTGTTTACCAGATAAGGTCAAGTTAAAGGAATTCATCATCACCAACCCCTTATTATATGAAATGTTAAAGGTACTTATCCAAGAAAAGGAAAATGATCAAAAATATGAACAGTAAAATGACAACAAACTCACAAATATCAACAACTGAATGTAAGAAAACAAAAACAAACTAAGCAAACAACTAGAACAGGAACAGATTCACAGAAACAGAGATCACATAGAGGGTTAGCAGCAGGGAGGGGGTGGGTGGAGAATGGGGGGAGAGGTACAGGGAATAAGAAGCATAAATGGTAGGTACAAAATAGACAGGGAGAGGTTAAGAATAATATGGGAAATGGAGAAACCAAAGAACTTATATGTATAACCCATGGACATGAACTAAAGTGGGGGAATGCTGGTGGGGGGCAGGTACAGGGCAGACAGGAATAAAAGAGAGAGAAAAATGTGACCACTGTAATAGCATAATCAATAAAATATTTTTAAAAATAGTTTAAAAAAACTCACTTTTAAAAGGAAATCTCCAAAACTGAATAAAGTTCTCAATAAGAGAAACTAAAAGAATGCTACTTACGTTCACCACCCCTGCAGTACCTAAACATATTTAGTGGGCGGCCATGAGTACCAGGCAACTCCTTCCCATAGTTCTCTCACCTACCCACCCAGCACCTCATTCCTGTGTCCTCTCCCCAACTATTCTGACTCTCCTGTCACCTCCCTTCAACATGAGTTGTGTAATCCTTTCTCCCATTTAAAGGAACTTTCTGTGGCAACAACCATCCTAGGCATTGTAAAAGAAGTTTAGTATTTATCAGAAATAGTCCTTGACTCCCAGCCATTCTAAATCTAATTTGGAAGATAAGCCATAACCCTGGAGAATACCAAATAACATCTAAAGATTTAATTAACCACTTTAATATAGGTTATAAACTAGTAAATAATTAAAGTATATTTTAATTACAGACATACAAAAAAAAAGGGGATGTTGTCATATGGATGTTTTCTGTTTAGAATAGACACTAGTGAGACAGATTACTTTTAAAAAGCATTAAGATAAATTCCTGCATCTGAAAAGATTTAGTATTCTGAGGCAATGTTTTTTGCCTCCTTTCTGGACTGAAACCATGTATGAAATGAAGTGTGCAAATTCAGATAACAAGTAGCTCAGAGACTGTAGTTAATAGGAAGCTACTGAGATTGAAATGAAACAAAACGGTGGAGCTAGATTGTAGACAATTGTGAATAAGTCTATTATTTTAAGATCAAATGCATTAGTAATACCAATATCCTGCTGCTAATGTGAGCACTTGTTCTGATCACCTGGTTTATTGTACATTTGTAGATTTCTTTATTAGTGTTTGGCTTTTCCTATTTGATTTAACATAAAACACTTCATTTTGTGTACACTGTTAAACATTTATCTTTGCTGATTACTAAGAGCACTCAAATCTGGTAATATATTTACCTTGAGAGTGTTGGTTTTCAGCCTTCACAGCAGATTTTTCCTTCCCTGAAAATTATAATCTAAACTAAAATTATACCACTTGGTGCTCTCATTAGTTTAAAAAGCAGCCTAAAAGCAGGAGTTGCTAGGCAAAGCCTTGCACACAGAGACAAATGCTTTTTCTCTTTCTTCACACTGCAACTTCTCTTGAGTTCCCTTGCAGCTATTCATAAAAATTGCTTGCCCTGACTGGTGTGGTTTAGTGGGTTTGGTGTTGTCCAGCAAACCGAAAGGTCCATGGTCTGATTGACAGTCAGGGCACATGCCTAGGCTTTGGGCCAGGACCCCCATTGGGGCCATGCAAGAGGCAACTAATCAATGTTTGTCTGGCACATTGATGTTTCTCTCCCTCTCTTCTCCTTCCCTTCCCCTCTCTCTAAAAATAAATAATTAAAATCTTTTTTTAAATGTTGGAGGAAATAATTAAATGGAACTGAATGTGTGTTGATTTCTTATATAAAAATTAACTACTGAGATTTTTTTAAAACTAAATCTTATTGTGGTGATCATTTTGCAGTGTATACAAATATCAAATTGTTGTGTTGTGCACCTGATGATAATGTTATGTCGATTATACCGCAATAAAAAACATATCTTAAAATAAATAAAATATAAACATATAAAAGTCATGATCAATTCATTTTCTTGTTGAAGGAGACCCTGAAAAACCTTTCTCTGAAGCCATCCTATACTGCCATTTCAATTTTTAATAATTTTCTCAGCACAATTTATCTACAGATAAAATCAAGTATTTAAATCATTGGTTCTCAAAGTGTGGCTCCTGGAGCAAGTGTTTCACAAGCACCTGGGGAGCTTGTTTAAAAAAATGCTCTATCTATTCTTATTCAGAAAAATTGGGGCAGAGCCCAGGAATCTGCATGTTAACCTATAATCATGATTCCTCAGAGACTTGTTCTTTGGCTAATTTCCTTTACAACATGCTGGTTAGAAAGGCAAATATCAACTTCAGAGGATTCTGTGCATGAAATACATTAGGTCTATTTGAGATTGTAAAGCACTTGAAAATACTTAGATAAAGAGTACCAGAGAGGGTCAAAGTAATGTTACAATAATGATGCAATAAAGATTAGCTTATTTTATTACTAAGAAGTATATAATATACCCATGTATTATATGCACTTTTCACACAAATGTATCATCTTACACTTTTAAATGCACCTAACTCCATCACCCTAGTATTATTCGGCTGAGTCAGACAAATCACAAATGTTAAAGAGAAATTGCTAATATAAAGCTCATTGACTCTGACATTAACATACAACAGAAGGATCATATAGGGTGTTATACTGAGAGAAAGAGAGAGAAAAAGAACGAACTTCAAAGAAAGGGTAGTGTTACATTTAATGGTCCTATGTGATTTTGCAATATTTTCTAAGTACATTTGAGCTTTCTGTGGCTTGTAGATACGAAAGTACCATAAATCTTGTTTTATGACTGCCTTATCACTCTTTAGAATAACCTTGACAATATAGCTGCTTGGGGTAAGAGAGGAGGGTGAAAAGCTTGGGTCAGGGCAACATGAACTTTAGAGGTAATGCCATTTAATAAAGTATGTCTTTAACAGTAAATCATTGAAGAGTTAGTGCCATTGTTACTAATGTTTAATAATTACTAAACATTTGTATTGTGTTTTATGCACAAGGAAATGGGCATGAAGGAGGGAGGAGAAAAGTGTTGGTGTTGGGGGAAAAAAGGGAAGTGGTAGGGAAAAGAGAGGAACAGGAGGAGAGAATGTGAGAAAGCTGAGAGAGTACTGGAAAGGGATAAAGAATAAATTAACCATTTTTGCACATAGCTGTTGTAAATATGGATGTGTTATCTTAAAAGTTGTGTACCTCTCTATGATATATATCAACAGAGGTTAATTTCTACAGGAGGAAAGATACATGAATGAATCCATAAATTAAAAATTGGAGTTCTGTTTATTAAGAAAGATAATTTGTTGACCCTATGTCAAACTGAATTACAAATAACTATGTAGAAATATTACATAAAGATTCATCATTGCTAGAAAGCATAAGATGTGAGAACTTATCATCACTTTGGAAAATAAAAGCTATTCCTTCACTGAGCTTTAGTATTGACCAAATCTATAGCAGGGAACTTAAATTCCAATATAATTTTATTGGACTCAAAAGTACAAAAAGCACTATTATAATGAATGTTACAGTTTTTGACACCAGTATTAAACATTATTTATTATTCATGTATATACACACATATAGTTTTATGCATGAACTTGGGAGAGTATATGTATTTCTGCTAATATCCTTATGCCTCTTTAGTGCTTATTTGTGTCTATGTGTAGGTCTGTATTTGTATTTCAAAACTAATAACCTGAGCATTTTTAAAGGAAGAACTATAAAATTCAATAATTTAAAGTGTCTTTGGGTAAATGTTTCCAAGGAAGGAAAGTCAAAAAGAGACTTGAAACAAATAAAAAAATCTGATTTTTCTTATTCTGGCTCTGTATTAAACCCACTCAACTATAGATTTCTGGACTCTAGATTTCAAATTCTCTAAAATAACCCTTAAAAGTCTAGTTTTTAAAAGCTCACTAGATGACTTTGATTCAGTTGGTCTAAGAATTGACATTTAGGAAGCTGCTCATTCCTTAACTCTTTCTTCTAGGTCTACCCACCCAAGAGGCTGGGAGAAATCCAATCCATGAAAAAGTACTCTGTTGTTAGTATTTCACTGGCACATGCCATGTTATCCTGCTCTGGAGTTCCTAACATACCTCCAAGTTCCTTATTAACTAGTTTTCTGCTTTGTAATTCAGTTCCTTAGGAGATACACTTCAATACTCACTCATCATCTCTGAAGTAATCCTACCATGATTCTTATTTTCTCAATGCCAGTGGCTCAACTTGACCTGATCAGGCTTCCTCCACTTGGTGAAGAGATTCTTCACCAAGGGGAGAGGAAAAGGAAACAATAATTTGCAAGAAGAACTGGGAAGAAACTTCCTGACTTCTTTAAATTTTAAGAATAGATGACTTCCCTAAGATACACTTATTTAGAATTGTGGTAGCTTGATATATCATTTACATGAAAATAAATATCCTGAAAATACTTTTCTAACTAAGTCATGAAATTTTCAAAGGCTCACAAGTCTTTGTTATCATTACCTTCTCTATAAATAGAAGATTTATAATTTTGATGGTTTAATAATACTGTTGCAATAACAGTGAGATTAACTATCCTGAAGTTCTAACTTGAAGTCAGCAATGATCAAAGGGTAAGTCATTAGAGTCTACAATAGAGTTTATTTTCTAAGAGGCAACATCTCTAAATAGTATGTAGCAAAAAGATAGGGAATGGATTTTATTGCTGATCTCACTGATTGGGGCACAGGTGAGCTTAAAAAAGTCTCCTAAACATTCACTTCTTATTCTTTAAGATGAGAAGAATTTGCTAAGCCTCTAACCACAACATCTACCTTATCCCCCTCTAGTTTGCATATTATACTAAATGAATCTACCTAAGATACTGTTTTCATTATGGCATTTCCCCAGTAAAGAAAAGGTACTGTGGACTCAGTTGCTCTCCTCCATGGTACTTTCCTGTGCTTCCACTTAGCACCACGTTTCCCTGACTTCTCTGCAGCTAGAGTGCTGTATGAGAATTGGATTTCACCAGGTGTATGAAACATGAAAGTGAAGTGTAACACTTCTGCCTTTCTTCATCTTTGGCTGTTTTTCATTGATGGCAAGTGGGGACACAGAAACCACAATCTGACTGTCCTCTCCCAGTTCAGCTTTCACCATATGCCACTTCCTTTCCAGAGTCCAGTCTTGCTGCAATACTTTGAGCTCCCCCCCCAGAGTGCAATGTTGTTTCTTGACTCTAGGCTCATTTTATTCCCCATCCCAGCCACATGAAGCTGTAACTCCTCAAATATACAAAGTTCTCTCTTGGCTCCAGACCTGTACATTCTGTTTTCTTCCTGGAATGTTCTCCCTGTTCTTCATTCAAATGACACTTACTCATTCATCACCTCTCACCTTAGATAGCTCTTCTTCCAGGAATACCTTGCTTGACTTTCTAAGACCAGATAAAGTGCCACTTCTCTGTACTCAGATAAGGATCCTATATTGACCAATATCATAAGACCTATCAAGCTGTATTGGTTTTCACTTGTTCATCTCCACTAGAATGAAAGCTCAGTAAGGACAGGGATCTTGTCTTGTTTATTAATAATTCCCAGAGTTTGGTACAGTCCCTAGTTCAATGTTTGCAGTCACTAATATTTCTTAAGTAAATATATTTAAACATCTTTTACTCACAAATATCTGTAAATAAAAGTTCATTGCAGATGGGGATTCTTGTTATACTTGCAGACAGCATACAGAGTGCCTAACACAGTACTGTGTCCATAGTAGGAACTCAACAAATATTTATTGAAATATTTTTAAATTTATTAAGTTTGATTCAAGGGTAACTATACCTTCTAAATAAAAATTAGGTATGGTAAACTTGGTTTTGTAACATATTAATGATAATACAATTGCCATTCCAAAGACTATTTTGTCTAGAGAACACTTGCACTCAGAATTTTCAGAGGAAAACAAGTTTCTTTTCCTAGAAAGGTCTTTATGAACATTACTAAGTTGTAATGTTCTATTAAAGGTCTAAGGTTCTATTGAAATATAAGTGTAGAATCTTCTCTTGACCTTGTTTAGTTAGTCATTAGTAGGAGATGGGAAACTCCAAGAAAGCCAGGTTCAGAATCCCAGTTCTTCCAAAGGGATATGTGTGATGCCTTTTACCTTTGGAAAACAGTGCATTTGTTTGTTTGTTTGTTTGTTTGTTTTGATATTAAAGTGCACCTTCAATATCTTAATTTCATTATCTGTTCATGAAATAGCTAGATCTAGTTATAATTAAATTTTTATACTAGTGTTCTTTTGACTTACCCAAATCTTACTAAGAGAGTTTTAGGGCAAATTTGGTTTTAGGGATGTAAGAACTCTCATTTGTTAAGCTAATAATTAGTTTCAGAGTTGTAATTTTAATTCCTAAAACCTAGTTTATACTTTTAGAATTTGGCACATTTTCATTTTGACTGCAAACTCTAGGCAAATTTGTCACTAGATAAGTAGAAAGTGAGAATTCAATGTACCAATGCATATAGAGAGCTTAGCACAGCAGTGCTGACATGTGCTCTCTCAATAGATGTTAGCTACTATTTCTTAAGTTCCAAGGTTCAAATGAAGTGAAATAACAGTTTTGTTCAGGATATGCCATGATATTCCTGTTTGGTTCCAGTTCAGTAGTCTCATAAAATAAATGTGCTTGCTTCATATTACAGTAAATAAATGTCAGTGCTTTCAAACTCAATTACCTATCAGTAACAAATTATGAGTGGATCAAGGTACAGTCATTTAGTGTGACTGTATTATTATTCTGGTTTGGGAAACACAGTTAAATGTGTTTCAAATATCTGTTTCAGAGTCCATTATGTCTTGCTATTATTGAATGCAAATGTTAATTCCTGTGGCACCTTTTTTTTCACAGATCTCCCAACAGAACATTCCTGAATTCTCCTACAATGGTACAATATATTGACCATCTAAAGGTTAAACCTCTGTTTAATGCAGGTTAGTTTTGGCCAGATCTGGAAATCCAGATGTCACTAATTTTAATTTAATTAGTACTGTGGTATCTGTATGATGGAATTTATTTTCCAGAACAGCTGTCAACTCATTTCTTTACTTACTTTCCTCCCAAGCTTTTCATACTTCTTGCCAATAGCCCTCCCAAGTACTTTTCTTTTAGTAATTCTTGCCAACTTCCCTCCCAACTTTTTCTTCCAGTGTCTTAAATATGAAAACTGTCAGGCAATGGTAAAATAGACAACACAGAAATTTTACTCCTTCACCTTACATAGCAAATAGTTTTATTACAATTCATATGTAATGACTGTCATGACAAATACTTAATGTAATACATTTTGTGTTTACAAAAGGATCTCAACATTTTTTTGAAACCAATTGCATATCCTAAGCCCCTGACCTCTTCTCACACCCCTCTCCCCACCTCCCATCATGAACATTATAAAAGCCAATCACTTCTCCAAACCCAGGTAGTTTCACAAGAGAGTGACTCACTGAATAAAGACAGTTCAATTACTCATTAAGTAAACACTGGCCTGCCTAGAATTCTCTTGCTGTCAGCTGTTGGGGCTATGTGGTGAGATGAGGAATTGGTTGATACAAAAGAGGTGGTTTTCTGGGAATAAAAAAGGCAAGAGAACAGTGGAATCTGTCTCTCTTTCAATAAGGAAATATGAATGTAATCTCCTTAAGAAAGAAGTTAGTGAGGGCCCAATTATATTAATTACTCTTTTTAAACCGGCAAAGTCTCCAGTACTAGTTACAAAAATTGGAAATATTCAAAAGGACTCTAAGATAGTATGGGTACTTGGAAAGCAAGAAAAAAGAGAATAAGTTAATGGCCATGGGAATAAAAATGGTATTTTAAAAATAATTATCACTTTGCCTAGGAATCCTTTTTACTATGATCTAGATTCAAAGTAGGATATATAAGCGAGACATGGAGATGCTCCTAAAAGGGGAGGCCTGAAGGTCAACAATCTGAACTTTCTCACTCATGTTTCCACATTACAAGTTATTCTGTCAGCACACAACTCTTTCCATGCCCTTCCCTGAGATAAAGACTTTGAGCTAATCCACTGAGTGAATAGTTTTCAACACACTGAAATCAGAAAACTATGTGAAATATGTTGTGTGTGCTTTTTCCTCTCCAAGTAAACTTACACCTATCAGCCTGCTCCTGTGACACCAAGTATCACTGCATACGCAAGTGCTTTGTAGATATTAGAGCTGAACAAAAACACAAAAATGAGGAAGAAAATATTCCATTCTCATCTCCAGTTCCAAGTCTAGATGTAGTACATTAAAAAAACAGATCAACTTTGGCAGTCAAAATGAAAACATATTGAGTCATGAATGTTTGTATTTGGTGGTAGGGGCCACACAGAGAAAGAAAGTAAGGGATTCTTCTGCTGGCAATAGCTGTAGGTGTTTCATGTTCCTTTGTTCAGAGCTCCTCCTCACTTAACAAAATAAAACTTTCATTTTGGAAGGTTCTCTCTGACCTTTTTCAAAGGTGTGAACACCTGTTTAACAATAACAACAAAAATACAAAAATTGGCAACTCTAAAGTCACTGAGAATAAACTTCATTTTGATTGTAAACATAATTGGCACTTTTGATTACTTTTATTTGTCACTCCCAGCAATAATATGCGGTCATGTAATGGCTCCTCAAATTCTTAGACTGTGAGCCTCAGAGAAGAACATTTTTTTTTCACAAAATTCTTGCAACTGACATGCCTACTTCCAAATATTTCTGAAACAGTCATTGAGTAAGAATTTACCCTTCTGCATATCAATGTGCTAGGTGAAGTATACCAAGATAAATTTTTTAGAATTGCTGTTCTCAAGAAATTTACCATGTAGTTTGATAGATAACAACATATAGGAAATGTTCAGGAAAGAGGAACAAACAGAATATACTAACATATTCTGTACTCACTGCATTTGTCAGTTTAAAGTACGAGGAATTTTAGGAAATCCTGAAAGTTTTTGGCTATCTTAAGATGACTAAAAGGCCTTGCAAAAGTCAGCAAGACAGAGTGTTAGAAATGAAATGTTAAGTGTTTTATTTCACATCAAAAATGGAGGTCATCATTATTATTAATAATTTTTTGTTAAAGCCCACTTGGTGAGGTTCTCCACTGGCACTGTGTTAGTGAGACCTAGGATCTTCCTGCCTTGGTGAGATATCTCAATTCTATGCAATTCAGCTCCATGTCCTACCTTCCTAAACTCACAGCATTTCTACCTGTCCCTCTTTCCAATTCCTATTGTGCAAGGAATCCTTAATCTTAAACCCATTTCTCTCCTCTTCTATTTTCTTGAGAAAAATACCCATTCTTCCTGGAAGGAGGCCCATTTTTTTCCTGATGCTCTTTCTTACAAATTCAAATATTAAGTACATAAAGATGATTGTCCTAATATTCTCACAATTCCTCTGTTTACCTTTTGTCTCTTCTTGTTTATCATGATCATTATCTGGATTACTGAAATAGCTATTAGTGTACCTCCTTCTAATCAGAATAGCAAGCAGTACTACCATTACTACTAATATTAATACTTTTCCATGTGCCAGAAACATATAGAAAACCCTACAAAGTAGGTAATATTATTCCCATATTGCAGAGGATAAAACTCAGCACTCAGCAAGGGTAAATAACTTTCTTTAGTGACTCCGCTCTGTCAGACTTCAAAATCTATGTTCTTTCTGCTATCCCACGAAGCTTTAAATCACGTCCAGCTTAAGTCTGCTCTTCACATACAACCAAAGTGATATATATAAAATACAAAGCTGATTGAATCATACTTCTAATTAAAGCTACTCAAGACCAAATTTCTGAGACTGTTAGACAAGGCTCCCAAAACACAGCCTTCCAGCTTCATCCCTCCTCGGTCACTGTCCCCAGTCACACTATAATCCTATCAAGAGGCTTGTGGTCCCCTGTACTTTATAAATGAGTGGTTTTATGTCCTATTTTTCTGCTCATACATTTTCTCTAGTTAGAATACCTTTTCCATCTTTACTCAACTGGGTACGCTAAAAGCCCTCAACTGGACTTTTGTACTGCCCTGAGAGTACCTCTGACCCAATACTTACTATATTATATTGAAGTGGTTTCTTTTTGTATGTTTTCCCCTGACTAGCCTATAAGTTCTGTGAGAAAAGGGATAAAAATGTTTTTCATTTTGTACCCACCTTGTTCCCACCACAGTAAACAGTGTCTGGCATAAGGTAGTCACACAGTACTGTTTCGGGTCTGAAAGGGACATAGGCACTGGAATCACCTCCCAATCCACTGCCATTTCTGGAGCCTGGAACCAATGTGCCTACATTCTAAACCTTCAGGATCAATGCCATCTGTTTTCTTCCACAGAATACTCCAACTTTTGATTGGGTCATGAACAACAACTACCATATTTATAGATGACTACTTTTACAGCTTTCTCTTATAACTACTTTGTCCACATCAAAATTCATTTTGATGGTTTTTCATTACTTTCTAGCTTCATGGTTCTCCTTAATTACACCAACCTCTAGCTTGTTTCCATAGTAGTCACTTACTAACAAGAACTAACTCTCAGTCACATTTGTCTTATGTCATACTCTCTAGCAGTATTCTCCACCTCAAAAGATAGCAGAACAAACTGATGATTGCCAGAGGGGAGGGGGATAGGGGGACCTGGTGAAAAAGGTGAAGAAGTACAAAATGTCAGTTACATAATAGTCATGGGGATATAAAGTACAACACATGGCATATAGTGAATAATATTGTATTAACTATCTATGGTGCCTGGTGGGTACTGGAAATATCAGGGGGACACTGTGAAGTATATAATCATCTAATCACTATGTTATATACCTGAAACTAATACAAAATCATATTGAATGTAAACTGCAATTGAAAAATAAAATTAAAATACTAGTAAACAAAGGTAGTAGAAATGAGCTAATAGTTACTGAGTGGCTAACTTGTACTAGATGCTGTGTTAGGCACCTTGTATTTATTATTTCATTTTCTTTTGTCAGTAATACAGTGACCATTCACTCATCAATCTCCCACTTTTTCCCATTAACTCAATCATCTTTCTACTGGAATCTCTAATGTTCTTAATAAAAAAATTCCTACAAGGCCATAATTTTCACCCTTGTCACCACTGGAATTTTGTAGTCACTAGCCTTCTGCTTTCTCTGGAGGTGATTCCTTACATTAGACAAAACCAGCTTGATTCCCAAGCTTTCTCCTTTTACTCCTATAGAAACACCTCTTTCTTTTTTCTATTAGATTACGTTTTTTATTAATATGTTTTTTTCTCCTACTGGTCCATGAACCTCTGAAGTATATAGACCTTGTTTTATTTATATTTTCATAAAATACATCAAGTCTCAATAAATGTTTTCAACATAAAGATATTGTCTTCTTCTAGTTTAAAAGTTTATAAGGCACAAAAGACCATACATTACATGATTCTATTTACATGAAATATACAGAATAGAAAAATTTTAAAGACTGAAATTTGCTTAAGGCTGGCGAAGGAGGTATGAAGAAATAAAAATCAGTTGCTAATGGGGTTTCTTTTAAAGTGATTGACAATATGGTAATGGTTGTTCAACCCTGTGAATATAATAAAAACACTGAATTATACACTTTAAAAGTCATATTAAAGCTGACCATGGAGTCAGAAAAAAAATCAATAATATGTTCTTCCTCATATCATTTTTTTCCTTATTTTAACAGCTTTATGAAGCTATAATTCACATACCACACAATTATTCATTGAAACACAGATCACTGTACTACAAACCTTTTAGAAAATGGCCCATGTCTTATTCAACTTGGCATTTCCGAGACCTAGCACAGTATTCAGAATTGAGTATATGCTCATTATATGTATAAGGGACTGTTAACTCTGAATTTATTACTAGTATTTTAACTATGCCATATTTGCGTTGAGGCATTTATAGGCTTACTTGGGGAAATCACACCACCAAAATAATATTATTTCTATGGGAAAAGCTATATTCAAAGCAAAACATAAGCCTACCAGAAACCTTCCAACACCTTTCCACTAATAAGTAAATCCCATGATTTATTTTACAAGGTACTATCACAGCTGCATCTCAGTACCCTCACACACAAATATCTGTGTTCTCTAGGAATGCTCAGACCTTTTATGACAAATCTACTGAGTGTTCCAACCTCCAGGTTGTGAAACACTCTTTCTGGAAGAAGGGCTTTTGAGGAATGCAGAACATCTTCTTCAAAGTAAATCCAATACTTTTTCAGGATAGTTTTTATTTTCATTATACTTTCAAGTTGTGTGGAAAACAAGAGAATAGAACTTTTTAAAAACTGTTGAATGAGTCCACATATATACAGAGAGCCATTTACACAAGCATGTAGTCCTCTTTTAGAAAAACTGCAGTTTCTATCTATTACACAATTAGCCATGTTCCACTTTCCATACACTGTATTCTGCTTTATTTTATTCCCACTGCAATGTTTTTCATTAAAAGTAACTGAAAGAAATCTACTACTGTCAAATGCCATCTATTGAACAAGTGATTCTGAATGAAGATCACTATTCAGGAAATACTTCTGAAAACCTTATAATGATATATTCTCTATAATTATTTACATCAATAATTATTGAAGTTTCCATCATATAATTTATATATCAGATAGCACAAGATCCATATACTGACTTCACTTGAAATACTTCATGTATTTCCCAAATAATTAGCCCATTCCCCAATATTGTGAAATAAGTCAACAGCATCATTTTCATTTAACTACCATTTCAGATCATTATAGTCACTAGAGATGATACAGTTATATGTTGAAGGTTGAACAATAAGATAAAATCACAAGTTTATCTCTGATTCTCTACTGGTAGGGCAGCACTCATTCCATTAGACTATGATGTTCTTAAAATTATTAAAATCCTCTTATATAATTTGGAAATATCTGTTTTTAAATGCATGCCATATAAATGTCAATTGAAGACATTTTCTCATGAATGAGCAAACAAAATTCTTACCATTTTATAAAGAGCTTTTGTTCTAACCAAATAAGTTCATCATTTTAAAAATAAAGTATACCTTCTTTATGTTTTTGTGAAAACTTGATTAATATATGTAGACTGACTGATTAAATAGGAAACAATATATAATTTAGACAGTTTGAAGGTTTCATATGTATAATCAGAAAATCTTCACATAATTACTTACCTCTTCTAGCTGGCATGCTTTGATGACACTCCTATATCTATACTCATCATAGCAAATACCAAAGATAATGTTTTCTTTAATGGTCCCAGGCATGATCCATGAAAACTGAGAGCAGAATGAAATTCTTCCACTGTGCTTAATTTTGCCCTCAGAAGGCTCCAGTTCTCCCATGAGCATCATTAGAAGTGAGGTCTAGAAATAAAACCATTGTTATTAAGTTAAATTATTTGATCTAATCATTCTCTGAATGTTCTTGTTTCCAAATGTCATCCTAAATAGAAGTATTCTGATGTTGAAATATTATATACTAATTAATTCAATTCAAAATTTATTAAGCACTTCCTGTTTTTGGTACACTTTCAGTGAACTGAAAAGTAAAAGACCAAAGATGAAACATAAAATTATTATTATAAATATAACCACTGGAAAAAAATACATACCTAACCTCTAAAAGTTGGAATGCCCTTGGGTTCGTACCTTGGCTGCTTTCTCTTCTTATCGACATTTTCTCCCTTGGAATCTCACTTAGCCCCATATCTTTCACACTGCTGGCCCCCACTTCCTTCAAACCAAATTTATCCAAATAACATCTCTGTTTGGATGTCAAATAGGTATCTTAAAGTTAACATTCCGAAATCAATCTGTAACCGAAACCTGTTTCTCCCATAACATTCTCAATAAATGGAACCTTCATCCTTCCAGTTACTCAGTCCAAAAACCTTGGACTTACCCTTGAGTGTTCCATTTTTCTCAGATGACATGTTCAATCTCTCTAACTACTTGTATCTTTCCTGGAAGCATGTTCTGAATCTATTACTACCAGGATTAGGCCAACACTGTCCTTTGCCTGGATTAGTACAATAGCCTTTTAACTCATCCCCTTGCTTCTGCCCTTGATTTCCAACAACCTATCCTCAAAGTAGCTCTATCAAAATGTTTTTATGTAATCTCTTATTATGGTGAATAAAGTGCAATATCTTTTCATATGTTAAAGACCACTTCTATTTTCATTTTTGGTGTAATATCTGTTCACATACATTTTTCTAACTGGTTGTATAGTTTTTTTTTTATCTTAGGTTCACTTTATTTAGAGAGAGATCAGTCCTTTGTGCAATATAAATTGCATGTATTTACCTCAGTGTGACTTTTTTTTATTTTCCGCATACACTTTTTTTAAAAAATGTGATTTAATTTATCTTTTATGGCTTCTGGACTTTCAGTTATAGAAAGACTTTTTTCCTCCATGGTTTTTTTTTTTCCTTTTTGTTTATGCATCCTCTGATGTTTTCTTTAAGCATTCTATCATCTTATTTTTGTACTTATTGTTTGATCTATTTCAAATTCATCAGGCTCATGATGTGAGATTTGGATACAATTTTTTGTTTGCCTTCAAGTGGCTGTCCAGTTGTCCAACATGGATAATCCATTTATTGAATAATCCATTTTTCCTCACTGATTTTAGATGCTACTTTTACCAAATATGAATTCCTTTATGCATTTGGATCTATTTTGGTAACTTTAATTCTATTCCACTGATTCATCTATTTATCTATGTACCAGTGATTCACTTTTTAAAATTACTGAGTCCTTATAATTTAATATAATGTATCAATATCATTAAATTATATTCTTTTACATTAAAAAAACATAAATATATATACACATACATACTTATATACACATATACAAAAATAAATATGCAATTTATATATTTATATATAGTTATCAATATTTTGGTATTTTGAGGGATATGAAGTTAAATGAAAACATCATTAAATATATAAATATACATAAACTACAAACATATTAATTAAACTTTGAAGACAATGTATTTTATTTAAAAAATAAGCAAAAGCAGAAGCTAACAGCTTATTCTAGACATTTAATTCTCAGTTTTTGTAACCAAGCTAAAGCTTAATACCAGAGCATGGTCAGGATGAGTGATGGAGACTATGTGGTGTTGGGGGGTGTCAGCAAGGCCACAGAACTGTTTTAGTTGTGATGGGGATAACAGAAGAACTGAAAATCCCCACACCTTGGAGGAGATGTGGCAAGCCAGTCTTCAGTACCCAGTGGTGCAGATTCTTACATCAATATTGCTTAATTAAAATCATTTAAGGACATTTCCTAAATGAAAGATACTTAATGTAGATTAGAAAAAAACACACAATTTTCCCAAAGATGTTTAATAAATTTGCAGCTCTGATTTGCACCTCTAATTTGATTCCTTCATGTTCTTTAAATTTATTTCCTAAAGAGAACAAGTGTTTTATCATTATCTAAATGATAGCTCATATCCTTGAAGATCACTATAAAGTCTTCTCTTCTCCTGACAATGAAGTTTAAGCCTTTAGCTGTTCTCACTTTCTAACTTATTAGAAAAAGTTAGATGGACTGTGTGTGTTTGAAGTGGGGGTGGACAGGCAGGATGACTAACACTCAATAAATTAACATTCCTGTATATATCCTTTAAAAAAACTATCCCACTCAGTAATTGTTCTCTTAATAAATCATAAGCAAATCTGAGTCCATTCTCTAAAATTCTAATATCAACAAAATAGGGACCTTTTGCCTATGTGGTTACAGAAGTAAAATCTGAGCCATGATTTCCTTGGACCAGTTCTGAAAAAATGTATATGCCATAGACTCATAATATGAATGGTTCATTTGTTCAATAAAGTTTTATTAAATGCCCACCATGTACGAGACACTATGCTGAGTGCTATACAAAATTTAAAGATGTGGGAGAAAAAGTCACTGGATATAATATTAAGAAATAAGGGCTACAGGATGTTATCAGTGGAATCATTTACATTATAAGAAATACTACACATAAGCATTCTCCTAATACCAATATAAGAATTTCTCTAAAATATCTTTTTACACTACAAACAAAAAAAAAAGGAAAGAAGAAATGCATGCCAAATTAAGATCTTAATGGTGAGGAATAAAAAAGACTACCTTGCCTGCTCCAGTAGATCCAGCAATCGCCAACAACTGTCCTCTTTCTATCTGGAAATTGATATCTTTCAGGACAGGAGTACCAAGAAGTGAGAAGTTACTGAAGAAGAGGCTGTTATCACTATTGGAAATGTTTCTATTTTTATTGTTTTGTTTTGCATTCTCAAATAATTCCCCAAATCCCTGTAAAAAACATAGAAAATAAAAAAGTAGGCTTTCCAGATATCTTCAATAGTTATTTATCTTATGTATGATGAGTTTGAAAAGCACATGGACCATTACCCACACACTGTAACATGTAATTATGTGGCCCACGATCTCTAGAGCACATGATCCAAATCATTTGAAAAATTATAATTGTAGCATTTAATAAAAACATGGTTTTAATTTCTTAGATTGTGGCTCACCATCAAATTAAATTAAATATACCTACCTGCCTATATAAAGTATTGACATATTCATCTTTTCTTATAGGCTGGATACATAAACATTATTATTTAATCCTCAGCATAATAACAATATATAATGTAAGATTTGATAATCCCTTTCTTTCAGAACTGTAGACTATGATTTAGAGAGGTTAAGTGACTAAAGTCACATAACTAATAGGCTAGAGTTGAATTACAATCCAAATCTGACTTCCACTCTATCATGTTGGTAGTACCTTCCTCTGAAAAGCTGAAATTATTTCTTGAAGTGCTTATTACTAAACATAAATGTGAAAACATTGTCAGATGATTTGAATAAATCCCATTTATCCAAGAAGGCAATCAATCGTGTCTTACCTAGCTTACAATTGATTTCAGAAAAGAGTTGAAGGATAAGGAGTTTTAATTACTTATTTGATTACTTAACTGTCAATAATTTCATTAATTAATATATATTAACTATTTGCATTTTAATTGTAAAGTTACATATTTTTTTACTTTATCTTTATTATTGACACTATTACAGAAGTCTCCACTTTCACCCCCTTTGCCCATCTCTACCCAGCTCCCAACTTCCCTTCCCTCTATCTATCACCACACTGTTGTCTGTGTCTATGGGTCATGCATGTATGTTCTTTGGCTAATCCATTCACCTTCTTTCATCCAGTCCTCCCTCCCCCTTCTCCTTGGACAGTTATCAGTTCGTTCCATGTATCCATGCCTCTGTTTCTATTTTTATCAATTTATTTAGTTCATTAGATTCCATATATAAGTGAGATCATATGGTATGTCTTTCACTGACTAGCTTATTTCACTTAGCATAAGTCTCCAGGTTGCTCCATGCTGTTGCAAAAGGTAAGGTAAAGGAAGCTGGTTGGCTTGACAATGAGAAATGACTTCATAAATTCATTTATTTTCTATAAATCAAATAAACTGAGAATGCGGCTCCCAAGTTTTGACAGTAATCCATTTAACAGATATATAATAAACCAGAATTACATCTTTTGCCATTACTTAAACTTAGGTTGAAAAATTTATGTCAACTTAAAAATGTGTCAGAGGAACACAGTTTTGCAAAATCCTTTTAAATTTGAAGATTGCTGTCCTGACCAGTGTGGCTCAGTTGGTGGGACATCACACTGCAAAGTGAAAGGTTGCCTGTTCAGTTCCAGGTCAGGGCCACATGCCTGGATTGCAGGGTTGGTTCCCAGTTAGGGCACATATGACAGGCAATCAATCCATGTTTCTCTCTCACATTATGTTCTCTCTCTCTCCCTTCCCTTCTCTATACATGAATAAATAAATAAGTAAATAAATAAACACTGCTTTGAGCTCCTATGATATAGATGGCTAATAAAAGCAGAGCTTTTAAGAAGTAGGGAGTTGGCCCTGACCAGTGTGGCTCAGTTGGTTGGGCATCTTCCTGCAGATTGAAGTGTCCCCAGTTCAATTACCAGTCAGGGCACATGCTTGGATTACAGGCCCAGTCCCCACTTGGGACATGTGAGGGAGGCAACCAATTGATGTCTCTCTCACACATTGATGTTTCTCTCCCTTTTTCTCCCTCTTTTTCCCTCTCTAAAAATAATAAAATAAAATAAATTCCAAGGAGGCAATTAAGTGTTTATAAATGATTAAAAGGCATCTGTTGTTCCCATATTCATTTAATTATAAAATAGATTAAGCTTGGTGAGCATCATCTCTGTGCTAAAGACCACTTCAAGAATCCAACATGAGAGAATAACATGTGAATAAATGTTAATTTTGCAATGTGCTTAGTGCTACAACTGAAAACCATACAAAGTCCTATAGGAGTACATTACAGAGAGAAACCAACTCAGGCTGGAGCTTGATCAAGTAAATGATATACACACTAGGCTGTAAAGGATATAAATTGGATTTCACAAAACCAAGAAATAGTGTATGTGTTCTAGGAAGATGGATCTGCACACACAATGATTTAGGCTTAAAACAACACATTAGTAGGAAGATGGTGAAGGAGTGAATAGAAGTCACATGAACCTCCTTCCAGGACCAATCTGGAATTACAATTAAATTGTGGAGAAATCACCTGGAACAAACAACTGAACATTAGTGAGAGAGAAGCCTTATAACCTCGAACAGACAGAAGAATCAGCTTCAGCCTGACTAGTATAGAGTGAGGTGAAGACTCAAGAGGGCTGGCTGGGCACCCACAGGCAGCAGCACTGGAGGGATAATTAAGCAACCAGCTGGATCCTCCTGAGAAGAATGGGATCTAAACCCTAAGTTAAGATTCCCAGCCTAGAGCACCAGAACCCAAAAAGTACACAGGTAACATCCAGCAGATAAAAGCGGCAGTGTTATTCTATGCCAGAGGTGGACAGCTAGAGATACAAAGGGCCATTTAAAGGCCCAATGCGCAAATTTTAATTTGCAGCCAGTTAACCTGAGCTCTGGCAAAGGCAGGGGCAGAGTGGGCTGGAGACCCTTGAGGAGAGACTGGGGACAGAAACCTTAGGGAGAGAACTGAGAGAGTAGGCACTGGGATTCTGGTGCTAAATCATCCCCCATATGGCAGCAGTCATCATCTCAGGCAGATCACTCTCCTCTAAGCAGCAGCAGCCTAAGGGGAAACGATAACCCTGACCCCAGGACAGATTCTGCCCTGCCCTACAGTAGATAAACCTGAGTGCTGTGTGCAGGCTGACTAGATTAACAACCAAAGGAGACAGCCACAGACAGTAGATCCCTGAAAGTCTTGAACTGGCTGCCTAAGGTCAGACAGGGTCAACATCTGACATCACCAGAGGCAGATCCAGAAAGAAAAAAACACTGGTAAATACTAGAGGCTACAGAGATGAAATCCACTGTGGTCTTCTCCATGATTTGTGGTATTTTCTTTCCTGCATAGCTTTTTAACATTCATTTCTTGTCCAGCAACTTTGTACATATTAAGTCACTACATTTTATACTAGAGTTTATTTCAATTTACATATTTTGCCCTTCCCTTCTCTTACCCCATTTTACCTTCTTCTTTCCTCTCATTATTTTCATTTCAAATTTTGTTTTCTCTCTTGCTACAACTTGTTTCCATTCTGCACTCTTATAATTTCTCCCCCATCCACACACAGAACAAATTTTCTTGTCAATGGTAATCTCACATCCTTCTATCCCACTCTTAAAATACCCATGTGCTCTCTCCACCTTTATCACTCTTAACTCATTGGTTGTAGGTAGGGTACAAAGAGGAAAAATGAGTAAGTATCTATCAATAATAACCTTTAATTTAAATGGATTAAATGCTCCAACCAATAGGCATAGGGTAGCTCAATGGATAAGAAAACATGACCCACACATACGCTGCCTACAAGAGACCCATCTCTAAACAAAAGACCTACACAGACTGAAAGTGAAGGGTTGGAAAAAATATTCGAAGCAAATGGACAGGAAAAAAAGGCCAGGTAGTCATACTTACATCAGATGAAACAGACCTCAAAACAAAGGCCATAATACCCACACTTCATAATACCCAAGGCAAGAGTCCATCAAGACATAAATATTGTAAAAATATAGGCACCCAGTATAGGAGCATCCATATATATAAGGAAAATCTTGGAGGACTTCAAGAAAGATATTGACAGCAACATACTTGTAGTAGGGAACTTTAACATCCCACTGTCAACAATGGACAGATCTTCTGAACAAAACATGAACAAGGATATTGTGGACCTGAATGACACATCAGATCAAATTAATTTAACTGATATATATAGAGAACCTGATTTCCCAAAGAAGCAAAATACACATTCTTTTCAAATGCACATGGAACAGTTTCAAACATAGACCACATGATAGGACGCAAAATAAGTCTCAACAAATTCAAGAAAACTGAAATCATATCAAACATTTTACCAGGCCACAAGGGCTTTAAACTAGAAACCAACCTCAAGAGAAAAACTAAAAAATATTCAATCTCATGGAGACTGAATAGCATGCTAATAAACAATAAATTGTTTAATAATTAGATCAAGGAAGAAATAAAAACATTTCTGGAACAAATGAAAATACACACATAACAGCCCAGAGCCTATGGGACACAGTAAAGGCAGTCTTCAGAGGGAAGTTCATAGCAACACAGGCCTACCTAAGAAAGATAAAAACATTTCAAACCTAACCCTACACCTACAAGAACTGGAGAAACAACAACAAAGCCCATATCAAGTAGAAGGAGGGAAATAATCAAGATCAGAACAGAATTAAATGACATAGATAGAGGCTAAAAGAACAGTTCAAAGCATCTATAAATCCAAGAGCTCATTTTTTGAAAAGATAAACAAAATTGACAATTCTTTAACAAGATTCATCAAAAAAAGGGAGAGGACCTAAATAAAGAAAATCAGAAATGAAAGAGGATCAATTACAACTCATACCACAGCAATACAACGTGTTGTACGAAATTGTTATGAACAACTATATGCCAAGAAATTTGAAAATTTGGGTGAAATGGACAATTTCTAGAAAAATATAATATTTCCAAACTAAATAAAGAAAAAGCAGAAAACCTGAACAGACTGATAACAGCTAGTGAAACTGAAGCAGTAATTTAAAAACTCCCATCACACAAAAGCCCTGGACCAGATGTTTCACAGCAGAATTTTACAAAACCTTTAAGGAAGAGCTAACCTCTATCCTCTCAGACTATTTCAAAAAATCTAAGAAGAAGGAAGACACCCAAACTCTTTTTATATGGCCAGAGTCATCCTAATCCCCAAACCAGACAAATATACAACTAAGTAATAAAATTATGGGCCAATACCGCTGATGAATATAGATGTTGAAATCTTCAACAAAATATTGGCAAGCCGAATCTAGCAATAACTCAAAAAGATCATACACCATGATCAATTGGGATTCATCCCAGGGATGTAAGGATGGCTACAATAAATGTAATACATCACATAAACAAAACGAAAGAGAAAATCATGTGATCATATTAATAGAAGTAGAAAAAGCATTTGATAAGGTACAGCACCTATTTATGATAAAAACACTCAGCAAGGTGGGAGTAAAGGGAACATACCTCAACATAATAAAGGCCATAGATGAAAAACCTACAGCCAACATCATACTCAACAGGAAAAATCTGAAAGCTTTTCCACTAAGACTGGGAACAAGACAAGGATATCTGCTTTCACCACTTGTATTCAACAGAGTTTTAGAAGTCCTAGCCACAGTGATCAGACCAAGAAGATATAAAAGGCATCCAAATTATAAAGGAGGGAGTAAAACTGTCATTGTTTGCAGATGACATGATATTGTACATTGAAAACCCTATTCCACCAAAAAACTACTTGACTTAATAAGTGAATTTGGCAAAGCAGTAGCAGGATACAAAGTCAATATTCAGAAATCAAAAGCATTTTTGTACACAAACAATGAAATGTCAGAAACAGAAATCAGAATAAAAACTTCCATTTGCTATAGCAACAAGGAAAATAAAGTACCTAAGAATAATTCTAACCAAGGAAATAAAAAACCTGCATCAGAAAATGATACAACACTGAAGAAAGAAATTAAGGAAGACACAAATAAATGGAAGCATATCATATTCATGGATTGGAAGAATGAACATCATCAAAATGTCCATACTACCCAAAACAATTTATAGATTCAATGTAATACCTATTAAAATACCAATGACCTATTTCAGAGATATGGAACAAACATTTCAAAAATGTATATGGAATCATAAATGACCCTGAATAGACACAGCAATTTTTGGAAAGAAGAACAAATTAGGAGGGATCACCATACCTGACCTCAAGGTATGGTAATCAAAACACTCTGGTACTGGTATAAGAACAGACATATAAATCAATGGAACAGAATAGAGAGCCCAGAAATAAACATTGTCTCTATGGCTAAATAATACTCAACAAAGGGGGCTGAACTATAAAATGGAGTAAAAATAGCCTCTTCAACAAATGGTTTTGGGAGATCTGGACAGCTACATGCAAAAAAATTAAACTCAACCACCAATTTACACCATACACAAAAATAAACTCAAGATGGATAAAAGACTTAAATATAAGTGCTGATGACATGAAATCCTAGAGGACAACATAGGCAGGAAAAACTCAGGTATCCCACACAGCAATATTTTCACCAATATGTCCCCTAGAGCAAGGGACATAAAGGAAAGAATATACAAATGGGACTTCATCAAAATAATAAGCTTCTGCACAGCTAAAGAAAACATCAGCAAAGTGAAAAGGGAACCAACTATATGGGGAAATATATTTGCAATTGATATCTCAGACATGGGTCTGATTTCCACAATATATAAAGAACTCATATGACTCTAATCTAGGAAGACAAACAATCCAATTAAAAAATGGGCAAAGGACCTAAACAGACACTTCTCCAAGGAGGACATACAGAGGATCCAGAGACATATGAAAAGATGCCCAGTATCACTAGCCATCAGAGAGATGGAAATTAAAACCACAATGAGATGCCACTTCACACTGGTCAGAGTGGCCATCATAAACAAATCAACAAACAGTAAGTGCTGGTGAGGTGGAAAAAAGGGAACCCTAGTACATTGTTGATGGGAATGCTGCCATGTGGAAAACAATATGGAATTTCCTCAAAAAACTAAAAATGAAACTGCTGTTTGACCTGGCAGTTCCACTGCCAAGATTATACTCTAAGAATACTGAAACCACAACTCAAAAGAACCTATGTACCTCTAAGTTCATATCAGCACAATTTACAATAGCCAAGTGCTGGAAGCAACTTAGGTGCCCATCAGTAAATGAGTGAATCAAAAAACTATAGTACATTTATGCAATGGAATACTATGCAGTACAAAGAAAGAAGAAGCTCCTACCCTTTGCGACAGCATGGATGAAACTGGAGAGCATTTTACTGAGTGAAATAAGACAGGTGGTGAAAGACAAACATCATATGATCTCACCTTAGGTTCAGTGGAACCTAATCAACAAAACAAACAAGCAAACAAAATATAACCAGAGACATTGAAATAAAGAACAAAGAGACAGTGACTAAAAGGGAGGAGAGAGTGAGATAAGGGGGGAATGAAGGGGAAGCATGGTCAAGGAACATGTATAAAGGACCCATGGACAAAGCCAAGGAGGGGAAAGATTGAGGATGGAAGGTGAGGGTGGGTGGGGTGGGGGAAAGTGGTGGCATGAAAATGGAGACAACTGTACTTGCACAACAATAAAAAGAAGTACAAACTGTGTCTCAGGAATGATATAAATGGCAAGATGACAAATGTGCTTGGTATTGTGGGCAGTACAGGATGAGTGCAATGCTTAGGAGGAGTTTTATCTAAGAAGACAAAAGGACTAATGACAGGTTATTGTTAATAATAACTTTAATTTCTGATTACAAAAGACATTAATTTCAGGAAATTTGAAAAACATAGAAAAGCAGAAAGAAAAAAATGAAATTACTTATAGCACTACTACTGAGAAAAAAACATGTTTAACATTTCAACTGATATCCCTCTATTCTTACCTATAAGTGTATATAATACATAAAATCATATATATCATTTTTACATCAATAAAAATTATACCTAATGTTTGTGACTGCTTTTCTGACTTACAATAAATGAAGATTTTTTCATATGCCATTAAATGTTCTTTTAAATATGTTTTATTTAAAAATGTTCTTTTAAATATGTTAAATATGAACATGTTTTAGTTCATATTGAAAACTAAATATGATAGTATCCAAGAGTATGGGTAGTTATCTAAGAGTATGGACAAACTGTATACATGTACTTTGCTATACATGTGGAGCACATGCTTTTTTTAGTATAAATTTTGACAGGTGGAATTTCCAAAGAGTCATTAGCATCTTGTCATCAACTGGGCCTGGGTGAGGTCACCTACAGAGAGCATTAAATTGTAGAAGGAGACTTAGGTGGGAACCCAGTGGCCCATCACTATTGAAATGGCTGGCAGAGTAGCCTAGAAGTCATGGTCTGAGGATTAAAATAATGTGGAAAGAGTGGTCCACTAAAGTTTAGTGATAAATTCAAGAAGAAAAAAAACAGTTCTAATAGACTGTTGAGGGCAGAGGACAGATTGCAGCGAGGAGACAACCATGAAGATTGAGAAGTGAGAACAAGTTTCACAGTAAAGAGAAGGAAAGTGATGTCTTAGAGAATGAGACTGGGTGGGAAAAAGTCAGTAAAAAATTTTAACTTAAAAATATTTAAATGTAAGAAGGTGTCAATTGAAAAGAGATGTTCAAGCTTGTAGAGAGAGAATAATCACTGACCCCTGTTCTGAGAAGATGAAACAAGGAAGCATATTCTCTTAGATAAGAAGAAAGAACAAAAGGATGATTCCAAGGGTGAAGAGAGAAGTTGGAAGCATTCATCCATGATGATGCCTCTATTTTCTCTATGTATTGTAGAAGGCAAGGCCATGTGATGGGGGTGAGCAGATCCTAGGAGAGGTGGTGTGGGTGGTTCAGGACAGTGGTAAAAATCAGGAATAGCTTTTAGGAAAATGGTAAAGAAAATTAACTAGAGACAAACAAAGATTTCCAAAGAAGGTTTACAGGCCCAGCTGAAGTTGAGACATTAAAACATAAAATTGACTGGAATATGTGATTTTTCCAGATAGCACCTTCTTCACCAAAGCTGATGACGTGAATGTTTTTCAAAGAAGGACTCAGCACATGGAAAGGGTAATTGAGAGTACTGCTGGGAGAAGAACTGAAATGACTGGTCTTGGAGTAAGCAGAGGTTAAACCAGGAGGAGTCCAAAAAGGAGAACTAAAAAGACTAGAAATCTTGATGAAATTGAATGGTTGTAGAGATGAAATTAAGAGACTGAGTGAGGTGGAGGGTTAGGAAATTCTAGACTGAAAAAGAGACTTCAGGGTGTGTGACACAATTGCCATTGCGGAGTAAGTAGGTGTTCTCAAAGCTCAGGATATGATTATGAGAGGAAGCTTCTGAAGAAGTCACTATAAAATGTAAGTTCTAAGAATACTATTGGAAGGATTGCTCATGTGGATGTTGAAGTCTCACAGATGATGGCAGAGGTTTTGCAAGCACTGTTATCCTTAGTAAACACCATCAGAAGTGTCTGGATTTTGATAGGTGACAGCCAAAAAACTAGAAGGTGAGGATACAGCAGACAGGAGTCAGGGGCTCAGTGGAAGGGTTGTAGATCGTGACATTTGGGTCCAAAATCCTGTTTCAGGTCTTGCCAGGTGTGAGCCTAGCCAGGTCCCTCAACTTTTCTAAGTCTCCCTTTCCTTGTCAGTAAAATGGAAATATTAATATTACTTAGGTCATAGGAATGTGATGAGAATTAAATGAGACAACACATATACAGTGTTTCTTTTAGTGCCTGGCACATAAGGGCTCAAGCATGCTACCTATTTCATTAGATAGAAGTAGAGTGAAAAGGATGACTTTTGCATCAGTGTAGGAAAACAACTGTCTGAAAATAGTTGTAAAAATGTCAAATATATTTTTCTTTCTTACCTAGAAGTGCATTTTAAATTCCTAAAAACAAAGAGGTAAAATCAATCTGATCCACTTTTCCACAGACAATTTTGCTATTTCAATGAAGAATTATTCTCTACCCATATCTTAAACCATGAAGTGAAGAGTGGTGATCAAGTTACTTAAATAAATAAAATGAGTTTAAGATATTGTGTAATATGGAGAAATAAGCCATTGGTTTCATAACTCCTACCTTTACTCAGCAGATATCAGTGATAAGGAAATGAGAACTCAGTAGGGCTTCTCAATAATCATATATTGCTTTTTAGAGGCTGAAAATTGATAATATATTTTCTGACTTTGAGAAATATGAGGATTTTAACAGTGAGTGAAAATAAATAAAAATCATTGAAAACCATAAATTAGTAATTCTCTCTTACATCTTTATGTTGACTGATATATGTAAAACACTTGGACTAGAACTTGAGATCAGATGTGGTAGCATTTATTGAGGAACTATTATGTGCACCAAACACTTTACACAATCTGCAAGGTAAATATTAATATACCCATTTTACAGATGGAGAACCAGAGGCTCCCCAAAGACAATCAGTCTATCTAGATTACATAGAGAGTAAAGAGCAGAATCAGGATTCAAATTCAGCTCTACCTGGATCCAAAACCAGTGAGCTGGGTATTACTTTCTAATATTTTATATGAAATAAGTTACATGACTTAGAACAAAATGAAGAGGCTTCCATACTGCCCTTAATATTCCTGGAGCTCTACTGCTTAATCTATAAAATAAGTGGAGTGGTTCGCCTCCAGCTCCACCAGTTCTAACATAATTCTCATTGTCCATTAGTATGAAAATCAGATTCACAAAGAAAATGCTTAAGTATATAGAGCAAACAATGTTTTTAAAATTCTGACCTCATCCCAGAAGGCTGTTACATTCTCCATCACTACTTCTGTGGTTGTTAAATTATATTCCAATGTCTTAAACTCTTGCTTTTGTAAGAAATCCTGTTTATAAAAAGAGAGCAAAAACATAATGTAGAATCAGAATAGCGAACACTAATGCACTATTACACCTATTTCACACTCTTAATAGTGCTGTATCTTGTATTTAGATTTTATGAATTTCTTAATAAATAATTTAAAAATAATTTATAAAGTAAACTGGCCAAGCACTAGGAGTCATCATACTAGAAATGCATTCTTTAAACCTGTAATATTACATAAATTTGGTTTTACACATTAAATTTTAACATACTTCCTTGTACTGTACATGTTAACTTTAATGAAGAATTTATAAAGCACCTCTGCATTAGCCACCAATTTGCCTTAATTAGGACAGAGAGAAAACTAGTATCTTCATCTTTATAGCAGCCCCCGCCTTTATTAGAGACATGATTAGCATCACTTCTCTGGGTTAAGTGAAGGTGTGAAGATGTGACAGAGCTGATTTTAAGTAGGCATCAAGCCTTGATTCTAAAAGGGTCTTGTCAGAAACTCTACTTCACAGTGTTCTGAGGAAATATAAGAACACAAGGAAAAATTAAGTTCGTGCATTCTGAAGCCTTCACCATAGGAGGTAATTAAAAAAGCCTGGTCCTTGCCTCACTCTTCCCCTTTCTTTTCTACTCTTCTCTCTCACTACCTCTGTTTGAGTTTCCCTCTTTTTCTCCAATTTATTTTCAAGATGTTTCTCTATCTCTGTGTTCCTGTTCAGTGGCTCTCTCTGTCTCTGACACTTTCATTTTCTTATTTCTGGTCTGCATGTATATTCGTTCTCTCTCTCTCTCTCTCTCTCTCTCTCTCTCTCTCCCCCCCCTTCCACCCCCTTCTCTCTCTCTATCACACACACACACACCTGTGATGGGTTAAGAGAAGAAATACGATTACTCCAAGACTTGTTGTGGTTTTGAGCTACATTCATCAATAAATTGCAGATCTCAAACTCACAAGGGGGGTGGCAAAAAACTCCTGGAATTATATTCTGGAGGGCAGGCTCCTCATAGTATAGGCTTCCCCAGCTAGGTGAGTGTTCTAGGAACCCATCTGTATCAGTGTACCAGCTAGCATTGTTGTAAGAGGCTGTGTTCAGCTTCAGTAAATTATTTTTTTGAACACTTGCAATGCATTTGTCCATTTCACAATGGGAGGTTTACAAGCACACCTGCGCACACCATGCTGAGTGTTCAGCAGTTTTTGATTAAAAATTGGCATGACCCCCATGTCCCATACCTCCATTCACCTGATCTTGTCCCAAGTGATTTTTTTGTTTCCCCAGATGAAAAGAGTCCTCAGAGGGAAATGTTTTGTGGATGTGGTAGAGGTAAAACAAAAAATGGCAGAAGCACTAAAAGGCATAACAATGAATGAGTTCAAAGACTATTTTGAGCAGTGGAAAAGTCTCAATAGGTGTATTATATCAAATGGAGACTATTTTGAAGGTGACTTAAGTTTCAACTTGTAAGAATAAATACACCATTTTTTATAAATAAATTCCTGGGTGTTGGGGGTCCCCCCTCATATTTATGAAATGATAAAATTGAGGAAGGCAGCTGAGCAAAAATTGTGATGAGCCGGCGAGGGCAGGCCCTCTCTAATGGAGGAGCTGCCACAGCCTGTAAGGGAAGAGGACCCTGTTTACTATATATTGCAATCCTTCAAGAGGCTGAACATATAACTTATTGTATATGTGACATTTCCCAATTTTTAAATGCTGTCAACTAATTTAATTTCCTTTAAGTAAAGGTGAAATAAAACAGGTGTAGGGGCCAAAAGTAGGTCCACAGGCCACCACTTGCAAACTCTGGCGCAGGTTATATATTGGTAGAACAACTTAAAAGTGGCTCACCTTCACCCTCATCCTTATTTATGTCACATGATTTATTTTCTGGGTTAAATTTTTAAATATTATTTTAATCCCTGGCCAGGTGGTTCAGTTGGTTGGAATGCTGTTCCATATACCAACAGTCTGTGGGTTCGATTCCCTGTCAGAGCACATGCCTAGTTCAATCCCCAGTCTGGGAGCATATGGGAAGCAACCCATCGACATCAATATCAATGTTTCTCTCATATCAATGTTTCTGCTCATATTGATGTTTCTTTCTCTCCCTTCCTCTCTCTTTAAAATCAATAAAATGTATCCTTGCAAAAGGATTTAAAAAATAGTATTTTAAAAGTATAATACTATACTCTGATGTACATATTAATTATAAAAATTATAAGCATTACCCTGTCTGGTGTGGTTCAGTTGGAGCATCATCCCATAAACCAAAAGTTATGGGTTCAATTTCTGGTCAGGGCACATGCCTAGATGTGGGTTTGGCCCCGGTCAGAGTACGTACCAGAGGCAACAGATCAATGTTTCTCTCTCTCATAGATGTTTCCCTCTTCTCACTCTCTCCCTTCCTTCCCTTCTTTCTAAAATCAATAAGCATGCCCTCTGATAAGGATTAAAGAAATTATAAGAACATAAAAATTCATAGTAGTGATTCAATTGTATAAATTGTATAAACTGAATCTCATCACTTGAGGACTTTAGAACTTCTTTTCAGAGCTAGCAGCTGCATCAGCATTGCTGGGATTTTAAGGGAATTAATGTGATATAAAAGCCATTCTTGTCCATCATTCCTTGTCAGGGAAATACTTGGAAAAGTTTAAGATGAATATTCCTAGCATTAGCTGGAAAGTTTTTAACTTCCCAGTGAATCTGCCACCATCTTTGTGCACATTTTCCAAATACATTAGAACTGATCTATTGATTGATAAGTTGAATACAATTCTCCAGAATACAGAAACAATATTTTCTGTAATTTCTTTGATTTAAGAGAATCTCACAGGCTTTCATTTTATTTCATTAGGCTTTCATTACTTGGACTCGACAGAGCATATACAGATGTGAAGGGAGGAACTCCTGCGCATCAAACAAAGACCAAAAATTTATCTCTAAACAGTTTGCCCACTAGTGAAGTTCTAAATTGTCCTAAAATCATTGTATACAATGCCCACTTATGACACATTACCTGTATTTTGTTTATTGCTCCGATCGAGTCATACCACGTTTGTACAGCCCAGGGGAATTGCCGAGTGACCGCCATGCGCAGAACGATGCAGAATGAGATGGTTGTGAATATTTTTCGAAGGATGATTCCTTTGTTCAGTGCACAGGGAAGCACAGAACACAGCACCACAAAGAACCCTGAGAAGAAGAAGGCTGAGCTATTCCCATATCTTACATAGGCTGCCTTCCGGGTCAGTTTTAGTTCTGTTCTATAAAACAAAATAATAAGATTTGGAATGCTTATTTACTGTTCAAATGTGAAGCATTTTGGAATGTAAAATCTGAGCACAGACTCTCAAGGCTTTGTGATCTTGGGCAAGCTATTTAACCTCTCTGGGCCTCAGTTACCTTAATTAAAAGATGAATAGGAATGAATATACCAGTGTCTTGCCCATAATACCTGTAAATATTATTTTTAAACTATAATTAATAACCCCAATTATTATATTATTTTTATATCTTTATCACCTCATTATTGATTAGTGAGACTTTGATAATTTGGGGGTTTTTTTGTTGACATTTTAAGCAATTAAGTGTGGGAATGAGGACTATGATTTCCTAATAGATTCTTAGCACTTTAGAAATTCCAGCTTAGCTTTCAGGAACACCAAAAATATACAAGCAACAGAGGAGTGGTTCTTAAATGTTAGTATAGGTAAAAATCACCTGAGAAACTTTTTAAAATGCAGAGTCTCAGGGCCAACTCTCAGAGATACTGAACAAGCTTGCAGTAGGTTAAAAAAACAGTACCTGTACAAAAGATTCTGTTGCATGTGGTTCTTGAAAAACTATGAGGAAGATACCACATCCTCCTTGTCTCTCATTTTAATATAATTGCAAATTATATTATACTTCTAATCTTCTAGTCCAAATTGAAAATGAGAACTATTTTCTTTTCAGCACATAGGAAAGGTTTACATGGTCCAAAAGGCACAAAACAGGGAGTGCAGAAGCTGGTGAGAATAGAGGACAATGCAGCCCTCAACCTCTGTCCCATTCTTCCTGGACCACTGAAACTTGAATTGCTTGTGATCCTCCTATTCAGCTCTTGTAAAGGAAAGAGCAGTGATGACTCAGGTAAGTAGAGGGTCCTGGTGGGAAGGAGCAATAGGTGTGCCTGACATTTGGGTGCTACTTCCACAAACCTGTATAACTCAGAAAGGTTCTCATTCTTAATTAGAATTCAAAGGAAATCTTTTTTCTTTTTTAGTTTTAAAAAATGTAAACTTGAGCATTGTGAAGAAAAAAATGGAGTTCAATATGCCCAACCTAGATTGTGATCTATAATCTAATGCTTACTTGTATCAATTATTTGGCATTGAAGAGAGATTAGAATTTTGGAATCTCACTGGGTTTTACTCCTGGCTGTATCAGTCACACCTATGCCATCTTAAGCAGGTTGTTCTTCCCTCTGGTGCTATAGAATCTTCATCCACAGAAGGAAAAAGTAACATCGTCCTTATGAATTTGTTGCCAAGATCAATGACATTACAGCAGGGGACCTAGCATTTGAACCTTACCGTGTTGACTTTAATCTTCATCAGAAAAAGAATAATAATGGCTACACTGATATCAATAAAATGCTAGAAAGCACTATTTACAAAAAAAGTTAACAAACCTGTCAAAATTGTTGTTGAAATGTATTAGAAACAGTTGAGGGAAATGGAAGAAGTAGTGCTATAGGAAAAGATTAATGGATTCAAGAACATTTATAAGAATCACCAACAAAGCAGTACTCTCCATTATAAAGTCACTAACAATTTATGAGTCATAAAAGTATTTTATCAGTTTCTTATAAAAAATTTGAAAATCATTTTATTACCAAGAATGATAAAGGTGTAGATTATCAGGGAGCTTTGCACAGCCTTTTGCACAGGTGAACAGTGGCCTAAGCCAAGGTAACCACCCCTTTGAACTGCATCCCTCCAATCTCTTCCAGAACTTTATATTTGCTCTCTTGAATAGAAGCAATTCTTACTTTCCCATATTTACGTCAGCACTTTACAGCCCTTTCAGGTAACAATTTCATGCCAGATTAAGGAACTGGATTATACAAGTTACAACCAAACATTTGCTGTTAGAATCTGTTGAACAGAAATACAGAGTAGGAAGGATGAATTTCATCTTTTGGAGAAACAGAGAAAAAAAGTCAAGAAAAGTCAGCAAGCAGAACAACCTGACCAGGTTTTTATCTTGAGGCCTGAGACAACTCCTCATTACTCTTGCTATGTATGTCTGTGCTTACAAGCATACAAGTGACCAGGAGGACAAGTGTGATGGAAAACACTTGCTAATGAGAAAAACAATGTTAATAAAACAATTCCCCAAGATCTTTAAGGATGTTTCTGGGAAGAAAACAAAATTCCTTTCCTGGATTTGTCTTGAAAGGCATAATAAAAACAGGTGAGCAATAATGTTTGGGAAATAAATATCCTTTTATTCTTTCTATTTACATGGCAAAGGACTTAACATTTCAGCATTTCCTTTGTTGTTCCAATCACACACCTGCAGCTCAGTTACCACTACTGTCTCCTGGAATCAGCAGCCCATATTCCTGATAACCCATAGTCACGTTATCCAAAAGGGTGCTCTTTTTTTAGTATATTTCCTCTGTGAAACTTGTCCTGTGTTACCCATTCTGAAAAAGCTGCTCTCTAACAGTATATCTATTCCCACTGAGCCTCCTAGAACCTTTTTTTAAATGCACTTTGTAGAATATGTAACTTGACTAAAGAGAAATGGTCTTATGCCTACCCTAGTTTATATTTTGCCCAAATCATATCAGTAATCTCATCTCAGCCTGCACTGCACTTCTTTGCTGGATATAATCTTTACTGATCAGTGATCAGAAAGGTTATCTGAGGTGAAACAAGACCAGAGATAGGTGCCAAATACTGATTCTACCTGAAAAGGCGGTTTTCATAATTTGAGCTGAAATCTCAAGAGGAAGGTTTATAGAAATACAATTTATAGATATTACCTTGTGTTAGTATTCCTAAGTAAGAAGAACAAACATATTTTAAACAAATGAAAGTTTTTTCATTTTTCATGAGCCATAATGCAAAGAGTAAAGTATATATAATAACAGACAATCATTTATTTGGTTCAGAGTTGTATATTTACCTCTCCAGCAGTTCTATTTAAGGTTTTAATCAGCCTTCAGCATCATGACCATTGTTTTAGTCAAATAAGTAAATTAGGCAGCTATAAACATATATAAGATATTCTTTCATAAGGTATAAAAATACTCTTCTAGTGAAAAATAACATACTTGACAAACTAAAATCACAGCATATAAAAATAACATCATTCCACTTAACACATGAATATTGCAATAACTCAATAAAATTGTTTGATTGTCAGAAACTTGAAATATGAGCTGGAAATCCACTGTGACTCATTTTTGAACTATTAACCATTAACTGACCAATGATACTGAAATTATCTAAATGACTTACTTCCTTAGATTTTCAATCATTTTTTCCATTGCTTCCTCCCAGCAGTATGCCTTAACGGATTGGATATTTTCAATCATTTCTGAGGTGATCGCGAGTCTTTCATTGATTTTCCCAGCTCTCTGATCTCTGTAAATCAATCAATCAATCAATTTCACAGTAAAAACAAGTCAAATTATCCATTAAGAATTGCTCAAACCTTTAAGAAGCAACATTTCTTTTGTTAAACAGATGAACATTTTATCATCAAATAGGTGGTAATAAAAGTAGTTACCACTTAGTAAATGCCTTTTATGTGCCAGACATTGTACTAGATGCATTCCATACACTATCCCCAATTTTTAAGGCATTTTAGGAGTGGTCGTCACTTCTATTTTAAAGATGAAAAACCAGCCCTGGCCAAGTAGTTCTGTCGGTGAGAACATTGTCCCAATACATCAAGGTTGTGGGTTTGATCCCTGGGCAGGGCACATACAGAACCAATCAATGAATGCATAAATAAGTGGAACAACAAATCAATGTTTCTCCCTCTCTCTCTCTTTTTCCCTTTTTCTCTCTCTAAAATCAATTAATTTTTTAAAAAGAAAATAGATGGAAAACCAGAGACTCAGTGGGGCAAAGTGGCTTATTCAAGTCACATAACTAGTAAGCATGCACCTGGGGATTCAAGCCAAGAGCTATCTAACTCCAAAATTTGTGTACTTTTATTATTCTCTAGCTGACAAACTCTAGAAGTCTTCTATATAAGCAATGACTGATATCATTCACTGAGTCATTCTGTAAAAAGTAGTAACTAAGGCTCTGGTGTGATGATCCATGAACCAGGGCTGGAAAAACTTATTATATACTCTACCCAAAATCTATGCATCCCCTCCCACTCACATCAATGTTTTATCCATTGTATGTAAATTTTATGATCTACAAAAATGAACTAGATAGTAACATATTTATAAAGAAATTCTACAAATTTATAAGTAAAAAATATCCCTTTGACATAGGAATTATTATTTGCACCATTAAAATAATTCCCTGATTGTGTGTTCACCACCCAAAGTCAAGTCTCCTGTCACCATTCATCCTCCCTTTACCCTCTCCTACCTTCCCCTAGCCCCTTTCCCTGTGGCAGTCACCATACTATTATCTGTGTCTATGAGACTTTTTTTTTTTTGCTTAATCCCTTCACCTTCTTCGCCAAGCCCCCAAGCCCCTGCCCCTCTGACAGCTGTCAGTCTGCTCTCTGAATCTATGAGTCTGTTTCTCTTTTGCTTGTTTGTTTAATTTGTTCACAAAATTCCACATATAAGTGAAAGCATGTGGCATAAATAAATAAATAAATAAATATTCATTCATTCCTTTTTATTGACACCTAGGAAGTAGATCATCATTCAGTGCAGAGCAGTCCTGGGCTTTTTAGCATGGGCTTGTTGAAAACCTAATTTAAACCCCTTTGAAACTATGTAAATAGAGTGCTACCTGTACTTCATCATCATTCTCCCTAACGCAGCTTGAACAAGGGCAAGGACTATGAGTAGAGCAAGTCCATAGAAGGCAGAGGCTTGTAACAGTTCCCAGAGCAGCCCCATCAGAAGTGTAACTTGCAAAGGAGCGATCCACACAAAATGTGCCAATGCAAGTCCCTGGAAAATAAAATCACAGTGAAAATTGTGATATTTTTATCCCCCTCCCCAGTGCAAAAACAAACAGACAGCATAGATGAATGAATTGAGCACAGTGAACTCATAGAAACATCTCATGATTCTGAGCATACTGAAATCTAGATATTCATTACATAAAACACACAGCAATGTGCTTAAACCTTTTACACATAGACTAGGAATTCCCAAGGAACAAATTTCAAGTTACTACATTTTTATGTATTTTTTTCCAGTGGAATTGAGATTGGATCTCTTAAGTGTCATGTCAAAAAATTTATTTTAAATAACTTCTATTTGAATAAAGCAAGAGCTATAAGAGAACAAAAGAGTGTCCAGAGCCCAGTCTCTACAAAGGCACAACTCTATCTGACAATATATTCAGAATAAATGCATGCTCAATTTAACAGTAATTTATTTAGTGCCTGTTGAGAGCTCAATACTATGTTAAATACTGAAAATGCAAAGATAAATAAAAATATATTATCCTTAAGTACCTTAAATTTATTTATAACACAAGATAGCAATGACAAAAAATTGCCCAGGGTATCATATTCAACTGAAGTGATTTAAAGTATTAAAAGAAAACAAGATCAGAAGTGGATTGAATTTTGAAAAACCTCATCAAATACCCAGCAAGCTAAGTTGCCTTTGAATTGTGTGGGTTCATGAGACCCCAACATGGCACTTCACATGACTTACCTTTCTCAGTTTTCAAAAATAAGGAAGGTAAAGATGTGTTCTACTTAACCACTTATTACCATTATCTAATCCAGGAAAACCTTCAGGGTTGTATGAGTTATAACAATATTGCATAAAAATTAAATCATTAGGTTCATACTTCATCAAATTTGTTCAGGTTGTTGGAAAGGAGACTAACAAGTTGTCCAATACTGATTTTGTCTAGAACACGGCTTGACAGCTTTAAAGTCTAAAAGGAAAAATGGGAAGTTATATGATGTTGACAAACAGAGGACAAATATATTCATAAGTAATATAATAATACAACTGAGGAATTAGTTTACTATGCATGTATTTTTAAGTAAAGATAATGAAAATTACATTCATTTGCTTTGGTATCTCCTCAGATCTATAAATATTGCTCTTCACAACAAATATTATACTGTCGTGCCACTATTTGATTTTTTAAGTATTTTGCACCTCCAAAATGGATATGATATTGTATATATATATGTATCTATAGACTAGATATAGATATATAGAGACAGGGTTTGTTTTATTTTTACAAAACATAAAACCAAAGGCAGTTTAAAATTAAAACCATGGCCTTAAATCTGAATTCAGTCCTGCAGCAACTCTATTAAGCAAAATTATTGTTAAAGTCAAAGTATATTATGAATAATTAATAATTTTGCAAAATATCATATTACTGATATAAAATTCTTTAATTTTACAAAGAAATACACATTCATACATACAAAATATAATTGCTTAGTAGATAAATTAATTATATTGGTGAAATATTATAGTCATACTTTACCAGCAAAATTTAATAAGTATTGATTTGCCATTAGATGGCTTTGATCTGAGAGGATCTGTTTAATATTTGTTTTAACTGAATCCCTTACATATATATTGAGCATTTAGTAGATGTAACTCACTTTATTTAGGCATCAAAGATTATTATTGTTAAGATTTCTTAAAATGTAACTGAATATGATATGATAAATGAGTTAAAGAAAGTAGAATATAATAGGGTGGTTAAGAGGAAGTTCACATATCTGGTTACAAAAATCTGGAAAGATTTTATTAAAGAAGTAGAACTTAAGATGGGTACAGAAAAATGAATAGCATTTAGATAAGCATAGATGAAGAAAGAATCAAGGTCATTAATTCCAAAACACTATTAGTATATGAAGGGGAAAATCAATGAGCTGGATCACACATGACCTAGTAAGAGACTCAGTCTTAGGTGATTATGTTCTCCACAGGGCTCCACATCAAGCATGTTAAACACTCAGTGAATATTTCTTCATTTTAGTTACTTCTACCTTCTTGACATTCAGAGGCAAAGCTTAATTTAATTTGTACTTAGATTCATTATTTAAAATATAATTTGAATGCATCATAGTTGCAGATCTGGGATCAAAGCAAAATGGTGCCCTATTACAAAATCTGGAATATCATAGAATCAGTGGTTGCCTGCCACATGGATGAAACTGGTTTGCTAACATACCAGTTTACTTTAGGAACCAAAACACAGCCATGTGGAGATGCAATTGCATTCTTTGATGATGATGCCAATGAAGGCCAACAAGTGTAGCTAGACAAGTAAAGCAAACTAGGTAAGAACAGATACTCAACAATTAGAAAGAAGGACAGAGACAACAGCTTCTAACTTTTCATGAATGTGCTGTGGATCTGAAAGCACCATATATTTTTGCTAAATGTTATGTATAGACTTACTTACAAACTAACCTGCTCTTTCATCTCTCCTCCCTTCAGCCCAACACTATTTCATTCCTCTCTTCCTGTATAACACAGTTTGTCTTACTACATTATTTCAGTACTATTTTATTTTCCCTAATATTGGAAACCATTTACTTCAAGGAATATGATTTATCCATTTTAGAAAATTTAAACAGATTTTTATACAATGTTTTATATTTTCTTGGGTCTTAGTTTTTTGAAATCTTTTATTGATAGTCTAAGGAGAAGCTCAAATGAGATAGCATCTCTAAATCACTTAGAAGCTTGTCATGTACATCATTAACTATTACTTATACTATGATAATAAGCACTTTTATAAATAATTTTTAAACTGGATTTTACTTTCTTTAATATGCTTGTTGTGCAATTCTACCTTCTAAATAATACCTAATTTATTCACTTATATAAAATTTTTGGATCAATATAAAGTTTTTGTTGATTTATCACCCATGCTTTCCTAGTAGTTAAGAAATGATGAGATTGCAGCTGAGGTGGTTTAGTTAAACTGTGGACTCCACTTTTTCCTTGTGCCTCCATAAAAAGCTTCTTTGAACAATAAAGTATGGTTGCCAAGTTTTACAACACAACTGACCTTGCATGTATATTATGGGAGTGTTATAGGTTATTTGCTAGAAGGAATTTCAGACCCATGACTCTTATAACCAAGTATATAACATTTTTACATTGGGAGAAGAAAAGAGAGAATAACGGTAAAGCAGTATCCAAATGATTCAACCAAAATAGCTTTCTGTTTGAGGTTGGCCGAAAAAGTATGTATGTTTTTTTCTGTAAGGTGGCTCTAGTAGCACTTAGTTGTCTTTAACTTCATTCAAAACAATATTGTTAGATCATATTATGACATCTGTATAACATATGCATTTAAAAAAATCAAAATTGGTGAATTTTTGTATAGTCATTTAAAAAAATATTGAAGATGGAAGAAAATATGCAACATTTTTGGTATATTACGCTTTAGTATTTTAAGACAGATAGAAACATGACTGAAACACAAAAAAAGATTTGTGCAGTGTACAGAGAAGTATATGACTGATCAAACATGTCAAAAGTGGTTTGCAAAGTTTGGTGCTAGAGACTTCTCACTGGATAATGCTCCATGATTGGGTAGAAAAATTGAAGTTGATAGCGATCAAATTGAGACATTAATTGAGAACAACCAATGTTCTACCACACAGGAGATAGCTGACATACTCAAAATATCCAAATCAATAGTTATTGGTGAAAATGAAAAATGTGTCTTTTTATTTTACAGAGAAAACTAAATGGACTTTTTGGCCAACCCAATAAAATTACTTGGTAGATTTAATCAGTCACACTTAATTTAGAATCAGGTTGGTGAAAACACATGTTACTGAAATGCTCTTAAATTGTGTTTGCAAGGTAGCTAAATCGTAATCTGAATATACCCAAATCATGCTTCAGCAACTTGGGTTCTTGTTTCAACAGTACACACAGAAAACAAGAAGTTCTTACAGTTGCCATCCATGTGCTGTTCTAAATTTTTTTTTAAATTTTTAAACTCACAGGATGACAAAAATCCAACTCAAAGTAAGGCAATAGATGAATACACCCCTGCATCACAACTAGTTAAGGTGAAAACTTTCATTGCTTGGATTATCATTAATGATTACATATATACTATACTCTTACAGTTTGAACATAAGGATACATGGCATCCTACCCTAAGATAATATTTTGTCAATAACTTATGCATATGATAAGAACCATTTCAATGAGGAACCATGGATGCCATACAATGATGACATGACTAGTGAAAAAAAAAAACAAAAATGAAACTATATCATATGCAGTTTATAGAAGCTGTTCAAAAATTATTAAAGTAAATTGTTATCAAAGACAATTAGAAACACTAATACTGCTCTAATTCATCTCACTGACTTATGAAATTGATTTCAGCATTTATCCCTAATTTGTACTAGCACAGCATTTACAACATGATGCTACTCCATGTAGTATGGAGACTGCACATAGAAGTATTACCTTCTTATAAATCAAACTAAACATAGCTATCCTCATTTGCATTCCAATGTGGTGAAGGCCAAAAATGGCTGGGTGCAGAAGCAGTGTCCTCAGGATAAAGAGAAGGCATAATCCTATGCCTAGGTAAATTGCGATGGACCGTTCCACCTTGTTATCTGGATCATAGGAAGCTATGATTCTTCCCAGTAAGAGAGGCTGGACTGCTTTAGTGACTTCCTGCAGAAGAGGACAAAAAGAGAAATACAATTTTATTCCTCTTTCATAAAATACCCTAACAGTTTCAACACAGAAAGTTTTACCTTTAAAGGAAAACTTAAAATGGCTACCCATGGAGCCATGCCATATATGAAATTCTTAACATTATTTTAATTAATATGTTTGTACTTCATCTCCCTGCCATTGCATCACCACTATATTTTTTCTATAACCTGTCACCTCTATCACAATACACCCATTTGCTGAATTGTTATTCAGTTGCAGTTTATAAAAAAGTAAATGAAATGTGTGTTAATCTGATTTAGATATCTATTCTACACATTGTCATTACTAAATTAGTTAGTTATAATCTTGTCTTAAGCAAAAGAGGACACACTTATCCCTTGAACAACCATGGCTATTCCACAAAAACACTGGTAGTATTACTCTCAGAGAGTATATGTTCATAGAAAAATGCAATTTATTTTTGGTAAACAAAATTCCAATAATAGGATCATCTGAAAACATCAAACAAAAACGTCACCACAACATGGCACTATTAATATTCAAGGATGAAATCAGCACTCCAAGCCCTCGCTTTTTTAGTTTTCCCTACATCATTTTAGGCAATATGTTCTCTAATATTTATAATGGAACCATTAACAGGTATCACCGGATTTTTTTTATTTGGAAGGGAAAACAATAGTAACTGACACCAAGCTTAGTCTAAAAATCATCCCTGTAATGACTGAAATAAACATAGCCCTACATTCCTTTGTTTTAAATTTTATGTATGTATTTATTTATTTTAGAGAGGGGGCAGGAAGGGGAAAGATAGGGAGAGAAATATCAATCTGTTGCCTCTAGCACACACCCCAAACAGAGATGGGTCCACAACCCAGTCACGTGCCCTGACTGGGAATCTAACTGGTGACTGTGCCAGTTGGTCCCTTTGTGGGACGTGGGACGATGCTCAACCAACTGAGCCATGCACCAGTCAAGGCAGTCCTACATTCTTGGCATGTGAAAGCTGTATATACACCATTGCTCAGATTATTTTCAGAAACACAAGAAATTTCCCAGTAAGGCAGACTGAGCTTGAATGTAATGAGAAGGAACACAAATTTATTTGAAAATTTCGTAAAATATTTTGTTAATTTTATCAGACACAAATAAAGATGGAATTCACTTTATGGTTCACTTAGATAATACAAGACAAATACAAATTTTTCAGCCAGCATGACAAGGAAATAAACAGAATCATGAAACCCACATTCTTATCCCTGCATGTTATCTACTCTGTCACCATAGTCACTTCCCTTCTCTGAATGGTTTCCTCACTGATAAAGTGAGTGTGGAGCAAGCTGATCTTGAAGGTCCCCTGCATTGCTAACATCTCTGATTATATGAGTCTGTGGAGTCCCGTGGCAGATGCTGAGGATTTCTTGGGCAACTGGCCTAGCCCACACCCTGCCACCTCTACAGATGTTTTCTTCTCAGAGGGATGCAGTTCTGAACAAAGAGAGTTGGGAAGACCATGTACTTAGAGAACAGCACAAGTGATTGCATGCCTGGTGGGAATACTCCTGAGTCTCAGTTTAGATGAGCCTCCCAGAGAAAAATTAAGAAAATAACTCCTGGGAGATAATATCTGTTCTCTCATGGGATCCTCCAGACCAGAGCTTAAATCACTGTGGACGAATCTAAATCCTTTAACCATTTCTGTTCTAACTGCATACGTAGGATAGGGAAGTTTGCTAGTTATTCAGAACAGGAAAGAAAGTTCAGACAAAAATAGAAAACTTGGTTCAGGCTTGCAATTACAGTAAATGAAATAATCCCAAGATAACTTTACCTTAAAAATTACAATTCCAAACCAAAAGCATACTTGTTTCTAATACAAGTAGAATGATTAATTGAAGAACTTCTAAATTGACATTATTTTCTATTGTGTGTAGTTGGTAAAATAATCATCATCATAACTCATTTTAAATATATTTTATATATCTTAATATTGGGAATACTAGGACATTTGAGAAATATTCAGAAGTTGAGATGTTTTAATATTGAGAAATTAATTAAGAGCCTATTGTTATCTCAATAACAACTATAAAGGAATACTGTATGATAAAACTTCAATACTTGTTTCTGATAATGTTCAAATAAACTCAAATATAAAGATACTTGTTAACTTGAGAAAAACTTCTTCAAAACAACAATCAGCACCACAATTAATAAAACTCTAGAAGCATTAACTTTAAAGTCAGATACACACAAACAATAACAATACTAGTGGCTAGTACAATTAAACATTTTTTTGTGGAACTTTTTGTTAATACAGCTCAAAAACAAAAACAACTGAAGTTTGACTATAGGAAAAGAGAAATGAAAGCATTATCATTATCGGCATAGAATGTGATTGTACATAGAACAAGTTTTAGTAAATCAAGAGGTTAGCAGGTAGAGAATTAAAAAAAATACTTATACTAGGAAACAGATTAGTATATGCCAAGCATAATAATCAATTAAATAAGTACCCCACTTATAGTAAAAATATAACAAAAATCCATTGTAAATACCAATAATTAATGTATACCTAAAATACATTTTATAACACATTACTATGATATATTTTAAAAATCCCAAATAAAGAACTTCAAAACTTTCTAAAAAGTAAAACCAGTTGTTGCAAAGATTACATTCTCCCCCAAGTTATTGTATAAGATTAATGCAATCTTCATCAGCATTTCAAGTTTTTAGAGGTGAACTTTTAGCACCATAAAAGCAGAAACTGTCTATCTTGGTTCTTAAAGCAACCCTGACATCATGCTCAATAGCTAGCACAGGGTGTCCATTCAGCACATATATATTTGTAGAATTAATGGATAAAATTATTCTAAATTTCAATTGGAAAAAAATGAGAGACTAATAAAAAACATTTGAAGAATAAAAACATTGTGTGAGAAAGTTCACTTTACTAAGTACTATATTGCATATATATTATAGTTGCATATTATACAACTATAATAATGCGGCATGAGACAGAAACAGACTGACTTATCTGGAAAGTTCCAGAACACATCTGAGTGCACCTAATAATTTGATATACAATAAAATATAGCACTTTAATTCAGTGGATAAGAGCTAAATTATACAATAATAATGGAGAAACGGGATACTCATTTTTAAAATTAGACTTACTTTTTAATAATTATTTGTCAATTATAGTTGACATACAATATTATATTACTTTCAGGTGTACAACCCAGTGCTTGGGCATTTATATAACTTACAAACTCATCACCCCACCAGAATCTAGCACCCATCTGACACCATACATATTCAGCATGGAAAATAAAACTTATTCATTGCCACAACTATCTATAGTTTTTACAAATATATATGTAACAAGTACAGGCTCAAAAGTGGTATCATGATCCCCTTCTGCCTTTGAATCATGTTTTTAGTATTTTACTTTTGGTATTTTCCTTTTAGTATTTTGATTCATTAACAATTACCAGCAATGTCTTCAATAGAAATCTAAGCTATATTCTTAATGTTTTATAATAAAATGTTCTTGGACCTGCTTATATAGCAGCAATAATAGGTTTAACTCAGAAGATATAATAATGGAAGATGGATTAAAATATTAATTTTAATTTCTGAGGTAAAACTTAGTATCTAAGTACCAGTTTTAAATATTAGCAAAATATTTCCCTGTGGCCTATAAAAATTAAAGTAAATGTTAATAATATTAGTATTTGTGCAGGTAGATAGAGATTCTTCTTAAAGATCTAATAGCAGTTAACATTTATGAAGTACTTGCTATGTACCAGGGTCCACTCTACCTGCTCAACTCATTTAATCTCACAATAACTCTATGAAATATATGCTATTATGTCCACTTTACAATTAAAGGAACTGTGACAAGGAGAGTTTAAATAATTTGCCCAGTTCACACAGCTAGTGAGTGGAAAAGGTGAGATTAGAATCAGACATTTTGACTCCAAAGTCCGTTTCTTGTTCATAACCCTAAATCAAAACAAAAATGTTAAAACACAACCTGCTCTTTCTCAGGTGACCATCAATGCAAGCATTGTGATTAGTTCAACATCAACCTACCAAATCAAATTATAAGTTAATATCACTAAAATTTAATAGAAATACCATTTTGCTAGGACCCATATCACAGACACACAGTTTAAAAAGTGGAAGAGATTATAGAGACTGTATAGAGACTTTACTGTCACCCCTTGAACTGTATAGTTAAGGAAATTGAAATCTAGAAAAGTTCTTTGATTTGTCCAAAGATAATAAAACAGGCTCTGGCATCAAAGCATGCTCATACCCCAGAAAGAGTTGAGGGAAAAAATGTTCACCTTTAAGAAAAACATGTCCTCAAGTGCATCACATATATTTTACTTTATTTTACCCCATCCTGTTCATGAGTCATGACTGGATACTGGTTAGCTATAAGAACTAAAGGTGAACCATGTTCCTACAAGGAAGGAGAGAACTAGGCCACCTTGTATCAAATTTAAGTTGTAAGTACATGATCACAGATGATTCCTAACCTATAGATTGATTGTTTTCTAATTGTCACATGGAAGAACATGAGATTTATTTTCCTTACAGATGCCATTTTCTACTGAACATGATATTGGATTTCTAGATTAGCCTTCAAAAGTACACAAACTGTTTTTTTAAATATATTTTTTTTATTATGCTATTACAGTTGTCTCATTCCCCACCCCCCCCCCCTTATTCCCCTCTATCCTTCACCCTCCTCTCACCCACATCCACACCTTAGTTCATGTCCGTGGGTCGTACATAGAAGTTCTTTGGCTTCTACATTTCCTATACTATTCTTAACCTCCCCTTGTCTATTTTGTACCTACCATTTATGCTTCTTATTCCCTGTACCTTTTCCTCCATTTACCCCCCTCACCCTGCTGACAACCCTCCATGTGATCTCCATTTCTCTGATTGTGTTCTGTTCTAGTTGATAGCTTAGTTTGTTTTTGTTTTTTTAGGTTCAGTTGATAGTTGTGAGTTTGTTTCATTTTACTGTCCACATTGTTGGCCTTCTTTTTCTTAGATATTTTCCTTTAACATTTCACACAATAAGGGCTTGGTGATGATGAAATCCTCTAACCTGACCTTGGCTGGGAAGCACTTTATCTGCCCTCCCATTCTAAATGATAAGTTTGCTGGGTAGAGTAATCTGGGATGTAGGTCCTTGCCTTTCATGACTACCCAATGTGTTTGTCAGAACATAATGCACATTTTCCTTTGCAATATAGACTATGAGACTTGAGAACTCTAGCAACATGAGTACTGGGACTTATTCTCCTTTATGTCCTTAAACTTTGTAGGGTTTAATGAATCAAGTAATTTGACCCAAGTTGCTCTGATATATATTATAATATGATGATGTAAATATACCCAGAGCTGCCTAGGAATCAAGAATATTTTTGAGTGAATGTTTGTAAATTTCTTATCATAATAAATGTATTGTGATAACCATATTCTCTCAGTAACCTGCTTACACACTTCCATCTACTTGGCTTTCCTCTGCCTATACTTAATTGACTCTCATACTCAGTTTTTCAACAGCCAGTTTCTCTTCTATGCCACTCTTAGATGTTAAAGACAATGTTGAATCTGGCTGCTGAGTCAAATGTAACAAAATAAGTACATTAATGATGAGAGGCCATAGCTAATATGATTTAAAATTACATGAATATTGCACAGAGACAAGCTCCTTCATGATGATGTTTCCTTTTTTCTTGACCTTTCATGGTCAAGTACTGTTTATATCAGTCCCAAAACCAATCAATCACTATACCAAAATTATCCCAATTTAGACAAACAAAGAATGCACAAGACATTCTGAAAGTATGTCTACCTATTACCAAGAGCAGTGTTACAGCAACTTCAAGAATCCTTGTTCATTTCATAGAACTTAATTACCAAGATGTCACACTCAGTGGAAAGAAGGAACAACCAAAAAATATGTAAATAGTGAGGCACTGGTGTCATTTGTTTAAAAGGATAGAGGTCTTATTAAAATAGCTACATTTTCTCCCCTTCTTTTCTTCCTATAACCAATAAGAACAAAAAAAGAGGGTTAAGAGATCAGATGCCCTGAAAGGTGGCCCTCATTTTAACCACCTCAACAGTTATCTAAATTCTTTAAGACTTAGTTTTCAGCACTTTCACTACTTAAAACTTCATGGCTTTAGCAAGGCCTTTTGTCTGTGACAAGGGTGAAAAACCTATGGCCTCACCACACTTATGCCATTGCCAATGCTAATTTTCTTCTCTATAACTTCTGGCTATATATATTTCAGCTGCTATGCCAGAGGTTCTTTTCCTCACCAATATTCTGATGGTTATCAGTAGATTTTGAGCTGGCACAAATCAAGATGCTGCCAGTTGCAGACCTGTAGCTAAGGTTAGCTTGGGAGCACCTCTCCCCTCACTACCACCCATAAAAGGATTTAAGATTCCTGAGATATTTTTAAACTCAAGTTTAAGAATAAATTAGCCCTCCACATTGTCTCCATTCTTCTGGTCTTTAATTTTGTTTACAGGTTTGACCCTGAGCACTACTGGCTCTTGGGTGAATTTCACAGTTTCTTCCCAACTTTAAGCAAGAAGATTTTAGTTGGTTCCCCTACTCTGCTTTGTGCTATAAACTTTCTGCAGTTATGCCCCTGAGGTGACCCAGGAAGAATCCTCAACCTTCAAGCTTCTAACAACCTGTGTCTCCTGAGAAAGTGCAAAGCAACTCAGAAGACACAAGACTAGTTACTAGAGTCACCATTCTGCTGACAGCCTAAATACAGCCATTATAAATATAGTTAGGTAGCAAGTATAATCTAATGTAGTGGCAGGTTCCTAGGTTTCAGGGTTAAATGGACCTGGCTATCACTCAAATTTACCATATTCACGACTCTGGTGGAGTTATACAATTTTCCTGATACTCAATTTCCTTTTCTGTATAATAATGTCTGCTGCATGGACATTCAAGGACAATCAAGTTAAAATGATCTTCATACAAGGTTTGAATGCTGACCTGACCCTGGAACAGATTAGGCACAATAAATATTAAACTATATCATGTTTATTTTGGGGTCTGTGTACACCAGGCCAAAAAATAACTTCAATATATTTGTGTATCATCTAAACTTTCACATTTAGGTGAGTACTTTTTTTCACATGAAAATTCTAGGCTGGTGGATAAATTATTTCACAAGTCAGGCAGAGAATAAGGGGCTTGATAACTAGGCCTCTCTTCCAGCTTCTATTCAGTTGTGTTTATGTTAATTATTAGGCTATCAAGTGACAGAGAAAGTGACTAGGAAAAATGTTTAGTTTCACCCCAACCATAGTCACAACATAACACTTGTTTGAAGTATCATTTACTTCAATCCAACAATGATTTATTATTGGACTGTTACATTCTTATATGATGACTGGAGTGAACTATACTTTTATACACTAATTTAAATGTATAGAATATAGTCATTAAAGCAATCAACAAAACATATTTTTAAAAATTAAGTCAATAGAGCCAGAAACTATGTATAAAATTGTCTTCCAAAACTCAAGTACTTTCATTGAGAAAAATTGCTTTAAAGGCATCTTAAGAGCTAATTAATTCTTCAGCTATCTTATTTATATTTATATACAAAATATTTTCACCCCCAAACTGTTGCAGGTCTCTGTAGGAATAGATTGATAGATGATAGATAGACAGATAGATAAACAGATAATACAAAGCCAGAAGAACTTTTCCAGGAGATTCCTTAGAGTAGCACAAAACATTCAGGACATAAATGTGGTCATCTTTGTCAACATAAATTTTTAAATTTTTTTTCTTGATGTGTTTGAACTATAGATTCTTAACACCATGCAACTTGTATGGCATCTCTTTGGAGACACCAGGGCACTGCTAACTCTGCAGAGCATGAAGATTTACATGAATACAGGTGCATCCAAATGGTACTTCACATCCCAAAGAAAATTTGTGCACAATTTTTCTGTGAAGACTAAATAAGTTTTCTACTAGCCATTGCCTTTTCTAGATTATAACCAAGGATTCAAAATGAGGCTCTGGTGATGGAATAATGATCAGAGCCACAGGAACACCCCAGATGGCACTTAAACACCACAAAGCCTGGGGTTTTCAGGCATGGTGCTTTCTTCTCACTGATAAAGATGTAGGAGACTAAGAAAACAAGAGTACCTTACTGCCCATTTTTTAAATTTTATTATTTTTCCTTGAAACAATTTAGCAGGCAGATATGATTTCAAAATATTACAAACATTCATGTATGTAATCGGATGAATTTAACTTAATAATTGTTTTAGCCATTGTAAATTTACAAATGAGATCCTTACCCCTAAATATAATAAGATTCCATAGAACATAAATCTCCAGAAAAAGCATCTCCGAAGGGCATTAATGAGTTTGGGATTTTTCTTTGATGCCAGCTCTCTGTCCCATTCTCTGCAAAGGAATAAAAGGTTGAACTAATAAGGCAATTGTGCAAATATTGGGTTTATTTTACTTAACATAGCTTTATTCACACAAATATATCCAAGCAGATTAACTAAAGAGATGAAAATTTGGGGAGACATTCCAACACTGATGCTTAGTCAGATATTTGGCAGAATCCAACGCTCCATGGTATTTCAGTTTCAGAGAGTTGACCTCATGAAAAGGCCATGATATATTTGTTCAAGAAAGGTTCTGGGCTTTTTAACAGCAATACAAAATGTAGACAAATAAGTATGACTTATGAATACACATTGATGTGCTTTGAACAAGGTGGAAAATAAACAAATATTGAATGTATTTGCCCTTCTCCTCTTGATTTTCACCTTTTTAGAACTGTAGTAGATTTTATATAATTTAACCATCAAATCAATAACAAGATAAAAAGTTAGATGTAGTTTTCTGTGGCTTAACATTAGAAAAACTTGCTAGACTTTGTTTTAAAATGTAGGGGTATGAAACAAGTATCATCAAACTTTATTTTCAACAACTATAGTTACTCCAAAGTAAGAATTAGGAAGATTAAAACAGAATCAAATTCTGTATTTTCTAGTAGGAATTTAAATTAAAATCTCTGAAAATGGATGATACATAAATAAATATTTTGTTTTCTTGTAAATACTATAGGTTCATCAATGGACTATATTTATTTTGTCATTGTCACTACTTTCTATTAGTAACAGCCCTCTTTCTCTTCCCAAGTGAGTAAAATATATCTCTAAATATTACCTTCAACTTCATTTTTAAACTGTACAGACATAAAAAGTTTCATGAACCATAAGCAAGAAGTAAATAAATAACTAGATAAAGGCTTTGCATTTGATAAACAGCTATTCCCATAACCTTCAATCTACAATCATTACAGGTTGTTCTAAGTTATTTCAGAGAAAGAACACACAGCTGAAATTTGAGGGCAAGCTTGGTAGTCTTTGCATGAACAATGGCTTCCCCCAGAAACTTACTATCTATAATGCTTAAGTACCCTATCCCATTTGTCTGCTTCCCCACTCTTCCCCACTCTTTCACTCACACACATGGGGTTTGACTCCCATCCATATCATTCAGTAACTTACAATAAGGTAAATATGAAGGCAGATTTAGCTTCTCCTTCAAAGGAAGAGTCAGATGAAAAAGCCAAATAAATGGTTTCAAGGTGGAAAGAAATGTTCAACACTGAAGTCATGTAAGAAGAGGTCATTATATTCGATAATTTAGAGGCCTCTGGTGACTCTGATCAGTGTGGTTTTAGGAACATGGTAGACATGGGAACCATATTTTAGGGAGCTGAGAAGTAGAAAGTGAAGAAGGGAAGAGACAAGGAGAGAAGAGAAATATTAGCCATGAAAAGGAAAAAAAAAAGAAAAAGAATGGAATAGTGACTTGAGGGAAAGGCAAAGTTGGGAAAAATTTTTTATGGGTGAGAGTTGAACAATTTGTAGGCTAAGGGAAGTTAGCAGAGATATAGGAATCAGTTCTTGATCTTGGAAATGTGAATTTGCTACTCCTACTAGCCTAATTCTTTGATTAAAATCAAGAAAAATAACTTGAATATCTTACTTTGCCTTAAAAATGTCAAAAGAATAAAATTACCCTAAAGAAAATAAACAAATTTCAAGTCTACTCAACTTTATTTTGGTGCAATAATTTATTAGCATTTTGTATGTATGTATGTATGTATTTATTTATTTCCAACTCCCTCTCACCTGTCCCTTTCATTTAGTATCCAAATTGTGCTGCTGGCACAAGACCCCAAAGACCTCATTCATTGACTGTGGTTGGCCCAAGAAGTGAGCATGTGACTCAAGGGTCTCTGGAATTTTTCACATTTGGCCAAAAAGAAAGGGCTCTGTTCTCTGTAGTATGCATGGAGGAAGCTCATTTGAGAAAACAAAACCAACACAAGGTATATGTCATGACATGGCATTTGAGTCCCTGGTCCCATTAAGTCTCTAAAGTCAGTTCTCTATCTAGGACTTCATACAGTTAGGCTACATAAGCCAACTAATTCCTTCTTTTTATTTACTTAAGATAGTTAATTGGATTTCCTTCACTGGCAATCAAAGGGTTCTAACCAATACTCTTAGAAAAGGGGACATCTTGCAATGGGAAACACTGTTCCTGGGGAGGCCAGGAACACAGACCTTGAGTTAGAATCAGTCATTAACTGGAAAATTACATCAACTCTCTGAGCCTCAGCTTGCTCTTTTGTAAGATGAAGATAATAATGCTTTTCTACCACAGTGGCTGAGAAGAGACACTGTACCTGGCATTGAATGTGTAATCAAAATTATGAAACTTTTACATTTATTTGCTACTTAATAGTCAGTACCTTAAGATTTCATTATAATCAAGTATTAGAATTTTAGAGGCAAATATACAGGGTCCAGAACAAATAACACCTCTTTTTTATTATAAAATCTGTTATTGAAAAATGATAAGCATGTAATTCTGTAGCATAACAGTATCATACTCAAGCACAGCATATGAAATTTTAGGTGAAATATTCGAATTGCTGTCCATCTTGTGTAAGACATTCACATACCCTGGACCCTGTACATAATTTGCTTCACATAGCTGTTATTTCAGTCTTCACAAAATGCACCTACTGTTCTTTAAAAACAGATAAGTTTTTAGAGCTCAAATATGTATTTTCAGAAAAAGTCATATCTCAAGAAAATGGTATTTTTCTTTCATCCTTTCACTGTTTAATTCCTAATTGGTCAAGACTTCAGCAAGAACATAAGATGCTCCTATTATTTTTATTTTAATCCTCACCTGAGGATAATATTTTATTGATTTTAGAGAGAAAAGAAGAGGAAGAGGGGGAGAGAAAGGAAGGGAGAGAGAAAGGAAGGGAGAGAAACATCAATGTGATCCCATAACTGCCCTGACTGGGATGTGAACCCACAACCTAGATATGTGCCCTGAGCAGGAATTGAACCCTCAACATTTTGGGGTATGGGATGACATTCAACCAACCGAACCATCTGGCCAGGCATATGCTCCTACAAATTAAGCCCTCTGATATGTCAGTTCTGTAAGTAATTAATAACATTAATTTCTCTCTCAATTACAATGAATAAACAATGTAATGAACATACCTTTCTAATATTTCAGAGAGATTATCAGCAGAATCAGCTGAAGGGATTTGGTAGATGTCTGACAACTCCAGCCGCTGTCTGTACCCTTTCTTCAAAATTGGTCTAGTCCAGCTAAAACAAAAAGAAGTGCAAAAAGAAATACATACTTGATTTGGTCTTTGATATAGACTTGTAATCTGATATCATTTCAAATCTTCTGGCATGTGGAGAAGGATGGAGATATAAATATGAATAACGTAAGTTTTATATAAATACCAGGGTTTCATATCTTCCAGGACACATTTGTATAAAACACTAGTACCCTGAACTAATATGTCTGTTGCTTTGTCAGAAAGAATCAAGAATGATGGCAGAATCCTTCCTAGAGGGAAAAAAACAAACTGCTATATATTCTATATTAAAGGTCTTCAAAAAAAATGCAGCCCTCAAATAAACAGACACTTATAGTTTATAGCTTTCTGTAATTGCTAAAGTACAGTCTCTATCACTTCAAATATGAAATGATCCATGAATGATAAGAAGATAGGCTCTCAATCAGCACCCTTATATAATTTTGTTAGTGTAGCACATGACACTCAGCACTCAGCAATGAGCTATGTTTAATAAATTGCCTATATATAGCAGGAGGGTTAGTGAGTAATCTGTATCAATTTGTTTACCTAATTATCACATCTGCATTATTACTTGAGAATGGGGATCATAACTTTCTTATTTTTTGCCTCCTTACTCCACATTATAAGTAACAATTTATGACAGAAACTAGTGAAGCTGGTATGGTAAATAATTAGGCAGGATACCCCAGCTATTTCCAAGTACATTGTTTCTAACTATTATGAAAAGGCAGAATAATCTTCTCGAAGATAAGTAAAACTAAAAAGAAGGAAAAGAAAGAGGAGGGAGGAGGAGGAGAATTATGAAATAAAGAAATCATGTACAAAGAGGAATTTCTAAATGAAAATTGAATGAAATGTCATTTATAGAAGAAAATAATTGAAATGGGAAGTAGTGTCCCCCAAACATATGCTCTTTCCCTTAGCATTTTTTTTCCTTCAGAGATTTCTTAAATTTTGTGTCACTGGGACTTTGGTAATATATGAAACTGTTTTTTAGCTACCAAAACATCAAATGGGTTCAGTCTCTTGTTTACACTTCCTTAGTCTCCAACTTCTTCAGTCGCCCCCTGCCCTATGTTCCTGATGTCTCTACAACTTGTCCTTAAAAGTTAACTGAATTACAACCCAACTTAAAGGCTAAGTAATTTCATCAATCATTTCTTGCTAAGATATCAAGGAGTGACAATGGCTTAATGTCACTTTTTTTTCTATTTTCTTGCATTACTTGCACCTTAACAAGAGTCTTAACAAAAAGGATGATAATTAGGCTCTGTCTTTATTGCCTAGTCTGACTCATTGGTCATTTTTCTTGGAGAACAAGAATGAACATAGTTGGGAACTGTCTGAATATAGCAATTGAAGAAGAACCATGATAATGCAGGATGTGCAGTAGCATCATCGAGAAGGCGATGTCGCACCCACCCCATGCCATCCCAGTGCCAGACATAAGCACTGGAAGTAAATTTGGAAATACAGGTAGCAGTTAGGCTGTGGAAAATTGGGGACAGAAATTTAGGATATAAACTCCATCTTGTTGGTTATGAGCTTTTGTAAACTCAACCCAAAAAATAAAAAGTGAAGCAACTGTTTGCTACTAAAAAAAATGTATATGTATATAGCATTTACCAAGGAGCTTTCACAAACACTAGCACATTGTGATTTTAATTTTAAAATCTTGTTAGGTAGAACAAAAAGAGAACAGTGTCCTATTTTAAGGATAAAATAATGAAGATCCAGAGATGCTAACTTGTCTACTACTGAGGCAAAAACTATAGATTTTTACCATGTTCATCTAACTTTCTTCTTTTACCATGCTCAATTTTCCCCATGTAGGAAAATTAAGTATGGTGAGTTACACAAGACAAAGAGCTGGGAGTTGAGCCTAGAAGCATGAAGACCAAAAGCTGGCAGACTGCAGGCAGTGGTTTGGTGTGCTGGCAAATCTTTAACCATCCCTTCTTCAGAGAAAAGAAAAAGCAAAGAAAAAAAAGTGACATGTCATTTGCCAATTTCTCTGGCATAAATAGATATTCCTACTATGACCAATTATGAGCCACCAAATGTGAAGTCATTGAACACCTAGTTGGGAAGAGATACACAGTTGCATGTCATAATATAGGATGTTTACCATTCAGATACTATGAACATAAACAACCTTAACAGCATGGATAATAGTAAGATGTAAAATAATTAGACAGTGAGAACTTGAGTTTTTATTGCCTTTGTTTTAATGTAATTTATTTAACTGTAAATTTAGATTATTTCATTTTTAATACCAGTTGTACTTAACAACCAGCTTACAAATATCCTAAAATTTTAACTATAAGAAATAGCCAACTACAGCAGTTCACTGTTGCCAGATGATTGAAAGACTTGGAACAAGATAATGTCATTGAGGACAGAAAGAAAAAGGCCTATAGAAGATTTAGTAAAAGGAAAAATATATTCCATCTCTCAATAAAGCATGCATTTCACTGTTTGAAATTATTAAAATTTCACACTAAAATTACAAATAAATAGATTTCTACTATTCATAAATACAATGCAAAAAGACATTTTCAGGAAATTAAAAAATATTTTCATCTTTTTAAAAAATACATAAATTTACATCTTTGGTTCACATCTAAAAGCTGATCATGATTCCTATAAATGAGTCTCCATTTCACTTTAGAGCACACAGTTTGTGGGCCACTTTTATAAAACTTCAGGTGTTATCTGTGCCCATTTTAATATGCATGTTACACTATGACATCTAGTTTTGATTATCAGGAGCAGCATGATCAAACAAAACACATTCAGTAGTATTAAAACATGTTAACCAAATTAAAACCACAATGAGATACCACTTCACACCAGTCAGAATGGTCATCAAAAACAAAGCAACAAACAACAAGTGTTGGAGAGGTTGTGGAGAAAAGGGGACCCTAGTGTACTGTTGGTGGGACTGTAGACTAGTACAACCACTATGGAAAGCAGTATGGAACTTCCTCAGAAAACTAAAAATGGACCTGCCTTTTGACCCAGCAATTCCACTGCTGGGACTATATCCTAAGAACCCTGAAACACCAATACAAAAGAACCTCTGCACCCCAATGTTCACAGCAGCACAATTTTCAATAGCCAAGTGCTGGAGCAACCTAGGTGCCCATCAGTAAATGAATGGATCAAAAACTATGGTACATTTACACAATCGAATTCTTATGCAGCAGAAAGAAAGAAGGAGCTCCTACCCTTGCAACAGCATGGATGGAGCTGGAAAGCATTATGCTAAGCGAAACACGCCAGGCAGTGAAAGACAAATACCATATGATCTCACCTTTAACAGGAACCTAATCAACAAAATAAACAAACAAGCAAAATATAGCCAGACACTGAAATAGAGAACAGGCTGACAGTGACCAAAGGGGAGAGGGGAGGGAATTTCAGGGGAATTTCAAGAGAAAATGGGAAGGGTTTACAGGTACAAATATAAAGGACACGGGGACAAAAACTAGGTGGGGTAGAAATGGGAGGGAGATGGGAAGGGAGGGGTTGGTGGGCTGGGATGGAAGTAAAGGACAGAAAACTGTACTTGAACAATGATTAAAATAAAATAAAAAATTTAAAAACATGTTAACCATTTATCATTATTAATATAATTTAGTATTTTTCTCACAGGTTCACCACAATAAACCTGTATTTATAACACTGAAACTGGACTTATAACAATAGAAACTTGACTTAAGGTAAATTATGAGAACTAAAATCAATTAACTGTGGCAATTACCAGAGTTATCTGAGCAAAAGAATTTATTCTGTGAGGTTAAACCAATAAAAATTGAATGAAATTTCTGCCCCATCAAGGACTTTTCCATGCCTACCTCAAGCCAGTCTTAGAAATACAAAAACAAATACAAGACACCAAAATTCCTGGATATCTGTGGAATCTGGCAGAAGTAAGGACTGTTTAACTGTGGTTGGTAGGGTAATAACATGAGTACAACAATTTATAGTTTTAATTTGAACATTTCACCTATGATGTCATATAGTATGCTTGAGTGTGATATTTTTATGTTATAGAATTACTATCTTATGATTTTGTAATTTAAAAAGGGCTGTTATTTGTTCTTGACCCTGTATGAAATATTAGTTGCCATAAAACTTCAACTACCACTGCTTATGAGTGATCCTGAGTAGGGTAAAGGTACTTAGATAGGATTTAGGAATGCCCAGACAGGATTTCTACTTCAGTATTCATTCCATTAGAAATGAACACGTGTCCAGGTGTTTCATGAAACGAAGCAGGTACACTTGGAATAACCAAAAGCAATAAACCTTATTCCTCCTTTTCCTCAAATTTGCTCCCACCACCTTTTCCTTTCCTCTCACTTTTAATTGATCTTATCATTCTCCTTCATTCGTAAGCAGTCACTACATATTGACAATAAACCTTAAATTGGTTTACTTAGAAACAGTCAGTTTCAAAAGTTCTGGCTATCTCTAACAGAAGCTAGCTAATCATTAATTATGAGGTAGCAGATAGCAATCCCTAAGCTATACAGTGTTTTATAACTTAAAAGTTTCAAACTGACTTTGAAAAAAATTCTAGTACCACAGATACACTATTCCATTCACTTAACTGTGAGAGGCTTCAGATTTTATTGAGGAAAAATGCTATCACTATGTTTTCTAAAAAATATGTGCACACACATACACAAAGATGTAACTGTATTTACATCTTTTAGTTAGAATCATTTTTAGGATAAAACTTCTTCTTTTTTTTTTTAATCATTGTTCAAGTACAGTTTTCTCCCTTTTACTCCCAATCCAGCCCACCCACCCAACCCTCCCCTCTTCCCTCCCATTACCACCCTCCCCCTAGTTTTTGTCCATGTATCCTTTATATTTGTTCCTGTAAACCCTTCCCATTCTCCCCTAAAATTCCCTCTTCTCTCCCCTCTGGTCACTGTCAGTCTGTCCTCTATTTCAGTGACTTTGGTTATATTTTGCTTGTTTCTTTGTTTTGTTGTTTAGGTTCCTGTTAAAGGTGAGATCATATGGTATTTGTCTTTCACTGCCTGGCTTGTTTTGCTTAGCATAATGCTTTCCAGCTCCATCCATGCTGTTGCAAGGGTAGGAGCTCCTTCTTTCTTTCTGCTGCATAGAATTCCATTGTGTAAATGTACCATAGTTTTTTGATCCATTCATTTACTGATGGGCATCTAGGTTGCTTCAGCACCTAGCTATTGTAAATTGTGCTGCTATGAACATCAGGGTGCAAAGGTTCTTCTGTATTGGTGTTTTAGTGTTCTTAGGATATAGTCCCAGCAGTGGAATTGCTGGGTCAAAAGGCAGGTCCATTTTTAGTTTTCTGAGGAAGTTCCATACTGCTTTCCATAGTGGTTGTACTAGTCTACAGTCCCACCAACAGTACACTAGGGTCCCCTTTTCTCCACAACCTCTCCAACACTTGTTGTTTGTTGCTTTGTTTTTGATGACCATTCTGACTGGTGTGAAGTGGTATCTCATTGTGGTTTTAATTTGCATCTCTCTGATAGCTAGCGATATTGAACATTGATTGTTTCATGTGTCTTTGGATCTTCTGTATGTCCTTCTTGGAGAAGTATCTGTTCAAACCCTTTGCCCATTTTTTAATTGGGTTGCTTGTCTTCTTAAAGTGGAGTCATGTAAGTTCTTTATATATTTTGGAGATTAAACCCTTGTCTGAGGTATCATTGGCAAATATGAGGATAAAACTTCTAATTTTTGTATACAGTGACTTGTAATTCCTTGTAAAACAAATTTTCCAATTATAACCACTATTAAAGTCTTGATTTTCATGGAATCTATCCCCTTAAAACCATACAATTAAAGCTTATAATAATTTTTCCATTTGACATTTGGGTTTTGTTAATCCAACAGAGGCTTCTCACATTTTCATCTGCTAAAATTTAAGATGAAGCTCAGGTATCAGATCTGTTTAGTTCAAAATGATTTTGCTTGTATAAAACAATCAGGCTTCCATAATATTTAACATTACTTGTCATTTAGCCAAATAAAATAGCAAATTCAAACCTCTGGTTGCATGACACTTCTAAATGCTAACAAATTCATACACTCAAAGACTAACAGCCTTTTTCCTTTTTTGCATTGAATAATTAATACCTGAGGCCCTGACTGGTATGGCTTAGTTGGTTGGACATTGTCTTGCAAAGCAAAAGATCTCCAGTTAGATTCCTGGTCAAGGCACACACTTGGGTTATGGGTTTCGTCCCAGTTGAGATATGTATCAGAGGTAACCAATTGATTGTTTTCTCTCATATGGATGTTTCTCTCCCTTTCTTTCTCCTCCCTTCCCCTCTCTCTAAAAATAAATAAATAAAATATTTAAAAAGCTAACCAATACTTGAGGAACTAAGTAGGAAATTACTCTGAAATTTGTGAAAATATATTTAAAACACTAGAGGTTTTCTCATCATCCAATATATGTACCATGAGATTTAAATAACCAAAAAAGATCTGGATAGTCCTACCTAAAGAAAATGTTGAAGTTCAGGCAGAGGAAAGAGGGAGATCAGAGCCATTAGAACAAAATCTGGTAATGAATCTCAAACTTCTGCAGCATAGCTCCACTACTTTGTTTTAGTTGTTTAGATAAATGGCTATGATAGCAAAAACTGACTTGACCAGAAGTCATTTCATCTCTACAAGGATTTTTTGAACTTCATAAATAACACTTCAAATGTCACTGTTGTTTTATCAACTTAGATTTGATGTTACCTTATAGTCAGATACATTTTTTTCAATGAATTTTAGTGAAAATAAAACTGAGAGTGGTATCTATCTCTCAAAAGTCCACTGTAAAACTTATTGACTTCAGTAATGCACGCCAAAGTCACAGCACCAGAGTCAGGGTCAGGTTGGTAGTACCTGTTTCTTGTTTCCACAAAGCATTTAAACAGTGTTTGCTGCTTCTCAATAAAATGGTGAATTTATAAGCAATAACCACTTCAGTCTGCTTGATCACCTTTAGGAAGTACATGCTTGCTAAAGATCAGCCATTTTTGAATTAGAGAGTTAATTACTCATGATGTCCTAATGTATCAAGAGAATCATAGTTTGGTTTTCCTCTCTAGATGAGTAAACAGTAAAGTAAATGTAGTCGATAAATTTTAGAAGATCTGGAAAGACTTACTTTCTTCTCAATAAAAGACCACAAACCAATTATGAAAAATCTTCTGGAAGCCCAGAGTTAAAAAGCATAGAGGCACCCTAATGTAAACTAATTTAACTTCACACAAAATGAATCCAAACATTAAATCTGCCCACTTTATGAGATGATTCTAAGTATAAATGTTTTAGGAATATAAGCATATTAAGCACATATCTGGAAAGATATTTTCTTTTATGTTTACCTATATTTTGAATATTTAACAATGAGTATATATACCTTTGGAAATAAGGAGTAAGTTCTTTTTACTTAAAGAACAAGGTACAGCCCTGGCTGGTGTGGCTCAGTGGACTGAGCACCAGCCTGCGAACCAAAGGGTTGATGGTTTAATTCCCAGTCTAGGGCACATGTCTGGGTTAAGGGTCGTGCCCCCAGTAGGGGGTGCACAAAAGGCAACCACACACATTGATGTTTCTCTCTCTCTCTTTCTCCCTCCACTCCTCTCTCTAAAGATAAGTAAAATCTTGAAAAAATAAAGAACAAGATACATAAAGTTATAATTCATTATTTGCTAAGGCTATCTATGAACCTAAACATACTGGTCAAATATATTCTAACTCTATGATTCTCATGTAATGTTCACTATCAATAATTTCCCATAAAATGCCTTTTTTCTTTCTTGATATGGTTGTCTGAATTAATACTTCATCTTACAGTCCACAAAGTCCCAGTCACCTGAGTCCTACTAGAACTCTGTTACTGAAACAACTAATGATGTTAAGAAAAAAAAAAAAAGACCACTCTGGGTTTTAATCCTGTATTTATTTCCTAGCCATGTGACCTCGAAAAAGACTCTTTTTAAGATCTCTCAGCTGCATCTCTTCCTGGAAATAACTACCATGACTATTGTACCTACTTTTCATGGGGGCCAAATACAATGTTGTCTATAAAACATTACAACTGTATGTCACTAGAAACTTCTTCCTATAAACTACTTGGCTTCAGTTTAACTTTCAGAGCAATACAGTTTATTATTACTGGAATTATAACAATAATAGCTTACAGTAGACTAGTTCCACAGCTCTGCAAAACTCTGTAAGTAGTTCACATACATTATTTCATCTGATCTCCACAATAATTCAAGAAGTCAGTCCTATTATTATCTCTATCTTACAGATGAGTAACTGAGGTTGAGATAGTCCAATAATTTGTCCAGGGCAGAGTTGAAATTAAAAACCAGGACTGTTCAAGATGGCAAAGCCTTCACTTGTATCATATTTGTCATATTAGGACAAATTTTTTAAATTAGTAGACACTTAGATATAACACCAAAAACACAAGCAACAAAAAAACCACATAAATTGGGCATCATAAATATTTAACACTTTTATGCTTTGAACAACATGAAGTGGAAAAAAACCCAAAGAATGTGAGAAAATTTTGAAAATAAAATAATACATCTGATAACTTGTCTCTAGAATATGTAAGGCACTCTTATAACTCAATAATAAAAAGACAAACAACCCAATTTAAAAATAGGTAAAAAATCTAAATAGACATTTCACTTCTTCTCCAAAGAAAATGACAAACAAACACCCAATAAGAGCATGAAAGGTTGCTCAACATCATTAGCCATCATGGGAATGGAAATCAAAACCACAATGAAATACCACTTCACACCCACTACACTGGCTATAATCAAAAAGACAGATAATAATGTGTGAAAAAATTGGAACTCTCATACTATGATGGTAGAAATATAAAATAATGCAGCCATTTTGTAAAACGGTCTGAAAGTTCCTCAAAATATTAAACATATATTTACCATGAGACCCTGCAAGTATAGTGCTTAGCATATGCTCAAGAGAAATAAAAATGTCCATGCAAAAACTAGTCCATAAATGTTCATAGCATCATTTTTAAAAGAGAAAAAAATAGAATTAACTGAAGTATATATCAACTGCTGAATGGATAAATGTATATTCCTACAAACAGAATATTATTCAGCAATAAAAAGGATTAATATACAGATTCATGCTGTAACATGGGTGAATCCTGAAATATTATACTATGTGAAAAAAGCCAGTCACAAAAAGCCACATTGTTCTGTTTATATGAAATATTTAGAATAAACAAATCTATATAGGCAGAAAGCAGATTATTATTTGCCTAGAACAGGGGAAGAAAGAGATAATGGGAAATGATTTTTGTGTATGAGTATTGTGTTTCTTTGTAGGTAATAAAAGTGTTCTAAAATTGATTGTAGTGATAGTTACACATCTCTGTGAATATATTAAAAACCAATCAATTCTATAGTTAAAATGGGTTAATTGTTTGGTATGTGAATTATATCTCAATAAAGCTGACATTAAGAAAAACAACATAAAGGCTTCTGTTCAAGATGGCAGCAGAGGTAAATGTGATACTTGCATCCTCCCACATCCATAACAGTATTACAACTAAACTACAAAATGACCACATTTAGAACTGCCTGAAATTCAGCTGAACAGAAGCCCTACAACTAAGGATATAAAGAAAAAGCCACATCAAAAAACATAGTAGTGGAGACACAGAAGTGTCTGGCCTCACACCTACATGTGGCAGTTAAAAACTGAGAGAGATATTTCAGCTGCAAGGTCTCTCCTGAGGAGTGAGGGGTCCCAGCCAAAACCAGGCCTCTCAGCCCAGAGTTCCAGTGCTGGTGAGAGAAGTCCCATAATTTCTGGCATTAAAAAGAAGTGGAGTTGTGGCTGAGTAAGACAAAAGTCTCCTAGAGTCCAAGGTGTTCCTATTAAAGGTTGTGTGCATAGACTTACATGGGCTCACTTGCTATGAGCTCCAGCACAGAGGCAGGAGCTTGAAAAATCCCAGAACATGCGGACAGGAACTGAAGTGTCTGGTATCTGGGCAACAACTAGAGGAGCAGCATTCTGTCAGACAGAAGTGGTAGCAGGGGTCATTGTTCCTTTGCTGAACCCTCACCCCACAGAGCCTGTAGGCGGGCACCATATTTAAGTCTCCATTAACCTGGCTAACCTTGATCTCCCTGCCCTGGTGAATCCCTGAGACCTTGCCCCACCCAACATGTGGACCCACCCAGGCTGTTTCCAGTGACTTTTCCATACAAATGGCCTCTGTTGGTTCATGCTGCTGACTTTCCTAAAATCTCTCAAAAGTTCACAAACCCCAAATAAGCAACATCTGGCCTCAGCATGCAGGCCTTGTACCTCTTGTTAAGTGTCCCAGCACTAGTGGCAGCCACCCCTGGTTCACACCTTGTTCTCTCCCAGACAAAAATACAAGCAGCAACAATCAGTAGATTACTATGTAGCTCATGGTGGGTGGTCCTGGGCAGGGTACATGTGGCAGCTGACCTTGGCTGTACCTCCTGAGATTCCCCAGAGTTAGCCACCTCTGGGGATAGTATACAGCTTCAGACCATGCCAAAGCAGCACCCAACCACCTCCATAATCAACACACCTAAGAGGCAGACCCAGCAGGCACAGAGCCCAACTTAAGTCCTGTTCCATGGGGTCAGCCCATATGCATCGGATCCTGTGCTGTGTTCACTACCAGTTCCCACAGATAATCAGCCTGTGGATAAATCCTTCCCGTTGATGTACCCAAAGCAATCAACTACAAGAGGAGGGTACACACAGTCCACCTAAGGTGCACACCTGGAGCACCCAGCTTGGGTGATTGGGGAGGCTGTGCCACTGGACTCTATAGGACACTTACTATATAAAGGTACTCTACCAAGTCTGAGAGATGTAGCAGCTCTCCCTGATACATGGAAACAAACACAGGGAGGTGGCCAAAATGAGGAGACAAAAAACATGTCCCAAATGAAAGAACATAACAAAACTCCAGATAAGGAACTAAATAAAATGAAAACAAGCAATCTATCGTATGTAGAATTCAAAACACTACTTATAAGAATGCTCAGTGAACCGAGGGGAAGAGTAGAAGAATAGTGAAAACTCCAATGAAGAGATAGGAAACATAAAAATGCACATAGAAAACAAAAAAAACAACCACTCAAAAATGAATTATACACTAACTGAAATGATGAATACATTACTGGATATCAACAGTAGAATAAATGAAGCAGAGGATCAGATCAGTAATTTGTAGGATAAGGAAGCAGAAAATAATCAGAACAGCAAAAAAAAAAATCAATCCAAAAAATGAGGATAGTACATGTAAGGAAACTCTGAAACAACTTTAACAACTTCAAGCATATCAACATTCACATCATGGGGATGCCAGAGGGAAAAGAGATAGAATAAGGAATAGAAAACCTATTTGAAAAAATAATGACTGAAATCTTCCCTAACCTGGTGAGGGAAATAGACATATAAGCCCAGGAAGCACAGAAAGTTTCAAACAAGATGAACCCAAGGAGGCCCACACCAAAAGATATCATAATTTAAATGCCAAATGTTAAAGACAAAGAGAAACCTTAAAAACAGCAAGATAAAGCAGTTTGTTACCTACAAGGGAGCGCCCATAGACTGTCAGCTGATTTCTCAATAGAAACTTTGTGGACCAAAAGGGATTGGCATGAAATAGTAAAGGTGATGAAAAGCAAGGACCTACAACCAAGTTTACTCAGTAAAGCTATCATTTAGAATCAAAGGAGAGATAAAGAGCTTCTCAGACGAGAAAATCCTAGAGGTCATCACTACCAAACCAGTGTTATAAGAAATGTTAAAGGCGGACTTCCAGCCAAGATGAAGGCATAGGTAGTCACACTGTGCCTCCTCACGCAACCAAAACTAAGGACAACAAGAATTTAAGAACAAAAAACAACTAGAACTGAGAGAAATGAACTGAATGGAAGTCTGACTGCCATTCATCCAGACCAGTAAGGAGGGGTGGAGTCAGAAGCCTACAGAGAGGGGTCCAGGCATCCCGGCAGGAAAAATCGGTGGCTGGCAGATGTGGGACACAGGGCACAGACAGCAATTGGCAGACACCAGAAACGCAGAGGCAGCTGACAGACCAGTGGCAGACCCTGGGCATGGGAGGCAACTAGCAAACCCAGTGAGGCGAGAAAGGCAGCTGGCTGTCCTCAGCTACACACTCACATGTGCAGATAAACTAAGTGAAAAACGGGCAGCGCCACAGACCACACAACCCAGGGACCCAGCGCCAGGAAACAAAGTCTGAAGGCACTGATTGAAAACACCTGTGGGGGTTGAGGCTGGGAGATTCTTTCAGCCTCACAGGAGGCTCCTTGGGGAAACCCACAGAGCCTGAGAAAGTACACAAGCCCACCCACCCGGGAGCCAGCACCTGAAGGGCCCAATTTGCTTGTGGGAAGCGGCAGAGGGACCTGAAGTCCTAGAGAGAGCAGAGCAGGCGCCATTGTTCCCTCTCGGACCCTGCCCCCACATACAACATCACAACCCAGCGACTGAGGTGCCCTGTACTGGTGAATGTCTAAGGCTCTGCCCCTCATACATAACAGGTGCGACCAGACCAAAAAAATAAATAAAAATAAAATTTAAAAGATGGCTCAAACAGAATTAAAAGGCCCAGAGCCAGTTTTTCTAAGCGACCATGAGATAGCCAACCTATCAGATGCATAGTTCAAAGCACTGGTGATCAGGATGCTCACAGAATTGGTTGACTTTGGTCATAAATTAGATGAACAAATGCAGACTACGATAAGAGAAATGAAGGAGAATGCACAGGGAACCAATAGTGATGGAAGGAAAACTGGGTTTCAAATCAATGGAAGGGACCAGAAGGAAGAAAGGAACAACCAAACAGAAAAGAATGAGGAAACAAGAATTCAAAAAAATGAGGAGAGGCTTAGGAACCTCCAGGACATATTTAAACATTCTAACATCTGAATTATAGGGGTACCAGAAGGTGAAGAGAAAAAAAACAAGTGGGAAAGTTATGTGACTAAATAATAAAGGAGAATTTCCCTAATCTGGCAAGGGAAATAGACTTTCAGGGAGTCCAAGAAGCTCAGAGAGTCCCAAAGAGGTTGGACCCAAGGAGGAATACACCAAGGCACATCATAATTACATTACTCAAGGTAAAAATGAAGGAGAGAATTCTAGAAACAGCAAGAGATAAGGGATAGTTACCTACAAAGGAGTTTCCATCAGAATGTCAGCTGATTTCTCAGAAGAGACCTTGAAGGCAAGAAGGGGCTGGAAAGAAGTATTCCAAGTCATGAAAGGCAAGGACCTACGTTCAAGATTGATCTATTCAGCAAAGCTTTCATTTAGAATGGAAGGGGAGATAAAGTGCTTCTCAGATAAGGCCAAGTTAAAGGAGTTCATTATCACCAAGCCCTTATTATATGAAATGTTAAAGGGACTTATCTAAGAAAAAGAAGATAAAAAATATGAACAGTAAAAAAAGACATCAAACTCACAGTTAGTAACAACCATACCTAAAACAAAAGCAAACTAAGAAACAACTAGAACAGGAACAAAATCACAGAAATGGAGATCACATGAAGGGTCAGCAATAGGGAGGAGGAGAGAGGGGGAAAAGATATAGAGAATAAGTAGCATAAACAATAGGTAGAAAATAGACAAGGGGAGGGCAAGAATAGTATGGGAAATGTAGAAGCTAAAGAACTTATGACACATGGACATGAACTAAGGGGGGGATTGTGAGTGGGAGGGGGTAGGCAGGGTGGAGGGGATTGAAGGGGGAAAATGGGACAACTGTAATAGCATAATCAATAAAATATATTAAAAAAGAAAAAATGTTAAAAGTTATTCTTGAAGAAGAAAAAAGATAAAAATATGAGTAATAAAATGGCAAAAATATATAGCTATTATACACTAAAAAATACTTTCCCTTGTTCTACTGACATTTTCAATGACAGAAAACTAATGGATATCTAGAATAACCTACTGTGGTTCTGGAGTGTTTTAATTTATCAGACAACTTTCCCATCATTATTTTTTTTTAAACTCTCATGTCACTCCTACTGGAAGGAAAACCTTATGGCCTCCACTTTAGAGAAGGGGAAACTAGAGTTCGCACTGGGAAAGAGGTAGCTAGTCAGCCAATTCCAGAACTGATACTACTCAAATTATATGAAACCCAACAGAGGAGTTGTTCAAGAGGGGAATTGTGAGGTAAAATGAACTGTGACTATGTTTTGTGAAAAATACTTCTTATTCATAGTTATGACAAATGACATAAACACCTTGCACATCTTGTCCCTTAAATCTTTTGACTAAGCCAGACCTTTGGACTGTGCTAAAAACCAACATCATTTTACAAATAATTGTTTGTACACCCAGCAGGAAAGCAGACATTCTCACCAAAGGACTGCTTCTAGAGTCTCCATCAGAAGATGGAATCAGTAACCCATCATATACAAATTGTTAGCAGCAATAGAAATTCTTTTTTTCTATCACGTAATTATTTCTTTCCTTTTCTCATTAAAACACCCTACTCTCTCCCTGCAATTAGGACACTATTTGGGTTTCTGCCTGAATCTTGTCCCCAAATTTCAATTCTTTGATCCTAAATAAATACTTTTGCCTCAAAAGGGGGAGGCAAAGGAAGGAAGAGAGAGAAGAGAAAAAAGGAAGGGAGGGAGAGAGGGAGGGAGGAAAAATACAGAAATCAACTCTCACCATCAATCTGAAAAGTTTTCCCAAACATTGAGTTTTCACTCTTAGAACAGGTAAAATGTAAATTCTTGGATTGACTTTGACACTCCAAGCCCTCTCAGATATATTAGTGCCTGGGTGGCTACTGCAAGTGATTAAGACTACATAGCTCATGGTTTGGTGACATGCAACAGGAGTTGTATAAATTGTGTATTTCCTGTCCCCTCAAAGTAACACAATTTCTGGAACTACTATGAATACAGAAAAGTGGTGATGATGATAGTATTGTCAAGATGCTAAGGAGTAGGTGCCATTGGTGTGCAAAGGCCACTTCTAATAGGTAAACCTAATTCATTCACATGATATTGGTTTCAGCAACTCAATCAAATGAGAGACAACAAACAATGTTACAAAATATTCCACCCATCTTGACAGAGCCCAAAGAAACAAAGCATAGTGATTTATAGCCCACACACATGTACTTTAGAAAAGCAGACTCACAGTATTGTTCCACAGTTTTAGTTTTATTTTCATTCTATCTAGGCATAAAACCACTAATGAAAGGCATGAAATTGATTGTAGCTAAAACAACTGACTAGAAAGATAGGATAATTAACTTCCCTTTAAAATTGTTGTATTCTATATGAGTTAACTTTTAGGAGCTCTCTACAAACCAGAAAGACAGTGATACCATTGCTTTCCAATTTGTGATTTTTATTTCCATTGGCAATAAGAAATATATTTGAAACCAAGAAAATAAGGAAGAGGGGAAATGGACTGGTCTTAAGATTTTATGGCAGATAATGCCATTTGGTTACTGGCTGGCACTTGTAAAAGCTTACAGAGAGAGACTTGTGTAACTGTCAAACCTCACCATTATGACTATTATTTTAGACAATCACACACTAGAAAACAAAGCAGTGAAGCAGTTTGAAGCATGCCCAGTGGTAGCTGAGAGGGAAGTAAGGAAAACAAGTTCTGCCTCTTCTCTCTAAACTAGGAACAAAACACACCTCACACAAGTGATAGAAGGTCATCTCGCACATGATATATTGATTTAACTTTGCTGGTATTTGTTTTATAATTATCCCATTTATTTGGTATCCCTTCCTTTTTCCAGAACTCTGAATCCCTTATTCAAGCTTTGTTCACCTGGTTTGTTTGAACACCACCGCTAGGACCCAAAGTAAACACTCTCTAATGGGCTTTTCCATCCTTTGGCAATGAAACACCCACATCATTTCTAGGCTATGACTTTTACTCTGGAATTAATTTAACATCTGGAAACAAAGCTATTTGATTTGTTTTGCGTTGAAAAGTGGTTCTTGTGGCGTGAAGATGACACTGCTCTTATGGGGTCAGAAATCCACTGAGCAGCTCTGTGTTGTGGAGTGATGGATCTGTTTGTCATGAGCCACCAGAAGCAAAGCATGTGGTAGGTGCTTGTGGCCCTCAGCATCCAAATGACTGAGGCTTACACTTCCCTCATTATGTGTACAAAAATTCTCACTGCCTATTATATCCTCTCTGACACCTACTCTCTAGTAATTACCTTGAGGCAACTTTTCTCAAAGTTAAAAAATGCAGTATAATTTCCCCCATAATTTATTTGAGGATGTTTACTTACTTATTTATTTATTTAGCTTCATAGATGGAATGGTAATTGCAGTTAGAAGCAACCTTGGAAATGTTTTTAGATGAAGATGATTAAATACTTCCAGGGTAACACTGAAACAAGCTGCATCAGAAGACAAAGCAGATGATTTTTTAAATTCAGTCATGATAAAGTTGGTTTCTAAGGTTCTGCTTAGAATCACCTAACCACATGATCAGTCAAATCCAGAATTTTCTTCATTTATCTCAACCTCCTTTTCACTCTGGTTTGTTTATGCTCCCTGCTCGGTTATACTGCAACACTACTATTACTTGGGACTGTTCCTCAGAGGGGTCAAAGAGCAGTAGGGTACTGGGTTCAGACCTCCCAGCTGTAGACAATTTCCATCTGCAATCTCTATATGGATTTGGAGATTGGTGACATTTTAACTCCTTTTATCTTCTGTTGTTATTATTTCACCCTCTAGAAAAACAAACTGCAAATCATAGCATTAAAAAGTAAATTTACATCTTTATTTCTTCCACCTTCAGTGAGGGGATGTGTATGCATGTAGACGCATTATGTGACTCAAGATTTAAGTTTCCAATCCTATTCCTGAGGTTGCAGAGCAATATTAATGCTATTTTCCTTTTATTGGAGACTTTATATTACTGAAAGAAATACTGACAGTAATACTCCTCGGCACAGGGGAGGAGAGCAGTGGTTTACCGCTCACCCGTCTTCCCTGCAAATCCCAGGAAAAAAGGAGCATGGCCCAGGCAGGGAATGGAGAACACTATTGGCTCAAGAGCTTTACTTTAAACCCCCTTCAGTTATTCTTTACATCTTTTCTTCATATAAGCAACATATAGGTAAATAAAAGTCCACAAAATACCCCAAATAGCTCCCTCTCCAATCCCCTAACTCCGCAACATCACCACTGCAGTAAAACACAATAATTAATTACTGAATACTTAACTGATTCTAATAAGCAACTTAGGAGTTCAAAATGGTCACCCTTGCAATGAAGTCTTTAAACACAGAAAGTATAACACAAATAATGATCATTTAGTAAAAAATCATTTCATATCTAAGAATAGTTGTGAGCTCACAAAGCATCACATTTCCTGCTTCCATGTGCACTTTAGGAAAATAAACTTTAAAGGAAACACTGGGCCAGATTCTTTTCCTTTGAACGCCGCAGGAGCTCTCATTGGAAGAAACCACTGACCATAAGGTGGTTCTTAATTTTTAAAAGAATTCTCCAATTATCATGATTTTGGTGGCACATTGTTTGGTTTTGCACTAATACCAACCAAGTGCCAGGTCACACTGAAGAAAAACAAATAACTTCTTTGAAATAAACTTGAAACTTGTTTCCATGAAACCTGAAATGTATTAAAATAGTTTCACATAAATTATGTATGTGGGTCTTTCTATAATCTCGGTTTAATTTTCCTCTGATGTGCTCTATTCTCTCCATTACATCTTCCACTTGAGTGGTTACTAAAACTTGCCTTTTTACTTGTCTGTCAATCCCTCCTGTCTCCAGCACACTAGACTATAAGTTCTCCTGAGACAAACACCTTACTGCTTTGTTTTTACTGCTGTATATCCTGCACTTTCCACAGAACATAGCACATAATCATTACTCAATTACTGTTTTAAATTGTTAAATTAATGTTACCACATTACACTTTGCTAGTTTATACCCCTAATAAGACTAACTCTTTGAGGACAATGTAAGTGTAATATAGATATTTGTCTTATACGTACCTGGGATAGCATAAAAATGGAACAAATTAATGTGTTAACTAATTTTTTACTCAAACATGATATGTGCCCATGTGAGGACACAGATGTGGTTGCAAATAACTGTTGGTCAAATGTATTAGAAGTCAAAAAAAGTCAGAACGCTCCACAAGTATATGGTAAATGCATGACAAATGTGTAGGCATGTATATTTTCAGGGACGGTTCTTTAATATTTATGTTCCTTTTTTGAGTCATAACTTAAAGCTTAAAATACTAAAACTTCCACTCAAGATTATTTCATTCTCCTCCATAAAATATTTTAATTTATAACACTCTTCACTACCAAAACATTCTTCCTAATATCTGGCCTTCATTCTATTTATTCTTAGTGGAGATGGCCAGCATTTCATAAATGGAAAGTCATTCTTCAGTTTATTCAAAAGCAAATGCTCCCTTTATTTTGACCTTCCTTGACAGTTCCCCTATCATGTCATTTGATTATACTCTGCATTGTCTCTATGTTATTTATGTTCCATTATAGATACGGCACACATAGCTTTTAAAAGGTTTCATAAATTAGAGTAACCCCCTACATGTATCATACTTCATAGTCTCAAATTGCTTCCATATCTCATTCTGCTCCTGAAGATTGTTATAACTATGGATTGGATTGTGCTCCCCTCAAAAAAGATATATATGAATCCTAATTCCCACTACCTCAGAATGTAACCTTATTTGATAATAGGATCTTTACAGAGGTGATCAAGTTAAAATGAATGCATCAGAGTGGGCCTTAACCCAGTATAACTGGTGTCTTTAAAAAAAAAAGGAAATTTGGATTGGACACAGAGACAAGCACACAGGGACAACACCATATGAAGATAAATGCAAAGGTGAAAATGAGGCCACCTCATATCAAAGAACAGCAAAGAGTGCCAGCATATCACCAGAGGCTGGGGAAGAGGCATCTAACAGATTCTCCCTCACAGTCTCAGAAGAAACCAAACATGTTGATCTCTGGATCTCAGTATCAGACTTCTAGCCTTCAGAATTGTGAAACAATAAATTGCCATTGTTTAAGTCACTCACTTTTTTGTACTTTGTTACAGCAGCCCTAGAAAACTAATACACTAGTCCTAAGAAATGGGGAAAATCCATGTTTGGACAATGCACACAGAGGGGCAAGTGAACAAAAGTGATGTCCTTGTGATGAAAGCCACCGATAAAGCAAAGAGAGGCACTGGGTCCTGTCACAGAAGAGGAGGCTTCAGTTTAGAGAAGAGAATTACTTTCTTGGAGCCTGGGGTAAAGATAAAAAAGTGTTAATTATAATAATCATGTTGATGATAGTACTTAACATTTATTAAAGAAGCACTCTATATCTGGCATAATTAGCTATCATTTAATGCATGGGAAGTGCTTACAGAGTAGGATGGCCAATTTTATATGTCAATTTATACAGTGCTTTGGGATGAGATTTACATTTAAATCAGTAAAAGTTGGGTAAAGCACATGGCCCTCCATAATGTGAGTTGGCCTCATCCAAACAGTTGAAGCCCAAATAAGACAAAAAGGCTAACCTCCCCAAGCAAGAGGGAATTCTGCTGTTGACTGCATTTAAAATCATACTGGATCATCTGCTCTCCTGGGTCTCTAGCATACCAGCCTACCCTGCAAATTACGGATTTGCCAGCCTTCCTAATCATGTAAGACACTTCCTTATAATAAATAAGAATGTCCATACCTACAGACTGATAAATGATATAGATATAGATGATAGATATAGATGTAGATGATATAGATGATAGAGATACAGACAGAGACAGAGACAGAGATAGAGACAGAGACAGAGAGACAGAGATAGAGATAGAGATAAATATGATACAGATATAGACATAGACATCTCCTGCTGGTTTTGTTGCTCTGGAAAACCCTGACAAATTCACACATTAAACACTCAACAAATGTTAGATATCATATTTCTGAGCTTTGTTAAGATGAAGATAACTTGTTATACTGATGAGCATAACATTATCAAAAGGTTAAGTAAATTGCCTAAGATCACATTGTTATTAATGTCACACAGTAAGGACTCCACCCAATATATACATTTCTTCCACTATGTACTGCTATGTGAGAGCTGAAATTGAGGATAGGGATAAAGTATAACATGAATTTATTTCTGAGGGTATAGAATGGGTGAAATGAGGAACTCAAGGGAAGACGAAGAACCAATATGGGAGAAACTAGTTAGCGGTTTTCAAACTGTGGGATCCAACACCTATTGTTCCCCAGAAATACTTCAAGGAGTTCACTAACTTTTGATTTGAAATACCAATATTTTAAGTATGTTTTAGTAGTTTAAAAATAGGAATAAAAATATGCCTTCTCAAATGTGTTGTATGAAGCAGCATGACAGCTAAGGGACTAGCAGAAGGTGGGGCAGGAGTGCTCAAGCAAAAAGGAGAAAGGACGCATGGACATGGACAGCAGTGTGGTGACTGCTGCAGGTCAAGAGTGGAAGGGGACTAAATGGTAAGAAAAAAATCATAATAATTTTTTTTTTAATTTTAGCACAATGGATTCATCCATACATTAGCCTGGACTGCCAAGCTAACACATTTAGTGTCCACTTTGTAGAAAAACTTCCCCTGACATCTCTTTGCACACATTTAAACATATTACAATCTGTCATTGATTATTTCCACACTACGTAAGTAAGCGTGTCACTACAGACACATGCAGGCCAAGCTCAGTTTACACCGCTGGCATGTCTGTTTGTATAACGTTTCATCCCAGCATAACAGAGACTTATTTGATCCCCAGAAAGCAGCAAGCCATGTGTGATATTATCATGGTTTTACAATACTTTACCATACTTGTTCAATAATAAGGTGACATTGATTATAAGACTCACCATCAGTTTAATAATTGCCTTTCCAAAAAGAAATGTTACATTAAATATACAGTTTTTAAGGCAATTTTTAGTATTATATACCTATTCATAAAATTACCTACCACTTTCTTCTTCCGTATCCTAATTAAAGTTTTCTCTAAGCCCTCTTCACATTCAAGTCAAAAACATTCTTTTGAATCACTCTTGGCTATTCACAGCTGAGTAGGGTTTACATTCTTAACATTTTCACCTGTAGGACAGGCTGTATAATTTCAAAGAATAGTGAAGTGCTGAACTTGGGCAATTTCTACTTTAATTATAGTGCTTGGTATGCCCAACAAACCAGAGTAAATATTAACCATCTCTTTCAAAACTAGACCACAGAGTAATCTTTCTCAAGAAATTTCAAGCAAGAAACTAGTTAGCCCTGATGCTGTGGCCCAGTGGGTTGGATGATGTCCTGTGAACCAAAGTGACTGGTTTGATTCCCAGTCAGGGCACATGCCTGGGTTGCGGGCCAGATCCCCAGTTGGGAGGGAAAGAGAGGCAACAGATCAATGTTTCTCTCACATATTGATGTTTCTCTCCCTCACTTTCTCTCTCACTTCCCCTCTCTAAAAATAAATAAATAAAATCTTAAAAAAAAGAAACTGAAGTTAGAAGTCCACTTTGTGGAGTGCAATCAATGCAAATAATTTAATTGAGGTCACAGGAATATATTCCTTCTATGTATTGCTAGATTCCATATTACAATTTATTCCTGGGTCTGAGAGGTGACAAGTCTCTTTCTTTGAAGCTCCAACTGGCTTTAATTAAGTAACTATGAATCAGGTAACATCCCATCTAGCAACTAGAACTTGCTCCTTGACAAGAGTCTTTTAACATCAATTATAAGAGGCATCTCAATTTCAGAACCATAGCATTGTGAAAAACACAAGCATGTAGGAACAAGAAAATAGCACACATACATGTCATGTAATCATACCAGTTGTTATTGTGGGGTAGGAGGCTTACTTCACCTTTGTATTTATGGAAAGACTATTGTCTTTTATTGTCACTTTCATTTATATATATTGCAGTTCCATGGAAAATTTCATTCTGAAATTAAAATGCACTTATAAAAGTATTGTTTTTTCAAAATATTGTGAAAACCACTGTACCAGGAAAATCCAAGAATTATATATACAAAGTGTCAAACATGAAGTTGAAGAACCATCTGCCAGGTGATTCTGTTTCTTGCTTCAACCCAAAGAAAGAAAATAAAGGGAACCATAGAAAAACAGATGACCTGAATGATAAACTAAGGATGGTTGGTGATCACAGATGGACACAAAGGAGAGTGTGAGTGGTGATGACAGGAACACTGAACTGACAACCTGGAATGTAGCTGAAGGCAGAAGTTAGTAAGGTAAGAAGAATAGACACAAATACTCAACAGAAAGCCTGGCTCAGTAGGTCTGAGAAAGCAACGAAGGGCGATGGCTAGTACTTGATGGAAAAAATCAGGATAAGTAGTGCAGTGTGGGTCAAGTGTTGCACAACCGACAATGTGTGGCTACTGGCATGCTATTGTCTGACCACATCTTTCACTCTTCATTCAGCTAGACATTTAGAATCCTAAAGACCTCATTAACCTACAACAGTGCTTTCTCCTACCTCAGCATAAGGCCTAAAGTAGGTTGTCACAGGAACTTACGCAACATCAGGGACATCAGTAATAGGAGGGCACTTTCAAGAGTGAGTCTAATGCTTATTTAAATATTATTATTTATAATGCCTGTATCAAAACATAACAAATTTTGGAAAGAAGACATTTAAGAAAAATTTACCTACAAAAGGAAGTAAAATCATATAATTCACCAAATACATCCTAGTTTTTTGGATATTGTGATATACTGGTTAAGAATAGAGTTCTCAATTTAGACCAATCTAAGTTCACATCCTGACTTCACAGTAATTAGCTGAGTGACCTTGTGTAAACTCTTTAATCTCTCTAAATCTCATATACTCTATATGTAGAATCTATCTAGACTTGTTTGAAAAATTCACTGAGATAATATGTATGACCCCGATACATGGAAAGTGCTTAGTAAATGCTAGAAGATAGTGTCAGGCAAAACTGCAGGTTTTAAGAGCTATTTAAGAAGAAATTTTCAACTTTACGGCAAATTGAACTATATGTATATTTTTATTGTTAATTTACTAAAAAATAGTGAAATTTCAAAATTCTCTTCCTTGGACACAAAGGTTTAAAAGAGGATGTTAGGAGAAAGCAGTTTAATGGAGCTGTGAGATGATGAAATCACCACAACATCCCACATTTTATGATTATGCCATAGAATCTGGTTTTTATTCTTAAATCTGTAGTTTTCGAATATTTTTTAAAGCCAGTCTCTACTTTCAAGGGAGAGGGAAAGGCTGACTATTTTTTTTAAAGATTTTATTTACTTTTAGAGAGAGAGGAAGGGAGGGAGAAATACAGGGAAGGAAACATCAATGTGTGAGAGATACATTAATCAGTTGCCTCTCACATACCCCCAACTGGGGACCTGGCCTGCAACCCAGGCATGTATCCTGAGTGAGAATCAAACTGGTGACCTTACGGTTCACAGGAGGGTGCTCAATCCACTGAGCCACACCAAATAGGGCTCAAATCTTTTATTAAGGTTGAGAAGCTGTAGTTGGACAATTTAAGCTCATTTTCTTAAGACTGACCTAATGGTTCTCAGATTTTAATAGGCAAAAGGAATCACCTGAAATGTAATAAACAACAACAAAATAAGACTGTGGTTGGCCTCTCCCAGAGGTTCTGATTTAGTAAGTATAGAGTGTGATCTAAAAATCTGCGTATTTAATGTGATATATATAAATATAATTATTACAAAATTAAGATATTGATTTAATAATTACTCAAGTATTTTAATTTAATAAATAAGATGCATGTATTCTAATACAGTTTTAGAGCAGGTGGTTGGCAGATCACAATTTGAGATGTATATCTCGAAAACTTAGAATACTGTTAATTATGAGGAGCTCCTAATTTTAAAAGCATAAATATTTATGTGAAAAATTTCTTTATCCTAATTCTAGCTAGATTTCCCTCTCAACAGAATAACTAAACTTTGATCAAATGTTCCTTAACAGAAGATACAGTAGCTCAATTTTTTCGGTAATAACTTATTCATGTCTACTCATCCCAGAATCTGACTTCTACTCTGCATTAATAGTGGCTAGAGTGACAGAGTGTGATGAAGGAAACACAAGAGTTGTGTTTGTTGGTGACTCTGGCAGCAGCAAAAATTACTGAATCAGCAAAACCTTGTATGAGTTCAGAAAAGATGCCAAGTTACCAAGATGACATCTCAATGGATCCAAAGACTGTGTTTGACGACTGAATCCAATTTTCATTTCTAAATGTAATGATCTTATGTTTATACTTCATGTGACATATTATTTTTTAAAATAGTGCATTAAACAATTTTTGCTATCAAGGAATTATATTGTTAACTTTAGAAAACTTTATTTTACTCTGTGGGGTGACTTACTCACTTGATTTTGTAACTTCAGGGGAAGCAGAGTTTGCCACACCAGATTATGCCTCTTTGGGATATTGATTATTTTAAGCTTGTTAATCTTGAGAAACAAGACTCAGGAAAAATCTCCAACTTTCCCTTTACTGCCTAAAAGAACTGGAGGACCTGCTACAGGAAAGAACTATCATCATAGATAAATACAGTTTAATATATACTTGTATGTGACAGGGAGAAACCTAGCAAGGGCTGTTAGATTAAAGTTCCCTCTGTGTCCCACTCTTAACATGGCCCAGAAAACACTTGTTTACCAAATATTTGCTTTTCCATCTCTATGTCAATTGCCTTTTGAAGTCGCAAACCACAACTGTTCTCTTTTTTTTAGCTAATAATGGCATATAAACTTTAATTGCCCAGTGTATCCTAAGGTCTGACATTCCTACAGAACCCCCATATGTGCATATGCATTAAATTTGATTATTTTACCTTGTTAATCCACCTCATATTAATAAGGTTATTAGTCTAGCCAGAAGAATTTATAACAGTGAGAGGAAAATTATTTTTCTATCCTCACAAAATCAACAAAAATTGGGTCTCTTTTATTAAATAAAGAGAAAAAAATCTGTAGCTTTTAGAGCACTTCTGCACTCTAAAGAGAAAGACTGTATCATTAAAAGTATTAATGTGAAAATTCCAGTAAAGAATAATTAGAATGGTCCTGGCTGGTGTGGGTCAGTGAACTGAGTGCTGGCCTGCCAACCAAGGGGTCCCCAGTTTGATTCCCAGTCAGGGCACATGCCTGGGTTGTGGGCCAGATCCCAAGTAGAGGGTGCGCAAGAGGCAACCACACATTGATGTTTCTCTCCCTCTCTTTCTCCCTTTCTTTCCCTCTCTCTAAAAATCAATAAAATATTTTTTAAAAAGGAAAAATTAGAATGTATAGTAAATTTTGATATATGTTCTAAGTTTTCCAAATACTAGAATACATTAGGGACTCAAAATATATACTAAATAAACACACGCATAAATAAATGAATAAAAATTACATCTTTGTTTCAAAGTTATTGCTTCTACATTAATGAGCTTATGTATAGTGGTTGTCTTTCTACCTAATAACATTTTATTGCATAAAAACTCGCTCTAATATTACTAGAATGGCTACCTCTTAGCTTAATTTCACCAGCTTTATAAACTTTTAACACAGTGAATAAAATTTTTATTTCATTGTAGTTAGATGTAGTCTCTAAATTAACTGATTTACATAAATACCTAATACATAAATGTGTTAATGATTTGGTCCAAGTAAATTTCATAATCAAATTAATCCATGGGGAATTTATTTGCCTTGTGCACTTTCATTAACAAGGCATATATTCAAGCTATACACTGATGTTTATGGATAGAAGAGAGTAACCTTATAAAGTACCAGGTGAAAAGGGGTAGAAAAAGGTTAATGTGAGTTTTTGGAAGCCAATCCTATCTTTGAGTTGAAAGTAGAAGTTCTTTTGGTAATAAGTATTTGGTCAGCCTTCTTATTACTTTACTTAAAAAATGTATTCAAAGGCCCAATACTAAAATTAATTTAAAATTCTTTTTTAAAACACTAAATTATGACACATCTGGGGGGGACTTAAACAAACCCAAAATCATCTTCTGGAGGGCAGGCCCCTCATAGTACAGGCTTCCCATACTAGGTGAGTGTTCTAGGAACCCATCTGTATCAGTGTACCAGCTGGCATTGTTGTGAGAAGCTGCATTTGGCTTCAGTGAATATTTTGAACACTCTTTCAACGTGTTTTCCCCCTTCATGATGGGTGATTTTTGAGCTCACCTGTCCACACAGCACTGAGTGTTCAGCAATTTTCAACCAAAAACAGCATGAACCCTTTGCCCTACCCTCCCTATTCACCTGATCTCACCCCTAGCAACTTTTATGTTTTTTCTCCAGAGAAAAAAGTCCTCAAAGGGAAACATTTTCCCAATGTGGATGAAGTGAACAAAAATTGGCAGAAGCACTAAAAGGCATCAAAATCAATGAGTTCAAAAACTGTTTTGAGCAGTGGAATTAAAGTCTCCATAGGTGTATTGCCTCAATGGAGAGCACTTTGAAAGTGATGGAATTTAAACATGTAAGAATAAATACACAATTTTTAATAAATAAATTGTTTTGGGGGTGTCCCCCCTGTTACATTTGGGAAGAAATTTTGGAAATAATCATTTTAATAATCTGGCTTAAAATTAAATATCAGGCAACTTAAATATTCACATGAGATTTGAAAAAAAAAATTTCAGAAGGAAAAGCCTACCTATGGCAAATTTAGCTACCATTTGATCTTCTGAACTATCTTAAGCTGCAATTTTCCTAGAAAATTCTGTGAACAGAAGAAAGCTTTTCCTATTTTATGTTACACTTTAGAACACACAGTAAAACACCTAACATTTTAATTCAAAATTAGGCATTTTATCTTCAGAATACCAAACAGAAATATTTTTAAATTCCATATATAAGTAAATGTTTACATTTACCTCCAATAATCAATATTTTAGAAGTATAACATAAGCTGAATTCGTTGAGTTTTATTTAATTCAATTAGTATGAGGTCTGTCCAGCAGTTATCCAGCCATGTAATATGAAAAAATAGAAACATTTATTGAAGAAGATACAACATACAAGAAACACTGTACAAGTTTCAGTCCCCTTCAAAGTAGGCACCTTGAGACCACACATAGTTCTCCCAATCACCATCAGCTGCCCTATCATATTTTCCGGAATCTCATCAATGGTCTGAAATCTCTTCCCTTTCAAAGGTGATTTTAGTTTTGGGAACAGCCAGAAGTCACAGGTTGCCAAATCTGGGCTGTACGGGAGCTGAGCCACCTGGGTGAGTTAATGTTTTGCCAAAAAACTCTGCATGAGACATGATGCATGAGGAAGCATGTTGTCATAATGAAGCTGCCCATCACCCGTTGATGGGCAGCTTCAGCCTTTTAAATTATTTGAATAGTTTTCCAGAGGAATGTTCAAGCTTAATGCAAAATTTGATGCAGATTTATTGCTCTACTCTCTCAGTGATTTTGAACGCAATGGCCACGCAGTACACCTGTTCACTCAATGGGGTCCACCATGTCCACTGACTAAGTTGTCACTGTTCACACATGAGCATTTAAGTCCACTGTCCTTGGCTGCCAAGTTACATCAATGTCACACAAACCATTCTCATTATATTAACAATGGCTAGACTTTTTCTGGGGACAGACCGCATATACTTTAAGGATCTGCTGTGCACCTGGCACTGGATACCAAAAAAATGGATAAAATAGAGCCTGTTCCTTGAAGGATGGATGCATCAAAAGATGCATATGCAAAAAAGTAAAGAATAAATGATCGATAGATCTCTATAAATCAAAAACTATTCTGAGGAATTATCTAATAGCTATTAAGCTACTACAGTATTTTCCTCTTCTTCTGAAAAATTTATTTTGAATGTATCAGTGATTCACATCCTTTAAAAATTACTCAGACCTGACCAGTGTGGCTCATTGGGTTGGGCATTATCCCACAAAGTGAAAGGTTGGCAGCAGCTATATTCCCATCAGGGCACATGCCTGGGTTGCAGGTTCAGTTTCCAGTTGGGACATGTATGAGAGACAACTGATAGATGTTTCTCTCTCATATCAATGTTTCTCTCCCTCTCTTTCTTTTTCCCTTCCCCATCTCTAAAAATAAATAAATAAAATGCTTTAAAAAATTAGTGAATATGATAAAGTTAATTATACATGAGCCTTAAAATGTTTTTCTAGATTTTTATTCTAAACTGTCATTTTAAAGATGTATATTTTGAAGCATACTACAATGCAATACAAAAATTTGTGACATTTTCATGTGAAATTTATATTATAGTGCCCACAAATAAAGTTTTATTGAAAAAACATCATTCCCTTTTGTTTGCATATTGTCCATGGCTGCTTTCCCACAAATACTTACCTTTTAACTCATTATTTAAAAGTTTGCAACCCCTGGTCTAAAGTATAGCAAGGATTTTGGTTAAAAAAGTAAAGCTTTGTTGCATTGCTTCATTTTCCAGAGTTTATAGGTTTTAAAAATAAATACAGTGCACAAAAAGAGCTTTCTATATAGTTTCTCTAGTTGGTACCTCTACAACAGGAATAGTTAATCCCAGCCAGCCAGAGCTCCATTATCTTCTTGCTCCTATAACCTATACTGTGTGCTCCATGGTCTGGCCCTTAAATCTCCTCTAAAGACAGCTGCCAGTGCCTCTAAGATTCTGCCTACTAAGCTTTTCACCTATGGTATTACTGGTAGCAGATGAAATGTTTGGGTCCAATCTTTCTTTAAAAGATTTTATTTATTTCTTTTTAGGGGTGGGAGGAGAAAGGGAGGGAGAATGAGAGGGAGAGAAACATTGATGTGAGAAACATAGATTGGCTGCCTCTCCTATGAGCCCCAGGATGGTACTGAACCTATAACCCAAGCATGTGCCCTGATTCAGGCACATGCCCTGACTGGAGTCAAAATGGTGACCCCTCACTTTGCTGTGTCCCTCTTGATGTTAAGAACTTCACTAGGGCCCTGGCATAGCTCAGTGGATTGAGCGCGGGCTGTGAACCAAAGTGTTGCAGGTTCGATTCCCAGTCAGGGCACATACCTGGGTTGCAGGCCACAGCCCCCAGCAACTGCACATTGATGTTTTTCTCTCTCTCTCTTTCTCCCTTCCTTCCCTCTCTAAAAATAAATAAATAAAAATCTTTAAAAAATGCTCTCTGTCTATGAGCTTTAAAAAAAAAGAACTTCACTAGGCATTTCGGGGTGGGTGTGAAGTTGGGCTGAAGGCAGGTGCACCTCTGTAGGCAGTGCTAAGTAAGAAAGCTCTGCATGTTTTAAGAAACTCAAAGTTTTAACATGAAACAATGATACACAATGTTTTCAAGTATAATAAGAATCTTTTTTCAAACACAAAAAATATTTCATGGTAATAGGTGTGCTCTTATTTATTCAGTCACTGCAGATAAAACCTGAAGCCCCAGCAGATTTTCATCTCTACTTCCTGAATGTCTGTGATCATAGAAATCAGTTTAAAGGAGTGAAATCATGGTGGGGTGGGGGCACTTAACACATCAGTTTGTGGGTTTGGAGGGGAGGGTAGTAAGAGGATTCTAAGTAGAATTCAACCAGTTCTGTCTGTAGAATACAGCTGCTTCTTCCAGAACATGCTCAGGTGATAAAGTCAAAACTACTGAGCACTTTAAATTCTCCCCCAGATGCCACCCTGGACTTACCAAAGAGTGTGAGGGAAGTATTCCGAATGTCACCTCAGACATCATATCTCTTACCTAAAACTAAGTTCTAAATCACTTGAATATATCTTCAAATAACCATATAACCTGCCTGTGAGCAGTAGGCATTACTTCCTTTTTTATTGTAAAGAGAAGCAGAGGGTTCGCATAGGTCCCACCTCCACCCCAAACCCTATTCTCCAACTGAATCTTTTCACTCAGCAAGCTTCATCACCATCCACTGGGTTACCTAAGCCAGCAAATGTGGACACTGTCCTAGATTCTTCTCTCTCCTTTGTCTTCCATATCTTATTAACTACAAAACCTGTTGATTTTACCTCCTAAATGTCTTTCAAATCCATCTCTCTCTCTCTCTACCCTCACTGCCACTCTTTCAGTTCAGCATTTCTTTTGCAAAACCACAACAGTTCTGCATTTGGCATGTCACTCCCAGGCTTGAAAACCATGCCATTTCACTTCCAATATGATAAAGCTCAAATAAAGCTTACAAAGCCCCATATGATGTGGCCATTGCTAGAGCTTCAGACCCATTTCCCCAAATCTCAGTCGCACACTTTATGTTCCAGTCCCAAGAAACTTCTCTGAAATCTTTAATGGTGCCATGATCATTCTGACTGCTAGTCCTACGTACAGTCAGCTGCTCCTGTATTTAAATTTTTCCTAATCCATCTCCACGCTTGGTCTGGATAATCTTCTTTCCAGGTCAACTCAAGAGTCACTCCTCCAGCAAGCCTTGCTTGACCAGCCTTAGGCTGGATGACATGCCCTGTGGAGTGTTTCCATAAGCCTTTGAGTCTATGGGTTTCAGAGAATTTGTTTCATGAAGGCAGCACCACTTCTTTTTCTTGTGCACTTCCATCTTCTTAATGCCTTGCATGGAATACAGAAGGTGGTGAATAAATAAATTAGGACAGGGATCCCCAGACCATGGACCACAGACAGGTAATGGTCCATGGCCTGTAAAGAACTTGGCCGCACAGCAGGAGGTGAGTGGCTTTGCCTCCCCATCCATGCTCCCCCGCCACCGCACTGTTCATGGAAAAATTGTCTTCCACAAAACCAGTCCCTGGTGCCAAAAAGGTTGGGAACCACTGAATTAGGGCATCCTCCAAGCTGCCCTGAATCATGACCTAAAAGGAAGTACTACCCTGACTCAGCTCCCTGAAGCAACCTATGGGAGAATTCCCTCATTACATCACAGTAAAGCCTTGTTTCAGGGTTGAAAATCCTAGCAAGGACTTAGCACAAATATTCAAACTATGTCTTTACCCCATGAACAAGGAATTAGCAGGTAGGTTTTCCCACTAAAGCTAAGGCCTGGCCATAAAGGATCCCAAGAAAATATTGATAGAATAAAATCTGTCCAGGATCCTCCTGCTTTGACCTCTTTTTATCAGAAGGAAGTTGCATTACAAGACTATTGAAAGTCACAATCTACAACATCCATAAGCCTCTGGGGTTGATCACCATGGAATCATCATCATTACAAAGAAATGTTTATACCCTGTTCTATGCAGGAATTTTGAAATAGTCTGAATGCTTTACTGAATAAGTCATAGAAGGCCTTGACATCCACGGCTTTACAATTTGAAAGTCATTGATGTTGAAAGACAGTAATAATCTAATGGAGCTGCACAGAGAATAGCTAACTTGACAAGCCTTGCAATCTGGATACAGCTGTGAAAATAGATCTTTCAGAGCTCTATAAGAATATAGTCACTCTACAAATAAGACAGTCAGAGAAAGACAAATGCCATATGATCTCACTCATATGTGGAATCAATGAACAAAATAAACTGACAAGCAAAATAAAACCAGAGGCATGGACACATGGAACACAATGATAGATTTCAGAGAGAGGGTAGTGGGGGGAGACTGGAATAGATTGACCAAAGCACCTATGTGTATAGCCCGTGGTCACAGACCATGCTGTGGTAAGGAGGGGGGAGTTGGCAGAAGGGGGAAGAGGGGTTGGGGGACATCTGCAATAGTGTCAACAAGAAAAATTTGAAAAATAAATACAATAAAATATTTTACTGTGTGCAAAACAACACTATATTTACTCTCTGCATCAAGTAAGCTAATTGAATTTTTGCAGGTTTCTGGCTAAAAGAAGCCTAAGCTTATTGCTGACACAAAGCTGCATAGTAAAGCCACTTTGTAATGCTAATTTCACTGTCAAACAACCACAGGGTAAATTCTTCCAGAGCTTAGAAGAAGCATCTGAAAGAGTAATGTTTTGTTCTGTGATAATGCATTTAACAGATTTATAAATTCAGTCTTCAGGCAGGGTCCCAAAACAACCAGACCTCTGTCATAATCTGTTTTCCCCTTTTAACCTCATCGCATTGCAGAGATTTATGCCAGAGAAGTGACCAACACCAATGCGTCTGAAATCAGTGGAATCAAAATTACCAAAATTGCTGCTGAGTCAGAGGTGTTTTTAAATTTTGACAAACAACATATAGCTTCATACTAAATGGTTAACACCCTTCTGTGGTGGTTTTGCAATCCTGTACTTATACTGTACCTCTACCACACTGAAATTACAGGTTCCGGTGAAATGACACTAACAATAATAATACATCTTAGAATGGTGTCATTTAAGGGCCTTTGAAACAAGTTTCAACATTGATGCATTGAAAATTTCCATACTAAGTCCTACTTTCTCCTCTAAAACATAAATGGAAAACTGAAAAACCATGGTTTTCCTAGGGTCTCAAGTTGGCTCTGAAGTATATATTTTTTTATTTTTTTATTGATTTGAGAGTGAGAAAAATATTAATTTTGTTGTTGTTGTTCCATTTATTTATGCACTCATTGATGGATTCTTCTGTGTCCTGACTGGGCATTAAAGCGCAACCTTGGTGTATCAGGACAATGCTCTAACCCAGGGGTCCCCAGCCCCCAGGCTACGGACCTGACCAGGTACCAATCTGGGCCTATCAGGAACCAGATCACACAGCAGGAGGTGAGTTTGAATGTAACAACACTTAAATCATCCAGGTTGCAACTGCTGCTGTAACCAACTGAGATTCCTAGCCAGGGCCACTGAGAGATATTTTGATTGTCACATCAAGCATAAAATATTGATGAAGCATTTAAGTAAAATAGATTGCACTTCTCTCTTTAGCAAGGAATGAATTTTAAAGCTATATAGTGTATGCTATTTGTTATAAGTACATAGAAATACTCCTGGAGAGTCAAATAATAAACTGAACCACTAGAATATATTTCAAAATCAAGGAGGAATTTTTTAAACTAACATTTTTTAAAAACTTAATTATATATGCATATATTTTATATTTTAAAGTATACAATGACAATATTACAATGTTAGTCATATGTAAAGGAAGCACTTTTAGAACTCTGAGAGTTAAACCAATCAAAATTGACACACATCTGAAATTCAAAAATCTAAAGTGTTCATAAGAAATCATGGCCAGCAAAAGGCAGCTATGTAGACAAACATTAAGAGACTGATACAGGAAGTCAACAGTTGTCAGTATTCAGGCAACACTATTCAAGACAGATGAACCCCTGTCCCAAAAGTGGTCTCCTCCAGTTCCTACAGAAGACAAAGCCAAGAGAGTACATGGCATTTTCTCCTTGGCTGACTAAATGGACTCATGGTTTTCAGTTTCCCTTGACAGCTGTACATCTCACTACGATCTGTGTGCCCCATGTTGGCTTTTGTTTTATGCATCTATTTCTCTTGATTTAGATAGTCTAAGCCTTGCCCGAGAGACAAGCCTGTGTGTTGATTGGGACAAGACTAGACCTGTATTTGATTGGCCTACTGGTCTCTCTTGCCAATTTTTCTATGAATGCCCCCAATGGACTGCAAAATATTCGTGACAGCCATAATTTCACATTTTTTCATGCTTTGCAAACATGTAAAGAAAATGTAAATAAAACATTATTTGATCAGTTTTTACAATATGTCATAATTTATATAATCAAATTTGTGTGGTCCTCTTCAAAATTATCATCTTTATCACTATTTCATTATATATTTATAATTATGCTTCTTCTGCTCAAAGCACTTATGTTTCCCTTCATTAGGAGATGTCTTTGAAGTCTGCAATAAAAATAATATTGAATGTCAATTGTAATTGAAAAATAAAATTTAGCCCTGGCTGGTGTGGTTCAGTGGACTGTGTGCCAGCCCACAAACAAAAGGGTTGTTGGTTCCATTCCCAGTCTAGGGCACATGCCTGGGTTGTGGACCAGGTCCCCAGTAGGGGGCACATGAGAGGCAACCACATATCAATATTTCCCTTCCTTCCGCTCTCTAAAAATAAATTAGTAAGATCTTAAAAATGTCCTTTGTTAAAAAATAAAAATAAAATTAAATTTATAATACATTTTTTGAATGATAATCTAAATTTAAGTAGCACTTGACTGTTAACAAAGTATGATGAAAATTATCTATACTTTCAGTGCACGTTTGCATGTAATTTTGAGATAGGGTCAAAAGTCATTTTAGAAACAAGTCCAAGTGACCAGTCTTGGGTAATATGACTTTTAATTTAAAGCAAGCTACTATTGCTCTGACCAATGTGGCTTAGTTGGTTGGAGTATCATCCTGTAAACTGAAAGGTTGTGGGTTCATTCCTGGTGAGGGCACATGCCTGAGTTGTGGGTTTGGTCCCTGGTTGGGGCACCTAGAAGAGGCAACCCATTGGTATTTCTCTCACATCAATGTTTCTCTCCCATTTTTGCACTTTCCCTTCCACTCTCTCAAAAAATAAATAAATAATTTTTAAAAAATAAATAAAGCAAGCTACTATAAAATAATGGCTAAAAAGTAATGAACTGCTATGAGCTTATGAAAATAAATTTACATACTGGTTTTAAAGATAATTCTATAACAAGAATTTAAAAACACTTTGATCAAAGGCAGAATGTTTATAATAAGAGTTTGGTTTCCATTGGTAGCTGTTTTGGCATACCACACCCATTCTGTTGTATAAGTTCTAGCCTATTTGTTTCAAGATCTCTCACTACTTTGTGTGTAATAATTACAAACTTATCTTAAATTATCTTATTATTAACCTGAGACTCACAAAATGCATTGCTTTGCTGGATTTCCATCTTCAATCTTGATACTATTTACTCTTTGCTCTTACTTGAGACTTAACTGTGGAGTTTATTACAGTCCCCTATATCAAGTCTTGAGAGAGATCTGTGGCATTGTACACCTGGATTCTGAGGGGCTCCTACAATTCCTCAAGTACACATCTAAAATTCTGGTGTGGATACCATGACCAAATTAAAGCTGAGTCATCTGACACATGGTTTGATATACAGTCTCACAACTAAACAGGATATGGAAAATTCGTGGCATGAGAGAAAAGACAGAGAATAAGCTGAATAACTACCTTCAAATTTATTCGAAAATGAAGATTTAGAAAATTGGTCAAAATTATTCTATTGGTAAACATTTGTAAAGCAATTCCATTGGTATATGAATCATAAATTCTATGCAAATATATCATCTTTAGTTTAGAAACATCTTCCTATTTTAAAAAAGCTTTAAGTTAATGTACTTGTTTTCCATCATATTCATAAAGTGTTTGAATTTTTATGTGAAGTTCTCTTTTAGATTGTTTATAAGTATATGTACATATTATATAAGCATTATACTTCCAATGTCCTTCAAATTTGTACTTAATATGAAACCTATGCAAAATTAAATACTTAAGTCTTTCCCAAATTTTATTGGCTTTTCCAATAACAAAACCTAAACAATGAAAGAGATATTCAATATAACCTATAACCCAGACCATAATAGGCTTTACTCTTTTATGAAATGGAAACTGAAGGTACCATGTTCAGAAAGTTAAATTTTAAGTCATTTAATAACAAATTATATAAGCATATGACATTTTTGTGTGTATGTATCTGGTAAGGCCATGGCAGAAGAGACTTTACCTAATTTAAAATCTCATCTGAGCCCATTCATTGTGTATACAGAGTGACAGTCACAAAATTATATTCAACAAAGATGAATTTAGTATATTATATAAACAAGATACATAGTACTGTAAAAAATATAAAAGTATGGTCATTGATGATGATATAATAGCAGCTAACATTTATCGGCTAAACACCTTACATATACTATCTCAACAGATTAACTCCAGTGGATAGGTCCTACTAGTCTCCAAGCTGTAAAGGTCAAGTCACACAAACACAGAGATGTTAAGTGACTTCCTTCAGGTCACACAACTACTAACTATGGATTTAGGATTTGAATCAAAACAATCTGAATTCAAATCCTAACATTCTTGACTGCTAAACCATACAGTCTAATCCAATGCATAAAGTAAGTTTTTACCCTTTCAGAATTATAACCCAGAAAAAAGTTTATAATCACAGATACTTTAGGAGACCATCAATTCCTGTAAATAGTAGGAACTTAACTTTTAAAAATATACCTATACTTAGAACAATTTATTATGAAATAGTTTGGGAACAGAAATGAGCACACTCTTAACAAAGTGAGCAGCCAATATATTTTTTTTTACACAAATCAACCTGAGAGCACTTTTAAACTTCAGTAAAATTTACAAGATGTTCTGTTGGGATGAAATTTTGTTTGATAAATCAAGAATAATCTCATTTAAATCAACAGTGAGATAATTTGAAGTCCCTTGGTACTTACAAGTGGCCATAAGGCATTCATTCTCCTGAAAACTTTAGTTTTAGACTGTCTGGCATTGGCGTTCCTCAAAGTGTTCTACCAAAAAGTCTACAGTGTATGCCAATGGGCATTCTGATTTTGGAAGTAGAAGGAAAATAAATCAACAGATAATCCAATTTTCATAGATGGTGTAACAAGAGGTGCTGAAAACATCAACACAAACAGGTAATTTCAAAGAGTAAAGTCCTCTCCCATTCACAGCTCTCCTTCAATTGTGAATGATCTCTCCCTAGCACTGAGTTCCAGGCTTACTGCACATGCAGAGAATAAAACAGAGACGTGAAAACTGAATCCCTTCCCTGCAACATGTACATATGGGTATATGTACCTAAGTATGCTAATTCATTGGACAATTATGAATCAAGTTATATCCCATGAGAAAACCGTACCTACTCATTCATTTATACAAGTATAACAGGAAAAGAAGACACAGTATCCAAAGAACACTTCAAATATGAAATGCTACACATAGAGTTTAGACTCTAGACTCTATTTTTAAAACACCTCGTTAGATGAAATATGCATGCTTTTATAGACCGACACATGCAAAGTAGGATTAAATACAATTTTTTAAATGTCAGTTGGATATAACTTCAGTGTCTATTCCCAGGGCTTCACATTTTCATGACAATTCTAACCCTTACCCCTTTTAAAATTTATAGCTCATGGTTGGCTTTTAAAAAATAAATACATGAAGTATTTCAAGGGTTTCGCTTTCATTCTTTAAAGGAAGAATAATGGAATTGTAGCAAATACTTATTAGACTTAGTATCATAACAATAAAAACTTAATTTAAGTATATAGTACCCACTTCACTCCTCAAAATTCAGTCAACAAATGTTTTCTGAGCACCTATTACATGCAGACATGGCAGTAGTAGTATGTGTGCCAAGAAGTCATCTAAATTTCTAAGGCATGAAGGGGAGAAAACAAAGGACTAAACTTAAGTATTTTTATTAACAAGTTTATAATCCATCAACTTCTTAGAAAAACCTAAGAAAACAATTGCACACCAGCACATTTGGGTCTTGAGAACATGATTTTCAGTTGTAAGTTAAGACTTCAAAGTTAAGCTAAGGCTTCCTATCAAAACAGTTTATTCTTTTATCTCTTCTTCATGTTTTCACTTTTATTCCACAAAATCCAGGTTCTCTTCCGTAACAACGAATGATACAGCGCATCTTTTAAAAAACGATTCATCTTTCCCCAAAACCAGCCCATACACTGGCCCTCCTTTTTCGCGGGCACGTGTCCTTCCAAAGCTCGACTGGACACCCTCTCACCTGAAAAAAAGTTTGGAGACGACGCTGGCCTTTTCCAGAGGCGACCTCTGCATGGTCTCTGGGGACTCCGAGGTCCCTGCCGGGCAGCAGGGCTCGAGCTCTTAATGCCAAACGCCCCAGTCTTCTCGCTGCCGGCTGCTCGCCCCTTTTTCTTTGACCTGCGGTGATGTCATTTGCTTCCAACTCCCCCCACCACCCTACCCCCACGCACCTCCCCTTTCCTCTTGCTCCTTTCCCCGCCTCCACTGCCCAGGTTAAAAGCTGGGCACCGCCTGGTCCGGCCCCACTTTTGCTCTAGCGGTTTTCTCCACCCCCTCCCCACCCCCGTCCGCACCCCGACCTTCCCTTCTTTCTCGCCTCCTTCCCTCCCTCTCCGCCCCGCGTCTCCCCTCTCCGGATTCTGACTCCCAGCCTTCCTCCCTCGCGCGCGCTCCTTCCAGGACCTTGTCCTCACCGAGAAGCCCCCGCCCAGCCCGCAGGTGAGGACAGTCCTGGCCGCTCTCCAGGTCCAGCCACCAGCGCTTGTGGACAGAGGAGCCACGGGCGAAAGCAGAACCCGCCCTCCAACCAACCCCCCACCCCCGTCCTGGTCTCCTGGACCCTCCTACTCACCAGGTTGCACGGACCCCCTCACGCCACCACCAAGTTCCCGGTGCCTTCCTCCTCCTCCCTTTTTCCAAGATCCTAGCCGGGTTTCGGTTACTTTTGCAAGGTGCATTGTGAAAGGGGAACAAAAATATGTCTCTCCTATATCAAAATGCAGCCTTAGAGAGCCGGAACGTCCCGCGGCAGTGCCTGTTGTGTTCCCTTAGCGCGTCCTTTGAGTGTGGGGGAAGAACGAAGCTTTGTTAGTTTCAGGCTCAAGTAAGTTCCAAGTGTGGCTTAGACCCCTTAGGTGACTGACTGCTTCGGGGTAGAGCGGGAGGGAGGCTTCCTACTAGGAGGTAAAAGGAGTTGCCCCTTTGCCCATTGCTCTCCCAGGATTTGTTCATTGTCTGTCCTAAGTTTTTCAGTCCAGCTTGCGTTTTTAAGAAAAGCTATTGTGTGTGTTAGAGACTACGATGACATGTGGACAGTCTGCAAACTAACCCGCCCTCATATAGATTTCCTAGTCTCGGTCAGCAAAACATCTTGACTAACACGCTGAAAGGAATGCAAACAGTCTTTGAAGCAGAAGTAGCCTGTGAACTCTGACCTGACTGGGGGAAACGCCATCTTCAACCCTCCAAGGGCAGCTAAGCTTTCTTCCCCAGGTGTGGGCGCCTCAGCTCCCCGAGTCTTTGGTACTCAGGTTGTCGGCCTGGCTGATGGTTTTTAAAGAGCCAAGCCTTTAATTCCTGAATCCTATTGTGTAAAAGCAAGAGCATATTTAGTTTATTATTATTATTATCATCATTATTATTTTGAATCCTCAGCCAAGGACATGATTATTGATTTTAGAGAGAGGGGGAAAGAGAGAGGGAGAGAAACATCCATGTGAGAGAGAAACACCGATTCGTTTCCCCTCACAGGTGCCTGGACTGAGACCCAACACAACACAGGTATGTGCCCTCAATGGAATCCAACCTGTGACCTCAGTTTATGGGGGAGACGCTCCAAACAACTGAGCCTCACCCGCCAGGGCAAGGGCACAGTTGAGTTTAAACTGAAAAATTCAAATGAAAGGAGAGAGTTCTGTCTGATTACTTTATTGCCTCTACATCTAAGGCAGGAATATTTGCCTGTGAATTACCTTATTGTTGACTGTGGTTACCCAAATACAGTATAAATAAAACATCCATTTCATAATAATAGAAAGATAAGCACATGTATTTAAATTGAATGTATTCAGCAAGTTTTTATAGCTCTCCTTTGCCTTTCAATATCACCTTTTTTCTATCTTAAAGTGGGTTTTATAAACCTTTAAATTTTATTATCCTAAATTTTAATAGTAAAGAAAATAAGATCAAAGAGATAAACCAAACTGCATAAAGCCAGATACCAGGAAGGAACTTGCATATTTCCAACTCATGATCCTTCCTGTAAAGCCTGCACCCGTGTTTTCTTCTCTCCAGTATGACATACAAATTAGGGCCCTGTCTTCATTATTGACTTTTCCCAAGTATGTGATTGAACTTCACCACCCCACTCCATTGTTTGCTTTGTAACTGCTAGGGTGACCCATCAAATATAATTCATTTTGAAATAAATTAGTAATCAGTTCTTCTTTGTTAACACAAAGAAAGTGACAATAAAGAGATTAAGAATTAGTTCCAAAAAGAGATCACAGAAGCTGACCAAATGATAATGGTTCAAGAAGACCCCCCCAATATGTGCCTATCATCTCCTTCCTCTGAAAAGAATAAATTAATTACTATTTCTCAAATTCATACTATGTGCTAAGCATAATGTTATGTAGGCTTTACAACAACTATGTAAATAGGTGTTACTCTCCCCAGTTTTCAGTTGAAGAAACAGACAAGTTAACAGGAAAGTTAACTAAATGCCTGTGATGACAGAGCTAAGATTCATATCAGGTCTAATTCTAAACTATCACTTCTATCAATGTGCCATATTGCTTCTAATCAAATCATCTCTTGTGTATTTATATATACTATCATTTACATACAAACTCAGCCTTTCTCTTCACAGTAGTTTCATAAAATCATTACTGCTAGACCTATTCCAGCATGAGACAAGAAAGCAGAAACCTACTATACAAACCAAATAGCTACTGGAGTTATTTTTTTAAGATTTTATTTATTTATTTTTAGAGAGGGAAGGGAGGGAGAAAGAGAGAGAGAAACATCAATGTGTGGTTGCTGAGGGCTGTGGCCTGCAACCCAGGTATGTGGCCTGACTGTGAATTGAACCTGCAACACTTTGGTTCGCAGCCCGTGCTCAATTCACTGAGCTACACAAGCCAGGGTGCTACTGGAGTTATTTTTAATAAATAACATTTAATTATACTATTCTAAGTGTGTATATTCATATGTACATAGGAAGACCCAATTTTTTACAATGAACTATTACATCCCAAGTTTGTTCTTAGCATTAGTAAGACTTCAACATAATTCTGATTGTTAACATTATTAACAGACATGAACAAATGAACTAATTGAGACATGATACTAAAGATTTGCATCTAGGTGCATACCTCATTTGGGAAATGCAGATTTATGCACTAGGAAGATGTTCAAATATGGCTGAAGTTCATGACTGAAATCTTGAATGTAGCTTTGAGATGTCAGTCAAGAACAGAAAAGAGATCAATGACTGGATGAGAATAGAAGGTGGTAGTAAGAAACAGTGAAGTTCTTCTCTCCATCCTGCTCAAATATAGTTCATAAAATTTTATATAATATTATAATAGTTTACATTTTTGACACTATATATGCCTGGTGCCATACCAAATACTTAAAAAGGCATGTATTGCCTTTTTAATCTTTATAGCACCTTCATGGGACTGGTACCTTCTTCATTATCCATGTATTATAGGTGAAAAAACTAAAGAAAAAACTAAAAAGTTTAGTAATTTTCCCAAGCAAGTTGCAGAGTAAATAATAACAGAGAAAATTGAGATTTGAATCCAAGCAGTCTATTGCCTGAGCCCAAGCATTTAACTACTATACATACTTCTCCCAGAGAATTTTCTAATGTTTTAAGCAGCACTAACCTTAAATATAGAAATATTAAGTGGCCATTTGTATGGCATTTATTATTTTTTTAAATTCTTACCTGAAGGCATGTTCACTGATTTCTAGAGAAAGAGGAAGGGAGAGAGAGAAAAAAAACATCAGTGTGAGAGGAACATTAGCCAGCTGCCTCCTGTACACACCCAGGTATGGAATCCATAGCCCAGGTATGTGCCCTGACCAGGAATCAAACCCATGAACTTTTGGTGCAGGGGAGGATGCTCCAACCAACTGAGCCACACCAGTCTGGGCTGGCTATATGGCATTTTTTATTGTGGTAAAATACACATAAATTTTACTTAGGTGTACAGTTCAGTAAAAGCCACCCCAAGAGGGACAACAAGATCATCAAAAAAGAGAAGTGCAAAGTCTTGTCAGTATCACATGGATAGGCTGGATCTGCTTATAAATTACCTAAGCTAGAAGAGTGAAAGCAGCCAAGAGTCTTCCATAGTGATGGCCAAAGGTACAAATATACATTATAGTCTTGCAGAGATGTTTCCTACCCGAGGGAGGTGTCTCGATACACGGTTAAGCCAGAATGTTTCCTTTTACATCTTCCAACATTGGGAAAATGTAAAAGGAAAGATGTTTGAGCTGACAATTCTGCTTATAGACACACATGCACACATACTTCTGTTTATACATACATAACCCTTCCTCACAACCTCCTTGGAGACAAATTGTGTCTTCTGTTTTCCTTTCAACTCTTCTCTTATTTAGTAATACAGTATATACAATCAAACACTTGGGGTATACTGATCTAATAGTTAAAATGCCACTGTAAGGAGGAAATCTGAAGATTTTCAAGAGATGAAATGTTACCATTACTCTTTCAGCAAGCAAGAGCTCAGTAACTGCTGTGGCAGTTATATAGAATAAGACAGGATCTCCACCCTTCAAAACTCAGAATCTACCATTGGTCATCAAAATTCTATGAAGGTGGTATCAGAGTACAGTGGAAAGAACTTGGGCTTTAAGGCAGTAAAGAGCTAGGTTTTCAATCTGAGCACCACTATGTACTTAGCTGCTATGTGGTCTTGGGTAAGTGACTTAACTTTTCTGTGTCTCATTCCTTTTCAGAAAAGAAAATAAAGTTAATAACAACCATTTCATGTACACTACAGTGAATACAGACAACAATATTGTATTATAATCATCAAACTTGCTAAGAAACTAGAACCTAATTATTCCAGTTCCTAAAAAGACAGTATAATTATGCAAGGTGATAGACATGCTAATTATTACTATAATGACAATCAGAATCCAATATATAAATGTATCAAATCAACATGTTATACATCTTAAATTTACGATGTGTTTTATGTAAAATATGTTTCAATAATAGAATAATACCCATATCATGAAGTTGTGAATGCATTAAGTCAGGTTCTTTCTGCCTCAGTACTAGTGACATTTGAGGCTGGATAATTCTTTGATATGGGGACCTGTTCTGTGCATTGTGGAATGTTTACCAGCATCTCTAGTTTTACCTTCTGGGTGCCAATAGAACTATCCTCTCCCAAGTGGTGACAACCAAAATTTGGTCACCAGAGATTTCCACACACCTTCTGGGTGTCAAAATTGCCCCCAGTTAAGAATCACTGGATGATATTATGTGATGCATATAACAGACATAAAGGGCTTAGAACCTAATGGGTTTCACTAAATTTTAGAAGTTATTATTACATATCACTGGTAATAAATCATAAATCAGTGTAACAGCAAAATGGAATGCTACAGAAAACTAAACTCCACAAAGGATTTCAGAATTCACAGGAAAATTAAACTCTCTCATTCCCTCTGAAGGTATTTGTTTGTATTTGGACTAGATAAAAAGGAGGATTCAGGTACCCTTCAACTGTAAGATAATTGTGACTTACAGAAACAGATTTTTATATAGTAAAAACATCCAAATTCCTTTTGCAACTGAAATGACATTTGAAAGCTCTGTTTTTCAATTCCTCTAATTTTCAGCTCTTCACCAGTGGTACATTTCTAAAATCTGTGTCCAGATGGAATTTAGCACCCTAATGGGTCTTTTATAACTTAAAGGTACTGCCTCATAAAGGAGCTCTTAAAAATCTTTAATCTGCACAGAATTGATGCTTATTAATGCTACTAATAAACCAGAACAATTATGAGAATACAATAATAAGAATATTCAGAATACAACTTTATCATAAATATAAAAGCTAATAAATCTGGGGTTTTCTAGAACTGTTGTTCATGAAATGTTTCATTATTTATATTGGCTCTCTTCATTTTCCTACTGAAGCTTTCTTAGAAACAAGAGAATTCATAATATGAGATTAAGTTTGCATTGGTGACATCATGCTGAAAGCCAGATGCTATCCATAGAATTAAAATTGTGGTGTGTATTTGAACACTAAGAAGAAAAGTGGTTACTTTTTTCTTTAGGGGAATTCTATACTAATTTATATGCTATATAGAAGAATTACATTTAGAAAGGCAGTGGTGTACAGTAAATAAAATAGTAGGTTATTTATTTATTTATAAATATATCCTCCAAAATTTATTATTTGTAGTAAAACATGTATCTTAGGAGAACACTTGAAATAAAGAATAAGAAGAGACTGCATGGAAATTCTTATTGTACTTGGAAACTGAAGTAATTATGAATGTTTTAGCCATCAAAGTCCAAAGTCTGGTATCTGACAGAAGTCAATATGGGGAACTCTTTCCCTGGGAAGAAAAACCATCTTCCCTCCATTCCAATTTTGGAAAAATTTGCCATTCAAAGGCTTATAGAATTATCATTGAATGATATGATGAACAGTATTTTTTCAGTTATAGTTTTTTTCACAAAGACTTATTTTATGGTCATCTCTTTCACTAATCCATGGTTAAAACCAAGGACACAATATAAATTCAGTTACTCAAGGAAAGTTATTTAGCCTAGGAAACTAAAATTTGAGAATTCCCAGGTTCAGAGTCTTCTTTCTGATTTGCTTTAATTTGTTCTGTATAGACAGAGTCTATGAACTCTTATTGTTTTAGGAAACTAAGCTGGCCATTTATTGATTTTCAAGTTAACTGTGATTGGTGAAACTATATTGATAGATCCATATAGTCAAAAGGACAAACAATTCCTGGTTCACTGATTCATAAGCCTCCATAGCCTACATCCTGGTGTCTCACAGAGTGACTGCAACCTCCTAGCTTCAAAGGCTGTTGAGAGGTAGAGCTGATGAAATGATGGCAAAAACTTTATGAAACCCTTATATATGTATGCAAAAATTATGTTTAAAGATATGTATAAAAATTTTCTAAACCCCTTCTGGAACAAAGTATGTCATATAATTTAAAGAAAATCAAATTGAGAACTAACTGAAGATTAGCTAAAGTCTTATAACCAAGGATTTACAGAAGGCACACCAAGACTGGTAGGAAGGGCAGCAATGCAAAAAGGCTGGCCCTGTTCCCATGGGTGGTGGCTCAGGTCCTGGAGGGATATCTCAGTTTCTACAGGTCCCCCCTGAGAAGTATGTGTCTAAACTCCAAGACAGGCTGCCCAGCCCGGAGCAACATAGTCAGGAAGAGGTACCCACATAACATCTATCCGTGAAAAGCACTGCGGTTTCTGTCCACTTAGGAAAGACAGGAGACTGCTAGAGACACATGCACCTTTATAAAGGGCTAATCCACAAACTTTCATTTGCAACCACTCACCCAGGGCTCCATCAGAGGGCTGGAGCAGAGTCAGGTGAAGAAAGTATGGTATTTGTAGCTCTGGGGAGCGATCTAAAGGAACAGCCAGCAGGATCCCTATGCTAACTCATTCTCCCACACTGGGGCACTCCTCTATTCAGCATCAGCCTAAAGGAAAACAATAGCCTCACACTCTGGACTCCCTCTCACCCCACCCTTTGGGGCTTATGCCCTGCTGAGGAATATAATCAGAAGCTCTTTCAGTGATTGAGCTTAAACAGGCAGCTGGCAGGCATAGATAGGCAGAGGCAGACCTCAGGGGGCCTCAGGACCTTTGCTGACCTGTTCTCTGTCCCCATGCTAGTAAAAGCCAGCTTTGGTGTGCAGATCGGTCCTTCCTGTGTACAACCAAGAGCATCAGAGGCAGACACAGACTGTCAATAGCGAGTCGAGTAGCTCCAAACAAGTTACTGAAAGCCAGTCACAGGCAGCATCTTATATTGTTCTGCACCACAGTCCCTCCCAAGAGACCAAGAACCAACACACTCAGCTTTAGACAACATCACGGCAGGATCCAATAAGCTTCATAAGCGGCATATCAATAAGGAGATCTAAGCAGGAACTAAATCCTACTGAGGCAAATTCCACTTTGTATGGTCAGAAACCTACACAGCAACTCTCATGCCGTGGTCAGGGTTGAGCCTCACAGCCAGCCTGAAGGTCGATCCAATGCACTAAGAAGCCAGTAATAATCAAGACTCAATTACAACAGGAGGGTCCACATAACTCACATAAGGATACTCCTGTATTACCCACCTCAGGTGACCAAGGAGACTGCACCACTGGACCCTACAGGACACTTACTACATGAATATTCGGAGTCACAGGAGATTTACCTAATGTATAGAAAGAAACACAGAGGCGGCCAAAGTAGGGAGACAGAGAAACAGACCCCCATAAAAGAACAGGAGAAATCTCCAGAAAAAGAGCTAAATAAAGTGGAGGCAAGCAATTTATCACATACAGAGTTCAAAATAATAGTTATAAGGATGCTCAAAAGCATAAAAAAGGATACAGAAAAAAATTACAAAGGACAGCTTAGAAATGAAGAAAACAATAGCTGAAATGACAATACACTGGAAGGAAAAAGCAGTAGATTGGGTGAAACAGAGGATACAATCAGCAATTTTGAAGACAGGGTAGAAAAAAACACCCAAGCAGAGCAGCAAAAGGAAAAAATATTTTAATGAGGATAATTTAAGGTACTTTGGGACAATGAAGAGCATAACAGGAGAAGAGGGAGAGAACAAGGGGTCAAAAACATATTTGAAGACATAATGATCAAAAACTTCCTTAACCCAGTGTAGGAAAAAGGCACACAAGTCCTGAAGGCACAGAGTCCCAAATGAGAAGACCCCAAAGAGGTCCACACCAAGATACATCATAATTTAAAACCCAAATGTTAAAGACAACAAGAGAATCTTAGAAGTAGCAAGAGAAAAACAGTTAGTTACCTACCAGGGAGCTTCCATAAGACTGTCAGCTGATTTCTCAATAGAAACATTTCAGGCCAGAAAAGACTGGCATGAAATAATCAAGTAATGAAAAACAGGAACCTACAACAAAGACTATGTTACCCTGCAGAGCTATCATTTTAAATTGAGGGAGAAATAAAGAGCTTCTCAGACAAGGAAAAGTTAAAGGAGTTCATTACTACCAAACCAGTACTATATAATGTTAAATGTTCATCTTAAAGGGGAAACAGGAAAAGAAGCAGAACAACAATAACAAACTGAGGAACATAGTAAAAAAATAAAATGACAATAAATATGTAAGAATCAATAATCACTTTAAATGTAAGTGGCTTAAATGATGCAATCAAAATATATGGGGTAGCAGAATGATTAAGAAAACAAGACCCACCCTGGCTGGTGTAGCTCAGTGGATTGAGCGTGGGCTGCAAACCAAAGTGTTGCAGGTTTGATTCCCAGTCAGGCCACATACTTGGGTTGCAGGCCACAGCCCCCAGCAACCACACATTGATGTTTCTCTCTCTCTCTCTTTCTCCCTCCCTTCCCTCTCTAAAAATAAATAAACAAAATCTTTGAAAAAAAAAGAAAGAAAACAAGACCCATATGTATAATGTCTACAAGAGACCCACCTCAGAATGAAAGATACACACAAACTAAAACAAAAGGGATAGAAAAAATATTTTATTCAAATGAAAATAAAACAAAAGTTGGGATAGCAATACTTATATCTGACAAAATAGACTTTAAAATGGAGGCTATGGTAAGAGACAGAGAAGGACACTACATAATCATAAAAGGAACAATCCAACAAGAGGATATAACCCTTGTAAACATTTATACACCCACCATAAAGTACCCAAATATATTAAGGAAACCCCGAGGGACATAAAGGGAGAGATTAATAGGAATAGAGTCTCAGTAGGGATTGTAACAACCCACTGACATCAGTGAATATATCTTCCAGACAGAAAATCTACCAAGAAGCACCAGTTTTAAATGACATAGTAGATTAGATAGATTTCATTGATATCTTCAAAACATTTCCCTCCAAAGCAGCAGAATACACATATTTTTCAAGTGCATATGGAACATTTTCTAGGATGGGCCCCATGGTAGGAGACAAACCTAAATTTATATAAATTCAAGAAGATTAAAATTATGTCAAGCATCTTTGCTGACCATAATCATGACACTAGAAATCAATCACAAGGAAAAAAACTGAAAAAACACAAACACGCTGAGGTTAAATAACATGTTATTAAACAAGGAGTGGGTTAACCATGAGACCAAGGAAGAAATCAAAAGATACCTTGAAACAGATGAAGATGGGAACACAATCCCAAAATGTATGGAAACAGCAAAAGTAGTATTAAGAGGAAAATTCATACCTTTAGAGTCCTATTCAAGAAACAAGAAGAATCTCAAAAAACAATTGAACTTTACACTCAAAGGTAGTTAAAAAAACAACAACAACAAATAAAGCCTAAAGTAGGTAGAGGTAACGAAATTATAAAGATCAGAGTAGAAATTTTTAAAAATAGCCTAAAAAGTACAAAGGATCAATGAAACAAAGAGCTGGTTTCTAAGATAAACAAGGTTGACAAACCTTCACCAGACTCATGAAGAAAAAAAGAGAGCAGACCCCAATAAATAAAATCAGAAAAGAAATATGAGATGTAACTACTAACACCAATGAAATACAAAGGATTACAAGAAAATATTATAAACAACTATATGCCAACAAATTGGACAATCTGGATGACATGGATAAGTTCTTAAAAACATATAGCCTTCCAAAACTGAATCAGAAAGAATCTGAATAGACAGATTATAACTAGTGAAATTGAAGCAGTAATTTAAAAACTCCCAAAAAAACAAAAGTTCTGGATCAGATGGCTTCAGAGGTAAATTTGATGAAACATTCAAAGATCTAACATCCATACTTCTCAATCAATTCCAAAACATTCAAGAGGAAGTAACACTTCCCACCCCCTTTTGTGAAACCAGCATTATCCTAATTTCAAAACCAGATAAAGTCACTACGCAAAAAGAAAAGTATAGCCTAATATCCCAATGAACATAGGTGCTATAACCCTCAATAAAATATTAGCAAACAGGATCCAGCAATACATTAGAAAGACCATACACCATGATCAAGTGGGATTTATTCCAGGTATGCAAGGTTGGTACAATATTTGCAAATAAATAAAAGTGATAGACCACATAAACAAAGTTAAGTATAAAAACCCCATGATCATATCAATAGATGAAGAACAAGCATTTGATAAAATCCAGCACCCATATATGATAAACTCTCAGCAAAGTGGGAATAGAGGGAACATGCTACAACATAATAAAGTCCATATATGGCAAACCCACAGCTAACATCATACTCAATGGGCAAAAATTACAAGCATTTCTCTTAAGATTTGGACCAAGACAAACATGTTCACTTTCACCATTCTTATTCAGTATAGCACTAGAAATTCTAGCCATGGTGATCAGACAAGAACAAATAAAAGTCATCCAAATTGGAAAAGAAGTAAAACTGTAATTATTTGCAGATTATATGACACTGCAGGTAGAGAAATCTGAAGATTCCACCAAAAACTACTAAAACTGATAAATGGATTCAATAGGGTAGTAGGATACAAAGTAAATATTCATAAATCATTTGCATTTTCATGCACCAATATTGAACTATCAGAAAGGGAAACTAAGAAAAAATCACATTCAGAATTGCTTCAAAAAGAATAAAATATTTTGGAATAAATTTAACCAAAGATATAAAAGAACTATATTCAAAAAATTACATGACACTGAGAAAAGAAATTGAAGAAGATACAAATAAAATTAGAACAAATAATCCTAAAATTTATTTGGAACCACAAAACACCCCAAGGAGCCGCAGCAATACTGAGAAAGAAGAAAAAAGTTGAAGGAATCATGCTTCCTGATATTAAACTATACTACAAAGTCATAATAATCAAAACATCATGGTACTGATAAAAAAAACCAGAGATATAGATCAGTGGGTCAGAATAGAGAGCCCAGAAATAAACCCACACCTTTAAGTGGGTTTATTTGACAAAATAAAGGCAAAAGAGGCAAAAACATACGATGGGGCCTGGCTGGTGTGGCTCAGTGGACTGAGTGCTGGCCTGCAAACCAAAGGGTCGCTGGTTCAGTTCCCAGTCAGGGCCTGGGTTGTGGGCCAAGTCCCCAGTAGGAGGTGTGCAAGAGGCAACCACACAGTGATGTTTCTCTTTCTCTCTTTCTCCCTCCATTCCTTCTCTCTAAAAATAAATTTAAAAGTGTTTTTAAAAAACATACAATGGGATAAAGATAGTTATTTCAATAAATGGTGTTGGGAAAATTAGACAGATATGTGCAAAAAATGAAACTAGACCACCTTCTTACACCATACACAAGAATAAACTGACAATAGATGAAAGACTTAAATGTTAGACTCAAAACCATAAAAATCCTAGAAGAAAACATAAGCAGAAAAATCTCAAACACTGCTCATAGCAATATTTTTTCTGATATCTCTCCCTGGGTCAGGGGGAAAAATAAACAATGGGACTACATCAAACTAAAAAGTAAATGATCAACAAAATGAAAAGACAATCAATGAGACATTGATGATGGGTTAATATCCAAAATTTATAAAGAACTTATAAAACTCAGCACCATAAAACCAAACAATCCATTTTAAAAATGTGCAAAGGATATGAAAAGATGCTTGTCCAAAGATGACATCAAATGGTTAATAGACATATGAAAAGATGCTTAACGTCACTACTCAGCAGAAAAATGCAAATTAAAACCATTCTGAGATCACCTCACATCTGTCAGAATGGTTATCATCAACAAATCAACAAACAAGTGTTGGTGAGGATTTAGAGAAGAGGGAACCCTTGTGCAGTATTTGTGGGAATGCAGATCAGTGCAGCCACTGTGGAAAACATTATGGGGCTACTTCAAAAAATTAAAAATGGAACTGCCTTATGACCCAGAAGTTCCACTTCTGGGAATGTATCTGAAGAAATCCCAAAAACTACTTTGAAAAAAATGTATACATCTCTGTTTATTGCAGCATTATTTATAGTAGCAAAGATAAAGAAACAGCCCAAGTGCTCATCAGTAGATAAGTAGATTTTTTAAAGAAAATTGCTACATTTACACAATAAAATACTACTCAGCTATAAAAAAGAAGAAGAAGGAAATCTTACCATTTGTGACAGGATGAATGGACCTGAAGAGCATTATGGTAAATTAAATAAGCCAGTTAGAGAAAGACCAGTACCGTATGATTTCACTAATATGGGGAATCTAATGAACAAAATGAACTAACAAGCAAAATAGAGATATATTCATAGATAGAGAGCAAACTGACAGCTGTCATGGAGGGGAGGTGCTGTGTGAGTGGGGCATTTCAGGGATAAAGCAAAATAGAAAAAAAGAGAAAAAGTCATGGACACTGACAACTGTGTGATGATTGCTGGTGGGAGAGGTGTTAGATAGAGGTGGAAGAGGGTATGGGGGCATAAATAATGGTGGATGGAGACTTTTCTTGGAATGATGAACACACAACATAGTGCACAGTTGATGTGTTGTAGAATTGTGCATCAAAACCTGTAAATTTTATTAAGCAGTATTAAATAAAAAAGGAAAAAAGAAAATACATTGATAATTATGTAATAGTTTTTGTGTAAACAAATTTGACCATTACAAAGCTCTACTTAAAAATGTAATTTTTTATAACAGTAAGCTAATTTAACATGATCTTGTCTTTGCAAGAAAAAAATATTATACAATATGGTATACATGTTTACTGCACAAATGATATTATATGTTTTGGAAAAACCTTATAAAGTTGGTATATTTTATTGTCCCTTTAGTCCACTTTACAAATTAAGAAACTGAGGTACAGAAGGTTAAATGTAATGCCCAAATTCAAGAAATAGAGCTATAATTTGAATGAACCCAGTGATTTGACTCTAAAGCTGAGCACTTAATCACAGTGCTCTTTGTGTAAACAAAACAGTTTTGTTTAACTAACTTTCTACTTTGTGCACTTGCTTCTCTGTTTAAGTGAAAATGAACTTACCACAGAAGACATTTTTTCCTTTTTTAAATTTATTTCTTCAAAATCCATTGAATGGACTCTTCATTACAGGAATGTAAAGTAGTCATCCAAAGGAAGGGAAGGAGAGAACCAGACCTTGTCTGTAGTTGTTTGTTTGTTTGTTTGTGTTTGTTTTTGAGGTTCAACATAGTTAGAATCTATACGATGAATTTGAGAACACACTAACTGAAATGCTCAAATGTGGACACAAATAGTCCTCAAGAAGAATGTGACACACCATAAGAGGAAAGGTATAATGCCAAGGCCTACTGCCTGGTGGGAGGTTGGTCACTTGGCAGCTAAAACTGGAAGCTTGCCTTTACTTACCCAAATTGCGATGCTGGGAAGATGTTGGAAACTACTGTAGAAACTCTGGGAGTCCAACTATAATGTACTAATATCTGAGACTAAGACTGGGGGAAGTGAGTTTCATCTTCCTCTGGGAACTGCTGTGACCTGTACAGAGATCTTTTCTAATAGGGCAGTAAGTGTAGCAGTAGACTGGGATACATCTGACTCAGTGAGAGGACCTACAGTCGTCCCTCACTATATCACAGTTCACTTATTGTGGCTTCACTGTATTGTGGGGGTTTTTTTAATATATCTAATTCTGTATCACTGAGTTTTTGCTATATCATGGGATTTTGCAGTATATAGGTATTTATAGAATATTTATGATTTTAATTATTTTGCCTAAAAATTTAAAACAATATTAAAAATATAAAAAATGTTAATTCAAACATATTAAAAGGATATTAAATCAAAATAAAATATGGTATGTATTTCATCAGCAGATGAATACCGTACTGTACACAATGGAAATGCAGTACGCCACTACTGCTTGCACAAGTTTGCCAGTGTGAGATTGTACACGGCACACTATTGGCTGATGGAATGGAAGGTGACCAACCACAGCACTGTGCTCTGTATCCTGGGCGCTGATTGGCTCAGTGACCATAGCATTGGTCTGTTTGCTCTCCCGCGCTGTGCCCATACATTCAGCATCTCTCCTTGTTCACTTCACATCCATGTCTGATCGCTGCATAGTATTGCTCTGCAGTGTTGTGTTTTGTGAAATTTTTGTAAAAGTTTGAATTTATTTCAAGACCTATGATGCCATCCAACCATTCTGTGCCTTTTAAGGCTTCTGGCAGTGAACCCAAGTGCCAGAGGAATATGCTTACCATCAAAGAAAAGGTGGAACTTCTCAACATGTTAAAGGAAGGCAAAAGCTACACAGTTGTAGGCCACCATTACAGGATCAATCAATCTACTGTTCGCTACATAAAGAAAGATGAGAAGAATGTTAGGTCTACAGCAACAATGACTTTTAACAAGACTGCAAAGGCGGTGGTCACTTCCCGCAATAAGGCCATTGTAAGGATGGAGCCTGCATTGGCCCTGTGGATAAATGACTGCAGGAAGAAGAATATGTTGCTGGATACCAACACCATCCAGACGAAGGCCAAGAAACTTTAGGATAGTTTTGTGGAAAGCACAACGTTCATGACAGTGATGAGGATGAAGATGAGGACAACAAAGAAGAAGGAGGACCATCGAGTGCTTCTCCCACCAGACCAACCCCATTCAGTGCCCGCAAGGGCTGGTTTGACAAATTTCAGAGACACTTTTGACCCAAGAGCATTTCTCCATGCACCTACATGGAGAAGCTGCCTCTGTGGATAAAAAGCAGTGCCAGCAACTCCCCATAACTATGTTCATCGCTCAGATGAAAAGATCAGTTACACCTGCACCTTTAGCAGAAATAGAAATTACGGCCCAGGGCAAAGATACTGCACCATCTGATGAAGCACCTGATGAAGTGGTGCCTTCAGAAGAGCTGTAATGCCCTTCTTGGCTGTGCAGTACATTCATCTCATCGTCATCACCTTCATCGTCATCAGTACTGCACAGCTACATAACTCATAATCTTCATCATTCAAGTTGTAGTATACTTCACTGGTGAGTACCCATATAGAATTTTATATGTTGTTAAAATTATGTAGGATTTTTATGTAGAGTGTAGAAAGTGTTTAAGAGCATATGAAGTGTTTATAAGAGTGTGGGAAAGGTTAATAAGAGAGTGGAAAAGGTTTATATGAGTGTGGGAAGGGTTTATAAAGCCTTAAAATGTATATAAATAATAAAATAAATATAACGCAGCTACTTCATGGATTTTATCCTATCATGGGGATCTCTGAAACGTAACTCCCACAATAGGTGAGGGATCACTGTATTTTCATCAGTGGCAATGTTGTGGTGACAGAGTCCTGCAGAAGAAAATGTGACGAGGGGATAAACAAATTCTTCTATTCTCTGTCTCTCTGGTGTATCAAAGACCCCTTTGGATGATGAAAACCATGAGGTTCTTGGATAGTTCGGGGGTAGAGGAAGAACTTAAGAAAAATTTCCTGAACTTCTTACTAACTTCAACATTTAAATGTTAAAAAGAGTCATGACATTATTTGTATCCCAAGAAGTAGGTGAAAGGAGACATACAGATGGCAAAGATGTATATGTTTGCAAAAAAAGCCTGGAAGGATTATGTCATAATCATGCCATAAATTTTTTAACTTTGTAAATATTTTTTCAAAACAAAACAAAAAATTCATCCTGTGAAGTAAAGTGACTTGAACCTATTCCACATATGTTTTTAATTAAATATTTTATTGTTGTTCTATTACAGTTGTCTCAATTTCTGCCCTTTCTCTTCTTTGCCCAGCCCACTCCCTGCTCCCACAGTCAATCCCCACCTTTTTGTCCATGTCTGTGGGTCATTCATACATGTTCCTTCATTAGTCACTTCCCATTCTTTTCACCTTTATCCCCCTCCTGCTTCCTCTCTTGTCACTATCAGTTTGTTCATTAGGTGAACAAACTGTTATAGCTGAAATCATATGGATTTATCTTTCATAGCCTGGCTTATTTCACTTAGCATAATATTCTCCAGATCCATCCATGCTGTTGCAAAAGGCAGGAGCTCCTTCTTTATTTCTACTGCACAGTATTCCATTGTGTAAATGTAACACAGTTTTTTGACCCACTCATCTAATGATGGGCACTTGGGCAGTTTCCAGCACTTCCCTATTGTAAATTGTGCTGCTATGAACGTTGGGGTGCGTAAGTTCTTTTCAATTGGTGTTCCAGGTTTCTTAGAGTATAATCCCAGCAGTGAAGTTGCTGAGTCAAAAGACAGTTCCAGTTTTAGTTTTGTGAGGAAATTCCATGCTGTTTTCTGCTGTGGCTGCACCAGTCTACATTCCCACCAAAAGTGTTCTAGCATTCCCTTTTCCCACAACCTTGCTAGCACTTGTTGTTTGTTGATTTGTTAATGATGGTCAGTCTGACTGGTGTGAAATGATATTGTATTACGGTTTCAATTGGCATCTCACTGGTAGCTAGTAATGTTGAGCAATTTTTCATATGCCTCTGGGCCCTTGGTATGTCCTCCTTGGATAAGTGTCTCTTCAGGCCCTTTGCCTATTCTTCAACTGGATTGTTTGTCTACCTGGTGTTGAGTCATATGAGTTCTTTATATAATTTGGAGATCAAACTCTTGTCTGAGGTGTCATTAACAATTATGTTCTCCCATATGGTTAGGTCCCTTTTCATTTAACAATGTTTTCTTTAGCTAGGGTAAAGCTTTTTAATTTCATGTGGTCCCATTCATTTATTTTTCCTTTTTTTCCCTTGCACTAGGAGACATATTGACAAAAATATTGCTGTATGGGATATCTGAAATTTTACTGTCTATGTCTCCTCTAGGACTTCTATGGTGTCACAACTTATATGTAAGTCTTTTATTCATCTGTAGTTTATTCTGGTGTACGATGTAATTGGTGGTCTAGTCTAAATTTTTTGCATGTAATTATCTAGATCTTCCAACACCATTTATTGAAGAGGCTATTTTTCTCCCTTTTGTGCTCCTACCCCTTTTGTCAAACATTAAATGACCATAGAGACTTGAGTTTATTTCTGGGCTCTCCATTCTGTTGCATTTATCTATGTGTCTGTTTTTATGCCGGTACCACACTGTTTTGATTACAGTGAGCTTATAGTATAGTTTGCTATTATGTATTGTGATCCCTCCTACTTTGTTATTCTTCCTCAAGATTGCTGAGGCTACTCAGGGTCACTTATGGTTCCATATACACTTTTGAAATATTTGTTATAGATTGGTGAAATATGGCATTGGTACAGAATCCATAGTTGTTTTGGGTAGTATGGACATTTTAATGATGTTAATTCTTCCAATCCATAAACACCCTATAGGCTTATATTTATTTATATCTTCCTTAATTTCTTTCTTCAGTGTTCTGTAGTTTGCTGAGTACATATCTCTTACCTTCTTGTTTAAGTTATTCCTAGCTCCATTATTTTTCTTGTTGCCATAGCAAATGGGATTTTTTCCTTAGTTTATGTTTCTGATATTTCATTGTTGGTGAACAAAAATACCTTCAACTTCTGAATATTGACCATGTATCCTGCTGTTTTGACTAATTCTCTTGTTAGGTTGAGTAGCTTTTTGGTGGATGCTATTGGGTTTTCTATATACATTATCATGTCATCTGCAAATAATGACAGTTTTACTTCTTCCTTTCCAATTTAGATGCCATTTATTTCTTTTTCTTGTCTGATCTCTGTCTCTAGAACTTCCAATACTATGTTGAATAGAACTGGTGAAAGGGTACACCCTTCTATTGTTTCTGATTTTTAGGGGAAAGCTTTTAGTTTTTGCCCTTTGAGTATGATGGTGGCTGTAGGTTTCTCATATGTGGCCTTTGTTAGGTTGATGTATACTCCCTCTATTCCTACTTTTCTGAGTGTTTCTATTATAAATGGGTGCTGTACCTTATCAACTCTTTTTCAGCATGTATTGATATGATCATGTGATTTGTATCTTTCATTTTGTTTTGTGGTACATTACATTTATTGATTTGCCAATATCATACCATCTTTGCATTCCTGGGATGAATCCCACTTGATGTATTCATAGATCCTGTTTGCCAATATCTTGTTGAGGATTTTAGCATCTATGATCATTAGAAATATTGGCCTGTGGTTTTCTTACTTTGTTGTGTCTTTACCAAGTTTTGGAATTAGGATAATACTGGCCTCATAAAAAGAGTTTGGGAGTCTTCCCTCTTCTTGAATTTTTTAGAATAGTTAGAGAATGATAGGAGTTAGTTCTTCTTTAGATGTTTGGTAATATTCACTTGTGAAGCCATCTAGTCCAGGGCTTTTGCTTGCCAGGAGTTTTTTGATTACTGCTTCAATTTCACTAGTTGTTATTGGTTTATTCAGACTTTCTGACTCTTCTTGATTCAGTTTTAGAAGATTGTAGGTTTCTAGTAATTTGTCCATTTCACCCACATTGTCCAATTTCTTAGCATATGACTGTTCCTAGTAATTTCATACAATCCTTTGTATTTCTGTGGTATCAGTTTTAACTTCTCCTCTTTCATTTCTGATTTTACTTATTTGAGACCTCTCTCTTTTTTATTTATTTTTAAAGATTTTATTTATTTGTTTTTAGAAAGGGGAAGGAAGAAAGAGGGAGAGAAACATCAATACATGGTTGCTTCTCGAGCACCCCCTACTGGAGACCTGGCCTGCAATGTAGGCATGTGGCCCACAACCCAGGCATGTGACCTGACTGGGAATCAAAGTGGTGACCCTTTGGTTTGCAGGCTGGTGCTCAATCCACTGAGCCAAACCAGCCAGGGTTCTTTTTTCTTGACAAGTCTAGTTAAAGGCTTCTTTATGTTGGTTATATTTTCAAAGAAACAGTTCCTAGATTTATTGTTCCTTTAAATTATTCTTTTAGCCTCAATGTAATTTCATTCTGCTCAGGTCTTGATTATTTACTTCCTTCCCCTTGCTGTGGGCTTTGTTTGTTGTTGTTCTCCTAGTTCTTGTAGATGTTGGGATAGGTTGCTTATTTGAGAATTTTTTATCTTTTTAAGTAGGCCTATATTACTGTGAACTTCCTTCTCAGGATAGCCCTTGCTGTGTTTCATAGGTTTTGGGCTGTTTTGTGTTCTTTTTTATTTATTTCCAGAATTTTTTCTCTCTTCTTTCATCTCATTGTTAACTCATTCTTTAATAGCATTAAATTAGAATAGCTAGCATTCTTTATTTAATAGTTATTCAGTCCCCATGAATTTGAATGTTTTTTAGTTTTGTTCTTGAGGCAGTTTCTTGGTGCTAGCCATTGTGATCCAAGAAGATGCTTGATATGATATCAATTTTCTTGAATTTCTTTTGACTTGTTTTGTGTCCTACCATGTGGTCTATCCAACCATTGAAAATGTTCAATGTACATTTGAAAAGAATATATATTTTGCTTCTTTGAGGTAAAAGGTTATGTATATATCAATTAAGTCTATTTGATCTAGAGGATTGTTCAATGCCAAAATATTCTTGTTGATTCTTTGGTTAGAAGATCTATCCATTGTTGACATTGTTGAAAATTCTCTATGAGTGTGTTGCTGCCAATATCTGTCTTGAAGTCCACTAAGATTTCCCTTATATATTTAGGTGCTCCTGTGTTGGGTGATATATGTTTATGTCTTCTTGATGGATTATTTCCTTAAGTATTATGTAGTATCCTGTATCCTTCTTTTTTCCTGTTTATGGCTTTTGTTTTGAAATACATTTTTCTGATATAAGTAAATCTACCCCAGCTTTTTTCTAATGTACATTTGCTTGGAATATTATTTTCCATCCCTTCACTTTAAGTCTGTGTAGATCTTTGGTTCTGAGGTGGGTCTTTTGTAGACAGTGTATAGGCTGGCCATGTTTTCTTATGCATTCAGCTACCCTATGTCTTTAGATTGGATCATTTAATCCACTTATATTTAAGGTTATAATTGATAGGTATTTATTCATTGCCATTTTTTACCTTTGTTCCTCCGTTCCTCCTTATCTCCCTCCCTCTCTCTATTTCTCTCTTTCTTCATCTTCTTAAAGTAGTCCCTTTAGTATCTCTTGCATTTTGTGGAGAAGTGTTCTTTTAGGCTTTTTTTTTTTTTTGCCCTGCAAAACTCTTTGTTTCACCATCCATTTTAAATGAGAGGCTTGCTGGGTAAAGTAGTCTTGGTTGCAGGCCTTTGCTTTTCATTATTTAGGACACTTCATGCTATTCCTTCTGGCTTCTTGCATTTCTGTTGAGAAATTAGCTGATAACCTTATCAGAGTGCTTATGTATGTTACTAGTGGTTTCCTCCTTGCTACCTTTAAGATTTTTTCTTTGTCTTTAAATTTTGCTATCTTAATTATGATGTGTCTTGGAGCGGGCCTCTTTGGGTTCATCTTGATTAGGACCCTTGTGCTTCCTTGACTTGTGTGGCTTTTTCCCTAATCAAGTTAGGGAACTTTTTGTTATTATTTTTCAAAAAGGTTTTTTAGCACTTACTCCTCTTCTCCTTCCGATAACCATATGATACAGATGTTATCACATTTCATGTTGTCCTGTATCTCCTTTAAACTGTCTTTGATCTTTTTATTTTTTTTTCTTTTTGTTGCTTTTTTAAATTCTTTTTTCTTTTGATTTGTCTGGTACAGTTTTTCTCTCCCTTGTCCTCTAGGTCATTGGTTCAATCCTGTGTTCCATCTAACCTGCTTTTAATTCCTACTAGTCTAGTCTTCACTTCAGATATTGTATTTTTCATTTCTTTCTGGTTCCTATTGATAGTTTCTGTGTCCTCTTTCATGCTGGTATAGTCACCAGTAAGTTCCTTGTAGCATCCATAGAGTTCCTTGTAGTATTCACTAACTTTCTTCAGCATCCTTATACCCATTATTTGAAATAAATGTCTAATAGTTTGCTTTTCTCAATTTCATTTAGCACACTTTCTGGGGAATTCCTCTTTTCCTTTTGATTAAGAGCTGTGTGTTTTTATCCCCCTTTTAGGTGATTATTCTTGTTTGATTCTGTGTATTAGATTAATCTGCTTTGACTCCCTGCCTTTGTTGTGTGCTCTTCTGTGGTAGCAGATGTGTGGGACTCAGTGGTGCAGTCTCCTTGACCACTTGAGTTCCGTGCTCTTGGGATGCCCTTTATACCATTTATGGGCATTTATTTACACCATTTATGTGGGCTTTCTTGCTGTTTGGAGGTTTTAGTTGTTGTTGGGTAATTTTCAGTTGGTCCTTCCCCCCAGTCCACTGACTGAGAATCACACTGCCCACCATGTCTTATATGCTGTTGTAAAGGTGGTGCTGGAAAAAAACTGAAGAACTGAGAAGACAGCTCACACCCACAATATAACTCCCACCCACAACAGCAATCTCAAGAGCAAATGAGCAAATATTAATAAAGGTATAGAGGGATTAAAATGATTATAAGAAAGGAAAAACAAATATGAGGTAACTGAAAGAAAAGTGATTTGAGAGGTTAGAGGGGGGAGAAACAATAAAAGTAGGAAACAGAAACAAGGTGAAGAGAAAGAAAGAAAGAAAGAACGAAAGAAAGAAAGAAAAGAAAAGAAAAGAGAAGAAAATTTACACCATAAGTATAAAAGGAAGGGAAGAAAGTGGAATGAAGTAAGAAAATGGAAGAGCATGATATGAGGTTTAAACAAAAATTTTAAAAATATAGTGAAAAAGATAGGAACCAAATTGGAGAAAAATATTCACTACAGCAATATAAATGACAAATGGGAAAGGTTAATATAGATGGAATCAGAATAAGAAGGCAAAAAAGAATGAAAAAACAAAAGCCTATGAGATGTCTAGAAGAAAGAAATATGATTTTGAGAGGATATAGGTAGAAGAAATGCTGAGAGTGAAGTATGACAACCAGGCTAACGCAAGGAAAACTTAAAATTTAAAACAGAAAAGCAAAGGGTAGATGAAAGGCTAAATGAAATATAAGAAGAGAACAGTAAAATTTCAGATTAGAAATGCAAAAAGAGTGAAGACCTAGAAATAAATTTGAATGCAACAACAACCACAATATCAACAACCAATGAGCAAAGATTGATATAGGTGGAAAGAGAATAAGGGTATCTTAAAAACAGGAAAAAGTATGTGAAATGAATAATGACAAGAAAAATGGTTTTGAGAGGCTGGAGGTGAGAGAAATAGTAAGAATGTGGAACAAAACAATTCATAGCAAGAGAAAAATATAAATTTAAAACAAAAATAAGAGGAGGAAGGAAGAAGGTGAAATGTAGTAAGAGAAGGGAGGAGCAAAATATGAAATTTGAAATATACTAAAATATAAAATCTAGTTTTAAAACTAGATTTAAGGCACAAATCTTGTGTCTTAAAGGCACAAACTTGAAGAAAAAGAAATGAATGTTATAAAGCTATGCAAGAGAGAAAATAATGCAAATCATGAAGACTGTGGTGGAATGCGATACAATAGAATCCAGTGTTTACTACTGTCTTCTCTTTCTGGACCCACCAGTGGTAATGTCAGATGGTGTCCTAGTCTGGCTCTAGGCAGCCTGTTGGAGACTACAAGCAATCCAAAGTCTGTGGCTGTCTCCTTCAGATTTGGCTGGTCCCCTCTATTCTGCCCTGCTGGCTTTCCATCAACCCAAGGCCCAGGAGTGGTTCATTTAATGACCAGAGAGGACTGACAGTATCCTCTCCACCTGCCTCCAGAGGGGCCTCTGGTGTTATTGGGAGGGTAGGAACATGGGACATCCCCAGGAGGCACTGTTCAGTCTTCAGGGAATATGATGGAAGTGTTTCTGTGCCCCCTTGCCAAGTATCTTTGAGGCAGGAGATAGTCAGGAAGGAAGTTCCAGAGGCCCCCGTAGGGCTGAGGTAGAAAACATCTATACATGACAAAGACCCCCTAAGACGGGTTGTTCCTGTTTTCTGGGATAACTCTGAATCATAGAATGCGCCTGCACGCTACCCCTGATTCATTATAATATCATTATAATGAAATAACATTGTGGGACTCCCTTCTCCAGTAGCCAATCAAGAAAATCATGGGAAACCACACATGTGCAGTAACTTTGAAATCCAACTCCTTGTACCTGAGCAGGAAAAGCCCACCAAAGATTAGCAAGAGGGCTTCTGCCCTATAAGAATAGAATCCCCCAGCCCACGTGCCCTTTTTTCTCTGCTCGGAGCTGGCCCACTCCCGTGTCCTGTGGAGTGTACTATCACTTAATAAATCTTCCCTCTTTCTTTATGCTATAAACTTTGTGTGTTTGGTTCAATTCTTTGTCCTCGATCACTAAGAACCTGGTTACCTGTGCACACCTGTGACATCTTGATCTGTCCAGATTCTTTCCAATAATGTGTAGGTCTGATGAATTAACTGTCTGTTTCCTGTGAGGGGTCAATCTGTTAAAGCAGGCAGCTCTTTCCTGTTTGGTGCAGACAGAAGGTCTGTCTGGATGCAGAGGCTGGACAGGGCCCTGAACACCCTTGGTTGCCTGTCTAATCTCTCTGCTCTGCTGGTTTCAGTGAATCTGGGCCTGGGGAACAGTATAGCTTATAGTGTCTGGTAGAAAGGGCCCTTTCAGCATTGTTTCTTCTTTCCCCTATAGAAATGCACCCAGCAGGGGGCTCCTGAGCCTGGCCTCACTGATCTTCGGAGTTTGTAATCCTGCAGGTGGAGGTTGGGCTCACCTGTGTGAGGGGACCTGCCCAGCTGCAGCAAATGTCAGGCATTCAGCTCCTTGCTGTCCAGTCCCCAGCCTGCCAATCTCTGGCAGGAGACTTGGGTCCCAACTCTCTTGTATGTACAGTCCCCTGCTCACCAGCCATGCTGTGTTGGGTCCTACAGTCCCTTCAGCATGACTCTATCCTTCTTGAGTTCTTTGTTGGTAGAGCCAGTGTGTACGTGCATGCGCATGCAAGCACCGAGTCCCTGCTGAGTCTTAAGTCTCACCTCAGCTCCTCTTTTAAAAGAGTTTCTGTGTGACCTCATGCTGCAGCACCAAGCCCTTGAGGGCCTGTTCTCCACACGCATCCCCCTCCCCTAAATCACAAGGCCTCTCTTGGTCAGGGTTGGCCACAGCCTGCCAGACCCTCAACAGTTTTACATAGTTTATCTCTGGATCTTTCCCAGATGGCACTGTGGAGAGTCCCACACGAACAGTATGACATGGGCCAGTGGTGGGGTGCTCTCCTAGCTCCCTCCAGTGATTCTTAGCTTTGAGCAGGCATGCTCTAGCTATGCTGTTCCTGCAGCCAGCGCCTCCCCAGGTGTCTCTCTTTGCCCCTGGAGTTCATAACTCCCAAGCTGATCAGCAGTTGCCCCCAATCTTCACAGCCAAAAGTCCTGTGTTGGGCAGTGGTGGTGGCAGTTGCTTTGCTCTAAGAACCCAGGCCACCTGTCCCTAGAGTGCCCTGCAGGAAGGCAGGCTCTTGCCCATTCACACACACACCCCACACTGTCGTCCGCATACACACTCACACACACATGCTCTCACTCACTTTCTGCTGGATTTTCACAATTGAGTGTTCTGTGTGTTAGCTGCAAGATGGTTCTGGGTCTAGGAGCAAGTGAATGGAGCTTCCAAAGATCTTGGATCTCCCGCAAATATTTTTGGAAAATCTGTGGTGTTCCAGGAAGGCAAAAAGTAAACAAGGCAGATTCTGCTACAACTTTCAAGGGACTTCTTATATCTAAATTGTCATTAAAACCAACAAAACAAAGCCCAAAGGAAATTAGCAGCATCAATATCTCTTTTATTTATCTTGGATTCTTTTCCGCCCTGCAAAATTTATAGTCACTACCTCAGTACCCTTCACCTCCTTTTCTTTTGCCCCACTTCAGGCTTGCATTCCTGATTTAAGTACTGAAAACAAAGTCTTCTCAGGAAATCAATACAAATTGTCACAACTATGCCCTGTTGGGAGTAGAATAAAAATACTTTCATCAGGTAACTCTAAACATTTGACCCATATCAGCTCCTCTACTACAAGTTTTTTGGAAGTTAATGTTCTTATAAACCCTATGTATCTTATATAAGTGCCACAGTTACACTACATTTCATTTTTGATGTGTTAAAAGCATTAATTTTTACAATGTAAAATAAAACACAATTTTAGAATTATTTTTGGAAAATTTTCTTTCAAAAAATATACTAGGAGCCTTCAAAATGGAAGTGTCTCCATCTCCTATTTCTCCAGAAGACCCTGACAACTCCCCCACTCACCCCAGTCGCCAGCTTAGGCATGTGATGAGTGGCAGCAGGTTCTCAAACTCTCCACTCCAGTCAATGTCCTCCCCCGACGCAACTCGGGAACTCTATTCCCCATGCCTGTCAGGGCCCACTGGGTACTCTGGGTACTGGTCTTGTTTCTTGTCAGATGACCTACATTCCCTCAACAGAAACCTTGAGCTTTCCTGCACCTGCCTAGTGCTTGGCACTGGTGGGAACCCAGCAACTGACAGCTCCCTGGAGAAGAGCCAGACAGAGTGGAATACCCAGTCCCACACTTTAAGCTCACCTGCCAAGTTCAGAGCCAGCCACCTGCAATTGCACTGTTATGTTTTTTAAGTCTCAATTTGGGCATGATTCTGATTGTCTTTAGGAGTTCTTTGTGTTATTTACTATAGAATAATAAAGCAAATAACTTCTGAAAATTATTTTTATGGTCAAAAACAGGGTAGGGAAAATGACAGCCTATTTGATTCTTACATTGTATCTTGCTTTCTTTTAAGAAAGAAAAGTTTTTTAAAAATCGTGCAAAATAAAGTTTGATTTAAATATCTGGTGAAAATGTAGATCTATGTTCAAACCCCTACAAACTTGAGGCTTATAAATCATTTGAATAATTGAAGAAAAATGGACTATTTTTTGGAATCTGTTTTTATATTCACTTATAATAATATACTTTCATTTGACTGTATAAGAAAACAGGCTTTAAATCATCTTATTTTAAAATGTATTGTCTATCAGACAGCATGGTATCTATCAGGAGGTATCATGAGCTCCTCCATTGGGAGCTCAGATGTCCTCATTTGTAAAATGAAGGAGACAAGAATTTTCTATTACTGAGAATTGTTGTGAGAATTAAATGAGTTGATAAAAGTTAAAAAAATTAACAAATTATCTGGCATAGGATAATTCTCAATAAATGTTGTGTGTGTGTATTTGGGGTGGGGGTGTACACACACCCACACTTCAAATTTTACATCCTCACATGAATGGTTCCCTGAATGCTGAAATGGTTCTTCTATGATGTTTTTTACAAAAAAATGAAATATGTACAGGATATTCCTTTATTATTTTTAAATGCACATCTCAACCAGTTTTATATTGCTTATGTCCTTCAAAAGTAAAGGGAAATAAAATTTAACAATAAGAAGACAAATAACCCAGTTTTTACAAAAAAGTCAAACATGAACAGATACTGCACCACAGAAGATATAGAGATGGCAAATAAGCATATGAAAAGATGCTCATCATGGTCTGTCATTAGGGAATTGCAAATTAACACAACAGTGAGATACCACTGCTCACTCTGTAGGATGAAATCTAAAATTCTGACAGTACCAATCACTGCTGAGGATTGCTGGTTAGGAATGCAAAATGGTACAGCCACTTTGGAGTACAGTGGTGGTTTCTTTCACAGAAAGATTATAATATAATCACTGTACAATCCAACAGTCTTATTTCTAGGAATTTACCCAATCTATTTGAAAACTTACATCCACAGAAAAATCTACATGCAAATGTTTATAGTAGTTTTATTTATAGTTTCCAAAACATGCAAATAAACAATATATACTTCAATCAGTGAATGAATACACAAAATGTGGTATATCTGTATGATGAAATACTATTTGGCAATAAAAAGGAATAAACTATCAAGTCATAAAAAAATGAATAAATCTTAAATGCATATTGTTCATGAAAAATGCCAGCATGGAAAAATGTACATACTGTATGATTTCAACTATACACAATTATACAGAGATGGTAAAAAGATCAGTGGTTGCCAGGAATTTGGGGTGAGGAGAATGGTTAAATAGGTGAAGCACAGGAATATTTTTAGGTCAGTGAGACTATTTAATATGAAACATGACACTATACATTTGTCAAAACCCATAGGAATTTACAAGACAAAGAATGAACCTTAATATGTGTGATTTTTTCAAAAAAGATCAGGGATGGAAGAGGCAACTCCAAGATGGAATACAGAACATGACAAGTGAATATAACTGTGTTTTAATTTATCAAACAACCTCACTGAAAGGAGTAGGTGAGGGTGGATGGAAAATTGTGGGCTAGGTAACTTTGGAAATGAGCAGAGTCTGTAAAACTAAAGATGTAAGCACTCCTCTAGTTGACAAAGTTGTACCCCATGGAGTATAGGTTAACAATTCTGAAACCACCATACATGAATAAATGGAAATGAAATATTTTAGATTGTGGATGATAGAAGTCAGGTTTCTCACTGTTGGACTAGGAAGTTACAGATAAGCAAGGGGAAGAGTTTAGAATGATCCTTGTGGTCATGGATTAAAATGAGAGACATCATGTGAACTCAAATTTAGCTTAGTAAAGATACAGAAGGTTTTGTATAGAAGTGCTTATAGACACACATATACATAAGTTATAATATATGCATATATTTTTCTTACTCTGTTAGCTAAGAAGGTCTAAAAGCAATGATATCTCAATAGCAACCAACATAGCCTAGCACCCAGATCTTGGTTTCTAACACCGTTTTACGATAAAGGAGTCAAAGTTCCTTTTAGGACTGGGGCAGTAAATATACAAAATATGTAAGATGTGCCTGGAGTATCTTGTAGTGCCAGAAAGTAAGGAAGTGCTAAAATACGTACATGCATACATACATACATACATACATATATGCATGCATACCACAATGCTGAGGTATTTCAAAGGGACACAAGAGTAAGGTGAAAGAGCCCCCCAATGGCCAAAGTTGGAACAATTTTAGCATAAAATATAACCCAAGTATAAAATAAATATTCATGAGCCCATACTGACATAAATAAATGACTGAGTAAGTTAATGGGAGAATAGACAAATTTCCAATACAAAATTCCAAATGATTTATTTAAATACTTCACTCTCAAAGAGGTAGAGCTCAACTCTCAACTCCTTACATGTGGGCTGTGCACAATGACTTCCCAATAGTACGTATTGGAAGGTAGAAAAGAGTACCTCATAGAGGAGGAACATGACAAACATTATCTCAGCCAGATAATGAAGGTAAAAAAGTCAACAGTAGTAGCTTATTTTTTAGTACATACTTTTGATTTTATGTGATGAAAATGACACTTTATATCTGTGACCCTTTCCTTAAACCCATAACCCTAATATAACTTCCCCCTACAGAATCTCTGTAGTACAAGACAAATCAGACAAATCCCAGTTAACAAGCATTCTACAACATATCTGAACAGTACTCATCAAAACTGTCAAGGTCATACCCTGGCCAGATAGGTCAGTTGGTTAGAGTGTCCTCCAGATACACCAAGGTTGCAGGTTCAATTCCTGGTCATGGCACATATAAGAAGCAGCAAATGAATGCATAAATAAGTGGAACAACAGGTTGATGTTTCCCTCCCTCTCTCTCTCCCTTGCTTTCCCTCTTCCCTCCTTTCTCTCTCTAAAATCAATTTTTAAAAAAACTGTTGAGGTCATCAAAAGTAAGGAAAGTCTTACAATCTATCACAGCCAAAAGAGCCTAAGCAGATAGGACTAAATATAACGTGCTATCTTAGATGAAATCTTGGAACAGAAAAAATTGTTAGGTAAAAACTTGGAAAATTTGAATATGGATTTCAGTTAACAATAATGTATCAATATTTATTCATTAATTGTGACAAATATTCCATACTAGTGTTAATAATAGGGGCTACTGAGTATGGGGTGTACAGAATCTCTGTAGTATCTTCAAAATTTTTCTGTAAATCTAAAACTATTTTAAAATAAAAATTTTTACTGATCTTTGGCACATTTTTCATGAAACAACAAATTACTAACAATTTGGAACTTCAATGATCTTTAATATTTAATAATAATATCTTATGCCCACTAAGATCTTTTTATGTCATGTTTAGAATTTTCAGAATTATTATGCTTAGTAATTATTTCTCTCAACTAATGATTTATCTTGTGAGAGTGATCATGAGATCTGGGGCTTAGGGCATGAACTGCATAAGCCTGGAAAACTAGCTTTAAATTAGGTTCCCCTTATAAGCTTAAGAAATTTTCTACCCCCAGGGGGAAGTGTCATGTATAGTCAATGAAAATTTCTTTAAAGAAAACAAAACAGAACAAGATTACTAAATATCTTAATCCCAAGAAAGCTTATGAGAAAAATAAAATCTTCATGTTCCCTTGTCAACTCATCACCATCAAACTAAGCTGCAGCTACTCAACAATCTGTAGCTGTTATTAATATAAGGAATTCATGAACCATGCCAAAGTTTTAAGGTGATATTAACTACTCACTATGAGAGTTGCATGATTTAAAAATAAAAATGAATTTGGCCACAGAGTGATGATAAATTTTTACTCCCATTGTATTATGTAAAAATACATTGGATTCTAGAAAAACATTACATTAAAACAGACTTAACTTTAAGATTCTATTATTTATTTTCTCCAGGAAAACATATTTTGTCCGTGTGATCCTTTTCCATTTCTACTCATTCTGCTCTCTCATTCTTCTATACTTAATATCACTGACTTATAGCTTTAAATCTTATATAAGATCACTATGAAGTAAAAAAGAGCTCTCACAATTTACTCAAAAAAAAATTATTTTGGAAATAGTTGAGGTTGTCCAGCCATTTTTATTGGGAAATGTATAGTTGAACATTGACACGGACTCCAGTCCACAGTGTCCTCGGCGTTATGGCTGAGATGAGACAAATTCACATGGACTACCAAGTCCTGTGGAGGAAAAGGGACAGCACGGCCACTCTCTCAAGGAGAAGGTGCCCCAACCCTTGCCTTGACAGGCTTTTATTGGCTTTAATTTGCATAGGAATACAGGGCATATATGGAAAGTTCATCAATCATTGTCAGGCAGTAATGATCAAATAGATAACACTGAAGAACTTTGAGGGCCTATTTTGAGTCGGGGCAAATAGCTAAAGGGCCATAAAACTTTGGGGAAACAAACTCATTTCATGTTTGGACCCTTGTCATTTAAATTGAGGGTATTAGCAAGCAGGTTTCATAGGATTTTATGCATTCTTTCTTAGGCTTGATCACTCCAGGGAACCTGCCCTTTCCAGCACAGAGCTGTACCCACCTCCAGCATTGTTTCAGGCTTAGGTTGAGTAGGAGAAGTAAGGCAGCAAAGAGATTAAGAGATTTCTCGCAGACAGAATGAGGACTCAGGCTATGTCAAAGCCTAGGGGCAGAGGTCCATCATCCCCTTTCTCCATAGTCCCCCAAGTCCTTCCCTGAGGGCCATCTCATGACCATGCCTTAGGTTGTCCCTCCCATGAAGAAGCTTACCTGTCATTGGCTGACTGGTCATGCACTGGGGGCCAGGCAGGGTGAAGCAAAGTGAGCAGAGGCAGTGCTCCTGCCAGGGGGATAAGCTTTGTCTCCTTAGTGGCTTAGGGTCCCAAGGTCTCTCACTCAGCCTTAGCCATGGGAGGTTACAGCTTCTGAAACCAGGCAGGGTGGTTCCCAACAAAACATGCTTTGAAAATAAAGTATTTTTTTTATGTAACAACTAATAATTTCAGACACTGAAGCATAAAACATGCATTTTTCCTCACCTGATCATTCTTGTTTTGCTTTTCAATCTAAGTTAAACTCACTGTGTATCCAAGATAAACTAAATGCAGGAAATTAATTAGTACTGAGTCCCTAATGTGTTAAACCTTTTATATGCTTTCCACCATTTAATTCTCTCAATACCCTTATGAGATAATTATTATGCCATTTTACTTTTGAGGAAAATAGTATTCAAAAGAATTTTTAACATATCTATGTATAGACTTACACCTAGTACAGATGATCCAGGATTGGAGCTAAGTGATTCCAAAACTATTCTCTTTCACTACATTGGTGTGGGATAAAATGTCATACAATGAACTAAAATCATTAAAAATAGAAAATTGTAGGATTAATTTTTATATTTTTTAACAAAAGATCTTAAGCTGAGAAAAACTGAGTTTTTATTAATATAAGTAAAATAATTTGAACTGAAAAATTCTACTATCAATAGAATTCTACTATCAATAGCTTCTTGACATCACACAGATTTTTGGCATTTAGCAAAGGAGATTCTGTAGCTGTTCCCTTGAGTTACAAGAGGTTCATGCTACAGAGAAAAGGGGAAGAAAAGAGAGAAGGTAGGAGAAATATCTTCTTACCCTTCTAATACTCAGAAGCTCAGTTGTTTGGTTACCTCCTACCCAAAAATTCAGGCCAGAGTTCAAACTGATATCCACTGGCAAAATTGTAACATTAAGTTATGGGTTTGGAGACTAAGAAAGATGTTCTTGAACTGAATATGGAGCCCCATGTAGTTATCTGGAAATAAGGGCACATACTAGTTTTTGTTTTGTAACATTGTACGGAAATATTTAAACTTACAGTTTTTAAAATATAAACAAATTTTAAATTCTTGTTGGGAACTTTGAAATGTTTAAAACTACATTGCATGTTTTACAACTATATAATTAACAGAGATTTGTACACAAATAAATGTGTATTTTTAGATGCCTGTTGGCCATAAATATACCCACTCAACTGGAAAGTACTGGTCATTAGGTTTTTATGAGAACTATCTTTTTCCATATTTTTGTATGTGCAAACTATCCTCTTGACATTTGTCCTTAAGTTTTATAAAACTTTTTTCATAAATCTGACACTGATAATATTTGTATATTAATGCTTAGTCTTCCTAAGTTTAAATTATACTGAGATTTATTTCAATGTCCTCATGTGAGGCTTATAGCCAAGATGGGGGTGTACTAAGCACACCTTGCACTCTCACACAACTACAGAAAAAATTATAACTAGATTACAAAACAGATATCACCCAGGAATGTCAGAAAATCAAGCTGTATGGAAGTCTCACAACCAAGGATTTAAAGAAGCCACATTCATCCACACAGGTGGAGACACAGAGATGCTGGAGAGGCACAGAGAGGTGGAGATATGTGAAGAGGCATAAAGATGCAGAGTGGCATGGAGAGGTGCAGAGATGTGGAATGGGCAGTCCCACAGCCAAGTGTGGTGGATAAAAATCAGGAGGGATTTCAGCCCCAGAGTAGAACACCCAGCCCAGGGTTCTAGCACCAAGAAGTTAAGTCCCCATAATTTCCTGCAGTAAAAACTAGTGGGAGTTGAGGTGGGAGAAGAAACCGCAGGTATCATAGGAGACTCCCCTTAAAGGGCCTACAACAGACTTAAGACCTATGCAGACCCACTCATTCTGGGATCCAGCACCAGGGCAACAGTTGAAAGAGCACCAGAAGCATATGGGGAGAATGTGTAGTGACTGGCATCAGGGTAAATGCTGGAAAACAGCTTTCTCCTGGATGAAACTCTAGAGGCTAAACAGCAACATTCTCCCCTCTCCAACCCCTTACCCACAAAGAGCCACAGAGCAGTGAGGTTGTCCTGAGATTACCTAAGACTCCCCGACCATGGCAATTTACAAGTGTGCTTTTTCTACAATACTATGGCCACACTACTATGACAAGGAGTCAAAGCAGATCTACCTAATAAACAGAAACAACACAGGGAGGCTGCCAAAATGAGGTGACAAAGAAATATGTCCCAAATAAAAGAACAAAGTTCCAGAAAAAGAACTAAATGAAATGGAGATAAGCAACAGGACAGATGCTCAGTTCAAAACAATAGTTATTGGGATGCTCAAAAAACACATTGGGAACTTCACCAGCATAAAAAAGACCCAGACAGAAATGAAAGTTACATTAAGTGAAAATTTAAAAAAATCTACAGGGGTTGGGATGAAGCCAAGAATCAAATCAACAACTTGGAATGTAAGGAAGAAAAAAGCAAATGATCAGAACAGCAAGACAGAAAAAGAATTCAAGAAAATGAGGATAGGCTAAGAGCACCTGGGATATCTTCAAACGTGCCAATGTCTGAGTCATAGGGGTGCCTGAAGGAGAAGAGGAAGAGTAAGAAATTGAAAACTTATTTGAAACAATAATAAAGGAAAAGTTGTATAATTTGGTGAAGGAAATAGATATACAAGTCCAAAAAGGACAGAGAGTCCCAAACAAGATAGACCCAGAGAGGACCACACAAGACACATCATAATTAAAATGCCAAAAGTAAAAGATAAAGAATCTTAAAAGCAGCAAGAGAAAAGCAGAATTACCTACAAAGGAGTTCCCGTGAAACTATCAGCTGATTTCTCAAAAGAAACCTTACAGGCAAGAATGGACTAGATAGAAGTATTTGAAGTTATGAAAGTCAAGATTACTGCACCCAAGATTACTCTATCCAGCAAAGCTATCATTTAGAATGAAAAGACAGATAAAGTGCTTTCTAGACAAAGTAAAGTTAAAGGAATTCATCATCACCATGCCATTATTATATGAAATGTTAAAGGAAATTATATAAGAAGAAGAAGGTCAAAACTATGAATATTAAAATGGCAATAAATTCACAACTATCCACAACTGAATCTAAAAAGCAAACTAAGTAAACAAGCAGAACAGAAACGGAATCATAGATATGGAGATCATTTGGAGGATTGTTATTTGAGAGAGGGAAGGGGGAGAAGGGGAAAAGATGCAGGATTAAGAAGTACAAATTAGTAGGTACAAAATAGACAGGGGGATGTTAAGAATTGTATAGGAAATGCAGTAGCCAAGAACTAATACGCATGATCCATGGACATGAACTAGGGGGCAGGGGGGATTGCTGGAGGGAATGAGAGAACTGAGTGGAGGTGGGCAAAGGGGAAAAAATGGGACAACTTTAATTGCATAATCAATAAAATGTATTTAAAAAATAAATGTTTTCATGTGTTCCACTTAAAAACAAGTTAGAATTGCACAAAATGCTTTTATCTTTTAATTAATTAAAAAATTTATAGGTAGATTTCTGGCCAAGATGGAGGCATAGGTAGATACACTTTGCCTCCTCATACAACCAAAAGAAGGATAACAACAAATTTAAAAAAAAAAAACAAAAAAAAACAGAACTGCCAGAAAATTGAACTGTATGGAAGTCTGACAACCAAGGAGTGAAAGAAGAAATATTCATTCAGACTGGTGGGAGGGGCAGAGATGCTGGTGGGAGGGGCAGAGATGGGTAGCTGGGGTGGGAAGGATGCACGACAAGGCAACAGCTAGAGGACCAGGCAAGTGATGGGGTGACTAGCACACTGGAAAGTCCCACATTTGCATGCAGGTAAACCAGGAGAAACAGCTGGGGAGCAAGAGTGACCACTGACTATGCAACCCAGGGTTCCAGCCCAGGGAACTAAAGCCTCAAAACCTCTGGCTGCAAAAACCTGTGCAAATTGCAGTGGCAGGAGGAACTCCCAGCCTCACAGCGGAGTCCACTGGAGAGACCCACAGGGTCCTAGAATGTACACAAACCCACCCACTGGAAATCAGCACCAGAAGGTCCTAGTTTGCTTGTGGGTAGTGAGGAAAGTGGGTGAAAGCTGGCAGAGAACTGGGCAAGCAGCATTGATCACTCTCAGAACACTCCCCAAGATAAAGTGCCACAACACAGTGACATGGGTTACCCAACCCTGACAAATAACTAAGGCTCCCCCAATTATGTTAACAGGTGAATCAAGGCAAAGAAATATGGCCCAAATGAAAGAACAGATCAAAGTTCCAAAAATAGAACTAAGCAATGAATACATAGGCAAACTATCAGATGCAGAGTTCAAAACAATGGTAATCAGGATGCTCACAGAAATGGTTGAGTATGGTCTAAAAATGAAGGAAAAAGTGAAGGCTATGAAAATGTAATAAAGAAAAACATAAAGGGAATCAACAGTGATGGGAAGGAAACCGGGAATCAAATCAAAAAGAAGAAATAAACATCTAACTGGAACAGAATGAAGAAACAAGAATTTAAAAAAAAAAAAAAATGAGTAGAGGCTCAGGAACCTCCAGGGCAACTTTAAATGCTCCAACATCCAAATCATAGGGGTGCCTGAAGGAGAAGAGGACGACCAATAAATGGAAAACTTATTTGAAAAAATAATGAAGAGCTTCCCCAATTCTGGTAAAGGAAATAGACTTCCAGGAAGTCCAGGAAGTTCAGAGAGTCCCAAAAAAGTTGGACCCAAGGAAACATGCACCAAGGCATATCATAATTACATTACCCAAGATTAAAGATAAGGAGAGAATGTTAAAAGCAGCAAGAGAAAAAGAGACATTTACCTACAAAGGAGTTCCCATAAGACTATCAGCTGATTTCTCAAAAGAAAGCTTACATTCAAGAATGGGCTGGAAAGAAGTATTTGAAGTCATGAAAGGCAAAGACCTGCATCCAAGATTACTCTATCCAGCAAAGCTTTCATTTAGAATGGGAGGGCAAATGAAGTGCTTCCCAGATAAGTCAAGTTAAAGGAGTTCCTCATCACCAAGCCCTTATTATATGACATGTTAAAAGAACTTAATTAAGAAAAAGAAGATAAAAATACAAATAGTAAAATGACAACAAACACAACTATCAACAACTGAACCTAAAAAAAAAACACTAAGCTAACAAGTAGAACAAGAATACAATCACAGAAATGAAGATCGCATGGAGGATTATTAGCAGGGAGGAGGAGAAGGCAGAATTGAGTAAAAAGATATAGGGAATAAGAAACATAATTGGTGGGCATAAAATAGACAGGGCAAAGTTAAGAATAGTATAGAAAATGGAAAATCCAAAAAACTTATATGTATGACCCATGGGCATGAACTAAGGGAGGAAATGCTGGTGAGGAGGGTGCAGGGTAGAGGGGAATAAAAGGGAGAAAATAAGTGGGACAACTGTAATAGCATAATCAATAAAATATATTTAAATAAATAAATAAAAATGAATAAATAAAATCTTTTCAAAATTTCATAGTAATAAATGAGACTATGAAAGACATGCCAGTCTTAAAAACCTATAGTGCTATTATAGATTTTAAAATTTTTTATGTATAATAAAGTTTAAATATGTGTAAATAAATTAATATATTTAAAATAAATCATACATTTGACAATGTTATCCATTAAGTTTTCATATATTTAATTATCTGCCTTTTAAAAATGATTTTTATGGAAGACATTTCAGAATCACCTGCATTTAGTATAAATTAGTTACTTCTAATTTCACCACTTCTGTGTTCCCAATCCACTTCCACCCAGCTGCTTAGGCTATTGATATTTATGGGGATGTGTCAAATCCATCAGGTGTACAGGATTAGAAGAAGATGTTGATACTAAGTTGAAATAACCAAATTTTATTCCTTATTACCAAATTATCACAAGTAACTGGGCCCACTTCACTTCTTTGGCTCCTTTTCGGTATAAGATATTTTTCTAGAAAAGTTTGGATTTATTTAATTTAGCAAAGTAAAACTTAAAACATATCATTCTTCTAATTAGTCTAATGAGTCTAGAATGAGATATTATCAAAAAAGAATACCTGAATACACATATTACAAAAAAATTAAACAATGGTAATTCTAATAATGAGTTCATGGGTATAAGTGTGCTTGACTTTTATGCACTGTATTAGAAAGAGAACACATAAATAAACAGTTCACCTCAAAGTGGTAATATCTCTAACTGGGCAAATTTAACTTGTAGTGTCTAATAGCAGAGAATGATTTAAAATTGATATCAACTTTAACCCATATGGCAATGAATTCCAAATAGTTTTGGAATCTTCAATATTTTTTTGTTTCTAGCCTAGTTTCAAGAATTCTTGTTAATTCTCATCAAGTGTTCATCATTGTTTCTAAATTGGGAGTCACAAAGAGAATGACTCTCCTCTATGTGTATGAAAGTACACATGACATTAGTCAGTAAGAATTGAGTACTTTTTTCTCACCCCAGTGTCTAGGTCTTTTTGATCTGACAAGTGTAAGACAAAATTTAAATTATAGGCATTATATTAGAGTTAATAATAACTTTCAATCTTATATTTCAATAATATTCTGACCTAATAAAAAAGGAATCAATGCATTATATTTACATACAGTACCTTTGCACATATAATTAACTTTAAGTCACTTCAGTTAATTTTTATCAGGTGTCCACCATGTGTCCTTCACACAGAAAGTCAGAGAGGCCTTTGGTGTAGGTGTCAGATGATGCACAAGCCCAGAGATACGCTGACAAGACTGCATCAACTGAACTGTACTATGAGTTAAATGTCTTAGAAATCCTATGATTATCTTACAGACAGCACAATTACTTGGGCAATTATTGTATGCATGTATGTGTTTTAATTATAACCACTTGCCTAATGTAACATTAGAAATGTAGTACAATTTTGTGACCCTGGCATTTCTGCAGTTTTTAATATACTAAGGACCTCAAAAATGCAAGTGATCTTCTGAATATCTGACAGGTTCTGCTCAGCAAAGCACCATCCTACTTTCTGGGGACAGCAACACTCAGTCACTGCTCTCGATGAGCATATTGTCAGCAAAAATACAAAACAAAAATAAAAACAAAAACAGAAACAAAATCAAACAAACCAGAATTATCTGTTATAGGTGATAGAATAAGACGAGGGACTTCTAGAAATGCAAATATCCATTAAATTCAATGGCACCAAATATTATTTCCAGTTAAAGATTAGAATATCGTCCTGATGGATGTGGCTCAGTTGGTTGGGTATTGTTCCTTGAAGTGAAAAGTCGCAGATTTGATTCCCGGTCACGGCACATGCCTGGGTTGCAGGTTTGGTCCCCAATCAGGGCGCATATGGAAGGCAACCAATGGATGTTTCTTTCTCTTTCTCCCTTTCTTTCCCTTTCTCTAAAAATAAAAAAATAAACAAATAATAGAAATTTAAGAAAAGAATTAGAATATCTTCAAGAGGAAGTGTCACTGAAGATGGATCTTAAAAGACAAGGACTTATTGACAGTCAAAGATGAATGAGAAAGATGTGAGCAGAGGCTTTTAAAAGATGAGGCTTTTTAATTTTATTTTTAAGTATATTTTATTGAGTATGCTATTACAGTTGTCCCAATTTTTCCTCCTCTTAATCCTCTTTGCCCTGCACCTGACCTCCCTCCCACATTTTCATCCACCTTAGTTCATATCCATGGTTCATACATATAACTTCTTTGGCTTCTCCATTCCCTATACTATTCTTAACCTACCCCTGTCTACTTTATGCCTACCAATCATGTTGTTCCAATAAAGTAGTGGAGGAAGTGAACATGCAAAATCAAATTGGAACTGTGTAGTTCAGAGTTCAGAGTGGCAAAGTAGGAGTTCCTCTTCTACTATTGTTGGCAAAAGAAAATGAGTATGGGGTTTCAAACAAGGAAGTAGCATACTCACACTGCATTTTAGGAAGATAAAACTGGAATAAGCATGCACAGTGACCTAGAGGAGCAGGAAGAGATGTTGTGGGAAATAAGGGATAAGGTTGTCATAGAAATCTTAAGGCTGAAGATTTCATCACTCTTTGTCTAACCAAAAGAATTTCTTTTTTCCTCAGTCCTGAAGCCCCCTTCCTTATATTGTCTCTCCATCTGTTTCCAAAGCCTATAAGCTTACCCTTTTTTAGGGGTTGATCAGAAATTTCTCTTTTGTTCAGTGGTTTGAAAAACTCAAACAATCATCAAATGTAAAACTTTTCTTCTTCATACAGTGTGGTTCCTTTAAAAGAGCTAGATCTTATCCTATCACATACATTAGCCAGGAAATTCAGTACCAGTGCATAATATCAAAAAGCATTTAGTCTAACACATCTAAGTAACAAATGTTAGTGCTCCTATTTGTTCCATAAAGTTAGTGTTAAGAGTCAATCTAGTCAAGGGGTTTTTTTCCCCCTTAAATAAATGAAGGATAGCATTAGCACTTCTGAGAACAAGATTATTTTTCTAGTTTTTTGTTTTTTCAATTTTTATTTTAAATGTTCAAGTACAGTTTTCTGCCTTTTACCCCCATCCCAGCCCATCCCCCAGCCATCCCCACCTCCCTCCCATTCCACTCCCCCTTGTTATTGTTCAGGTGTCTTGTATACTTGCTCCTGCAAACCCTTCCCCTTTTCCCCTGAAATTCCCTCCCCTCTCCCATCTGGTCACTGTCAGCCTGTTCTCAATTTCAGTGTCTTTAGTTATATTTTGCTTGTTTGTTTGTTTTGTTGATTAGATTCCTGTTAGAGATGAGATCATATGGTGTTTGTCTTTCACCGCCTGGCTTATTTCGATTAGTATAATGCTTCCCAGTTCCATCCATGCTGTTGCAAAGGATAGGAGTTCCTTCTTTCTTTCTGCTGCATAGAATTCCATTGTGTAAGTGTACCATAGTTTTTTGATCCATTCATTTACTGATGGGCACCTAGGTTGCTTCCAGCACTTGAATCAGTAAATGAATAGATTTTCCTTTTATTGAAGAATCAATTTTTTTCAACTATACATGATTCCCAAGGCTACAACAATAAATGGATTAAACTTAAGTATATGACTTTGTAATAATAGCTAACACTTATAAAGCACTCACTATGTACCAGTAGTGTTCTTAGTACTTAGTACTTAGTGTTCTTAATACTTTACATCATTTCTATACTTACTGGTAAATTAAACATGGACTGAGAGTTTCATTAGTAATATTCGTAGACTGATGACCATATCTAAAAGGGTCTGATTACTGGATCACTGTGAGCAGAATAGAAGTTAACAAGGATGATTTGTAGGGCTTAATCTCTAGTCCTCCCTGAGTAATATTCTCATCAATGCTGAGAATGAAGACTAGTGAACACCAGTCCTTAAAGATCTCAACAGAATGGACACTCAACAATTGTATCAAGGTAAAATAAAACAGGAATTTCTGCATTGATCTGAAAGTTGCATGAGGTCATAGAGGTACCTTTTGTGAAACAGCCTTGAATAGTTTAGTTATTAGCAAACTTAACAATAAGTCTGCAGTGTGATGCAAGTGCCAAAAAAAGTTAACAATATCTTCAGTGTTTACTATGTACCAGATCCACATGGAGGTCTTCACATATATTATAAAACTCCAGAACAATGCACATTTAGGTTTGTAATTGGCTTGTTTATTGTCCAGCTCTCACTCTCAAAAGGGGATGAGCTAGAATTCTTTTTCTAGGGGAAGAGAATTGGGGAATAATAGTCTCAATATTTTCAAACTCTCTCAATACAAAATTTAATTTGTCGTATGCAACAAAAGTTTCAGTTTCTTATTGTGCTTATAATGAAAATTCAAAATTATTAATCACAATATGACAGCATGGACTTTAGGCAACTGGAATTTTTAGACCCATGTTTTTCTTTTTAAAGCTAACTTCTTACAGAAGTTACAGAAAAGCACATAATTTGTTTATAGCTTAAAGGATTTTTATAAAGTGAATATACAGAGTAACATCACCAGATCAAGAAATAACTGGCAAAACAGAAGCCTCCTTTTTGTGACCTTTCAATCTTACCTTCTCCCCAGGGAAACTATTCTGACCTCTACCGCCATTGATTTGTTTTGCCTGTTTTTGAATCTCATGTAAGTGGAATTCTACAATATGTTCTCTTTAAAATCTGGCTTCTTTTGCTTAAATTTTGTGAGATTTACCCATATTGTTGTATGTAAGACTAGTCCATTAATTTTTATTGCTATATGGTATCCTATAGTATCCTATTAAATGCATATTCATGATAAATTTATCCATTCCATTCTCAATGAACATTTGGATTTTGAAGTTCTTTAAGGAATATGTAAGAATGAAAAACCTAGGTCTTGGATTTTGCATATATTGATAAAGCATTTGTTATGTGACTATGAACTCAAAAATTTAATATAAGTGCCTAATTTATAAATATTTTAATAAACATTAGCACTTCTTACTGAGAGATCCAACTACGAAATTTTTCTTTTTAAATAAATGAATATTCCAACCCTTCGTTACTTGTTTCCAAGTTCGTTCCTAAGTAAAACAAAGCTTTTTCTCCAATTCTCTAGTATGTCTTAAGAAATAGTCGTGTGTGTGTGTGTGTGTGTGTGTGTGTGTGTGTGTGTTGGTATATGTGTGGGGAATAGTGGGGTACAGCTTGGGGGAGGAAAACTTTGTCAAAGGCATTTTTTCTAATGTTAATAGGTTACATATACTTGTTTCTTTTTTGAGAAAGCTATTTATCATTTCATTGAACTCAACTTGATGGAGTGGCATGTTTTCCCCATTACGTAAATCATATTATTCATCCCCAAAGAGATTTTTGCTGAAAGTTTCCACAATTATACCATTCATTACAAATTCTATCAGTTTCCCTGAACACTGAAGTAAAAGCAAGCAATCTGTAATCAAAAAGGACCTCCCCTGGAACGCTTTGTGTGGAGTGATTACACAAGTTATTTGTAATGATAAGATACACATTTTAGTTAGCCAATGGTATTCCATTAACTCGTGCTTGGGAAAATGAAGTCCTTCATGAGCACCACCTAGCCAAATTGTTTTGTTGCTTACTCTTCTTTAGTATTTCCAATTCCTACTCAGAACATTGATCCTCATTACTACACATACATTTAAAAATTCTGAATGTACACGCAATTTGCTTCACAAAAATTATATATTACTTCTGATACTTAACAGGCACCTGAAAAGGTAGAGGTAAAAACCAATAATACTCTGGAATGGAGAAAATATATGCTCTTCTAGGATAATTTTCTGTTATTACAAGCTATTCTAATTTTGTATTTAGTGGCATAGCTTTCATTAACAGAAAGAAATGCAAAATAGTAATCCTAAATCTACCCAGAAGAATACATTGTTAAATTTTCACTGGGCATCCTGCATTGCAGCTCACATGGCTGATTACAAAAACTTATTTCTGTTCAGCTTTACAATACTCTCAGTGTAAAGAACATAGTATAAGAACAACTGAGCCTGATCATAAGATACATCCATCATAGGGAATCAGTCTACTGTCCTATCCATTTACAGGAGCAATAGAGGAACTTTCTGGGCAAGAATTTATACTAAGGAAAGAGAGGGCTCAGTAACTCTCTTGGTCTGTCCTGGTGATCAGGGGATCATTTTAAGTTAGGTTCCCTAGAAGAGCCTGATACGAGCATTTTTCAGGGTGTTCTTCCAAAAGGAAGGAAATAGGACAGGTCAAGGGAGAAAGAATTTGGCTTAGATGGAGATTATTTTCAGTGTGCTCCCACAACAAAAATCTGGAGCACAAATTGCACCACAGAATTAACTTCACCTTGAAGCAAGTGTTCAGCCTTTTCTAAACTCTATAACTCAATCATTTGACAAGATCTACTGGAAGGGACAGGAGGAATCATAGTCTTCCCAGGCAGAGTCCTGCACTAAGTAGCCCACAGTCATATCAGCTGGAGGATGGGATGGCCAGCAGGGGAAAATGGATTCAACTGCTGCATCAACTTCTACTACAGCGCCCGACTGATTGGCCTTTGAATCCCACCACATGGTTATTAGCTATACAACTATTGGGTTCCTTATCTATAAAATTGGGGAGAAGTGCCTAATTTTAGGCCCTAAATTCTGAAAACAATTATCTCTCAATTGTTTTCAGAATTTAACAAATGCTATACACCACTTGGGCTGGTGCTAATCAAAGTGCTAAATAAATAAATGTTTTTTAAAATCCTAAGTAGTTAGAAGAAAGAAGTGATTGAAATAGTAATATAAAGAGGGGACACAATAAAACCTGGAATTTGTTTATAAAAAATTGTGTATTTATTCTTACATGTTTAAACTTCAGTCACCTTCAAAGTATCCTCCATTTGATTCAATACACCTATCTGAGATGTTTTTTTCATTGCTCAAAACAGTTTTTGAACTCAATTTTGATGTCTTTTAGTCTTGTGTCATTTTTTATTCTCCTCTTTCACAACAGCAAAATGTTTTCCTTTGAAGACTTTTTTTCATCTGAGGAAACAAACAAAAAAGTCACTCAGGGCAAGATCAGGTGAATAGGGAGGGTGGGGAATGGGGGTCATGCTATTTTTGGTCAAAAACTGCTGAACACTCAGCATGGTGTGGGCAAGTGTACTTGTAAATCATCCATCATGAACTGGGTGAGCACATTGAAGGAGTTTTAAAAAAAATTCATGGAAGCCTAATGTAGCCTCTCACAACACCAGAAGAACCCCACAGATACAGATGGGTTTCTTGAACACTGACCTAGTGGGGGAAGCCTGTACCGCCAGGGGCCTGCCCTCCAGAAAATTCTGGTTTTTGGGCAGTCCTGCCTCATATGGTTTGTTTCATTAGGACATGGTTCTTGGCAAAGCTCTACAAGTAAGAAAATATTTTGGGGGTCCTCTCTCAGCAGAGCATTATACAGTAAAGGTATTCTTGCCTGTTATTACAAACATCTGGGTAATCACCAGGTCTCCAGCGACTCAGTGGTAACACTCAGTGAAAAAGCTAAAGTGTTGGGGTTAGTACTGTGATTCTCATGAGAGCAGCAACCTTTCCCAGAAAATATAGAATAACCAGCAGAAGTTGCAACACCCAGCAGAAGGGAACTAGAATGAGAAGAAAAGGGAAAATGGTTGAATCCATGCCATATCTGGTCATATTTATTCATGAGGAAAAAGGAGACACTTCAGGACTGGGTAGTACATGTACTTGAGCATGCCGAGTACAAGACTCAGGTTCTACAAAGGGGGAAAGGGAGAAAAAAGTTACCTAAAGAATAGCAATAGATCCTTAAGGACTACTGCTCTGCCATTTTTATTGATGTTGAGCAAGTTTAACTAGCTTACTAGCACAGGTTCAAGGGGGATGTTTGTGATTGGTATCAGCTTCAGTCAGCCTGCTTAGAGCATTATTCTGTCACAAGATGTATCAGTGAATTCCCCAGGCTGGTGTGGCTCAATGGATTGAGTGCCAGCCTGTAAACCAAAGGGTTGCTGGTTCAATTGCCAGTCAGGGCATACGCCTGGGTTGCAGGCCTGGTCAACACTTGGCGGGGCATGAGAGGCAACACAATGATGTGTTTCTCCCTCTCTTTCCCCCACTGTTCCCCTCCTCTAAAAATCTTTTAAAAAAGATATACCAGGGAAAAAAACTGATGCCTGCTATAGGAACTTACAATCCAGTAGGAGATAAATACAATAAAAAGCAAATAACATATTGTAGTATATTAGAAGGTAGTAACTGCTATGGAATAAAGAAAACATAGAATATGATAAGGCATGTCAGAGGGTGAGACTATCAGGTTGCTGTTGTAAATAATGTGGTATGATCACTATAGTTAACAATACTATATTATATATTTGAAAGTTGCTAAGGCAGTAGATCTTAAAAATTCTTATTACAAGAAAAAAATTGCAACTGTGTGGTGATGGATGTTAACTAAACTTACTGTGGTAACATTTCTTAATATATATGTATATATATAAAATAATTGTTATAAGTATAAAAATAATACAGTTACATGTTAATTATATCTAAATTTTAAAAATATAGGGTGGCCCTGATCAGAGTTGTCTGAGTATCATCCTGGAAAGTAAAGGGCCACTGGTATGATCCTTGGTCAGGGCACATGCCAAGGTTGCAGGTTCCGTTCCCGGTTGGGGTGCATATGAGAGGCAACCCATTGATGTTTCTCTCTTACACTGATGTTTCTCTCCATCCCTCTCTTCCCTCGCTCTAAAAATGAATAAATAAAATCTTTTAAAAATAAATAGATAAAAATACAGGATGACCATGACAGGCCTTAGGAAGAGGTTAAAATGTAAACAAAAACATGAAATTAGTTTAGTAGATATTTTAAGAAGAGTATTTCAAACAGAAGGAACAGCTACAGCAAAGGATGCAAGTCAGAAAATCTAGTGTGTTTAAGGAAAAGCAAGGAGAGAAATAGCAAGGAGAGATGGTATGAAATGAGGTCAGATGGGTAACAAGACGTGACCTGTGCATGAGGGGATTAAAAATGTAAGGGTACTTTGTAGGTTGTTGCTGACTCTCTCTTTTGTGGGGATACACCTGGCACATGAGAAGCCACCACCACACTGTTATTCTGTCCTTAAATGTCATCTCTTGCTTACACTTCCTTTTTGTTGTGTTTTGGATTAAACTGGATTAAATTAACCATCCTCCTTCCCATCCCCTGGTGCTTCTACTCAAGTCTGTGCCACTCTTGGGATATTGGTACAACTAGAACAAATTTCTCCATAACCTTTCACCTCCCCATTCTCCCGCCACTGCCACTACCTCCATGCTTTCCTGGCCCAACACTTTCTTCTATTGCATTCTTCACCGTGCTACTGGGCAAATCCTGCAGTCTGACTTTTGAAGCTACTCTCATTAAAATATTAATGAGTTAAGCAGGACTTTTCTGTGTATCTCGACCAGCAAAAAAATTGTTTACCTCTGCTTTCTAAAATGGAGAATTTGATGAAATGACCATATTCCAACAGGTGATATTTTAAAACATAATAAATATATTTGCAACATAATAGTAAATAGTTCTTTGTGTTTCTCAAAGCCTATCTTGGTGTCAAGACAATATTTGGGCATCTGTAAAAAAAGGGAACTGGGTTTGAATCTAAGCTTAGACTTAGTGATTCTCCTTAAGGTAATTAAACTTTCTGAGCCCCAGTTTTCTTAAGCAAAATTGGGTTGACACATAATTCTCAGTGTGATTTTTCCAATTTTAAATAAAATAGCATGAGAGAGGGAAGATGCTGGCAAAGTAGGTGGAAGCTCAGCTCACTTGTTTGAGCACCCAACTAGAATGGGTATATCTCACTTAGCTGTCCTTCTGAAGAACAAAGGGAACAGCCAATAGAATCTGAGCTGACATGAAGTTTGGAAGCCAAAATGAGCACAGCATGCTTCAAGATAAGTGGTAAGGAGTCATAGGCAGATGAGGAAAGTCCCTGGTGTGGCTCCTTAGTTCATGGCTTCCGTGTGGGCAGCATCAGACTTCAGAGTACAGCTGGTCCGTGATAGCAACCTAGAGGTTTCCTCCCCCACAAGGGCTAGCAAGGTGCAGACACGCAACTGGAGAGGCTTAGCTGGGCAAAGACCCTGGGGTAGAAACAGAAGGTGTGCAAGGTGCTCAGGTATGCACCCAGCTGACTGTGCACCTAAGCCAGGACAGTGGTCACCAGGTGGTTGGGACAGTGCAAGAGAGTGGTGGAGACCCTACCTGCACTTGGAGCTGGGAAAAGAGGAGGGCTATGACTGGCAGTGTCTGAAAAAGACTCTGAAATTGCCTCACAGATTGATCAAAGGGGTGCAAAGTGAGGTGGTTTACACAAACACAAATGTGTAAAGTGGAGTGAGGATCACACAGCACTCTGAGGGAGTGGGCTAGAACACTTTCACAGTGGGCACCTGTGATTATTGCAGCCCACTTCTAAGCAGAACCACCACAAAGTAAAAATGGAGCCCAATCCCCACTGCCTGCAGGAGCCAGGAGGATCTGCAAACCTGGCCAAGTACACTTAGCAGCTACCAGCAGGGGATGCTCTTTGCTCCTTTTTTCTTTTTAAAAAATATATTTTATTGATTATGCTATTACATTTGTCCCATTCCCCCACCTTTATTCCCCTCCATCCTGCAGCACCCCTCCCACCTGCATTCCCTGCCCTTAGTTCATGTCCATGCATCATACATGTGAGTTCTTTGGCTTCTCCATTTCTTATACTTCATTAATCTTCCTCTATTTTGTACCTACCATTTATGCTTCTTATTCCCTGTACCTTGTCCCCCATTAGCTCCTTCCCCACCCCACAGATAACCGGCCAAGTGATCTCCATTTCTGGGATTCTGTTCCTGTTTTAGTTGTTTGCTTAGTTTGTTTTTGTTTTTGCATTTTTAGGTTCAGCTATTGATAGTTGGGAGTTTGTTGTCATTTTACTATTTGTATTTTTTACCTTCTTCATTTTCTTAGATAAGTTCCTTTAACATTTCATATAATAAGGGATTGGTGATGAGGAACTCCTTTAACTTGACTTATCTGGGAAGCACTTTATCTACCCTCCCATTCTAAATAGTAGCTTTGCTGGATAGAGTAATCTTGGATGCAGGTCTTTGCCTTCCATGACTTCAAATACTTCTTTCCAGCCCATTCTTGCCTGTAAGCTTTCTTCTGAGAAATCAGCTGATAGTCTTTAGGGTATTCTTTTGTAGGTAAATGTCTCCTTTTCTCTTGCTGCTTTTAAGATTCTCTCCTTATCTTTAATCTTGGATAATGTAATTATGATGTGCCTTGGTGTGTGCTTCCTAGGGTCCAACTCCTTTGGGACTCTCTGAGCTTCCTGGACTTCCTGAACATCTATTTCCTTTGCCAGATTGGGGAAGTTCGCCTTCATTATGTTTTCAAATAAGTTTTCAATTTCTTGCTCTTTCTCCTCTCTTACTGGCACCCCTATGATTTGGATTTTTGGAATGTTTCAAGTTGTCCCAGAGGTTCCTAAGCTTCTCCTCATTTTTTTTGAATTCTTGTTTCCTCATTCTGTTCGGTAGACTGTTTATTTCTTCCTTCTGGTCCAAACCATTGATTTGAGTCTCAGTTTCCTTCCCACCACTGTTGATTTCCTGTATACTTTCCTTTGTTTCACTTTGCATAGCCTTCACTTCTTCCTCTATTTTGCTACCATACTCAACCATTTCTGTGAACATCCTGATTACCAGTGTTTAGAACTCTGCATCTGATAGGTTGGCTATCCATTCAACACTTAGTTGTATTTTTTCTGAAGTTTTGATCTGTTCTCTCATTTGGGCCATTTTTTTTTTTTTGGTCTGAGTGCCTGCTATGTAGTAAGGGTGGAGCCTTGAGCATTCAGCAGGGCTGGGCAACCCAGGTCATTGCATTGTTGTGGTCTCTGTGGGGGAGTGGTCAGAGAGGGAACAATGCCACCTGTTCAACTCTCTGTATCTTTCAGTCACTTCCTCTGCTTCCCACAAGCAAATTGGACCCTATTGGTGCTGATTCCCAGGTGGCTAAGTTTGTGTTCATTCTGAGCCCCTGTGGGTCTCTCCAATGAACTCTCTTGTGAGGCTGGGAGTTTTCCCTGCCACTGCAACCCCCTACAGGATTTTTAAGTCAGAGGTTTGGAGGCTTTATTTCCCTGTGCTAGAACCCTGGGTTGCATGGTCTGTCTCGCTCCTCAGTTTTTCCTCCCATTTTATCTGAATGCAAATGTGGGACCACTCAGTTCAGCAGCTGCCACCCTGCCCACCCACGTCCTCCAGCTGTTGCCTTGCTGTGAGTCCTCTCCACCTCCGCTGCATGTTTCTGCCCCTCCTACAAATCTGGATGAATGTTTCTTTAAATCCTTGGTTGTAGAACTTCCATACAGTTCGATTTTCTATCAGTTCTCATTATTTTTTGTTTTTAAATTTGTTGTCCTTCTTTTGGTTATGCAAGGAGTCACAGTGTATCTACCTACACCACCGTCTTGGCCATAAGTCTTTTTGTTTTTTAATAAAGATTTTATTTATGTATGTATATATTTTTAAAGAGGGAAAGGGAGGGATAAAGAGAGGAAGAGAAACATCAATGTGCAGTTGCATCTTGTGCTTTCTTTTTTCTTTTTTTATTCAAGTGTAACACAGTAAGTCATGGAGCTGACAGAAAACCAGGTACAAATGCAGAAAGAAGTCAGAAGGCAAAAACCAACACCTGAGGGGAAGTTTACCTTGTCCTTTATTACAACTTGCATTTTTTAAATTTAATTTCTTGTTCTTACTTTCATTTACATAGGTTATTGTTATTTGTTTTTTTCTGTTTGTTTTGCTGTGGCTTATTTTTCTCCCTGTCATATTGTATCTTTTCTTCTTTTAATTCAACTTGTATTCCAAATAACACACTACTCTTTGTCTTTTAATTTTTATTCTTTTTATTCAGATTATATATTTTTATCATATTATTGTTATTCCAAAGACCACGCAGTGCCCCTGCCCAGTCCTAATCCATTTCACCATCCTCCTGAGATTTATTACTATTGTGGTAAACTTATTTCTTCTCACACTACATTGACTTCCCATCCTTTACTCTCACTATTGCTCCTCCATTTAACCTTGCATAAGTGCTCCACTTTCTTAAGTCAGCATACATTCTTCTACCCCTATGATAAAGGTCTTATTTCTTTTCTTCCTTATATAAACAATGGCTAGTTAGGCAAAATACCACAGTTACTGCTGTACTTTTCCAGTGGAATTCATAGTTGTTCACTATTTGTTGGTTCTTTAAAGCTCATAGAAAACTCTCCCCCTGTCTTACTCCCTTTCACCTTCCCCTTGACCTGATCAATGGATTGAGGAATTTTATTTCATTTAAAAATTTTTTTTTGTTTCCCCCTCTTTCAACCTTTGCTTTACTCCTTACTCTTACTAGTTTGCTTCCCCTATCTTCTTAAAATCTTTTAGTTAATAGTAGATATCATATATTGAATTTTTGCTTTAGTACAATATTCTTATTCCAATTCTACCTTTATTAAACTTCTGTCAGCTATCCTGGCTATTAACCCTACTGCGGTTTTTTCCCCATACCCTTCCCACTGGTCCAATACCTTTTTAATTATACCTCAGATCTCATAGTATACTTTTCCCTTTTCTTACCCCATTGTTCCCATTGTCCTTACATATTTTGCTTATGTTTAAAATTTTGTTCTCTCCCTATCTTAGCATCAGTTCTATCCCCACTCTTATCAATTCTCCTCTACTCAATAACATTTTTCCTTCTTTTGGTCATCTTATATTCCCTTTGTCATATCTTTTAATATACATAATCTCTCTTCACCTTAAACAATATTTGCTCAAGTGAAGCTGAGATTGCTGATGCAGTAGGCTAGTCGCATTTGCTGGCATAGGTTCACTTGCCTAATAATACTGCTTTCTTAACTAATAGCTATACAACAGCATACAAAACAAGGTGGGAGTTGTGACAACAAGTAAACCCACAGAGGGAGAACCCATCAACATAGAAGCCACCAACAAGTAAAGCCCAAGTACAACAAGAGAGCCCACACTAACAAAATAAAGGGCAACCTTACAGTATCCAGCCAAGAAGATCAAAGAGACAGCACCCAGAATTCCTACCACAGAAGACAAACACATGAAGACAGATGACAAAGCAGAGCATCCTGGGTCATAGCAATAACCAAAAGGAGCCACCTAATCTGAGGAGACAAAGAAAGGGCCTCCAATCAAAAGGAATGGATGAACCTGCAGTGAAAGAGATAAATGAATTTGAGGCAAGCAATCTATCAGACAAAGAATTAAAAAAGAATGGTTATAAGAATGCTCAAGAAACTCAGTGACAACTACAAGGAAATAAGTAGGAACTACAACATGAAAAAGGAACTAGAAACAATAAAAAGAACCAGGAATAAATGAAGAATGCAATATTTGAAATAAAAAATAAACTACAGGGATTAAAGCAGGCTGGATAAAACAGAGGACTGAATTAGTAATCTGGAAGACAAGGAAGAAAAAATACTCAGATAGAGCAGCAACATGAAAAAAGACTCCAAAAGTAAAAGGTGTGCTTAAGGGAATTTCAGGACAACATGAAATGTAACAACATTCGAATCATAGGAATAGCAGAAAGAGAAGAATGGAGCAAGGGATAGAAAATCTGTTTCAATAAATGACAGAAAACTTCTCTAACTTGAAGAGGGGAAAAGCCATGCAAGTGTAGGAAGCACTGAGGGTCCCAACCAAAATGAACCCAAAAAGGCCCACTCTAAGACATATAATAGTTAAAATACCAAATATTAAAGACAAAAAGAGAATCTTAAAGGCAGCAAGGGAGAAACAGGATTAACACATAAGGGAGCCCCAATAAGACTAGCAACTGATTTTTCAACAGAAACACTACAATTCAGAAGGTAATGGCAAGAAATATTCCAAGCAATGAAAAGCAAAGGCCTGCAACAAAGACTACTCTACCCTGCAAGGATACCATTTAAAATGGAAGATGAAATTAGGAGTTTCCAAGAAAAAATAAGGTTAAAAGAATACACTTCTACCAAATCAGCCCTGCAAGACACATTAAAGGGACTACTTTAAGAGGAAGGAAAAGAGTGAGGGAGAGAAGAATACAGGTACAAAGGGGAAAAATGGCAATGAATAAATACCTATCAATAATAACCTTAAATGTAAATGGATTAAATGTTCCAACCAAAATGCATAGGGAAGCTGAATGTGTAAGAAAACATGACCCAAACATATGCTGCCTACAAAAGACCCGCCTCAGAGCAAAAATCCTACACAGGCTGAAAGTGAAGGTTTAGAAAAAACATTCCAAGCAAACAGACAGGAAAAAAATGCCAGGGTACCAATATTAATATAAGACTAAATAGACTTCACAACAAAGGCCATAAAAAGAGACACAGAACAACACCTCATAATATTCAAAGAAAGAATCCATCAAGAAGACATAAACACTATGAACATATATGCAACCAACATAGAAGCACCAAAACAAAGAAAATATTGGGAGACTTCAAGAAAGATATAGACAGCAACTCATCTATACTAGGGGATTTTAACACCCCACTGTCAACAAGAATACATCTCCCAAACAAAATATCAACAAGAATATAAAGGCTCTGAGCTACATACTACAACAAATGAACATAGCTGATATATATCAAAACTTTCAGCCCAAAGAAGCAAAATACATTCTTTTCAAATACACATAGAACATTTTCAAAGATAAACCACATGATAGGACACAAAACAAGCATCAACAAATTCAATAAAATTGAAATCATATTATGCATTTTCTCTGACCACAAGGGCTTGAAACTAGAAGCCAACCTAAAAGAAAAAAACTCAAACACACTCAAATTCTTGAAGACTGAATAGCATGCTATTAAATATTGAATGGGTTAAGAATGAGATCAAGGGGTCCTGGCTGGTGTAGCTCAGTGGATTGAGCACAGGCTGTGAACCAAAGGGCCACTGGTTTGATTCCCAGTCAGGGCACATGGCTGGTTGCAGACCAGGTCCCCAGCGAGGGCCATGTGAGAAGCAACCACACATTGATATTTCTCTCCCTCTTTTTCTCCCTCCCTTCCCCACTCTATAAAAATAAATAAATAAAATTTTTAAAAAATGAGATCAAGGAAGAAATCAGAAAGTTTCTGGAAACAAATGAAAATGAACACACAATAGCTAAAAACCTATGGGACACAGTGAAGGCAGCTTTCCTGAGAGAGAAGTTCATAGCAATACAGGCGTACCTAAAAAACAGAAAATTTTCAAATAAACAACCTAACCCTACATCTATAGGAACTGGAGGAACAACAACAAACAAAGTCCAGAGCAAGTAGAAGGAAGGAAATAATCAAGATCAGAGAAGAATTAAATGACACAGAGGCTAAAAGAACAATTCAAAGGATCAATAAATCCAGGAGCTGGTTCTTTGAAAAGATAAACAAAATTGACAAAGTTTTAGCTAGACTCATCAAGATAAAAAAAGAAAAGACCCGAATAATCCGAATCAGAAAAAGACCTGAATAATCCAAATCTTTCATCAGAAATGAAAGAGGAGAAATTACAACTGATACAACAGAAGTACAAAGGATCATAAGAAATTGCTACAAACAACTACATGCCAAATACATATGAAAACCTGGATAAAATGGACAATTTCCTAGAAACATATAATCTTCCAAAACTGAACCAAGAAGAAGTGGAGATCCTGACAGACCAATAACAGCTAGTGAAATTGAAGTAGTAATCAAAGAACTCCCATCACACAAAAACCCTAGAGTAGATGGTTTCACAGGACAATTTTACAAAACATTTAAGGAAGAGCTAACCTCAATCCTTCTCAAATTATTCCAAAAAATCCAAAAAGAGGAATGACTCCCAAACTCTATTTGTGTGGCCAGCATCATCCTAATCCCAAAACTAGATAAAGATACAACAAAGAAAGAAAACTACAGATCAGTATCACTGATGAACATAGACACCATAATCCTCAACAAAAAATGCAAACTGCATCCAGAAATACATTAAAAAGATCATACACCATGATCAAGTGGGATTCATCCCAAGGATGCAAGGATGGTACAATATTCACAAATCAGTAAATGTAATACATCACATAAACAAAAGCAAAGACAAAAACCACATGATCATATCAATAGATGGAGAAAAACCATTTGATAAGGTACAGCACACATTTATGATAAAAACACTCAGCAAAAAAACCAAAAAACTGTGAAATGGGAATAGAGGGAGCATGCCTCAATGTAATAAAGGCCAGATATGAGAAACCTACCACCAACATCATACTTAGTGGGCATGAATAAAAAGCTTTCCTACTAAAATCAGAAACAAGACAAAGGTGTACACTTTCACCACTTCTATTCAACATAGTATTGGAAGTTCTAGCCACAACAATCAGATAAGAAAAAGAAATAAAAGGCATCCAAATTGGAAAGGAGGAAGTAAAACTGTCACTGTTTGCAGATGCCATGAGAGTGTACATAGAAAACCCTACAGACTCCACCAAAACACTACTCAGCCTAATAAGTGACTGGCAAAACAGCAGGATACAAAGCCAATATCCAGAAATCAAAGATATTTTTTATACCAAGAGTGAAATATCAGAAACAAAAATTAGGGGGGAAAACCCATTTGCTGCAGCAATAAGAAAAATAAATTACCTAGGAATACAGCTAACCTAGGAGGTAAAAACCTGCACTCAGAAAACTACACAACAATGGAGAAACAAATTAAGGTAGACACAAATGGAAGCATGTATCACGTTCATGGATTGAAAGAATTGCCATCAAAATGTCCATACTACCAAAAGCAATTTATAGATTCAATGTAATCCCTTTTAAAGTACTAATGACATATTTCACAGATATAGAACAAACATTTCAAAAATTTATATGGAACCATGAATGACCCTGAATAGCCTCAACAATTTTGAGAAAGAAGAACAAAGTAGGTGGGACCTTTATTATCTCATTCATTGTTTAATAGCATGCTATTCAGTCTACATGATTTTAAAGGTTTTTGAATTTTTTTCCTTGAGGTTGGTTTCTAGTTTCAAACCCAGAAGGTCTGAGAAGATTCTTTATGACATTGATTTTATTGAATTGATCGAGGCTTGTTTTGTTTCCCAATTATCAAATGCAAAACATAATATTTACCTCTATTTACCACAGGTTTATGAAGAAATGACAGGTGAAAATACTCAGAATTGAGTGGTTCTACAAATTTGAGTTAACTTTATTTATTATTGGCTAAATAATAAAATAAAAGAGCAAAGGCAAATATTTATTTGTTTTTCATGTAGTAGTTTGCCTGTTATAGCACACAATGTGCCATCCCTGAAATGTTAAGTTACATGAAAGATCATTCACAAAAGAAGGCACAATGTTAAGTCTAGGGCTTAATTTTCATGCTATAGTGGAGTGGTTGAGAAGAGGGTGAGCTCTGAAGACAGACCACCAATGTTGACTCTTGGTTCTGTCACCTTTCAGTTGCTGGAACTGGTAAATGTCATAAATTTTGTATGTCTTACTTCCTGATTGTGAAATGGTGATGAACAATACCAATTTGGTAGGGTTCTCATAAGGATAGCATGGATTCATGGCAATCACTTTTGGCTACCTAACACAATGTCCACTCTCAACCTTCTTTTTTTTTCTCCTGCTCCATTATAAAATCTGAGAAAGTGTAATACTTGATTTTCCAATCTCCTTTGCAACTTGGGATGCTTAAGTGACAGTGTCAGCAAAGGATACAAAAGCAGAACTTTGTGTTGGAAATTCTAGGAAAGCTTTGACTTCCTGAAAAACGGAGACAGATATCACTGAAACCATCCTTTACTTCTTTTTTCTTGCCTTCAGTACAGACATGCTGCTTGGACATGATGTCTTGAGAGACATCTTACAATTATGAGGACAAGGCCAAGAACTTGGGATACATGTTGCCAGAAACCATTGTGTAACTGAACTAATGCCAGTTGCCACATTACTTTTAACATTAAAAAAATTGACCATGTGTTTTTACATGCCTGATACTGAATATTTCTTCTTGTAGCTAAAATATTTCTGATACAGAGTTAATGCATGTAAAATGTTTGGAATAGTTACTAGCCATAGTAAATGCTCAATAAGTGTTATCTCTAAGTATTATTTTCTAGTTAATCACAGGTGTGTTATCAACTTGATATTTACTAAATCTGTGATATATAATTTCCTGGTTTATGTAGTCCATCTTACAATTTTAACATAGTTGTAATATTGTTTAAAATTCATTGTATTTTAAACACATGATAAATCTGATAATTTCTTGTAGCAATTAATGTATCTTAAAGCCCATTTTTTGATATCTACTTTAAACCAAAAGCCTCTTATATCTGTTGAGCTCTTCTTGGTGTTCATCAATAGGTTATTTAAAAGCACTCTTTAGTTAAGTAAATTCTGAAAGTGATACTCTGAAATTTCATCATTAGCTATCTTTCCATTTTTTACTTGTATTTTTGCAATATTTTTTTTAAAAATTTATTTATTTATTTTTAGAGAGGGAAGGGAGGGAGACAGAGAGAGAGAGAAACATCAATGTGAGGTTGCTGGGGGTCATGGCCTGCAACCCAGGCATGTACCCTGGCTGGGAATCGAACCTGTGACACTGGTTCACAGCCTGCATTCAATCCACTGAGCTACGCCAGCCAGGGCGCAATATTTTTAGCAAAAAATTTTCAGACGTTTATAGAGCCTACAACTATAATGTTTTGTTGGAAGTAAGGATTAACATACTTTTAAGGCACTCTTCTGCCACACCTATCTTGAGTGCTGTGGCTTTGTGAGTATACATTAAAAATCTAGGAAGAAAACAAAATAAAATTATATGGGTGGTAAGAAAATCTAGAAAGGCTGCCTTTACAAGTGAAGTAAATAACAGTAAATTTACTAGTTAACGTAAACAAGAAAGATATAAAATGAAAGGAAATTATTCTAAGAAACTAACCATTCAATTGTGAACCTATATCTAATTCTCTATTTAATGTCCCATTTCAGAGTTTATTAACACTCTCTACATGAAGTGTAAGCCAATACTCTTGCTTTCAATACACCCACACACCTACACCTCTGCTCTTCTACCTATTTTCCCCCACTATAGTAAATCAACCACCATTCACCTAATATTTGAACCCTAAAATTTGGATGTTATCTCTGAGCTCCTCTTTCATTTTCATCCCACTTCCCATCTTTCTGTGCTGTCTCCACAAAACATTATGTATATATATTCTCCTGAATCTGGTACCCAGCCACCTCCAAAGATAACTGCTCTAGACGTGGCTTCCCATATCCTTCTTTTACAATTATTTTGAAATCTGGGCTACATATTAGAATACCTGAAGAAATAAACATAACACAAACAAATGTTTGATTAACCATTACTTCCTGGCATTTTATTGGTTAAAGCTTTTTAACTGATAACCATTTGCATCATTTCCTGATGATTATTTTTTCTCAAGATTTTTCTTCTCTGATCCAACCACATTCCTTAAAGAAGATTACAAGTCTAGATAAGAATATATTTTTGTTTAGTAGCTTAATCTCAACATCCGGGTTCTTTATTCACCTACCAGATATACTTACTGGGTTGGCCAAAAAGTTTGTGTGTTGTTTTTTCTATAAAATAAAAGACACATTTTTCACTTTCACCAATAACTTTATTGATTTGGATATATTTAGCAGGTCAGCTATCTCCTGAATGGTATAACACTGATTGTTCTCAATTAATGTCTTGATTTGATTGCTATCAACTTTAACTTGTCTACCTGACTGTGGAGCATCATCCAGTGAGAAATCTCTAGCATGAAACTTCACAAACCACTTTTGACATTTTCAATATGTCACAGCACCTTCTCCATACAATGCACAAATCTTTTTTTGTGTTTCAGTTGTGTTTTTAACTTTCCTTGAAATAATAAAGCATCAGAGCCAAAAATGTTGCTTATTTTCTTCCATCTTCAATATTAAAATAGTTACACAAAAATTCATCAATTTTTATGTTTTTCTTTAAATGCAGACTGATATGACAGCTGTCACAATACAACCTAACAAAATTATTTTGAATGAAGTTGAAGACAACTACGTTCTACTAGAGCCATGTATGGAAAACAAACAAACAAACAAATTTTTTGGCCAACTCAACAGATAACTGCCTAGACGTGACCCCAACATCTTTCTTCCACAACCTTTTCCAACCCTGGATACGTATTAAAATCATCAGAGAAGTCTTGAAAAATATCAGCTCCTAGACTCTAGTCCTTGAAGTTTTGATATAATTGATTTCATTTGGAGCTAGCTAGAATCATCTCCAGAGGATTCTAATATACAGGCAGCGTTGAGAATCCAGATTATTATAATATTAGATGCTTAACTGGTCTTCCTGATTCTACTCTTGCTCTTGTAAAGTATTTTCTTTTTGTAGCCAGAATGATCTTTTAAAATAGAGAATCAAATCCTTTTAATTTCTATCACACTAAGAATAACACTTCAGAAAAGCTTTCTCTGAAATTCCTATTTCAAATTCCCATTTTCCTCCCATTACCCTCTATCCCCTTCACCTGGTTAATTTCTCCTTACAGAACTTATCCTTACCTGATATTAATTATATATTTATTTGTTTGTTTCTCCAGCTAGACAATAAATGTTCTGATATCAAGAATCTTACATGTCTTCTTTACAACTTCATCCTCCATGCCTAGAAAACATAGTTGGAGAACAGTACAGTATTTGTGGAATCAATTAATGCTAGATAATAAAAAAATTGCTTGATTCCCTCATTGACTGTTTTGTGCACATGAGTTTTAAGTATTGAAAAAAATCTGTTTACTAATTTTATGCCTACAAAATTATCTTTTAAAGAGTCAGTTAACCCAACTGAATCCCAGACAGAATTAAGAATCTCAACAGAATTTGTTCAAATTACTAAAAGTACTACCACACTTATGATAGAAAATAAGAATTATAAAAATGTGATTAACATTAAATTTAAAACAAGTTCCCCACAAATACAGCATTATCATGTGTAATGGCAAAATGAACTGTATTAGGTAGTCATAACGAATGTCTGAGACAAAGTTTAAAAATTAAAAAGAAATCCAGGAAATAGGGGCTGCCTAAATTCAAGTAATGTTTATTTCTCATGTCCATCTGGTTTCTTGCCCTGTTTGTTTTACCAGTCTCCTGTCATCAGTGAACCAAGCAGAACACTGTAGTCATTAAAAAAGTGTGTGGGTGACTTTCTGATCTATTACTCCAGGAAATCATACTGGGGGAATTCCCAAATCTCTTCAGACAAACCCAAATTACCGATTTCTTATCTGGTCAGGAATGAAGCTTGTGATTAACCTATAAATGAGTCAGGTTTATTTTAAGTCTGGTTTACTGTTTAGAAGATGATATCTGCTTTGTAAAAGAGTGCTTCAGAGACAATGCTGTAGTGAGAGTGAAATACATAGGAGAAACAAGTATTCTTCAAACAGGGAGCATGCTTTCATGGGCATCACACTTTCTGAGTTCAACCCGAGACCCACTCCAGAATCAGAAATCCTGTAGTGAGTTGTGACCATCCCATTTAGCAATTATATTATCTTAGGTGTTTATATAACCTTTCCATACTTCAGTTTCCTCATTTGTAAAATGGAGATAATAATTTTAACAATTACCTCAAAAAGTTACAGTGAAGATTTTGTGAATTAATGGATGTAAGGTGATTATGGAAATGCTACATAAGTGTTAGATATTAATGACTAAGAGCATGGACTACAGGGCTGTTTCCTGCCTTTGAACTTTAGCCCTGCCAGGTAGGTGACCTTGGGCAAGTCAGGTGACTTTACTTTTCTGTGTCTCCATTTTCCCTTCTGTAAAATTGAGATAGTATTTACCTCAATGGGGTTGTGTGAGTATTAAATGACTTAATAAAGGTTAAGCCCTTAGAACAGTGGCTGTAATGGAGGAAATACTATAAAATGAGTTTACTATCATTACTATTGCTAGCATTATTACCTTAGGTTACAATTCAGTGCAAGATTTTTGAGATATTATTGATCTGTTCCAGGTCTCCTGCTTCTTTAATTTCTACTTCTTCAGTCCCTTTGTTGCTTCCTTTCCTTTGCCCGCTTTGTAAAACAATAGTCATTCCCTAAGGATACATTCCTGACCTTCTGATCTCCTCATCCTTTCCTTTCTCCCTTGGCAAATTCATTGTTTTAATATATTCTTTATTAACTCTTAGAAAGATGATTTCCCAAGATGAATCCATAGCCCAGGGCTCTCTAGGAGCTCCATACCTTATCTGAACATGGATGTTCCTCAGGCATTTCAGACTGTCTCTGTGCAGAACAAAGCTTATCTCTGTTTCCTCAAAATGTTTTCCTTTTCTGGTGTTCTTGTCACATTATTTTTGACACCTCTTCCCTTTATTCTTCATACACTGTAACCAAATATTATTGATTCTAATTCGTGAGAAATTTTGAATGCATGCTCTCCTCTCCATTTTTCCTCCTATGGCTCCAATTCACAATCACATTAGCCCTTCAATGGGTACTGCCACCTCCTGAAACCCCCTTCTAAAATCAATACAACACATCATTTAGCATAAAAAGAAATTAAATATTCTACAGTGTGGATTTTGAAAACATTATGCTAAGATACATGTATGATATACTGGGTTGAACAATGTCCCCACAAAATTTTTGTCCACCCAGAACCTGTGATTATAACCTAGTTTGGAAACAGGGTTTTGGCAGACAAGTTTAGATGAGCTCATACTGAATTAGGGTGAGCCCTAAATAGAAAGACAAAGATTAAAGTGATACCTTTATGACCACAGAATGCCAAGGATTTTTGGCAATCAACAGAAGCTATGAAAAGGCAAGGAAGTATACTCCCCTAGAGTTTTCAGAGGGTGCATGGTGCTGTTGACATCCTCATTTCAGACTTCAAGCCTCCAGAATGATGAGAAAATAAATTTGTATGATTAAAAGCCACATACTTTGTAGTAATTCTTATAGTAGTCCCAGGAAACTAATATAAATTATATGGATATATCACATTTTGTTTATCTGTTCATCAGTTGATGAACTTTTGGGTTACTTCTGCTTTTTGGCTAATAACACTGCTGTGAGCATTTGTTTACATCTGTGATCCATTTTCAGTTAATTTTTGAAAAGACATGAAGGTTTGATAGGTTCTTTTTTTTAATTTATGGACATTCAGTTGATCCAGCATCGTTAGTCTTTTTTTTTAAGATTTCATTTATTTTTAGAGAGAGGAGAAGGGAGAAAGAGGGAGAGAAACATCAATGTGAGTGAGAAACATCTATTGGTTGCCTCTTGCACATTTCCAACTGAGGACTTGGACTCCAACCCAGGCATGTCCCCTGACTGGGAATGGAACCAGTGACCTTTCAGTTTGCATGATGATGCCCAATCCACTGAACCACTCCAGTAAGGGCTGATTCAGCATCATTTGTTGCAGATGACCCAACCTCCATTGAATTGCTCTGGAATTTTTGTCAAAATCATTTGGATTTACTTGTATGTGTCTATTTCTAGGCTCTCTATCCTGTTCCCTTCACATATCTATTCCTTCTCCAATACAACCCAGTCCTGATTACTATAGATACACAATAAGTCTCTAAGTCAAGTAGAGGAATTTCTCCTACTTGATTCTTCTTTCTCAAAATTGTTTTAGCTATCTAGGTTTTTTTTTGCTTTTTCACATAAATCTTAGAATAATCTATTGTCATAGTCTGTTGGGGCTGCTTATAAGATAATATAATAGATTGGATGATTTATAAATAACAAAAATTTCTCTTAGTTCTGGAGTATGGGAAGTCCAAGATCAAGGTGTTGGCAGACTTGGTGTCTGGTGAGAGTTCACTTCCTGGTTCACAGGGTATCTTCTTGTATGTCCTAACATAGTGGAAGGGACAAGGGAGCTCTCTGGAGTCTCTTTCATGGGAACACTAATTCCATTCAGGAGGAATCCCTGGAACCTAACAAAGGTTCCACCTCCAAATACCATCATTTTGGGGATTAGGTTTCAAGATAGGAAATATTTTTTTGGTGGGAACATAGACATTCAGTCTATAGCATCTGTATTTACAAAAATATCTTGCTGGGTAAATTCCAAAGTCTTAAAAATCAATTATGTATGGATAACTCCCATATTTATATCTCCAAGATCAGCTTTTCTCCTAAGATTCATTCTTGAACACCTAACTAACCACTTGACAGCTATACTTGAGTATTTTGTTTTGAATATGCTAATTCTGAGATGCTCATTTTACCTTCAAGTTTATCATCTAGTCTTCCTCCATTTTAGTGAACGGCACAACTATTTTACCCAGATGTTCAAAAGAAAACCTCATCTGCTCTTAAAGAAAGTTTGAGTGTCTTTAAATACACACACACAGCTGAACATATCTTTCATGTGTTTAAAAACATTGCAAAGTTTCAGCCAAGTTGGCAGAGCAGGTAAATGCAGTACTTGTAACCTCCCACAACCACATAAAAATAATAACTAAATTCTGGAACAATTATCATTCAGAAGTGCCTGAAATATAGATGAACAGAAGTCTTATAACTAAGGAGATACAGAATAAGGCACATCAACACTGCTAGGAAGGGGCATAGAAGCAAAGCATGCTGGTCCCACACCCATGTGTAGTGGTAAAAACTGGGAGGGATATTTCAGTGTTGGAGGTCCCCCATGGGTAGCTGAGGAGTGAAGGGTCCCAGACCTACACCAGCTCCCCCAGCCCAGGGTTCCACTGCCAGGAAAAAAAAGTGCCCATAACATCGGGCTGTGAAAACCAGCAGGAATTGTGAATGAGTAAGATGGAAGGCTTCTAGAGTCCCAGGTGTTCTTCTTAAATGCCCATGACTAGATTTACTCAGGCTTACTTGTTCTGCACTCTAGTGTGTGGGGCAGTAGCAGCTCAAGAGGTTTTGGGGCAATCGTTGGAGGGGCAGTTTTCTCCCAGAAAAAAAGTGCTAGCAGAGGCCATTGTTCCTTTGCTAACCCCTCATCCCACAGAATAGGTGCCAAATCTGAGTCTTCATCAATTTGGCTAACACTGTTTGCCCCGCCCTAGTGCGACCCTGAGACCCTGCTCCAACCAATATTTCAGCCTACCCAAGCCATTTCCAGTGGATATTCCATACAAACTTTTCTAAAATTTTCTGAAGGTTCACAAACCCCAAACAAGTGGCATCTGGCCTTGGCATGCCATATCTCTTGCTAAGTGGTCCCGGTCCCATTACCTGGGACAGCTGGTCTTGTTTTACAGCTTGGAATCTCCCCAGTACCTACAATCCCAGAACAAGTAGCATCCATCTGCAGATTGCTCTGCATCTCATGCTGAACGGGGCACAAGTGGTAGCCGATCTTGGTCTATACTTACTGGAAGGTCACAGGGCCAGCACATTTGTAGACAACTTCAGATCACACCAGAGCACCAGCCAACTGCCTCTGTGAATGACACACTCAAGGGGTAAAGTCACTGGGCACCAGAGCACCTCTGTAGTGAGACCGATTCCATGGAGTTGGTCCTTAAACACCAGCTCCTCTGTTGCAGTCTTGTCTACTTCTCAAATCCAATTGATCTGAGGGTAGATACCTTCCACTGACTTTCCAACAGCAATCAAGGCTCAACCACAACAGGAAGGTGCACACAGCCTACACAGGGTGTACACCTGAAGCACCTAGTTTAGGTGACTAGGGAAGCTGCATATGCTACAGGACACCTACTACATATGGCCACTATACCAAGACTAGAAGATATAGCAGCTCTACCTAATACATAGAAACATGCACAGGGAGGCAGCCAAAGTGAGACAAAGAAACATATCCCAAATAATAGAATAGAACAAAAAATCTAAATAAAATGGAAACAAGCACTCTATCAGATGAAGAATTCAAAACAATAGTCCTAAGAATGCTCAGTGAATTATAAGAATATATGAACTTAATAATAACTTCAACAAAGAGATAGGAAATATAAAAATGGAGATAAAAACATAAAAAAGAAATAGCAAGAGATAAAGAATACATTACAAAAAATGAAGACTACATTACAGGGAATCAACAGTAGAATAGATGAAGCACAGGATCAAATCAGTGATTTATAAGATAAGGAAGCAAAAACACCTAATCAGAAGAAAAAAAGAGACTTCCAGCCAAGATGGAGGCATAGGCAGATATGCTTTGCCTCCTCACGCAACCTTAAAAGGAATTACAACCAGATCTTAAAACAAAAAACACCCAGAACTGTCAGAAAATTGAGCTGTATGAAAATCCAGCAACCAAGAATTTAAAGAAGCCACATTCATCCCGATGGGTAGAAGGGGTCAGAGTCACAGAGACGGGTGGAGATGTAGTGTGGCATGGAGAGGCAGCAATTGGTGGCAGTGGTGGAATCGACAGTCCCAAATTCATGTGTGATGCATAAAGATCAGGAGGGATACTTTGGGAGCAAGCAATCCCAGTCCCAGACCAGACCACACAACCTAGGATACCAGCACCAGGAAAATAAATCTCTATTACCTCTGGATATAAAAACCATGGGGGCAGGAGTTGAGGTGGTAGAAGAAACTGCCAGATATTCATTGCTTAGAGGGCCTGCACAGACTTAGAATGTACACAAACCCACCCACTCTGGGTTTTACCTACAGAGTAACAGCTGGAAGGGTACCAGTTGCCTATGGGAAGTGGATGAAGTGACTGCAAATAGGGTGAGTGCCGATCAAACCTCCAGAAACCAGGAAGCAGCACTGTGTCCTATCTAAGTCCTCCCCATACACAGAACCACAAAGTGGTGAAGTGGGTCACCCCACCCTGGTGAATGCTAAGGCTCTGCCTCATAAAACTTAACAGGTGCACTAAGTAGAGAGTCAAAGAAGCTCTACCTAATACACAGAAACAAACAAAGGGAGGCTCCCAAATAGAGAAGACAAAGAAGTATGGCCCAAATGAAAGAAAAGAACAGAACCCCAGAAAAAGAACTAAATGAAACAGAGATAGTCAACCTATTAGATGCAGAGTTGAAAACATTGCTGATCAGGAAATTCAGAGAACTCATTGAACATGGCAAAAACAAAAAGAAAGAAATGAAGATTACACTATGTGAAATAAAGAAAAATCTACATGGAACCAACAGTGAAGGGAAGGAAGCCAGGGTTCAAATCAATGATTTGGAACATAAGGAAGAAATAAAGATTTAACCAGAACAGAAAGAATAAACAAGAATTCAAAAAGCTGAGGAGAGACTTAGGAACCTCTAGGATAACTTTAACATACCAACATCTGAATCATAGGGGTGCCAGAAGAAGAGGAAGCACAAGAAATTGAAAACTTATTGGAAAAAATAATGAAAGAAAACTTCTCTAATCTGACAAAGGAAACAGACATACAAGTCCAGGAGGCACACAGAGTCCCAAACAAGATGGACACAAAGAGGACCACACTAAAACACATCATAACTAAAATGCCAAAGGTTAAAGATAAGGTGAGAGTCTTAAAAACAGCAAGAAAAAAAAACCAGTTACCTACAAAGGAGTTCCCATAAGATTGTCAGCTGATTTCTGAAAAGAAATTTTGCAGACTAGAAGGGACTGGCAAGAAGTATTCAGATTGATGAAAAGCAAGGACCTACAACCAAGATTACTCTACCCAGCAAACTATCATTTAGAATGGAAGAGCAGATAAAGTGTGTCCCAGACAAGATAAAGCTAAAGGAGTTCATCATCACAAAGCCTTTATTGCATGAAATGTTAATGGGATTTATTTAAGAAAAAGAAGATAAAAACCATGAACATAAAAAAGGCAACAAATTCACAACTATCAACTGAATAAAAACAAACAAACAAACAAAAAAACAACTAAGCAAACAACCAGAACAGTAACAGAATCACAAGTATGGAGATCATCTGGAGGATTATCAGCTGGGAGGGGGAAGAGGGAGAATGGCTGCAGGGATTAAGAAGCATAATTGATAGGAACAAAATAGGGAGATGTTAAGAACAGTATAGGAAATGGAGAACCCAAAGAACTTACACGTACAACCCATGGACATGAACTAAGCAGGTGGATTGCTGGAAGGAAGGTGGGCACTGGAAGAGGGGGGTAAAGGAGGAAAATTGAGACAACTGCAATAGCATGACCAATAAAATATACTTTTAAAAAAGAGAAGAAGAAAGCAGATTCTCTCCCCAGGCCCTCAAGAAGGAATCGGCTCTGCTGACACCTTGACTTCAGGATATCAGGTCTCCTGAGTTATAAAATATTAAATTTGTATTTATTAAGACCAAAAAACAGAAAAGAAAAAAGAATTTTAAAAATGAGGATGGTTTAAGGAGCCTCTGGGAAAACTTGAATCATATCAATATTTGCATTATGGGGGTACTAGAAGGAGAAGAGAGAGAGCAAAGAATTGAAAACCTATTTGAAAAAAATAATGACTGAAAACTTCACTAACCTGTTGAAGGAAACAGACCTGTAAGTCCAGGAAGTGCAGACAGTCTTATACAAGATGAGCCCAAAGAGGCCCACACCAAGACACATCATAATTAAAATGAAAAAAAAAAAAAATTTAGCCCTGGCCAGTGTGGCTCAGTTGGTTGGAATACTGTTCCATAAACCTAGAAGCTGAGGGTTGGATTCTAGGTCAGGGCACATGCTTAGGTTGCTGGTTCAGTTCCCAGTTGGAGGGTATGCTAAAGACAACTGATCAGCGTTCTCTCACATCAATGTTTCTCTCTCTCTCTCTCAAAAATCAATGAACATTTCCTCAGGAGAGGATATTTTAAAAAAAGGACACTGAGCACTTGCTTATTTCCTTTCAGTTATCTATGATCTGCAATAGTCTTGTTTGTTTACTTGTTTATTGTCTTTCTTCATTAAAATGTTGAACTCCATGAGGCAGCTTGGTTTGTCTTTGAGGTTGTCTCCCCAAACCTAGTTGTGCTTGGCTGTGTTCAATGATCCGTAACATTTTAAAAATTATTTCATTTATTTATTTTTACAAAGGAGGGGAGGGAAAGAGAGAAAAACATCAATGTGCCAGAGAAACATCCATGGGTTGCCTCTCACATACCCTCAACCTGGGGACCTGGCCCATAACCCAGGCATGTGCCCTGACTGGGAATCAGACCAGTGACTTTTCAGTTTGTGGGATAACACCCAACGCACTGAGCCACACCAATGGGGGAGATGATCCATAACATTTATTGAATAAATGCATTTAGAAATACATGTATGGCCCCAACATAACCAAACTACCTAAAAATAGTTATCTGTGAAAATCTCTGAAGTAAATAACTCCAAACTCTTATATGAGACATTCCTTAAGAAAAAAAAAAGTATTGAAAAACTTTCAAAGAATGGAGCATGGCTACATTCTTTTTAAATCAGCTTGTGATACATAATGTTCACTATTCCTAGATGGATTTACATTTCTTTGGTGGCAAAGATAATCACTGAGATCACCAACATTTCACATAGACATCAGATGTAGAAAAGTGAATTTGGGCTGCTTTCACCTGGAGTTGTTTGTATTACTTGCTCTCTGAAAATTTAATTTCTTCTTCCCAGCTCTTTTGCTCCACTCTCTCCCCTTCCTTTTCTTGACTGATTTTTCTTCTAGTGCATCTACCCAATCCAGCTGGGAAAGTGTTTAGATGCTCTTAAGTTTCTGAATCAACAACATCTGAGATGACATGAAATTTTAAGGAAGAATTGTTCTGGCTCCTTTGTGAGCTCCCTCCCATTTGTTTGATGCCTTCTTGAATATATAGGTGGTGCTCCTTAGGGATTCAGTAGTCCTTTCACAGCACAGGGTACCCATTTGACAGTGGATTTTGTCGGGGTTGGAGGGCAGTTAAAGGAAATGGGGGAAAAGCTTAGTCTTAGTTGGCAGAAAATCCCAATTTTGCTCCTGGTTCAAGTGGGGCAATCCTTAAAGAGCAAAACTCCGTGAAACACACAGCCCGCCAGTTCCACCAGCTTTGCCAAACGCGCAGGTCTCCATCTCCCCACCACACGCTTGGGGCTGTGGGGAGGGATAAGTAAGGGCCTCGGTGCCACCCCATGCGCCTGCGCGTGGCGATCCAACACGCAGGCCGGCACTTAGCGCCTTCCCGCGCCACCCTCGATGCAGCCCCAATGCGCAGGCGCCGGGAGGGGCGGGCGCGCTGATCTCTGTAGATGTGGAGAAGCCGGCGGTCATGGCGGCGGGCAGGCTACGTGGCCTGGCAGTGGCTGGTGGAGGCGAGAGTAGCGAGAGTGACGACGATGGCTGGGAGATTGGGTATCTCGATCGGGCATCGCAGGTAGCAGAGGAGGTTTTTTTTCTTCACGCGCCCAAATCTACCTCCTGGCTCTCAAAGGCCCGGCTTCGTGAAACTTCCTCACTCGTTCCCCTAACTCGTTTTTCCAATGGAAATACAGGCTTTTGGATTTCAAACAAACCCTCAAAGTTTTCGTCCTTCCTTACTGTGTTTTACATCGACAGAATTTCTTTAAGTTGTTAGTGTAGTAATTCTTCACTTGGTTTGGACCCTTCCTTACCTGTTGCCTTTTAAAGATCATTTTAGACATGAATTCTTTACGAACTTTGTATGTTGCCCAACCCATCTCCATCAAAAAAAAAAAAAAAAAAAAGATTTTACCTAAGACTAAGCGTTGTTTACTGCTGAAGTGGAAATGCAAATATGTAAAACGATTTTTAAAAAACTTTCTGCTTTTTTAGAAGTTAAAAGGACTGTTACCCACTGAAGAAAAGAATGACACATTTAAGAAAGCGTTGACCACAGGAGATATTTCACTGGTCCAAGAGCTCCTAAATTCTGGTGAGAAATAGGGGATAGTTTCAACCCAACCCAATTGTCTAAGTTAACAACTGTTTCTAATTTTAAAAGTTTTGAGTTGCCTTCCTAATGGAATCACAGTGCGTGTTAGTATAGGTAGTGCCTTACATGTCTTTCTTGACTGAGTTCTCTTTGCCTTTTCTTCCTTTAATTTGGAATGCCACCCTATTACCTTCCATAGTTCTTCCACATTTTCAAAAAGCCTTATTCTGACTAATCCTACTCCACTATGATAATTCTTACTCATTTTTCTCAGCATTTTCTTGGTCTATTATATGTTTCTCAAATGTTCTAGTTTTGTCCATTTCAGTTATGTTCTTTTCCCATGTTGGGTGTGTGTGTGTGTGTGTGTGTGTGTGTGTGTGTAACATAAGGCCTGAGTTTAGAATCAGAATACCTGGGTATGTGTTCCCTAGGCTAGTCAGTGTGGTTCCCTGGAAAAGTCATTTAAACTTGCAGAACCTCAGTTTCTTCACTTAAAGCATCTTAATTCTGGCCTGGGTCCCACAACATTTTTTCTGTGGATCAAATTAAATATATGACTTTTAAAAATTATCTTGACATAGAAATGTCAAGGTAACATTGTTGATAACAATGTTGAAATTATCCAAATGAATAACAGTCATTTGCCATCTACTTGTAGATGCAAAACATACACATATAAAATAGTTAAATGATATTGTATATAGAAAAATGTTTGTCTTTTATGCTAGAGATGCTTCATGGTTTAGCAGACAGTAAATCATTTTAGAAACAGCATAGTTCTGGGTTTGCGTACTAGTCCTGCCATAGATGGCTCTGTAATCCTGACCAATTGCTAAAACTTCAATTTCCCTCATTTTTAAATGGGATGCATTATATCAAAGGTATTTGGGCAGGGACGAAAATGAGATATACATTAATAAAGTTCTTAGACCATATAGACATGTAAATATTAGCTGTTCAACGAAAGAAGAATCTATATGACTGTGGACAGTAGAACTTGAGTTTGTAATTGAAGAATGAAATTGGATAAAATTTGAATAATAGAGACTTAAAACCTAATATAAACACCTGCAGGAGTGTGCATAGTGTTGAATGTAGTGGAATAGGCAGAAATTTGTTTAGGAAAGAAAGTTTGCCTTAGGAGTAGTGGGACTAGGTGCAACGAGGTGAAGGAGGTTCCTGAAAGGGTGAGGACTTGGAAAGAGCCTACCGGTAAAGTAAGAATTTAGTCAACCTTTTATAATTGTTTAATTACAAAATTTTCAAAAGTTCATTTTAAAAGGTCAATAATAATAATATATAATTATGAATAGAAAGATACCTTTCACCCCCAATTCCTCCGAAGTCTCTCACAAGTCATTCCAGTTTTAGTGTTTCCTGGTTTCCTTCCAGATGTCATTACTTAACACTTCTTAAAATATTTTTAAATATTGCCCTTCATAATCATTCCTGTTGATACATATTTCTGCACCAATTGAGAAGTTTAATTAAAAAAATGAAAGCTTCCTTTGAGTCAGCCACTCCATTTTTAACAGTTCAATCAAGCATGTCTCAGTTTTTGTTATTCTGCTATATACTATTTTCAGTTCTTTTTAAATTATTAAGTATTTCAGACATTCAGAAAGGTATGGAGATATCTCTTCTTCCCCCTGGAGATAACCACTTGCCTATAGTTGGTATTTATCTTTCCTTTGCATATCTTTAGATTTTTACTTGACATGTATATATCCCAAAACAATATAGTGTTATTTTGAATGTTTTTGAGTTACATAAATTTATTGTGTTGCCCTGGCTGGTGTGGCTTAGTTGGTTGAAGCGTTGTCCTGTGCACTGAAAGGCTGGGGGTTTGAGTGCTGGTCAGGGCACATATCTAGGTTGATGTTGGATCCATGGGAGGCAACCAACTGATGGTTCTGCCTCACATCAATGTTCCACTCTTTCTTTATCACCCCCTCCTCCCCTTCCTCTCCTCTCTCAAATCAATACACACATGTTTAAAACTATTTAAAATATATTAGGCTGGTCAAAAAAAATTTTTTTTCTGTAAGACTGTTCTAGTAGCACTTAGTTGTCTCTAACTTCATTTAAAACAATTTTGTTAGATTCTATTGTGACAGCTGTTATATCAGCATGCATTTAAAAAACCTAAAATTGGTAAATCATTGTGTAGCCATTTTAATACTGAAGATGGAAGAAAATATGCAACATTTTCAGCATATTATGCTTTATTATATCAAGAAAGGTAAAAACACAACTAAAATGCAAAAAAAAGATTTGTGCAGTGTATGGAGAAGGTGCTGTGACCTATTGAGCATGTCAAAAGTGGTTTGCGAAGTTTCATGCTGGAGATTTCTCACTGGATGATGCTCCATGGTCAGGTAGACCCGTTGAAGTTGATAGTGATCAAATCAAGACATTAATTGACAACAATCAACATTATACCATGGGGGAGATAGCCAACATACTTAAAATATCTAAATCAATAAAGTTACTGATGAAAATGAAAAATGTGTCTTTCACAGAAAATATATGAACAGATTTTTTTAGCCAAGTCAGTATATCTATTGTGTCAATCTTCTTAAACTTCAAGTTTTAATACTCTGCCTTCTGGCCCAGTGGCTCAGTTGTTTGGAGTGCTGTGCTGTACACCAAAAGGTTACAGTTGATCTCTAATCAAGGCACATATCTAGGTTGCAGGTTCAGTCCCTGGTTGGGGGTGTACAGAAACCAACTAATTGGTATTTCTCACGTCAGTGTCTTTCTCCTCCCTCTTTATCTCTCTCTAAATTCAGTAAATATCTCCTCAGCTGATGATTAAAAAGTAAATAAACTATGTCTAGAGCATAATAGATGCCTTTTTAAATATTAGAGATGATGATTAAGAATTTTTATACTAACATGCTGATTTGCTTATCTTTTTCTTTACATTGTTCCCTTTTTATGGTTTGAGCAGTAATGTCATTAAAGAAACAATAATGAGAAAAAGTTGTTTGTCTTATCTTATTCATATGCTTTCAGTTGTAGCCGTTTAAAGAGAAAAATTTGTTAGAGAAGACAAGTTGCACCAACAGTGTATGTATGTACTAAGAAGGTTTTATGTTGTTTTCTCTCAGTAATTAACATCCTTTTATGTCAATTAAAGTTAGACAGTCAGGAGTAATATTTCAGCAACTTAGTATAGATATTCTCTTCCTCTGTGTGGATGGAACCCTTGATAGCCAGAGACTATAAAACTAAATTAAAAGGTGTTAAGGGCAGGCTTATATTCAGTGGTTTTCACATACAGGTATTCCTTCTTTGAAACAGAAAAACATTCTATTTTTATTCTTACTATTAGCAAATATTTATTAGCTTGGGGAGAGAGATTGCTACTTAAATCCTGATCTCTTTATAGAAAAGACTTTACTTAATTTTAATAGATTGCATTCACTGCCTCTTTGTTCTTGTATCACATCTCCTATGCTCTTCCCCAGTCCTACATCCAAACCTAGCTCAGAGATCAACCATTTTTTTCTTTTTTAATATGATCAAATCAGTCAGTGATCTGGGATAAAATCAGGTGATTCCAAGAGTTTTTACCACTGATGGCTTGAGGATGTTAAGGTTAGCTGCCTCCGCTGGCTCTTGTTCTTTCTAGTTTTTATCTATTCCTTTCTGTCCCATTCTGGATAGTGGCTTTAAAACTTCACCCTGCTCCTCAGGCCTGATTATCTCATCTAGGCCTTTTCTTGTTCTAGTACACTGCTTGTCATTCATTTGTTTAGGGCTGAACATGATGGTCATTTTGACTTATTCTTTTCTATCACTTCTCCTCTTCAAAGATATTTTAAATTCTGATGATCCCACCTTTGAAATGTTCTTTTGTATCACATCCTCTTTCTCCCCACTGCCCTTGCTGTGACTTAATTACATAGGATTCTAGTCTCATAACTACGTTTCCTGCCTCCTGTCCACTCTTAATAGTGGCACCTTTGTTGTCTTTATAATACAAATATAATGGTGTAAATTCCTGGATCCCATATACAGTTAACATTTCTTAACAGAGCTTTTATAATCTAACCCTAAGCTACCTTTTTAGCCTCATATTTGGCAAGGTCCCCATGGATAAATTTTGTGTTAGAAAGGAAGTTAAGGAAATTTTAAGAATATACATGGTGCTTACCATCTTAAGAATTTATAATATTCTTTCTTTATTTCTTTATTTTATTTTTTTTTAGAAAGAGGGGAAGGGAGGGAGAAATAGAGGGAGAGAAACACCAATGTGAAAGAGAAACATTGACTGGTTGCCTCCAGTATGTGCCCCTACTGGGGACTGAACCTGTAACTTAGGCATGTTCCCTGACCAGAGTCGAACTGGCCACCTTTTGCTTTGTGATAACGATGCCCAACCAACTGAGCCACACTGGTCAGTGCAGAAATGTATATTCTAATCAAAAAGACAATTTACCTCTATGAAACCTTTACCAACTCTCTTAGAGAGATAATGATAGCATGTAAACTTGTTATAATATGTGTATAACAGTTTTATTTAATATATGATAAAACATTTGTCAGATAAGGTCTCTTGGAATGTAGTATCTACAAGTGAAAATGAAGTTAACTGAATTAGTGAAGTCTAGATTTAATCATTTTGCATTTTTTAAAGACATTATTACCATAAAATTCCTTCCTATTATAAAGTATACATGGTCATGTCACATGCCCAGTACTTTAAGCATATTAAGGTGATTGTGTGTGTGTGTGTGTGTGTGTGTGTTGTGGTGGAGGCTTTAAAAAGTTTGTTTTTATTTTGACAGGCATTAGTGTAGATTCAAGCTTTCGGTATGGATGGACTCCCCTTATGTATGCTGCTAGCGTTTCCAATGTAGAGCTGGTTCGGGTCCTTTTGGACAGAGGTGCTAATGCAAACTTTGATAAGGGTAAGATGTTTTGAGTATTTAACATATGTGAAAATTTATTTTGTATACTTCCTTGTTTAGAAGCCTAATCATATTGTGTTAAGGGGTGGTAATATACACTTTTCATGCTCTGTTTTCATATATTTAATTTAAAATAAAACTTTGTCCATGAAAAAAAATAGTAAGGGTAAGATGTTTGAGATAATGTAACTGATTATGTTTACTGTGATTTTCTTGATTCCCAAGCAGATTTACACAAAGAGAAGAAAAATTAAAGCAGTTTTAAAAACCTCTTTTTATAGTTACATTAGGTGAATAACATACAATATCATATTAGAACCCATAGAAATTTTGAAAAACCTCCTTCCCAAAGATATTCCACTTATATTATTTTTATAACTGGTTGTGTTTTTATATATCTTTAGCTTCTGTGCTAAAGGATTTGGGTTATTTTTACAAAGGAAAAATGCATTGAAAGAACATTGAAAAGCTGATAATTTTGTGGAAAATTACTTGAAAATCAGTGCTTGAAATTTAAAACTTAACTCTAACTTATTCTAAAGTTGTTTCAAAGATAGTTTATTAAATCCATATATTTCTTCCTTGCTTATTAAATGATTTCTACAGAGAAATCAGTACTACTCAGTACTTCTTTGAGAGCTTTTGAAAAGTAAGAGTATATGTGCAAGTCCAGTTTAATTATTATATTGAAAAACTGATTTTTGTTTTTAATGTGTTTCAAATGAGCAGTTAAATTCATTTCATAATTCAGGTATAGGTTTTATTTTCAAATTAATTTTCAATTAAGTTTGTACCAATATTAGATATTTGTAAAACCATTTATATTTAGTTTTCTCTTTTATATACTTTGTATAAATTCCCATCTTAACAGTTTTATGTTTAACCAGCTGCTGTGATGAGTTTTTCTTTTTATTGCATTATTTTAAAATATCACCCATGAAAGCTAAATTTAGGAATGAGATTTTTGAAACTATATAAAATATTCTGCTCAAAATAGAATCATTTTCTTCCTCCTCTTCTTGTAATCAGAGGAATACCTTACAGTTAGAAAGAGTTTTATATTTTTCATAGAATGTTCACATAAATTCTCTTATGTATTCAACAACAGCTTCATCATGCAGAGGGCAAATATTAACTCCTATCTACAGGTTAGATCTACTGAGATATTAAGATATTACCGTAGTCACAGTTTATTGGTGGCAGAACTGAGACTAGAGTCTGTATCTTTATCTTGGTCAATATTGAACCACTAATGTAAACCATGGCTGCCATGACCTATTTGAATTTCCCAATTTTTACTTAAGAAGTGTTTTGGTTTTTAAATCTACCCTGATCTCTGCTGATGTCGTAGGAGCCAAGGAAAGAAGTATTTTAGTAAATTGGGTGAGCTCAGAGAGATCAAATAGAAGAGGACTGAAAAGATCATTTTCAGTAGGACAGTTGGGGCATAAGCCAGATTTCAGTGAGTTGTCTAATGAGTGGGAAATAGGAATGAAATCCAAGAATATCAATCATTGTTTTTCAACATGAGTGCAGCAAGGCAAATTTTAATCAACCAAAAAGTGTTCAACTCTGGGCAATATCTCTATACATAATCCATGCTCTTACCTACTTTCCTATTCTCTTTTTTTGTATATGTGAAAATTCAGATTTTACTGAAAAATGTATTTGCATACTTCTCTCTGCTGTTTAAAATGTCGTGTTTTAATTCCACACTTTACTGTCATATGTAAGATTTTCAAAGATGGCTGAGGTATCCTTTTTTTTTTATTGTTCAAGTACAGTTGTCTCTATTTTCACCCCACCATGCCCCCCCACCCCACCCATCCCTTCCTCCCACCCTCAAACCTACCCCCTTTGGCTTTAAGAAATAGGAATAGGGCCTTGGCTGGTGTAGCTCAGTGGATTAAGTGCAGACCTATGAACCAAAGTGTTGCCAGTTCAGTTCCAAGCCAGGGCATATGCCTGGGTTGCAGGCCAGGTCCTAAGATAGGGGCATGTGAGAGGCAATCACACATTGATGTTTCTCTCCTTCTCTTTCTCTTTCCCTTCCCGTCTCTCTAAAAATAAATAAATAAAATCTTTAAAAAAAAAGAAATAGGAATAGGGAAAGGAAGTTAAGAAGTGGATTATAGATACAATTTAGAGATTAAAGCAGTTTATCCCTAATCTCATTTTTTGATGAAGGAAGACATAAAGTTGTCTACTAAAGAGATAAAGAGAACTGGGAATAGGTTGTAGAACTTTAAGAGTGCAGTAATTTTTATTATCTTTTGCATGGTAAAAGAAGTCAGTTAGATACTTACTGATGGAGGGGGTTTCTCATTTTTTTATTGATTATAGATAAGCAAACTATTTTGATAACCACATGTTCAGCTCGTGGCTCAGAGGAACAGATCGTGAAGTGTGTAGAACTACTACTTTCAAGAAATGCTGATCCAAATGTTGCTTGTAGGTAAGAGCCTTACTATCTGTTCTGAAATTATGGATACTTTTATTTGATTATCAGACTTAATAATTTGATAGCATGATTTTTTAAAAATTATAAATAATGTGTATTTAGTTGGCCATATAGTTGATGAATGAAACTAGGTCTTAAGGTCATGGTTCCAATTGTTTAAGTTTATCAAAGGAAGAAGGGTATATGATGGAGGTCATCTTTTAATTTTTAATTTTTAGAACAATGTCCTAAGAATTTGCAATGAAAGGGAAAGGAAGACAGTATACTGTATCATTTTCCATGAATCACATACTCAAAAGAATATGTTTGAGCTGTAGTAGTAAGCCTCTTAACTTAGTGTTCTAATGTTTAAACCAACTAAATAATTTTATATAAATGCTAAAGCATATATCCAAAATAATAAATCAAAATATTTTCATTTTCCTATAACTTTTCCAATTAATTATGTTATCATATATTTAATAGTGCCTAGATGCAAAGAAAACAAATAGTAAATATACCTTGCATCTTTTGAAATGTCAGTGATTTTTAAAAAATGAACCAGATTACTTAAAATTTCTATCATTAACTTTCTTCATCTCTGGCTCCATTTCCTGGTTAAATCTCTGTTTTATTTAATAATCAAAGTGAAGAGAGGGAAGTAGCCCATCTAACAGAAGTATGTCTAGCATGAATAGAATAATTATTCATAATTCATTAATTCAAATATAATGATATATTAATATTACTATTAATAATACAAATAAATATTTCTGAATATAGAAATAACTATGCTTCACTAGAAGTATTTTTTCTTTTTTCCTTTTTAAAAATTTAATCTTTATTTTTTCCATTAGCATTTAGTTCCCTTATACCTCCCTCCCCCCAGCAATCATCACACTGTTGTCCATGAGTCCTTTTTCTTTTTTCTTCAATCCCTCATCCCCCTACTACCTCCCTAGCTGTCATCCTACTCTCCATCTATGAGTCTGTGCCCATTTTCCTTGTTAGTTCAGTTTGTTCATTAGATTCCGCATATAAGTGAAATCATATAGCCTTGTCTTTCTCTGACTGGCTTACTTCACTTAGCATAATGTTCCCCAGCTCCATCCATACTGTTGCAAAGGGTAAAATTTTCTTCTTTTTTATTGCTGAGTAGTATTCCATTGTGTAAATGTTTCATATTTGTTTTATCTATTCATTTGCTGATGGACATTTGGGCTGTTTCCATATCTTGGTGATTATAAATAATGCTGAAGTGAACATAGGGGTGCTTATGTTCTTCCAAATTAGTATTTTGGGTTCCTTCAGATATATCCAGAAGTGGGTTTACTGGGTCAGGAAGCAGATCCATTTTTAACTTTTTGAGATACCTCCATACCATTTTCCACAGTGGCTGCACCAATTTGCATTCCAGCCAACAGTGCACGATAATTCCCTTTTCTCCACATCCTCACCAGCACTTGTGGTTTGTTGATTTATTGATAATAGCCATTCTGACCAGTGTGGCGTGACTGTGGCTTTAATTTGCATTTCTCAGATAATTAGTGATATCAAGCATCTTTTCATGTCTATTTGCCATCTGTATGTCCTTTTGGAGAATTGTCTATTCGGGCATTTTTCCCATTTTTAAATTGGGTTGTTTGTTTTTTTGGTGTTGAGTTTTTTAAGTTCTTTATAAATTTTGGATATTAACTTCTTATCAGATATATTGGCAAATATGTTCTCCCGTTCTGTGGGTTGTGTTTTTATTCTGTTGATGGTTTGCTTTGCTGTGCAAAACTTTTTAGTCTGATGTAGTCCCATTTGTTTATTTTTTTTTCTTTGTTTCCCTTGCCTGGGGAGTTATATCTAAAAAATATTTGTATGAGCTATGTCCAAGATTTTGCTGCCTATGTTTTCTTCTATCATTTTTTATGTTTTGGGCTCTAACATTTATGTCTTTGATAGATTTTTAATTTATTCTCATGTGTGGTGTAAGAAACTGGTCTAGTTTCATTTTTCTGCATATATCTGTCCAATTTTCCCAACACCATTTATTAAATAAACTATCTTTAGCCCATTGAACGTGTTTGCTTCCTCTGTCAAATATTAATTGACTGTAAAAGTGTGGATTTGTTTCTGGGCTCTCTCTTCTGTTCCATTGAACTAATGAGTTTGTTTTTATGCCAGTACCATGCTGTTTGTATTACTATGGCTATAGTATAGCTTGATATTAGGCAGCATGATTCTTCCAGCTTTGTTCTTCTTTTAGCAAGCTGTTGCTATGCAGGGCCTTCTGTGGTTCTACATATATTTTTGAAATATTTGTTCTACTTCTGTGAAATACCTCATTAGAATCTTGATAGGAATTGCATTGGACCATATGATGATATCAATAGATGCAGAAAAAGCATTTGATAAAATCCAGCACCCATTTATGATAAAAAAAAACCTCTCAGCAAAGTGGGATTAGAGGGAACATACCTAAACATAATAAAGGCCATATGTGACAAACCTACTACCAGCACCATACTCAATTGGTAAAAACTATAAGTGTTCCCCTTAAGACTGGGAACAAGACCGGGATATCCACTTTTACCTCTCTTATTCAACATAGTACTGAAAGTTCTAGCCACAGCAATCAGAGAAGAAGAAATAAAAGACATCCAAATTGGAAAGGAAGAAGTAAAAACTGCCTTTATTTGCATATCACATAATAATGTACATAGAGAACTCCAAAAATTCCACCAGGAAACTACTAGAACTGATAAATTAATTCAGCAAAGTAGCAGGATACAAAATTAGTATCCATAAATCAGTTGCATTTTTATATGCCAATAAGAAACAAACAGCAAGGGAAATTAAGAAAAACAATCCCATTCACAATTGCTACAAAAAGAATTAAAACCAGGAATAAACCCAACCAAGGATGTAAAAGACCTGTGCTCAAGAGAATTTTAGGGCACCGAAGAAAGAAATGGAGCAAGATACAAATAAGTGGAAGCATATACTGTTTTCATGGATAGGAAGAATTAACATCATTAAAATGTTCACACTGCCTAGAAGTATTTTTTTGTAATTAAGTTCTGGTTCTACAACATTTGGACAGCACCTTTGGAAGGTACCATACAGCTTTAGCTAATCCCCAGATCTTACCTGAGATACATGGATTTTTATTTAGTGAAGTTGTTTTGAAGCCAGGTCTACTTTATCTCCCAGTGGACATGGGCAATGTCTGGAGAAATTTTTGATTGTCACACCTGGGAGAAGCTACTGGCATCTAATAGCTAGAGGCTGGGGTTGCTGCTAAACATCCTACAAATACATAGAATAACCCCTCAAAACAAAGAATTACTCATCCCAAACAGAAGTGCCAAGATTGAGAGACTGAGTGTGAGGAAGGTCAAGGCTTGTAGAGTGGATAATCAGTGTTTAACAAAAATAAAGACTTATTATAGGAAAGGAACTTCCTTCAAATTTTTAGCAAATCAATTCACAGCAACTTTTTCCATGCCATATATTGTATAATCTGTAGTTAGGATTTGATTGTACCTTGGAATTTTGAACTCTGGGACCCCTAGCTGAAGTAAACTTTAATGGGTGCTATAAATTTTGTACCTTTAGAAGTGGTTTATGATCAGATTTACCTCTCTGGATTGAATGGAATTTTTTTTCTGGTGCTCTTCAAAAAATGTTTCTTTTCATTACTCCTACAAGGTATCATAGATAGCAAAGTCTTTACCCTCCCAATCACTTACTTTCTTGTGAACACACTGAAGAAGTCAAACAAGCCAGTGTCACAGGTTCTAGATTATTCTGCTTTAATAACTAGAAGAGGTCTTTTAGATGCGTAGGGTATATCTGAAACAGACATATTTCATTTAAATTAAAATAATACAAGGTTAACATCTTAAGCTAAACTATTAAGGCAACCACACAATTTCAAAACTGAAACCCAGAAAACTGTTGAATTTGAAAGAGCATAAGATTTAGATTAGTGTGTACTCAACTCAAAGAAGTAGAGAATTCTATAGCATGGTTCCAGAGCAATCTACATCTAATTAACACATGTGAGAAATACCTGAAAAACTATTCACCTGCTTTTATGTCTATGGTCAAAGCATAAAGCAATAAAATGATAGAATTTCGTTTTCTTTTAGAAAGTAAGGATCTTGGTAGAGCTGAAAAGAGAATAAGTTATGACAAATAGTGCCTTTAGGTTGCATATTTTATAAATTGGATGGCATTATTGGGCATAGGAGGATACCATGCTGCCAATGTAAAAGAAAAAAATCTCAGGACACAAGGAGAGTGCAATGAAATTGGGGGAATTTTATAGGTAATTCATTAGCAGTGACCAAATTAGAAATCTATTAGAAGATTTTAAGTTTTAGTTTCTTTTGCAAAGCGCCAGAACAGAAGAAACCAAGGATTCAGAGATAGATGAGGAAACTACTATTCGGATGTAAAGGAGAGAAACATATTTAGAGCAATTTATTTTCAACTTGTCATAGCCTCTTTTGTTGAATAGTTCTTCTGCTTAGAAAAATTACCTCTCAAGAATAAGAGCACAAGGGAAGAGTTGGCCATAAAACTCATAAATGGCTAGGTTTTGTGAAAGCTAATTGGTCATATACTTGCCAGTTGCAAAGGAAGTTAACCTATGACTTTTTTTATAACTAAAATGGTATCAGTAGTCTTGTTTCATGAAGCAGAAGTTACAGAAAAGTCTTAGAGATCAACCTCTAAACTAGAGACTGAAGTCTCAGTTTTAGTTTTTAGTTTTTAGCTTTAGTTTTTATAGACTTAGTTCAAGAGAGAGGTTCTTAGTTTATATATAAAATGGAAAAGGAAAAGGAGGGTTTTACCTGTATCGGAAGCAGGCAGATTATTCTAGATCTTATAATAGAAGTGAGTCAGTTAATCAAATGTATGATTTGGTTCTGTTTGCAGAAAAACTAAAGAGAGAGGAAAAATTCTGAGATCCCTGTACCTACTTCTGAATTCCCTGTACCTAGAGATCTTGCTAATAGTACTGAGGGAATTCTGTAATAGTTTAGTTTTTTTTCTGAACAACCCAATAATCCTTTATTTTTCAATTACAATTGACATTCAGTATTATTTTATGTTTGCTTCAGGTGTACAGCAGTGTTTAGACAATCATATGAAGTGATCCCTCTGATATTTCAAGTGCCCATCTGACACTGAATATAGTTAATACAATATTATTGGCTGTACGCCCTATGCTGTATTTTACATCCTGTGACTATTTTGTAACTGACAATTTGTACTTCTTATTTTATTTTTAAATATATTTTATTGATTATGCTATTACAGTTTTCCCATTTTCCTCCTTTTATTCCCTCCACCCTGAACACCCTTCTACCTACATCCCCCCCCCTTACTTCATGTCCGTGGGTTGTACATATAAGTTCTTTGGATTCTCCATTTCCTGTACTATTCTTAACCTGTCTGTTTTGTACATACCAGTTATGCTTCTTACTGCCTGTACCTTTTTTCCCATTCTCCTCCCTTCCCCTCCCAGCTGATAACCTTCCAGTGATCTCCATTTCTGTGATTCTGTTCCTGTCCTGTTGTTTGCTTAGTTTATTTTAGTTTTGGGGTTTTATTTTTAACTTCAGTTGTTGATAGTTTTGAGTTTGTTGTCATTATACTGTTCACATTTTGATAATCTTTTTCTTAAGTAAGTCTCATTAACCTTTCATATAATAAGGGATTAGTGATGATGAACTCCTTTAACTTGACCTTATCTGGGAAGCACTTTATCTGCCCTCTCATTCTAAATAATAGCTTTGCTGGGTAGAGTAATCTTGGATGTAAGTCCTTGCCTTTCATGACTTTGAATATTTCTTTCCAGCCCCTTCTTACCTGTAAGGTTTCTTTTGAGAAATCAGCTGATAGTCTTATAGGAACTCCTTTGTAAGTAACTGTTTCCTTTTCTCTTGCTGCTTTTAAGATTCTGTCCTTATCTTTAATCTTGGGTAATGTAATTATGATGTGCTTTGGTGTGTGTTTCCTTGGGTCCAACCTCTTTGGGATTCTGAGCTTCCTGGACTTCCTGGAAGTCTATTTCCTTTGCCAGATTGAGGAAGTTCTCCTTCATTATTTTTTTGTAATAAGTTTCCAATTTCTTGCTCTTCCTCTTTTCCTTAAGGTATCCTTATGATTTGGATGTTGGAATGTTTAAAGTTGTCCTGGAGGTTCCTAAGCCTCTCCTCATTTTTTTTTTTTGAATTCTTATTTCTTCTTTCTGTTCTAGTTGACTGTTTATTTCTTCCTTCTTCTCCAAACCATTGATTTCAGTCCTGGTTTCCTTCCTGTCACTGTTGGTTCCCTGTATATTTTCCTTTATTCCACTTTTCATAGCCTTCACTCTTTTCTCTATTTTACAACCATACTCAATCATTTCTGTGAGCATCCTGATTACCAGTGTTTTGAACTCTGCATCTGATAGGATGGTTATCTCTTCATCACCTAGTTGTACTTTTTCTGGAGTTTTGATCTGTCCTTTCATTTGGGCCATTTTTGTGTGTGTGTCTGGGCATGCCTGTTAGTAGTAAGGGGTGGAGCCTTAGGTACTCACCAGGGTGGGGCAACCCACCCTTGCTGCATTGTGGTGCTATGTGTGGGGGAGAGGTCTGAGAGGGAACAATGCCACATGCTCAGTTCTCTTCAGCTTTCAGTCATTTCCCCCACTTCCCACAAGCAAATTGGGCCCTTCTGGTGCTGATTCCCAGATGGGTGGGTTTGTGTACATTCTAGGACCCTGTGGGTCTCTCCAGGGAAATCTCCTGTGAAGCTGGGAGTTTCTTCCACTGCCTCAACCCCCACAGGTTTTTTCAGTCAGAGGTTTTGAGACTATTTCCCATGGATTTCACCGTGGGTTGCTGGTCTGTCTTGCTCCCAGTTGTTCCTTCTGGTTTATCCACATAAAAATGTGAGACCTCCCAGTCCACCAGTTTCGGCCACCCACCCCTGTCCTCCAGACGCTTCCTTGCCACAAGTCCTCTCCACCCTTGCTGCCTATCTCTGTCCCTCCTGCTGGTCTAGATGAATGTTTCTTCTTTAACTCCTTGGTTGTCGGACTTCCATGCAGTTTGGTTTTCTGACATTTCTAGTCATTTTTGTTTTTAAATTTCTTGTCCTTCTTTTGGTTGTGGGAGCAGGCACAGTGCATCTGCCTACACCTCTATCTTGGCTGGAAATCTAATTTAAAATTTTTTATTGTGTATAATTGACATACAGTAGAATATTCCATTATTCAGTTTACAGTCAGATTGTTTTTCACAAATGCATACATTTGTGTAACACATAACCAAATTAGAATATTTCTGTCATCCCAGAAAGTTCCTTCATTCCCCTTTCCAGTGTTCTGGACCTTATTTCTACCACTATAAATTAGTTTTTGATATTATAAACTGTCTAAATAGACTTATACAGTATTTTTGTGTTATGTAATTTCTTGCACTCAGGGTAATATTTTAAAGATTCATCCATGTTGTTTGTATCGGTAGTTCATTACTTTTAGTGCTGAGTTCTGTTCTACTGTATGTTTATTACACAATAAATTAAAGAGATGTGAAGAAGTCTTTATGACCTCAGTAAAAGAGCTGACTGGCTTGGTAATTGATTGGCTTGGGACTTGAAAGCCAATTCAGTAACACAGAAAAACAAAATAATATATAAACAGCTATAAAATTGTTGAAACACTTCAGTAGGAATAATTGAAAGCATGTTAAGGTTCTGTGCTAAGGCAGTGTGAGTACCAACAACATCGTACATGTTTCTCTCTCCCTAGCAGCTCTGATTATTAGGTCCCAGTGCCTGTAGCCAGCCAGTCCTTTGGTTTGGCTTCCCTAGAAACATCACTCGTTTCTCACACTCTCCCCAGATTCCTTGTGTCATTTCCCCCAAAGTTTCCATAAAACTATTAAGTTCTGCCTGTCCTTTCCTCTCCCTCCTCTCTCTTTCCTTCCTCTCTTTTTTTTAATTTGTTTATTGTAATATACACATAACATAAAATTTGCCATTTTATCCATTATTAAGTGTATGATTTAGTGTGTTTTTTATTGTAAATTTCTGACCGGGCATCTGAGGCTTGCAGTTTTTTTGAGCAATGTCTACTTTTCTAGCTTGAGTTCCCAGTTAAGCTAAATAGAGACGAGAGCCTTGTGTCAGTTTTACATATAGCTATAACTATCTGCTTCTTTGTTTCACATACTGAATTGTTTTTGGGAATGACATTTGGTATTGTTTGTTTTGCTTCAGCAAGACATATGTGTTGAACATCAGAATCACTAAGTGCTCTTACATTATTTTCAGCTTTCATTTACTTCTTTAGCCATTATAGCTCATTATTATAGTAAACATTTATAGAGCAACTGTCATTTGCTTGAAGATTTATTTTACCCTCAAATTTTGTATGTAAGTAGACTTTTCAGTCTGCTAATACCATTAGATTCTTAGGTGTCATGGTTTTTTGCAAACCTGTTTTTTTTTCCTACATTACTTCTGTTTCATCTTGAAAACGGCTAGTGTAAAAACATCAGTTTAATGTGGTATCATTACAGCATCTCTGTGCCATGTCAGACATCATTATGACAAGCGTCCTCTGAATTTTGGATTGGTGCCTCTGTTCTGGAGAAGTCTCATTCATTATCTCTTCAAATATTAACTCTGTTCTATTCTTTCCTCCATTTCCTGGGTCTCTGATTGTATATCTGTTAGACCATCTCATTGTGTCCTCATTGTCTTTCTTCTTTTACATCTCTTGGTTTTACTGTGTAACATTCTGGATAATAGTTTCTAATCTGCCTTCTAGGTCATTGAATCTCACTTCATCTACTTCTGATTTATCATTAAAGTAATCAATTGAGCTTATAATTTCAGTTACTATTTTTATTTCTAGAATTTCTGTTAGATTCTTTTAAAAGTTGGTGGGTTCACTTTTTATATAGGTTCTTGTTCCCTGAAAATATTTACAAGCTCTAAATTAAAACTTCTTTAATATTGTAACCATATAGTCTAGAAGTAACATTTACAATAGCTGAAATCTTTGTAGGTTTGTTTTTGTTACCAGTAGGTTCTCATACTTCTCACTTATGACTAGGTGCTAGTCATTAGATTTTAAAACTTTCTTGTAGGAATAATATGAGGCCTAGGTTGCTCCATCAGGAAGGATTTTGTGTATTTCTAAAAGGTGCTTGGGGCACCTTAATACTGCACTAATAGTATTAGTCCAGTACTCAATGTAATCTGTGCTCAGGGTTGAAGTTCCCTGGACCATTCTGGTGATACAAACCTAAAGAGCTGGTTTATCTCTGATTTATCCTACCTCTGATGGGGTAGCCTTAGAGTCTGACTTAATGTGTCTTGCATATGATTTAGTTAACTCTCCACTTTATATGGGCCCAGAGCTTTGAATTTTGTTTCTCTTGAGGTTCAGTACCACCCAAGCCGTGGCTTATTTTTCTGCTGGGATCCTCAGGACTGAAAAATACCCTCAAGGCAAAAGCAACTGAGAATGCTGAGGTTTTTTTTACCACTTTAGGATTTTGCCATCTAGATTTTGGTTAAGTAGCTCCTCAGTATACTCATGTTATTAGTTTTTCAGTTTTTAAGAAATGAACAATTTTTTTTATTTAGCTGATTTAGATGCCTTCACAGATTTAGTACAAATTATCCAGCTTGTGATTACTGGAAGTAGAAATCAGCATCATCTAAATTTTGTAAATAATTTTTTATTATTCAATTATAGTTAACATAACATTATGTTAGTTTCAGGTGTATAACATAGTGATTAGACATTTATATAACTTAGAAAAGTGACCAATAAGTCTAGTACCCATCTGAGACCATACATAATTATTACAATATTACTGTTATGTAACTGTCATTTGTACATCTTAATCCCTTCCCCTTTTTCATCCATCGCTCCATCCTTCATCCTATATGGCAACCATCAAAATGTTCTCTGTCTATGAATTTGTTTCTGTTTTGTTTGTTCATTTATTTTGTTTTTTATTTGTATTGTTCTCCAACCAAAATATTTCCTTTTATTAACATTTTAAATTAAAATTTTATTTACACTCAGTATTATTTTGTATTAATTTTAGGTATACAATGTAGGGATTAGATAATCATATACTTTACAAAGTGTTCCACCTGATATTATAGTACCCACCTGTGACCATATGTAGTTATTACAATATTATTGACCATGTTTCCTATGCACTACATTACAACCCTATAACTACTTTATAACTACAAGCTTATAACTATTTTATAACTACAAGGGATGTACTTCTTCATCCCTTCACCTTTTCACTCAGTCCCCCAGTCCCCCTCTCATCTGGCAACCATCAGTCTGTTCTCTGTATCTATGAGTCTGTTTCTATTTTGTTTGTTTATTTTGTTTTTTTAGAGTCCATTTATATATAAGTGAAATCATATGGCAGTTTTCTTTCTCTGACTGACTTATTTCATTTAGCATAATACTCTTTAGGGCCATCTATGTTGTCTCAAATTGTAATATTTCATTCTTTTTTATGGCCAACTAATATTTTGTTTTATATATGTACCACTGCTTTTGTATTTACTCATCCATTGATGAGCGCTTGCATTGCTTCAGTATCTTGGCTGTTGTAAATAATGCTGCAATGAACATAGCGTTACCAAACCCAACCAGTAGGGGGGGATCTTACTACTTGCCACTTACCACACAAATCTCCAAAGATGGAGTTTGGTGGAAAAGAAATGAACCTTTTAATTAATGGCTAGTTTCTGACTAAAATATCTGGGCAACAAAGGTAAAGGGAAAGGAAAAGTTAAGAGTATGACATTAAAAATAGCCATATAAATATTTGTCATTACAACTCCTATATCAATTCAAAAACTGAAAATAACACAAGAACAAAAATCTGTTCACAGTGCTGACTGTTACCACCAAGGTCTTTGGAAATTGCGGTAAGTCTCTGCCTCAAAGCCTGTTCCCTCTAATACAGCCAAAGAAAAAATCACCCTGTCACCCTCTGCCAGCTCAGTTCAAAGTTGAGCCAGGAATCTCCTTTCCCACACAAAAGTATCATGAATATAGGTGGCTTTGCTGGTCTGCAGTTGCTGTCTAGCTCCAGGCATCTTTTGGATCCTGTGCCCCTAGGTCTCTGCTCACAGACCCACACTGCCACCACCGGCAGGCCAGCTGGCAAGTATTGCCATGTTCCCCCTCCAGGGAAGGGGAAAGAATCAACTAACTTCTTGCTTCCTGGTGCTCTCTGTTTCAAAAGTCTTCTCCTAGAATCCCATGTACACCAAAAGCCAGCGAGAGTATCCAGCATTTTAACTAATGAAAGCCAGTGTTGTCCACAGTTGCCATTCCCCTCTTCCAGCTACTATGTTTAACAAGGTGGCATGGTCTCCAGTCACTCATGCAAATCTCAAACTCTCCAAGCCCTTGGAGAGGGCTAGGGCTGTGAAGTGAAGCTGGCTGTTTCTAGTTCTGAACTTAGGGATGTTTATTAAGAGGTATAGGGCACTCCAAGACCAGATGCTGCTGTTTGGGGATTGTAAACCTTTGAGAGATTTTAGGAAAAACCAGTGCATGAGCCAAGACAGATCATTTGTATAGAAAGGCCACTGCATTTTGCTTGAGTGGGTCTGAAAGTTGTGTGGGTTAGGTTCTCAGGGAATATGATGGGGCCAATGGTATTAGCCAGGTTGATGGAGACTAAAACAGATATGGTGCCCAACTGTGTGTGCAGGCTGGTTTAGGGGAAAGTTCAACAGAGGAACAATGGCCTCTGCCAGCACCTCTGACTGGGAGAAAGCTGCCCATACAGCCTTCTCCCTGAAGGCAGACAGTTCAGTTCCTCCCTGTATGTCTCTGGAGCCTTGAGCTGCTGCCCCAGTGCTGGAGTGCAGTACAAGTGGGTCTGTCAGTAAGTAAGTGCATGGATCCTCTAAGAAACACCTGGGACTCCAGAAGGCCACTGTGTCACTCAGTGCCAATCCCTGCTGGTTTTCACAACTAGAAGTTACGGTGACTTCTCTGGGCTGGGGGTGCCTAATATGGGGCTGGAAACCTGTGCTCCTTAACAGGGGGATGTCTGCAGGTGAGATATCTTTCCGGATTTTTAACCACCACACCTTTGTGGGACTAGCCCTCTGAGCATCTCTGCTCCTTCTACCAGTCTGATCATGACTTCTTCTGTGTACCCTTACCATCATCTAAATTTTTAAACTGCTTTTTACTTAATGTATCCTCTATTAGTTCTTTAATTTTTTTGTACTCTGTATAGACTTTTCTAATCCTGTGGAAAATAGCATTGATTTAATTTTTAACGATTAACATTCTATATTAGTATATAAAGGATCTATCTTGTTCTTTTATTTTTTTCTTACACTTAAAAATTCATTTTATTTTTCTTCCTGTGGGACTAATGGTCAAAACATGACAACTTGAAAGTCATTTCAAAATTACACACATCATACCTTATGTTTCTCTTGGATCAGGCTATGGACAAACTCAGCACATTGTAGTATGTCTAACAAATACGGGAATTTAATACTTGTTTATTATTTGGGCCTTAGAATTTGTTTCTAGGCTGAGGTTTTTAATTTTGCTTTTAAAGGAAACATTTGTTAAATGTTTCCTGTATGCTAGTTACTGTGCTAATTGCACTTAAATGTGTTATCTGATATAGTCTTTACAACTTGAAGTAGACACTGTGTTATTTGTATAGGACAGAAAATTGACACTAAAGTATTTAAGCCTTTTACTGCAGGAGAGGTTTATTCTGAACAGGATCTACCATTGGAATGCATTTATATTTTCCATTTTGTCTAGATTTAGGGTTAAGTTATGCCTTTTCCAATTGTTGCAAAAACACGTTTGTGTTATATTGCCTTATATCTTTGTGTTTTTTCCATCTCTTTCCCAAAATTATTGTAGGTAGTTGAATATTTTGATTTAAAAACTCCACAAACTGCAAAGGGAAGTGTGTAAACAGAAAAATATTAAGCACTTTGATTCAGCTTAATAATATTTAGCCCTGAGAACAACATGGCCTACAATCAACTTAATTGGAACTTGGCAGTTGTGCCAAACTATGGACTTATCATTCCTTTTTTTTTCTTTTTGTATTGATAATTCAGTCATATGTTATGCAGTAAGATATTATAAATTATGAAAGTCTAAAAGGTTTATGCTAGATGATTGGATACACTGAAACCTTCAGTCTTGCCTTAAATTTGGAGTTGACATTTTTATTATTAGATTAATAAGTCTTTAAAAAGTATATATATTCAGTAGTAAACACTTCTCTTTTTAGGAATTATGTGGAATTTTCCCACTTTGCAAAAACATTTTCTTAAAAATAATTTTTCATTTCATTTAGAAGGCAATTTTTCTGGCAGAAGAGTTCTATTTAGATTGCTCAGTCATGAGATAAATGTTTTATAAAATGATATGGCACTTTAATTTCAATAGTTGTTTTATTACTGTTGATAAGACAGCACACATTAACTAATGTCCAAGGTTTTGACGTAATCATTGTGTAATAGTTAACTTATTGAATGTTACTGCCTGTTTTAATAAATAGTATTCTGGGGAAAATGTTGCTTTCTCAGAATATAAATTTAGTTGGAAATGTTAGTAAAGCAATTTGGTATATTGAAATTAATTTTGAATTACAATATTAACTTGCTTTTAGTTATGAGGAAATATGTGACATATCTCTGCTGAGGTTGCAGAAATATTTTCAGACTTGTTTGTTTTTTTTTTAATCTTCACCTGAAGACATTTTTTCATAGCCTTTAGAGAGAGGAAGGAAGAGAAACATTGATGAGAGAGAACTATCAATTAGTTGCCTCCATTACACATCCAGACCAGGGATCATATGTGCCTGGACCTAGATCGGGGATTAAATTGCAATCTAGATATGTGCCCAACCAGGAATTGAACCTGCAACTTTTCGGTTATGGGTTGATGCTCCAACCAACTGAGCCACACTGGCCAGGGCCAGGAAGAGGTTTTTAATAGCTTATTTAGAAAACATTACTAGAAGTCGTTATTTTGTGATTACTTTTCTTCCTGTATTTCTTGTTTTAATCCTCACCTAAGAACTTGCTTATTGATTTTACAGAGAGGGGAAGGGAGGGAGAGAGGGATGGAAACATCCATGTAAGAACATGTAAGAAAAACATCAGGTGGTTGCCTCTCGTTTACTCCCCATCTGGGGACTGAACTTGCAACCTAGGCATATGGCCTGACCAGAAGTGGAACCTGTGACTACTAATTTTATAGGAGGACACTCCAACCAACTGAGCCACACTGGCCAGTGCCTTGTTTTTACTTTTTTTTTTTTTTTTTTTGATAATTGCCTGTGCATATCCTATGCTCATTATTTTACTTACCTGTATTTTCTTTGTGTTCCTATAGGAGCTGGTCATATCTTTTTTAGCAGTTTTACCTGTATGCAGACAATTACTAATATCTTAGTGTTACCTTGCGTGAATAGGGCATAACATTAATATTGCTATTCATATACTTGGGAAACTGCTTGGTCCTTTTGAAAGCACAGTGTGGAGATGAAGGAAGCCCTTGACACAGGCACTGAAGCAAAGACTTAAAATGTAAAAAAAGAAACAAAACTACCTTTCACATTCTGACCTGACTTTGTCTTATTTGTGTCTGGCACCAGTGGTGAGTTGTGTGCAGGCAACTAAAATTTCTACCTTGAAGAGATCCATGCAGTTTTTTCTGATTAATTGTGGTCACCTGTGTATATCTAACTTCAAGGGAATGAGGAAGTCTTATCTTACTGTTTTCGCAGAAGGGGAATCAGCACTAATGGAAGATAGCCCTGATTTTTTACCACCTAAATATATTTTCTTCATGGCCACAATATTTTCTCTTTAGTGTATACTTAAAACAATGACTATTTTTGAATTTTGAGCATAAATTTGTACCAAGAAAAATTGTTACTTTTCACAAACTTTTTAGTTCACTTTTTTTATTGTTGTTCAATTATAGTTGTCCTCATTTCCCCCCATTACTCTCCCCTGCCGTACCCCCACCCTCCACATTCAATCCTCCTTTCTCATTGTGTTTGACCATGGGTCCTTTATACATGTTCCTTATGACCCTTCTCCTTCTTTGTCACATTATCCCCTTGCCCCCCTCCCCTCTGGTTACTGTCAGTTCTTTATTTCTGGGTCTCTGTTTATATTTTGCTTGCTTGTTTGTTTTGTTGTTTACATTCCACTGATAGGTGAGATCATATGGTATTTGCCTTTCACCACCTAGCTTATTTCACTTAGCATAATGCTCTCCAGTTCCATCCGTGCTATCGTGAAAGGTAGGAGTTCCTTCTTTCTTTCTGCTGCCTAATATGCCATTGTGTAAATATGCCACAGTTTTTTGATCCACTTATTTACGGATGGGCACTTAAGCTGTCTCCAACAGCTGGCTATTGTAAATTGTGCTGCTGGCTATGAACATTGGAGTGCGTAGGTTCTTTTGAATTGGTGTTTTGGCATTCTTAAGGTATATTGCCGGGTCAAAAGGCAGTTTCATTTTTAGTTTTTCATGGAAATTCCATACTGATTTCCACAGTGGCTGCACCTATCTGCTTTCCCACCAACAGTGCACTAGGGTTCCCTTTTCTCCACAGCCTCACCAGCACTTGCTGTTTAAAATTTGTTTATGATAGTTACTCTATCTGGTGGGAAGTGGTATTTCATTGTGGTTTTTTAAGATTTTCTTTATTTTTTGAGAGGGGAAGAGAGGGAGAAAGAGGAGAAAAAGATCAATGTGTGCTTGCCTCTTGAGTGCCCCCTACTGGGGACCAGGCATGTGCCCTGTCTGGGAATTGAATCAGCAACTCTTTGGTTCACAGGCTGGCACTCAATCCACTAAGCCACACCAGCCAGGGCTACTTGTGGTTTTAATTTGCATCTCTCTGACGGATAGTGATGCTGAACATCCTTTCATATGTCTCTGTATGTCCTCCTTGGAAAAGTGTCTGTTCATTTGCCCATTTTTTAATTAGGTTGTTTGCCTGGTATGGTGTCATGTGAGTTCTTTATATGTTTTGGAGATCAAACCCTTGTCCAAGGTATCATTGGCAAATACATTTTCCTATACGGTTGGTTCCCCTTTTATTTTATTGATGTTTTCTTTAGCCATGCTGAAGCTTTTTAATTTGTTGAAGTCCCATTTGTTTATTCTTTCCTGTATGTCCCTAGCTCTAAGGGACATATCAGTGAAAATATTGCTGTGTGGAATATCTGAGATTTTCCTTCCTACGTTCTCCTCTAGGATTTTTATGGTGTCATGACTTACAGTTAAGCCTTTTATCCATCTTGAGTTTATTTTTGTCTATGGTGTAAGTTGGTGATCGAGTTTCCTTTTTTACATGTAGCTTTTTCATTCACTTTCATATATAACTAATATATAACTTTCATATATAACTAATCCCTAATTGTTTCTTTTTTTGTAATGTCTCTTAGATTCATTGAAGTTTTAATATTTATAATCCCACTTTAGGGGCTACTTTCATAGCCTCCAAATTTATATTTTTGACTGCACTACTGTAATTTAGCCAGCCCTATATGCTACTACTGGTAGAATTCACTTCTTTTTGTCTATTAGCTGAATAATATGATTCTCCATAATTTGATTCTATCTTATTCTTATATGCCCCAGCTTCTAACATTCATTTCATTTATACAGTTTCAACAGCATTCCTTAGAATCACGGTCATTTCTGCTTCTATGTGTTTGTTTTTCTTCAATTTGGAATGTCCTCCCCTCCCATCACTGTGCATTTAAATTATTCCTTCCAGGGCCAACTTGATAGTCTATTAAGCTTTCCCTTACGAGTGCTATTTGTTTGTAAGTATTTGGAGTGGGTAATTAGCTTGCTTAGCACATTGTTATGTATGTCATGAATGAAAGTCAATTTCACTGTGAGCTACTTAACTACCATGGTACCATATATATTTTTGATTCCTTCACAGTTCTTTCATGGGAAATTTATCAAGTTCTTATGGAATTTAATAGATTTGAAGTATAATGATCATTCATGTATTTTAGTTGAATTACTTAACTGAAACATGGAATTTGTAAAGTAATTAATATGTTAATCTATTTATACCACAGAAGTATAAAGTGTGACTTAGAGTCTGAAGATCTCATTCCAAGTACTATTTCTACTTCTCCAAACTAATACAACTATTAAGGCTTTTTGCAATTTTTGAGGCTTAGTCTTTTCAGGAATTGATGGATGTGATACCTAGCTAGCCAACGGGGTCTATGTAAGAAATAAAACATGAAAGTGAATGTGAAGGTAATGTGCTGCCATTTCATAGATGTTTACCAAATATTACATTTACTTAAGCTGATAATATTTTTGTGTTGTGTTGTGACAGTCACAGTTTCTAAAAATGCACATTTCTGATTGATCTATGAAACTAAACTAATATATTTTCCTTTAAACATTTATTATCATTTTAATGGTAGCCATTTGTATATCTATGTATATATAAAATCAACCACATATTCATACAGATAATCATCCATCCATCTATAAACATTATATGGTATCCTTTGGCATGTTTTTATTCTACATTTTTATTGAGATCTAACTTAGAAAGTGAAATGTACATATCTTAAGTGTACAGTTTGAAGTATGACAAACAAATACACCCATGTAGCTCACATGCCTTTCTCCATTACCCTAGGAAGTTTCTGTAGGTCCCTTCCAGGGCAATCCCCTGGACCCTGGAGACAACAACTCCTATTTTTATTTTCTACCCTGGATTACTGTTTTGCTTAGTACATTATACATTATATACTCTTAGTGTGTAAATTCTTTCACTCAGCCTAATATTTTGAGGTCATCCATGTTATTGTATCAATAGTTCATTTTTTATTGCTGAGAAATATTCCAGTGTTTGAATATATCAGTTTTTTATTACTCTAGTTTTCTTTTTGTTACTGATTTCTAGCTTAATTCTACTGTAGTGTGATAACATGTTCTATATATTTCAGATATTTGAAATGTGTTGAGACTTTCTTTATGGCCCAGCCTATGGTCAGTTTTTGCAAATGTTCCATGTACATGAGAAGAGAATATAATTTGGCATAGTTGTGTGTATTGGTCTATGTGTATTAAGTCACATTTGCTAGTTCTGTTGTTGAGATCTTCTAAATGACTACTAATATTTTTGCTTGCTTTTTCTATAGTTTACTATGATTTGTATTTTGTTCAACTTTTGATTATATGTTTTAGGCCACCATATTACTGATACAATGACCTTTTATTCATATGAAGTGTGATTCTCTAAGTTTAGTAATACCTCTTTATTGTAATACAGTTTCTCTAATATTAAAATGGCTATATCAACTTTTTTTTAGTTTAGTTTTTTGTATATCATTTTCATCCCTTTAATCCTTTTTGCTTTTTTAAAAAGATTTTATTTATTTATTTTTAGAGAGAGGGGAAGGGAGGGAGAAAGAAAAGGAGAGAAACGTCAGTGTTTGGGTGCTCCTCATGTGCCCCTTACTGGGGATCTGGCCCACAACCCAGGCATGTGCCCTGACTAGGGATCAAGCTGGTGACCCTTTAGTTTGCCGGCCAGTGCTCAATCTACTGAACCACACCAGCCAGGGCCATCTTTTTGCTTTTGTTTAAAGTAAGCAACCTCTTAAAAATCAAGGTTAACAATAGTTTCTTTTAATTGGACTATGTAGTCCATTTGTACTTAGGGTATATACTAATAATATCTCTTGCATTTAGTTAGTGCTCTTTTTTCTAAGATTGTGGGTTAATGTTTTTATTCAGTTTCCTGCCTTAATAATTATTCATTCTTCTATTATTCTTTTAGTGGCTGCTCTAGAGATTATTACATATATTCTTTACTTATTAAAGTCTATTATAAATTAGTACTTTTATCAATTCCAGGGCAATACCAAGAATCTTAGAATATTTTAACTCCATTTGCCAATTCCACCCCTGTCTTTGTGCTATTGTCATATTTTTTAAATTTGTATTTCTCTTAAACTTCACAACATATTATCATAATTTTATTATTGTTATCAATTATGTTGTTACCAATTTTTTTAGATTTACTGACATAGTCATCCTTTTTTTGTGCTCTTCAGTCTATCCTGTATTTTCACGTTTCAGTTAAGGATTGTCTTCTGAAAACTTTTTGCTGATGACAAAGTCTGGTTTTGTCTGAAAACATTTTTATTTCACAATTGTAGACTTCTAGCTTAAATTTGCTTTCTTTTGGTGTTTTTAAACTATCATTTCGTTGTCTCCTATCCTACATTGTTTCTATTGAAAAGTCAATTGTTAAGTGTTATCATCAATCCTTTGAAAGTATCGTATTTTATCTTGTTTTTGGTATTTTTTTAATGTTTATTTATTTATTTATTTTTAGAGAGAGGAGGGTAAGGGAGGGAGAGAAACATCAACGTGTGGTTGCCTCTTGCATACCCAACACCAGGGACCTGCAGCCTAGGCATAGGCCTTGACTGGGAATCAAACCAGCGACCCTAGAGTTTGCAGGCCAGCACTCAATCCACTGAGCCATACCAGCCAGGGCTGTGGTTGTTTTTAAGATTTTATATTTGTCTTGTTTGAGTAACTTTGCTATGATTTCTCTAGATACAATTTTCTTTGAATTTGCTTAGCTTTGTGTTCATAGAACTTCTTTATTTCATCAGTCTGGGAAATGTTTCAGCTAGTATATCTTTAGATACTGCTTTTGCTTCATTCTCCCTCTTTCCAACTAGGATTTAGACCATTACACCCCTATTACATATGTTTTTTCACAGTCTTCTTTATTTTCCATCCTTTTCCCCTCCATATTTCACCTGGGTATTTTCCCCTGACCTCCAGGTTATTAATCCTCTTCTGCTATAGTTAATCTGCTATTAAACCCATCTATTAACATCTGAATTTCAGTAATTTTTCAGTTGTAGACATTCTGATTACCTCTTTGTTCCCCCAAATTTTGGTCTATAATTAAATTTTTTCACACTTGTTTTAAAGTATGTTTCCAATAACATATGTTGACCCATTTATTGTCTTTCTCTTTTTGGGGGGGCATTTGGTTTTGTCTTCTGGAATGCCTAGTAAATTTTTATGGAATGTTGGATATTAAGTATAAACATTTATACAGATCTATTTGATTCCAGAAAAATATTAAATTTTCTTCTGAGTGGCAGTTAGGATCTTGCATTAGTTAAAGATTATAATGGTTCAAGTCTGTGTTTTTGTATTAGTCTACTTTCTCAATAGCTTTTCAGTGGTCTCAACTGAAACTTGGGGCATTTACCTGAGCCACCTGGGTAAATAAGTGGACTAGATATTGATTGTGAGGTACATGTCAGGGGCAATTAGAAGGTTACCTATAGGTCCAGCTGTATATCCAGGCATTGACGCAGGGCTCGAAAGTTCAAAAAACTTTAAGTTCTCAGGCCAGTTAGAATAAGAATGGAGTCTTTCCTTATGATCTTCATAATGTTTTTTTAAATCACAAATAGGCCTCTTTATTTGTCACCATTAAATGTCTGAAATTTAAACATTTTTGGACTAGGGGCTCATATCTATTAGCTTGTTCAACTTAAGCATCTGTCTCATTCCCAGTAGCTTTTCCAGAACTGCTACCTTTGTCATGAAGCTCCATGAATTTTCCCGAATCTGGGCTTCTTCAGCATTTTGACTTTTCTAACAAAGACATTATGAAGCAGATAAGTATATTGGCAAGCCTGTTCTGTATCTTTTCAAATGCTTTCTGGAATCAATCTATCGATCACTTCTTTAAGCCATTTTCATCTCTCAGGTCATGATTTCCAGCATCTTCTTCTGAATTTGACCTGTTTGTGCTGAGTATAAGAGGTCTTCCAAATTTAATCATTGCGTTTTATAGTAAAACCAACACAGAATAGACAAAGCAAATACTCATCATTAGTCTTGACGTCAATGTGGGCTTCAATCATGATCTGCCATTTTTTGACCATGGAGCACATAGTGTCATGGGTAAGACCCATGCCATGGAAATAAGTCAGGCAGTTTTTGCCCTGAACGTCCTCAGTTGATCTGTTGCCTCTTGCACATACCCCAACTGGGGACTGAACCCACAACCCAGGAATGTGCCTTGACCAGGAATCAAACCCACAAACCCTTCTATTGGGACAACACTCAACCAACTGAGTCATACCAGCTAGGGCCACCACTTTCTTTTTACATTTTAAATGTGACTATTAGAAATTAAAAAACATCTTCTAGAAAGCATTGCTCTATTCCTATTCCTTTTTGCTACCTGACATTGCAAATTTTAATACATTCTACATTACACAATATAAATATTTGGTATTTATTATTTGTTTCCTTCTCTAGAAAGCCTATTAGGGTTTTATATTTTCTTTTTAACTTAATTTAATTTAATTGTTAATTTTAGCAACTTGATTAAAGTGACTCCATTTTGTATATTCCCTGTCTTCACTCTTTGCTCAGGGTCATGGATGCCAAAAATTTGTCTCCTCAGCTTTATGGAAATGATGAAAGCCCTTCTTAGCTTTTCAGCTTCTTAGCAACTAGTTTGTAGTCTTCTTCCTCCCTCCCCACACATATTTTGTGTGTTTTAGGAAATCTGCAAGTGCCTGGAAGTTAAAAAAAAAAGCCCAATAGACAATCACTTCTCTGCAGGATTACTTTTCTGCTACACTTTATTGTATGTATTTATTTATTGCATATGAAATATGTATTTCTTTTTTCTACACTTAATTCTTTGAGTCCTTGGTTGGTAACTCTAACCTCTAATTTTTGTGTCTCCAGCCCCAAAAGAAGGCCTAGGGTACAGGCCATAGCTTTCTGCTTATGCTACCCAGGAACTGGCAAATATCTTAAGGGAAGAAGTGGAAGAAAATGTAGGGCTCAATTCAACAAATACTTCTTTTCTACCCTGGATCTTGGTTTCTCATATACTGGCTGCCTTGGGTTTTCTGTGGTGCCCTCAAACATAGTTTGTATTTTATCAGCTTTTACAACTTTTGTTAGTGGAAGTGTTGATCTAACAAAACTACTTTGATAGCTGGAAATAGATGTCCTATTTACAGCATTTTACCATCCTCAAAATCTTCTTGATCATAATTTTCTTTAACCTCCCAGCTAAAAGCTGATTAAGTAGACTAAAAGCAGGTAGTACTAAATTGTACAGTAAAAATGTGACATGAACACAAACCAACCATTTTTTTTCCTAGCATATTGAAACTTTTTTTCTGCTTTTTCATTTGTGCCATCTAGTGGAGATTTTATTGAAATGAAATAAGAAAGTGAGATGAATGAAAGGCAGCTCTGTATCATTCAAAAATAATTTTTTAAATTATGGTAACTGACATAAACCTTATTCATTTCAACCAATTATTGGCCATTAACAACTTTGAGGAAGTTTGATAGATGAAGAAAAAAACATCTTACTATCACTAGTAAATTCAACTGGTTAAACATTATATGCTAAATGCTAGAAGATACAAGATTAAAGACCCTGCCTGAAGAATTTGACAGTATAGTAGGAGAAATTACAAAACTTTAAGGCATTTACAACATAAGATTAGAGGTAGTACAGAGTGTCTCTAGGAATAGATATTATGATAATTTAACTGAGGTGGAGATGACAAATGGAGGAAGCTTCCTAGAGGTTTATCCTTTGAACTGAGGTTTAAAGAATGAATAGAAATTAACTAACTAAAAGTAGTATTTAGGAAGTAGTAGTATGTAGAAAGTATTTAGTGTTGGTACATGTTTAGGCAGAGAAAGAGCACATTTCATTCAGGCAATTACAAGGTATGTAACCAGATGAGATGGTATTGCAGTAGAAAATGAGTAGAATTCAGCATTGGCTACATAATAATGTGTAATCTATGCTAAAAAATATTAATTCTGTCCTGAAAGCTATTGAAAAATTTTAAGAATGAACATACTATTTTACAAAAGTTATTCTGACACCAAGTTAAGAATAAACTGGAGCCAAAAGGTCCAGTTACAAAGCTACTGTTATAACCAAAGCCATGGACTACATATTCAAAATTGAAAATAGCAAGTAATTTAGCCTGAATATGAAGAAAGTTAGTTACATGATACCTCAAGATAATTTTCAAAATTGATTTTTAATTAAATATTTTATTATTGTTCTATCACAGTGTTTCCATTTCCCTTTTCTCTCATCCACCCATCTCACCCCTTGCTTCTACAGTAAATCTCTACCCTGTTATTCATGTCCATGAGTAATTCATACATGTTCCTTAACTAGTCCCTTACCCTTCTTTCCACCCTTATTGTCCTCCCTCAGTCCCTCTGGTCACTGTCAGTCTGTTCCTTGTTTCCCTGCCTCTGGCTCATTTGTTTTATTCATGAGTTTATTCTTACAGGTGAGATCATATGGTATTTGTCTTTCATCACCTGGCTTGTTTCACTTAGCATAATACTCTACAGATCCATCCACACTGTCACAAAGATAGGAGCTCCTTCTTTCTTTCTGCTGCATAGTATTCTGTTGTGTATCTGTACCACAGTTTTTTGATCTACTCATTAACTGATGGGCACTTAAGCTGTTTCTAGCACTTGGCTATTGTAAATAACACTGCTATGAACATATGGGTGCATAAATGCTTTTGAATTGGTGTTTAGGGATGCTTAGAGTATAATCCCAGCAGTGGAATTGCTGAGTCAAAAGACAGTTCCATTTTTAGTTTTGTGAGGAAATTCCATACTCTTCCACAGTGGCTGCACCAGTCTGCAATTCCACCAGCAGTGTACTAGGATTTCCTTTTCTCTACATCCTTGCCAGCACTCGTTGTTTGTTGATTTATTAATGATGGCCATTCTACCAGTGTGAGGTGGTATCTCATTGTGGTTTTAATTTGCATCTCTGTGATGGCTAGTAATGTTGAGCATACTTTCATATGTCTGTGGACCCTCTGTATGTCCTCCTTGGAGAAGTGTCTAGTCAGGTCCTTTGCCCATTTTTTAATTGGATTGTTTGTCTTCCTGGTGTTAAGGCATATGAGTTCTTTATATATTTTGGAGATCAAACCCTTGTCCAAGCTATCATTGGCAAATATGTTTTCCCATGTGGTTGGTTCCCTTTACATTGTGAGGATGGTTTCTTTAGCCATGCAGAAGCTTTTTAATTTGATGTAGTCCCACTTGTTTATTTCTTCCTAAATTTCTTGCCCTAGGAGGTAAGTCAGTGAAAATATTGCCATGTGCAATATCTGAAATTTTCCTGCCTATGCTTTCCTGTAGGACTTTTATGGTGTCATGATTTATATTTAAGTGTTTTATCCAACTGGAGTTTATTCTGGCGTATGGTGTAAGTTGGTGGTCAAGTTTCTTTTTTTTTGCATGTACTTGCCAAGGTCTCCAACACCATTTATTGAAGAGGCTATTTTTGCTCAATTTTATGCTTCTGCCCCCTTTGTCAAGTATTAATTGATCATAGAGACATGGGTTTATTTCTGGGCTCTCCATTCTGTTCCATTGATCTATGTGCCTGTTCTTATGCCAGTACGAGACTTTTGATTACAGTGGTCTTGTAATACAATTTGATATCAGATACCATTTTGTTCTTATTTCTCAAGATTGCTGAGGCTATTTGGGGTCATTTATGATTCCATACAAATTTGTGAAATGATTGTTCTACGTCTGTAAAGTATGTCATTGGTATTTTGCTATACTTTGCTTTTGGTACTATGGATATTTTTATGATGTTAATTCTTCCAACTCATGAACATGCTATATGCTTCCATTTATTTGTATCTTCCTTAATTTCTTTCTTCAGTGTTGTATAGTTTTCTGAGTACAGGTCTTTTACCTCCTTGGTTAGATTTATTCCAAGGTACTTTATTTTTCTTGTTGCTATAGCAAATGGGATATTTTTTCCTAGTTTCTCTTTTTGATATTTCATTGTTGGTGTACACAAATGCCTTTGATTTCTGATTATTGACTTTGTATCCCACTGTTTTGCCAAATTCACCCATTAGGTCAAGTAGTTTTTGGTGGAGTCTATAGGGTTTTCTATGTACACTATCATATCTTCTGCAAACAATGACAGTTTTGCTCCCTCCTTTCCAGTTTGGATGCTCTTTAGTTCTTTTTCTTGTCTGATCACTGGGGCTAGGCCTTCCAATACTATGTTGAATAAAAGTGGTGAAAGAGGAAGCACTTTATCTGCCCTTCCATTTTATTATATTGATGTATGCTTCCTGTACTCCCACTTTGCTGAGTGTTTTTATCATAAATGGGCGCTTTACGTTATCAAATGCTCTTTCTGCATCTCTTGATATGATCATGTGATTATTTTGTCTTTTCTTTATGTGATGTATTACATTTATTGATTTGTGAATATTGTACCATCCTTACATCCCTGGGATGAATCCCACTTGATCATGGTGTATGATCTTTTTAATGTATTGCTGGATGTGGTTTGCCATATTTTGTCAAGGATTTTAGCATCTTTCTTCATCAACAATATTGGCCTGTGGTTTTCTTTCTTTGTTGTGTCTTTATCTGGTTTTTGGAATTAGGATAATTTGGACCACGTAAAAAGAGTTTGGGAGACTTCCTTCTTCTTGAATTTTTGGAACAGTTTGAGAAGGATAAGAATTAGTTCTTTAAATTTTAAATTAGTTCTTTAAATTTAAATTCTTTAAAATAAATGGTAAAATTCTCTTGTGAAGCCATACTGTCTAGGGCTTTTGTGTGCCAGGAGTTTTTTATTACTGCTTCAATTTCAAGTACTTATCAGTGTGTTCAGGTTTTCTCTTTCTTCTTTTTTTAAATATATTTTATTTATTATGCTATCACAGTTGTCCCATTTTCCCCCCTTTACTCCCCTCCACCCTGTACACCCTCTCCCACCCATATCCTCCCCTTTAGTCATGTCCATGTGTCATACTTACAAGTTCTTTAGCTTCTATATTTCCCATACTATTCTTACCCTCCCCCTATCTATTTTCAACCTACAATCTATGCTACTTATTCTCTGTACCTTTTCCCCCTCTCTCATCCTCCCACCCCCTTGTTGATAACCCTCCATGTGATCTCCATTTCTGTGGTTCTGTTCATGTTCTAGTTGTTTGCTTAGTTTCTTTTGGTTTTGCTTTAGGTGTGGTCGTTAATAATTGTGAGTTTGTCGTCCTTTTACTATACATGTTTTTTCTTTATCTTCTTTTGTTAGATAAGTCCCTTTAACATTTCATACAATAAGGGCTTGGTGATGATGAACTCCTTTAACTTGACCTTATCTGAGAAGCACTTTATTTGCCCTTCCATTCTAAATGAAAGCTTTGCTGGATAGAGTAATCTGGGATATAGGTCCTTGTCTTTCATGACTTGAAATATTTCTTTCCAGCCCCTTCTTGCCTGTAAGGTCTCTTTTGAGAAATCAGCTGACAGTCTGATGGGAACTCCTTTGTAGGTTACTGTCCCCTTATCTCTTGCTGCTTCTAGGATTCTCTCCTTCATTTTTACCTTGGCTAATGTAATTATGATGTGCCTTGGTGTGTTTCATCTTGGGTCCAACTTCTTTGCAGCTCTCTGAGCTTCCTGGATTTCCTGGAAGTCTGTTTCCTTTGCCAGAATGGAAAAGTTCTCCTTTATTATTTGTTCAAATACGTGTTCAATCTGTTGCTTTTCCTCTTCCCCTTCTGGTACCCCTATAATTTGGATATTGGAACGTTTAAAGATGTCCTGAAGGTTCCTAAGCTTCTCCTTGTTTTTTTGAATTCTTATTTCTTCATTCTTTCCTGTTTGGTTGTTTCTTTCTTCCTTTTGGTCCAGTCTGTTGTTTTGAGTCCCAGTTTCCTTCCCATCACTATTGGTTGTCCGTGCATCTTCCTTCATCTCTTTTATGGTAACCTGCATTTTTTCATGTAATTTGTGCCCCAAATCAACCAATTCTGTGAGCTTCCTGATCACCAGTGTTTTGAACTGTGCATCTGTAGATTGGCTGTGTCTTGGTGGCTCAAAAGGATGAGCCTTGATCTGTTTTTCTGTTTGAGACATCTCTCTCTCTCTCTTTTTTTTTTTTTGGGGGGGGGGTCTGGTCGCTCTTGTTATGGTGAGGGGCGGAGCCTTAGGTGTTCACCTGGGCTGGGCACCCCAGTCGCTAGATCGTGACATTGTCTGTGGGGGCGGGGGTGGAGGTGGGGGCGGGAGGGAACAATGGCGGTAGCTTTGCTTTCCTGGGAGCACAGTCCCTTCCCTGGTATCCCAGGCTGCGCTCTGTCCTGGTCCACAATCGCTGCCTCACTGGGTCCGCCATTTGCTGCTTCGAGTACTCAGGGTCGACCCGCTGCAATCCTGCACACCCCAGATGCCTTTCGTGCTCCCGGTTGCCTTATGCGCCCACTGCTCTCTGCCCCGGGATCCATGCTGCAACCCACGCCCTGCTACTTGTTTCTGCCCCTCCTACTGGATGAATGGGTCTACTTCAACTTCTTGGCTGTCCAAGTTCCATTCAGATAAATTCTCTTTCAGTTCTGGGTGTTATTCTGCCTCTAAATTGTTGTTGTTCTAATCTTGGTTGTGCATGGAGGTTCGGTGCATCCACCTATGCCTCCATCTTGCTGGAAGTCTGTTTCTTCTTGATTTAGTTTGGAAGAGTGTGTGTTTCTAGAAATTTGTCCTTTTCACCCAGACTGTCCAATTTCTTGGCATATAGTTATTGATAGTAATATCTTACAATATTTTGTATTTCTGTGGTCTCTGTTGTAATTTCTCTTCTTTCCTTTCTGATTTTATTTATTTGGGTCCTCTCTCTTTTTTGCTTGATGAGTCTGGTTAAAGGTTGTCGATTTTGTTTATCTTTTCAAACAACCCTTTCCTGCATTTATTCATCCTTCACATTTTTCTTTTAGTCTCTGTCATTTAATTATGTTATGACCTTGATTATTTGCTTCCTTCTACTCACTCTGGTCTTTGTTTGTTCCTCCAGTTCCTGTAGAGGTAGGGTTAGGTTGTTTATTTGAAATATTTCTATGTTTTTAGATGGGCCTGTATTGCTATGAACCTCACTCTCCATAGTGCTGTTGCTATATCCCATAGTTTTTTGACTGTTGTGTTTTCATTTTCATTTGTTACCAGAAACTTTTTATTTCCTCCCTGATCTCATATTATCCCATGCATTGTTTAATATTATGTTACTCAGTCTCCATGAGTTTGAATGTTTTTGAATTTTTTCCTTGAGGTTGATTTCTAGTTTCGAGCCCTTGTGGTCTGAGAAAATGCTTGATATGATCTCAATTTTCTTGTGTTTGTCAAACCTTGTTTTGTGTCCTATATGTGGCCTAACTTTGAAAATGTTATATGTGAAAAGCATGTGTTGTGTCTTTGGGATGAAAGGTTCTGTATATATCAGTTTAGTTCATTTGAGATAGTGTATCATTCAGTGCTGCAATAGCTTTGTTTATATTTTGTTTGGAAGTTCTATTCGTTATTTTTGTTAAATATTTTATTTCTACAGAAAGGAGAAAGGGGAGAAAAAGAGAGGGAGAGAAACATCAATGTGTGGTTGCCACTGGTACGCCCCCAACTGGGGACCTGGCTTGCAACCCAAGCATGTGACCCTGACTGGGAATCAAACCAGTGACCCTTGCCTCACAGGCCAGCACTCAATCCGCTGAGCCACACCAGCCAAGGAAGATCTATTCATTATTGATAGTGGGATCTTAAAATCCCATCATATAAGTATGTTGCTGTCTGTATATTTTGTGAAGTCCTCTAAGATTTTCCTTATGTATTTGGATGCTCCTATTTTGAATGCATATATGTTTATGATGTTTATGTCTTCTTGGATTATTCCCTTGAATATTCCTCAGATGGATTATTCCCTTGAGTGTTATGAAGTGTCCTTCTGTGTCTCTTTTTATTGTCCTTTGTTTTGAGGTCTATTTTGTCTAGCATAAATATTGCTAACGTAGCCCTTTTTTTTCTTGTCTATTTGCATGGAATATTTTTTTTTCTAATCCTTCACTTTCACTCTGTGTAGGCCTTTTGTTCTGAAGTATGTTTTTTTAGGCAGCATATGTCCACATCATATTTTCTTATTGATTCAGCTATCTTATGTCTTTTGATTGGAACATTTAATCCATTTCTATTTAAGGTTATTATTGATAGGTACTTATGCATTGTCATGTTTCCCTTTTGCACGTATGTTCCTCTCTCTTTCTCTCTTTTTCTTCATCATCTTATAGTAGTCCCTTTAGCATATCTTGCAATGCTGGCTTGGTGGAAGTGTATTCTTTTAGACTTCTTATGTCTGGGGAACTCCTTATTTTGCCTTCCATTTTAAATGACAGGCTTGCTGGGTAGAGTAGTCTTGGTTGCAGGCCTTTTTCTTCTTATTACTTTGAATATTTTTTGCCATTCCCTTCTGCTTTGTAGTGTTTCTGTTGAGAAATCAGCTGCTAGCCTTACCAGATGTCCCTTGTATTTTACTTTCTATTTCTCTTTTGCTGCCTTTAAGATTCTCTCTTTGTCTTTGAAGTTTGCTTTTTTTAAATTATGGTTTGTCTTGAAGTGAGCCTCTTTTTTGAGTTCATCTTAATTGGGACCCTCTGTGCATCTTGGATTTGTGACTTTTTCTCTCATGAAATTTAGGAAGTTTTCCATTATTACTTTTTCAAACAGATTTTCAGTCCCTTGGTCCTCTTCTCCTTCTGGTATCACTGTTACACAAATATTATTATGTTTAATTTTATCCTGCAGTTCTCTTACCTCCTCTTTGTTCTTTTTGAGTCTTTTTTCCTTTTCTTGCTCTTTCTGGCAGTTTTTTTCTACCTTGATCTCCAGCTCACTGATTCAATACTCTCCTTCATCTAACCTGATTTTGATTTCTTCTACTGTGTTTTTCAATTCAGAAATTGTATTCTTCATTTCCTTGCTCTTGTTGATAGTTTTTATGTCCCTTTTAATGCTGATATAGTTTTCAGTAAGTTCTTCATAGTTTCCCTGTAGTTTTTGGTAATTCTCTATGAGGTCATTGAGTTTCCTAATAACCATTATTTTGAATGCAATGTCTGATAGTAGTATTTGCCAGTTTCATTTAACCCTCTTTCTAGGGATTCCTACTTTCTTTTCAATTGGGTAGAAAGGAAAGGAGGAATCCTTCCTCCTTCCTTTGTCTCCCCATTTTAGGTGACTCTTGTTTATTTCTGCAAGTTTGATTGATCTGTGTTAACTTACTATCTTGATGTTGTGAAATCTGTGGTAGGAGACTTTTGGGACTGAGTGGTACAGTCCCCTTGGTCTCCTGAGGTGAATGCTTTTGGCCTGCCTTTTATGCCATTTATGTCCACTCTAGGTGTAACAGTTTCAACTGTTGTTGGATCATTCTTTGGTGCAGTTCCCTCCAGCTGGTTGACTAAGTGTCAGTCCACCCATGTCTTCTGTGCTGTTGTGCAGGTGTTGCCAGAATAAAACCACAAAGCCCAGGAAACAAATCTGCACCCACAAAAATAACTCCCACCTGCAATCCCACTATCAACAGCAAATTAACCAGTATTAATATGGATTTAAAGAGATTAAGATAATTATGAGAGGAGATTGAATATGAGATGACCTACTGAAAGAAAAATGATGAGTGGATAGAGGGTGGAGCACTAATAAGAGTAGTGGTTTGGAGCAATACGAATAAAGAAACTAAAATTTGCATCAGATAGAGAAAGGAATGAAGAAAGTGGAATGAAGTAAGAGAAGGGAAGCATATAGTATTAGGTTTAAACAGAAATTTAAAACATAAGATAAAGTGAGAGAGAAAGAAAAAGAAAAAATAAGCAAATAAATAATAAAAAAATAAGAACCAAATTGGAGAAGAAGATCTACCACAGCACTATCTACAACACATGCACTAAAATTAACTAGATATGGGATGGTAATAAGAGGGAAACTTTAAAGAAAGAAAAGCTTAAGTGATGTCTAGAGGAAAAGGAAGTGATTTTGACATGATAGAGGGAAAGGGAATACTAAGAGTAAGGAACAAAAACCAGGCTGAGGCAGGAAAAAGTAAAATTTGAATTGAAAAGGAAAAGAAGGAAGGAAGGAAAGAGAAACAGGGGGAGGGACAGGATGAAAGAGGTAAAAAGAGAAAAACAGGCTAACACAAGGAAAAAATAAAATTTGAGATCAAAAAAAGAGTAGCAGAGGGGAATGGTAAAATTTGAATTTTGAAATATAAAAATAGTGAAGTCTGGAGATGAAATGAAAAAATGGAACAACTACCCTATTCATAAACAATGGGCAAAGATTGCTAAAGATGGAGAGAGAACACAGCTATTTTAAGTCAGGAGAAGAAATGTGAGATGACTCTTGACAAGAAAATTGTTTTTGAGATGCTGGACTGCAGTGAAATACAAGAATGCATAATGAAAACAAGTTGTAGCAAGAGAGAAAACTAATTTTTTTTAAAGATTTCATTTATTTATTGGTAGGGAGAGGGGGAAAGAGGGAAAGAAACATCAATATGTGGTTGCCTGTCACGCTTCCTAATGGGGACCTGTCTCAAAACCCAAGGCATGTGCCCTGGCTGACTGGGAATTGAACCAGTGACCCTTTGCTCTGCAGGCCAGCACCCAATCCACTGAGCCACACTATCCAGGGCAATAAAACTAAATTTAAAATGAAAATAATGAGAGTAAAGAAGAAGGTAAAATGGAATAAGAGAAGGGAGGCCAAAATATATGAATTGAAATAAACTATAGTATAAAATGTAGCGACTTAATATGTACAAACTTGCTGGACAAGACATGAATGTTAAAAAGCTATGCAGAAAAGAAAATATCACAAATCATGGAGAAGACCATGGTGGATTTTGTGTCAGCAGCATCTATTTTTTTCTTTCTGAATCTGCCTCTGGTGATATCAGATGGTGAGCCCACCTGGCCTTAGGCAGCCTATTTGAGACTACCAGGGATCTACTGTCTGTGGCTGAGTCCTTCAGTTGTTAATCTAGTCACTCTGCACTCAGCAGTGAGGCTTAAGCACCACAGGGTGGGGCAGAATCCCTCTTGGGGTCTGAACCATTGTTTCCCCTCAGGCTGCTGCCTCTTGGAAGGGGCGGTCTACCTGAGCAAGACAGCTGCTGCAGTGTTGGGGGATGACTCAGCACCAGGATCCGGGCATCTGCTCTCAGTTCTCTCCCCAAAGTCTCCAACTACAGTCTCTAGTCCACTCTACCCCACCCCCCTCTTTGCTGGAGCCCAAGGTAAGTGGCTGCAAATGACATTTTGTACATTGGCACTTTAAACAGCTGTTTGCGTCTCCAGATGTGCATCTCTGGCAGAGAGAAACCCTGCCGCTTTTTGCAGCTGGATGTTATCTGTGTACTTTTCAGGCTCTGGTGCTATAGGCTGGGGATCCCAGCTTAGGGTTTAGTCCCCACACTTCTCAGAGGGATCCTACAGGCTGCTTAAATATCCCACCAGCACTTCTGCTGCCACCTGTGGGCACTCAGCCAGCCCTCTCATTCCTGTACTGTACTCCCTCCCACTCACATTGTGCTCAAGCTGTTTCTTCTGTCTGTCTGTGGTTATGAGGCTTCTCTTTCGCTATTGTTCAGTTGTTGGTTCTGGATGATTTCTCCACAATTTTGTTGTAATTCCAGATTGGTTCTGGGAGGAGGTTAGTGTAACTTTAGTTCATTTTTAGTTATGGTATTTTCATTGTTTTAAATTTTTTATGTTATTTTTATCTCTATTTAGAAAAATTGTCAGAATGCTAATTTTTTTTTTTAAAAAGTCCCGGGTTCAGAGAGTTTAACAGATACTTCTTTTTAACTTTCAAGGAATAGACTGCACTATTATAATCTAAATAGTTCCATAGTACAATGAATGATCACAACATAATGAATAAATCAGCAAAATGAATGTCATCAGCAAATTATATGAATAATATCCAGTGATTCAAATGGGATTCAAGTTAACTGTGGAAAAATGGTTCAGTATTTGAGAAATAAGTTTTATAAATAGTTCAAGATTTTTTAAAGTGGATTACTACTTTAATAGATGCTGGAAGAGTGACTTTATTAAAGTCAAAGTCCAGTTTTTATAACCTGAATTAATTTAATAAACATATACCTGAAAACAAAACAAGTTATAGGCTTAACAGAGAAATGCCGGCAGCATATGCATTAATTCAAGAGCAAGACAGGTTACTTGTTCAATGTTCTTTTTTTGTATTTATATTATTCTGGAATCTATAAGTCAATTCAGTCATGTAAGAGAAGAAAACAAGAGATATAAATAATACAAGTAGCTAATAATGCCAGAGCATTTACTTTGTATCTAGTATTGTTCTAATTATTGAACATTCTTATATCATTACCACAGATTATGATACTATCACAAGTAGATGCCACTAATGTAGAAGCTATTGTTATGACCATATAAAGTTATAGAAATTGAGGCAATAATAGTTTAAGAAACTTGCATAAGGTTGTACAGCCAATGAGTGCTGAAGACTAGGTTTGATTTAGGCAGACTGACTTCATGTATATCACTCACACTGTATAAACTAGGAGTTTACAGACTCTAAAGTCTGATTAGAGTAGAGTCGTTCATTCATTTGTTTATGCATTGTTGTGGCTATTTGCATGCTAAGATAGCAAAGTTGAGTGGTTATGCCACAGTACTGTGTGCCCCATAAAGCCTATATATTTACAGGAAAAAAAACTTTAGAAAAAGTTTGCTGACCCCTGTTCTAAATCTTTGGATTCTGTTATCTTTGATTAAACTGTTAGGCCTTTTTTATTAGGAAAGAGGGGGCAAAATTATATGAATACATGTTTGGTAAACCTAAGATAATCAACTAAGAAACTGTTAGAATAGTAATCATAAAGTGAGGTAGTTTTGTTTTTAATACCACTATGCCAAATTCAGATTGTTTCCAATTTAGAAGTAATAACCAGCTTGATAATACAATGAGATAATAGGCCCAGTCTCAAAAGCAATAAAAATTAATCAATTAATTAATTAATATCTGAATGTAAGTGTACAAGAAATCTACCACCCAAGCTGTGGGTTCAATACCCGGTCAGGGCACATACAAGAATCAACCAATGAATGTATAAATACATGGAACAACAAATTGGTGTGTTTTAGCCCTGACCGGGTAGCTCCATTGGTTAGAGCATCATACTGATACAGCAAAGAAATGTGTAGTACCCAAATCAAGAGAAGTTTAAAACTATACTGAATTAAAAGAAGAGATTGAATAAATAGACACATTAAGTTCTCAGCTAGTATGTCTCAGTATTAAAAAAAAGATATATTTTTTAAAAATCTAAATTAGTTTGTGAAATTGGACTTCTTATTCAAATACCAAGGGGATTGTTTCAACTTCATGTAATGATTCTTAAAATTTTAAGAGAAAAATGTGACCAAAAAAGACTAGGAATTTTATGAAAAATAAGTTTATGATTTCAAGATCTTAAACTGAATATATGCTAAAGTCTTGCCCTTTCACTGCAAATTTTAGGCATCCATAAAGTTTTAATAAATTTTGTTGAAACAGAAAGGGAATTACTTATCTCTGGAATAGAAAAGAAGTAACTTTCTATAGATACATAGGAACTCTGGCAATCTGTAAAACTGTATTACTAATATATAGGCTCAGCCTAGGTGGCCGGCTAGTGTCTTCCATGCCTGGAGGGACTTAACAGGACAGAAGATGAGTGCACAACCACAAATCACCAAAATATGGAGAATGTAAACATCATAAAAGAAGAACAGCAAGTTCAACAAAAGAGTAATTTAGTCTAGAGAAATAGGGAAAAAAAAGAAGAATCTAAACACAACTTTCTTACTCTGAGCAATAAGAGAGGGATTTACTTCCACAAAGTAACAAGAGTTATGAAACAAGTGCTCATGAATTATGAAAAATATAAACTAACGTTGAATATTAAAAGTAAGTATATATGAAAAATAGCAGAGGGGGACTCCACTGAAGAGCTGATTAGTACACTGGAAGATAGATGTGAGGAAATCTGCAAATACAATACAAAGAGTTACAAAGGAAAAAGTAAGACATAGAAACATTTACCAGAACTTCTAACATCTGTTTTAATAAGAGTTGGATTTTGTAAAATACTTGTTCTGCATTTATTGAGATAATCATTTGGTTTTTCTTTTTAGTTTAAATGTCAAACTAACCTTGTATTCCTAGGATAACTGTACTAGGTTATGATATATTATCCTTTTTATGTATTCTTTGATTCTGTGTGCCAAAATTTGTTTAGAATTTTTGAATCTATGTAAAATCTAAGTAAAGATTATTGATGTATAGTTTTCTTTCCTTGTAATGTTTGTTTATTAGAGTACTTCTTGCCTCAAAGAATGAATTAGGAAGCATTCTCTCCTTTTCAACTTACTGAAAGAGTTTGTATAGAATTAGTATGATTTTTTCATTAACTGTTTGGTGAATTTACTAGTAAAGCAATCTGGGCCTGTTGTTTTCTTTGTGGGAGGTTTTTAATTACTAATTATTTTTAGTGTCCTTTGGTAGTTTGAGTCTTCAGAAATTTGTCCATTTCATTGTAATTATTTAATTTGTTGGATAAATTTGTGCATAATATTCCCTTATACTTTTAAAATCTAGAGAATCTACTAATGTCACCTCTCTTATTCCTGATATTGATAATTTGTGTCTTTTTTTTTATCATGATCAGTTTGGCTATAGGTTTGTCAATTTTACTGATCTTTTCCTCTTAATATGATGGAGAAATGTGTAATATGAAAATTTAGGGAAAAGTAGAGGGAACAGCAAGTGCTGTTCCTAAAAGGAAAATAACTTGCTGTTTTCACAGAGGATAAACTGGAAGTGACCAAAAAGGAAGCATTGAGAGCAGTTATGAGACTTTTACAATAATATATCAGAGAAAGATAATGATAGCACTGACTGCCTATGACTAACAAGGTAGTGAGAAGTGGTTAGATTCATAATATATTATGAAGGTAAAGCCAGTAGAATCTGCTAATGACTTTTATGTGTAGTGATGAAGAGTAGACATGGATAATGCTTATTAGTCTTAGGCCTAAGTAATGTGGTTATGGTAGCTTTGTAAAATAGGGAATATTGGAAAGAGAAGATTTGGACTATTGTGGGAAAAATGAGGTGGAGGAGAGGCATTAAGAGATCTGATTTAAACTCTTGAAAATTTTGAAGCATTAGTTGACTCAGATGATTTTTTTCTACTGCATGTATTTTCTATATATTTGTTTAAGTTATTCAGGAAATTGACTCTTCATCTTGTAAAGATTGTCTCCTATTGAATAATAGGAGATATTCAAGGTAAAGGAGGTGTATAATTTCCAATAAAACACTGACATTGTAATATACTAGGAAATAGAAGAAACAGGTAAATATGTGAATCTTTTTTGTGCTAAAAGACATTGGTGTGGAATGATCAGTCAGGATAGCAAATATTCTGTTTATAGGTAGTATAGGTAATGTGAGTAACCAAGTTGAACTTCTTAATGAGATCAAAATAGAGAATTCTGAAATTTGGTATTGTTTTGTGAAGTTCTTTGAATTTAAATCAGATATTTGAGGTGACTCAAGAAGATTGAGTCCAGGATCCCAGACCTCCTCTAAAATAGACCACGATACCAAGGTCAGCCTAAGTAGAACTGATACAATCTTTTTTGTGCCCTTCATGATAGATTCAGAAAATGACTAACTTCCAGGGGTAGAGGGATGAATCTGTAAGTTTGGAAAATGATACACTAGAGAAAAACCACTATGCTTTTTCAGAAAATAGTCTCAAAGAATCTAGCTAAACTATTAGATTGATGTTGTTCTTGATTAGAGTAAAATCCTTTCCATTGTGAACTAAAGTAGAATTGTAATAGAATACATTAAGAATTAGAGGAAGTCTTAAACTTACATTTTTTATTTCAGCAAACTGCTAAATAAAATACAGTAAGCATTTAGTACAAGTAACCCTCAGAGGACAGGGACCTTTTTTGCATTATTAATCACTATATATCAAGAATAAGCATAGGGTGAGAACTTTGATATTTTTTACCTGAATATGTAAATTATTGAAACCACAAAGTGTAAGTGTGGTTTATTTGGTGATTTTATTTCTTAAGCACGTTTCTTCACTAGAGGGTGCTATGTAAGCATGCTATACTTTAAAGTGTTTATTTTATTTACTGTGAGATTGGATTTTTAAATCACCTGATTTATTAAAAGCTTTCATTTCTTTCTTTTTTATTAATTTCAAAACAATACTGATTGTATGTGTATGGAAAAGTTAATGAACTTCAGTAACTGTTAATGGCAACATTAACATAAACGTTTCTTTTCTTCCTCCTCTTTAGGAGACTTATGACTCCAATCATGTATGCTGCACGAGATGGTCACCCGCAGGTTGTTGCTCTCCTTGTTGCTCATGGAGCAGAAGTTAATACCCAGGATGAGAATGGTTACACTGTGAGAATCCATTGTACAATGTTCCTTTTATTTCTAAGACATTGATATTTTGTTGTTAGTAGTAGGCCACACAAATCTTTTTAAGAAATAAAATTGAAGAAGGGTTGGGATATAATTGCTGTTTAATAAAGAAAATTAACAGCTGAAATGTGAAAAAAGTAATCATCTAACTCTCTTTATCCTCACCATTGTTGTAGAACCTATAACATAAAACAAATCCTGGGCTCTAGAACACACTTAGAATCCTGTTTTAGAGAAAACAATTCAGTGATTAGCAGATAAATCATTTTATTATATAATACAACTTGAGTGTGTAAACCACTTGGTTTTATAAAATCAATGAGCACTGGAAATCTGCTTTGCAATTACAACTTTGGAAATACATTTACATTAAATTGTGCAATGAAGAGATTGAATCGTTGTATTAATTAACCATGTTAACTTTTTTAGTGTGCCATAAATACGGTTCTCTCTCTCTCATATACAGTCCCTCTTTTTAAACAATACTCTTTTCCCTTATTTTTATAGGCTTTAACATGGGCAGCACGTCAGGGTCATAAAAATGTAGTTTTGAAGTTGCTTGAACTTGGAGCTGATAAAATGCTACAGACAAAAGATGGAAATATACCAAGCGAGATTGCAAAAAGAAATAAACATCTAGAGGTATTCTTCCATATATTAAACTAATTTTTCTATGACATGTTTTCTTGTCATTTGTAGAGCTTTCATATGCATTTTTAATTTTTTTAAATATATTGATTATGCTATTACAGTTGTCCCATTTTTTTCTCCTGTTTATTCCCCTCTACCCTGCACCCCCCTCCCACCACTGTCTCCCCCTTAGTTCATGTCCATGGGTAATACATATGTGTTCTTTGGCTTCTCCATTTCCTATATTATTCTTAACCTCCCCCTGTCTATTTTGTACCCACCATTTATGCTTCTTTTTTTAAATCTTTTTTTTATTGTTGTTCAAGTACAGTTCTCTCCATTTTTCCTCCACCAGCCCCCACCCCCACAGGCATGTCCACCTCCCACACTCGGTCCTACCCCACTTCGGCCTTCTCCATGTGTCCTTTATACATGTTCCTTGACAGCCCTGTTTATTTTGTAGACCATTTATGCTTCTTATTTCCTGTACCTTTTCTGCTGTTCACCCCCTGCCCCTCCCCACTAATAACCCTCCATGTGATCTCCATTTCTGTGATTCTATTCTTTTTCTAGTTGTTAGCTTAGTTTGTTTTAGTTTTTGTTTTTTTAGGTTCACTTATTGATAGTTGTAAATTTATTGCCATTTTAATATTCATAGTTTTGGTCATGTTCTTTTTCTTATATAATTTCTTTTAACATTTCATATAATAATGGTGTGGTGATGGTGAACTCCTTTAATTTGACCTTATCTGGGAAGCACTTTAGCTGCACTTCCATTCTAAATCATAGCTTTGCTGGATAGAATAATCTTGGATGTAGGTCCTTGCCTTTAATGACTTGGAATACTTCTTTCCAGCCCCTTCTTGTCTGTAAGGTTTTTTTTTTTGAGAAATGAACCGATAGTCTTGGGGGAACTCCTTTTTAGGTAACTGTCTCCTTTTCTCTTGCTGCTTTTAAGATTCTCTCCTTATCTTTAATCTTGGGTAATATAATTATGATGTGCCTTGGTGTGTGGTTCCTTGGGAACAACTTCTGTAGGACACTCTGAGCTTCCTGGACTTTCTGGAAGTCTATTTCCTTTGCCAAATTGGGAAAGTACACCTCCATTATTTTTTCAGATAAGTTTTCAGTGTCTTGCTCTTCTTTTCCTTCTAGCACCACTATAATTCAGATGTTGGAATGTTTCAAGTTGTCCCTGAGGTTCCTACACCTCTTCTTGTTTTTTTGAATTCTTGTTTCTTCATTCTGTTCTGGTTGAATGTTTATTTCTCCCTTCTGCTCCAGATCATTGATTTGAGTCCCAGTTTCCTTCCCTTCACTGTTGGTTCCCTGTATATTTTCTTTATTTCACTTTGTATAGCCTTCACTTTTTTCTCTATTTCATGACCATACTCAACCATTGCTGTGAGCATCCTGATTACCAGTGTTTTGCTCTGTGTCTGATAGGTTAGCTGTCTCTTCATTGCTTTGTTCTATTTTTGAAGCTTCGATCTGTTCTTTCATTGGGGCCATATTTTTTGTCTCGGTGTGCCTATTAAGTTGTAAGGGGCAGAGCCTTAGGTAGTTGCCAGAGTGGGGCAACCCACATCACTGCATTGTGGCACTATATGTGGGGGAGGGGTCTGAGAGGGAACAATGTCCCTTTCTGGGCTCTCTTCGGCTTTCAGTCACTTCCCTCATTACCCACAAGGGAATTGGGCCTTTCCAGAGCTGATTCCTAGGCGGGTGGGTTGGTGTACATTCTAGGATGCTGTGGGTCTCTCCAGTGAACTCTCCTGTGAGAATGGGAGTTTTTCCCACCACTGCAACCCCCACAGATTTTTACAGCCAGAGGTTTTGAGACTTTCTTTCCCCATACTGGAACCCTGGGTTGCGGGGTATGTCTTGCTCCCCACTTGTTCCTCCTTGTTTATCTGCAGATGTTGGACCACCCAGTCTGCCAGCCACTGCCTCGCCTGCTGGGTCCTCCAGCTGCCACCTTGCCAGGTGTCCTCTCTGCCCCGGCTGCCCATTGCCACACCTCCTACCAATCTGAATGTATGTTTCTTCTTTAACTCCTTGGTTGTCGGACTTCCATACAGTTTGATTTTTTGGAAGTTCTGATTATTTTTTGTTTTTAAATTTGTTGTTGTCCTTTTGGTTTGAGGAGGAGGCAAAGTGTATCTACCTATATATACTTCCATCTCGGTCAGAAGTCCTTATATATGTGTTTTTTAGAATTCACAACTATAATAATAGTGTATCTGACTATTATTAAATATTTAAATGTGCAATTTTTCACTTAAAAGGATGGGTTCTGGGGTTTTGATTTGTTCTGTTTGAGCCATCTCTCTCTCTTTTTTTTTTTTTTTTTTTTTTTGGTCTGGTCGAACCTGTTACAGTGAGGGGCGAAGCCTTAGATGTTCACCAGGGCTGGGCACCCCAGTCGCTGGGTTGTGACGTATGTGGGGGCGGGGTTGAGAGGGAACAATGGCAGTTGCTCCGTTTTCCATGGGACCTCAGTCCCCTCTGCTGCTTCCCCCAAGCAAACTGGGCCCCTCTGGTTCCAATTCCTGTGTGGGTGGGCTTGTGCACGCCATGGGACCCTCCAAGGACCTCCCCTGTGAGGCTGGGTGTCTCTTCGTGCACCTCAACTCTCACAGGTGTCCTCAATCAGTGTCCCAAGGCTCTGTTTCCCAGCGCTGTGATCCTGGGTTGCGTGCACTGCCTTGCTTTACAATCACCACCTCACTGGGTCTGCTGGTTGCCGGTTGCCACCCTGGGCTAGGGTCTGCCAGCTGCCACCTGCGCACTCAGGGTCCACCCGCTGCAATCTTGTGTGCCCCAGATGCCTTATGCGCCCAGTCCCACCACTCTCTGCTTTCCTCGCCTCCACTGGTGCCTGGCTGTTCGTCTCCGCCCCTTCTACCGGTCTGGATGCATGGGTCTAATTCAACTTCTTGGTTGTTCAACTTCCATTCAGATCAATTTTCTGTCATTTCTGGATGTTACTCTGTTTGTAAATTGTTGTTGTCCCTATCTTGGTTGTGCGTGCAGGTACAGTACTTCCACCTATGCCTCCATCTTCTGATTTTTTAAAAATTATTCTCAGGATAGTAAGTTGTGAAAGTTCTGTCCCACTCAGCTTGGAAAATGTTTCCTTCTAGGTATAAAATAATCACCTGTTTACTTTCTTTTAAGTGTAAGTGATAGTATATAATATTGTTTACTATATTTCTTTCAATGGCTCAACTTTTTTCAGATCTTCAGCTTGCTTTCTTTGAGCTTAAATCCATTGAAAGGAAAGCTTCAACAGCAAACTAAAGAAGAGACTATTTGCAAACTATTGGCAACAGATTCTGATAAAGAAAAAGATCACATATTTAGGTAACAACATTTTTTTGTTCCACAAAACACCTATAAATTAGTAGGAATCATTGATATTTTTAGTACTTCTAGTAAATGTCATGACACTTAAAATGTATGATATTTTAAACTTACAGCACTTTTAAATATCATTTAGAAATGTCTGGATAGTAAGTGCTTTGTCCTCTACAATTTTAGAAAAATGTTATATATGTGTACTAACAATAATGAAAATAATTAGTGACTTTAAATAAATTATCCACAGTAAAATTTATTTCTAAAAGGTTCTAAGATTATATTCTATTAGTGTTCATGTTTTTAACACATTTTTAGCAGATTTCTGATTTTATAAGCTAAAATTAAAAATACATATTTTTCTCTGAACACTGTTCAGTACAGACCACATAATTATTCTCTTTTCACATTTAAAATTGTTATTAAATTCTTACTTCCTGCAATTAAGATTTTCATGTATGAGATCTCACAAGGAATATACACATTGGCAGATATTTTCATTCTTAGGAAAAATGAGCTACATTTTGGTATTACCTTTTACTATCACACATTTATTTACATTGTCACTCCAGAAACCTTTCTTATTCTTGATGTAACATAGATCTGGTATGTAAATATGTAGATATATTTTACATATATTTATTTTTACTCATTCTTATTCTCTACATAGTTGTTGTTTGTGCATTTATAGTTTTTTCTGAAATTGACATTACTATAAATATATATATAGTTCATATACAGCATTTGGAGATCTGGAAGTATTTTTACATGGTCTTGGACTTGAACATATGACAGACTTATTAAAGGTAAGATATTGTATAAGCTGCAATGAGTTATGTATGTATATTTGTTGGCTAACATAACATTAAATATCCATAAACATGCTTATGAGAGAATCCCAAATGCACTTTTCTCTGTAATTTATAATTATAAGCATTTTGTAAATTTGTACTTATAAGTGTTTCAAAAATGTAGACATAAGCATTTTGAAAATTTATTATTCTAGAAATTTACATGAATTAGAATTTGGCTGGGTTAAGCAGCTTTTACCCACTGCCTACCTTCACAGAACTCCTGCTTGTACATCTAAGCCATTAGTTTGTTTTTGTAGTGGTGCATCTTACTGCATAAAGTATTCAAAGGAACATGATTTCAAAGCAAACAAAACTGGTATCAGCTTCTTGCTTTAATGGTTGTTAACTGAAATATGTTACTTAAATCTCTGACTTTTTTCATAAGGATGATGATACCTAGTGTAGGGTTGTCATAAAGATTAAACTCGTATGCCAGACACTTATTGGCACTTGAGGCATGCATTATCAGATTTGGGTAGATGACAGTTACCAGCCAATTAGCTGATACTGAAGCATTAAAGCACTGTTGAAAATAGGTTGTCCTTAGGAATGTGTACATTCTGTTTTAGTAGTTTAGAACTGGACTTCATTTTACAATCTTGAAACTTCTTATTCGACATGTATTGAGTAAAACTAAATGTTAAGGATGGTTTAATGTGATACAAATAGAAATTTTAAATATTTGTAAAACAATATCCAATTTTATAGAGCTGCTTTTCTTTTTATGTGAGCAAATAAATATAAATTGTAATCATTTTCTTTGAATCTGGAAAACTAGCTGTGTTTATACTTTTAAGGTAATTATACATATCATGATATTTGTTACTTTGTACCCAGTAGTATAATTCAATATCTGTATATCCTATCCCCTTTAGAACATTGAGGGCAGCATGTAACTGATTAACTTATGTACACATGGCTACTTCCTCTAATACTATTTTATTTATATTGAAAGTTTTTTTTTCCTTTTCTACAGGAAAGGGATATAACTTTAAGACATCTTTTGACCATGAGAAAAGATGAGTTTACAAAGGTAGTATTAATTTTAAAATTGTGGAGCTCTTTATTTTCTTTTTTGAAAATCCTAGGGCTATAGACTGAGTGATCTTTTGCTAAGTTCTTGATTAGATATGATTGTAGATAACTATATCTGAAATGTTCTCTTACAGTACTAAGTTTCTTTAAGAACATTTAAGGTCTCAAGAGTTGTTTTCTTCTTTAGATTTGGCCATGACATTTCAACTAAAACTTTGCTTCATTTCTAAATATAAATTAAATTTGCAAAACAGGTTACTTAGAAATAAGAGGTGTTTTTTATATATGTGGGTATAAACATGTTTTACCCAAATGCTGCCTTTTGTTTGGTTCTTATGATGATCAAGACCTGTTATTTTATCATCTGGTGTTATTAAGCAACAATTTGAAAATACTGTGGGAAATATGAAACATAACTTTAATGAATTGGACACCTAGAAAGTGATGATTTTTCTCAACACATGGGAACACATTGGCATGTACACACTGGAAACTTAAAATCATTAGTATCACTAAAAATCAAAATAAGCATACTAATTCACTAAATCTTGGGTAGAAAATTTAGTTAATACTAAGGGTGGAATACATACAAAAAGGAGATCTCCCTTAATCACTGATAATTTAAATGATATTTTGAATGAAAACTTGTATTACTGTGGTTTTTCAGAAAGTCTATATATGAAAATCTAGTCATTTATTTTTATAATCTGTCACAACTGTTATTTATGTATTGTAAAAAATTACTTAAAGTTACTACATATCTAAATATTTTAATGATGTAAGCTTCTTAGTCACAGTTACAAACAAATCATATATTTTTTAGTCTTATTTCTTCAATATGTACCTTTTTTCAAGATGTGAAGTAATCAAGTATAAAATTTCTTTAGTAATTTTGAATATTATTCAAATATGACTATCTTATTGTACCTTGAAATTATTTCTATTTAGAATGGAATTACCGATAGAGACCAGCAGAAAATTCTGGCTGCTCTTAAAGAACTAGATGTAGAAGAGATAAAATTTGGAGAATTACCTGAAGTGGCAAAGTTGGAAATCAGGTAAAATTAACTTACTGGTTTACATTAATATTGTTTAAAGCACACTGTTCTTTTTTCATTTAATTTTGATAATGTCTCAGTTATTTTACTTGACGCCATCATCTCCCCAGGGAACCAGTTCATATTGTAATACCATATTCTAAAATGAGAGCTACTTTCTAAAGTCAACTTTGAAAAAGTTAATTTACCAAGAAGTAAAACAATGCCTCTTCATATTAACTCACATAAAAACATGTTTTATTTTTAATTGCATTTTGTTAAATGAACTATATAAGAGATTCCACATTTTTCATAGTATAACTCTTACCCTCTTTAAATCATTTTAAGTATCAAATTGAAAATTCAAAGTAGTGATATTTTTACTGAGGGCAATAAGAAAGTGTTTCTCATGTAACTCAGCTCTGTCTTCGGCTTTATTCTGTAAGAAATTGTGTTACCAATATACAAAGTTCATTTTCAATATTGTAAACTTGTCAAGTATGACTATTAGTAATATTATATCATTTAAAATCTATTTTGAAAAGAACTTTTTATTTTCTGATATCATGGAGCAGTAAAGACTTCTAAGTTTTTATTTGAAGTGACTATAGGGTCACAGGAAATTTTACAGGAGTATATACCAGGAGGTCCCATGCACCCTTCACCCAGTCTCACCCAATGTTAATATCTTGCTTAACAAAATATTACAATATCAAAATATCAGAACCAGAAAACTGATATTGGTACAGTCCACATAGCTCATTCATATTTCATCATTTATACATGTACTCATTTGTTTGTATGTGTATATTTCTATGCAGTTTTATTACATATTGTAGCTTCATGTAAACAGTGTCACAGTTACTGCAAGGTTTCTTCATACTACCCCTTTATAGCTATGCAGCTCCTTCCCCTCATCCCTAACTGCTAGCAATGAATAATTCGTTGTGTTTTTCTTAATTTTATTTATTTATTTATTTATTTATTTTCAGAGAGAGGGGAAGGGAGGGAGAAAGAGAAGGAGAGAAGCATCAATGTGTGGTTGCCTCTCATGCACCCCCAGCTGGGGTCTTGGCCCACAACCCGGGCATGTGCCCTGACTGGGAATTGAACCAGTGACCCTTTGTTTTACAGGCTGGTGCTCAATCCACTGAGCCACAGCAGCTAGGGCTTTTATCTATTTTGTTGTAATTTAATGAATGTCATATAAATGGAATCATACAGGATGTATTTGTTACTGGCTCTTTTCAGTCAGTCTAATTTCCTTGAGGTTCATTGAAGTTGTATTCTACAAAGTATAAGACTTACAAATGCAGCAGTACCATCACTAGGTAGCCTGCCTAAAGCTAACATTGCATCTATGGTAAACATTAAACACATAAAATATAGATTTTCACAATATTTTAAAATTTAGAGAAGTCTTCCAGGATATAATTTAGATGATCCAGATTTTTTAGAAAACTTTATTGCAAAGTTCAGTTATTTCCCTTTCTCTTAATATATCTGCTTATAGCAAGATGATCTGTTTTCAAAATAATGCCTCATAATTGTTTTGAAATAACATTAGCTCTTAAATATTTGAATACATTCTAAAGATTTCTGTTGCGAGGGCTTAAAATCAGCAAACCTTGATTACTTTGTTCATTTTCTTGTTTTACTGCTTCTATGCAGTAATATTCTAAGTTTCACATGCTGACTTAGAAATTAAATGTTTTAATATAACTTAATTGTATGATGGCAGAATTGCCTGTATGAATTTTTTGGTGTGTGGATTTAATACATTTAAAGAATGTGTAGAATCCTGAATGCTTCACTTATTAAAACTGCTGAATTTTTTAAAAAGTAAAACTGGCAGACATATATTTCAGGAATTTGACCCTGTTATTAAATCATAGACTTTGTTTACATGCTGTTATGGAAAAGGTTTTACTTCCCATTTGTTCAAAGTCATTCTTTAAAGAAGAAATTAGTCATTAAGTCATAAGAAAACTAACAGCAAGAAAAGTTGAACTGATTGATTATAATCTTCTGGTAATGTGATTTTGACAATTTAGCTACTGATTTATTCTTAAGATACTTTTCTTCTATGTGTTAAATTCTCTAAAATAGTCTCTACAGAACCACATGCACTGTACATTTACTTTTTTACTACATTTGGCCTTAGTATGTTTATAGGTTTATAGAATGCAATTTACAAGAATTAACAACCATTCTATTACTACTTTGAGATATTTTATACATCAATAGTAGTTTTCATTTGTGTCTTGACATTTTCAACAGTTTCTGCCCAGACTTTTTCTCTGAACCTATCTGACATCAACTGGAATGTTTCAAAGGCATCTCAGAATTATGTCCATTAAGGAAACTCTCCTCCAAAAGAAAAAGTCTGTATAGATAACAAAACTTTATGTAAAAATATTGTTCACATCTATTGTTTATAAACATTCTAAAACTAGAAACTAAATATTTAACATTAGAGAAATTATTGAATTCTATTGCATCAATATAATTATTGTCATTAAAATTATTTTGAGACTTAATATCATGAGAAAATACTCACAATAAATAAAAAGGCACAATATAAAATAGAGTATGAGATATAATGCCAGTTGTGTATGTGCATAAGAAAAATACTGGAAGAAAATATGTAGTATAAGAAAACATTCTGAAAGAATGTATATCAGTCATTATCTTTGGATGATAAGAGTATTGGTAATTTTAACTTTTTAAGATATTCTATAATGAAAACACAGTACATTTATTTGGAATGCCTTTATTTAAAATAAAGTTTTATCCTATTACTTGACTTCACATTTTTAAAATATGGCCTGTTGTTTCAGTCACTTTATACTATGTTATGCTGTAGTATCAAATAGCTTCTAAATTTAAATGAGTAGTAGTAACAAAGTTTATTTCTTAATCGCCTGTATGATGTGTCAGTTGGCAGTGGCTCTCCCTCTTGTTATTATTCTGAGAACAAGCTAGAGAAACAGCTCCAACCAAGACATGCTGCTCTTGTATCAAAAGGAAAAGAGAGGGATACTCTTAAGGTCCCTCTCCTTAAGAGGGACTTCTGGCAGAAGCAATCAGTCACTCTTAAAGCTTCTGTACAAGACAGATACTTTCAGTCATATTTTATTTGCCAAAGCAAGTCACATGGCTAACCATATGTCACTGGGGCATGAAGTATTATTTTCTAGCAGAGAGAGCCCTTATAGTGTTTAGCTAAGTAGAACCTACATGATAATTTCATCAAGTAGTACAGGTTGTCATACCTATGCCATACCTGCATATTTTTTATTCTTTCAATAGGTACTAAATTATAATTGTTGCCAGGTAAGTGCATATAGGGGGAATCCTCTACAGCTCTGGGGTGGGGGTGGGCAGTCATTAACATAAGGTACCATGAATCACTATAAAGTTGTGATTTTTAAAACTTATCCCTATTGTCCGTATTCAGTAGCTCTGAACTTCATACATCACAAGAATGATACGTTCTCCTTTTATTTATTAAGACTATAGTTTTGTTCATAATATTACTTGCTTGTTTGAACTGAGTTCTTACCATTCTTTCTTCTGAATAAGAACTGATAAGTTTCTGTTCCATATATATGTGTAAAGGGCCTATCTAGAATTATATAACTGCTCTCAGTTTATTTTTTTTAAATCTTCACCTGAAGATATGTTTATTAATTTTAGAGAGAGAGGAAGGAAGAGAGAAAGAAACATCACTGTGAGAAACATTGATCAGTTGCCTCCCATATGCATCCTGACCAGGGATCTAACACACAACCTAGGTATTTGCCTTGACCGGGATCAAACCCACAACCTTTTTGGTGTATGGGACAGCACTCCAACCAAATGTGCCACCTGGTCAGGGCTCACTTGATATTTTGAATGACAGTTCTCAATGGATCTTAATTTCCTTGAGCTCATTAAATAAAAAATACACAGGATATTAATGAATTACTCTTTGAGTAATTATTCATTCTTTTCATTGATAATAAATAAAATTTGAGTATTTAAAGAGCATTAATATACCTTATCTAAATATTACATGGAAACAGAATTGATGTAAGTAATGACTACTGTTTTTTGAGTAAAGATCAGAAAGAAAATGAAATGAAGAATTATATTTGTTTTGAAAATGCCTTTATAAATACTACTTTTGCTAAATAGGATAAGATCTTATTTAAATTTAAACTTTAATTGGCTTTTATTATTTTAATTTGCTTTTATAAAGCAGCCATCAGACATTTTTGATTGTTGGTGACTTGATTACATATAGTATGTTCGTGAAGTTTAAAAATATTTTATTAATTTTTATGCTTCGATTACAGTTTATATTTAATATTATTTTATATTAGTTTAAGGTATAGAGCATAACAGATAGACAATCATGTACTTTACAAATGTTCCCCCGATATTTCCAATACACACCTGGCAGCATACATTGTTACTATAATATTATCGACTATATTTTCTGTGCTGTACTGTATATCACCATGACTCTTTTGAAACTACCAGTCTGTACTTCTTAATTCCTTCAACTTTTCATTCAGTTCCCCAACCTCCCTCCACTCTGGCAACCATCAATCTGTTCTCTGAACCTGAGTCTATTTCTGTTCTGTTTTTGTTGATTTATATTGTTCTTAAGATTTCACACATAAGTAAAATCATGTGGTATTTGTATTTCTCTGACTGACTTAAAATAATGCCCTCTAGCTACATCCATGCTGTCAGAAATTTTAAGATTTCCTTCTTTTTTATGGCAGATTAATATTCTGTTGTATATACATACCACATCTTTTTTATTCATTGATGGGCACTAGTGTTGCCCTGTAGCTTAGCTATTGTAAATATTGCTGCAGTGAACATAGAAGTGTATGTACTGCATTCTTTTAAATTCATGTTTTGGGCTTCTTCCAATAACATATGCAGAAGTGAAATTGCTGGGTCATAAAGCAGTTCCATTTTTAATTTTGGGGGGGAACCTCCATACTGCTTTCCCCAGTAGCTGCACCAGTCTTCATTCCCACCAACAGTGCACTAGGGTTCCCTTTTCTTCACATCCTCACCAGCATTTGTTGTTTGTTGATTTATTGATAATAGCCATTCTGACTAGTGTGAGGTACTATCTCATTGTGGTTTTAATTTGCATTTCTCTGGTGATTAGTGACATTGAGCATCTTTGAATATGTCTATTGGTCATTTGTATGACCTCTTTGGGGAAGTATCTATTCCAGCCCTTTGCTCATTTTTTAATTGGATTTTTTGTTCTTTTAATGTTGAGTTTTTTAAGTTCTTTATAAATTTTGGATATTAAACCCTTACTAGATGTATCAGAAAATGTCCCATTAGTGGGTTGTCTGTTTCTTTTGTTGATGATTTCCTTTGCCAAAGCATTCTATAGATTCCACAATTCCTATCAAGATATCAATAACATATTTCACAGAACTATTTCAAAAATTTATATGGAACCACAAAAAGCTCCACATAGCAACAGTGTTCCTGAGAAAGTAGACAGAGTTGGAGGAATCACCCTACCTAATACCAAACTACAATGTAAGGCCATAGTAATCAAAACAGCAGGTAATGGCATAGAAACAGACACACAGATCAATGGAACAGAACAGAGATCCCAAAATAAACCCATACTTTATAGTCAATTAATATTCAACAAAGGAAGCAAACACATTCAGTGGACTAAAGATAGTTTATTCAATAAATGGTGTTGGGAAAATTGGACAGATATGTGCAGAAAAATGAAACTAGACCACCCTCTTATGACACACAAGAATAAATTCAAAATGGATTAAAGACTTACATTTTAGACTGAAACCATTAAAATCCTAGAAGAAAACACAGGCAGTAAAATTTAGGACATTGCTCATAGCAATATTTTTTCTGATACATCTCCTCAAGCAAAGGAAGCAAAAGAAGAAGTAAACAAATGGAACTATACAAACTAGTTTTATTTTTTTGTATGTTATCTGTCTAATTTTCCCAACACTATTTATTGAATAGACTGTCTTTATCCCATTGTATTTTTCTGCCTTTTTTGTCAAATATTAATTGACCATATAGGTATAGGTTCTCTATTCTATTCCATTGATGTCTGTATCTCTTTTTATGCCAGTAACGTGATGGTTTGATTATTATGGCTTTGTAGTGTGGTTTGATGTTAGGTAGTGTGATTCCCACAACTTTATTCTTCTTTCTCAATATTTCTATGGCTATTCAGGGTCTTTGTGGTACCATATAAATTTTAGGGTTATTTATTATAGTTCTGTGAAATATTCCATTGGTATCTTGATAAGAATTGTGTTGAATCTATAGATTGTTTTGGGTAGCATGAACATTTTAACAATTCTAATTCTTCCTATCCATAAGCATAGTATATGCTTTCATTTATTTGTAGCTCCTTCAGTTTCTTTCTTCAGTATTTTATAATCTTCAGAGTACAGGTCTTTTACTTTCTTGGTTAAATTTATTCTTAGGTATTTTATTTAATTTTTTGATACAGTTGTAAATGGGATTGTTTTCTCAGTTTCCCTTTCTGATAGTTCATTATTAGTGTATAAAAACAACTGATTCCTGAATATTTGTTGTGTATCCTGATACTTTACTTAATTTTATTTATCAGTTGTATAGTTATTTGGTGAAATCTTTAGGGCTCTTTACAATATACAGTATATAGTATACTCTATATACTATACAGTATATACATTTTCTGCAAATAAGGACAGTTTTACTTCTTCCTTTCCCATTTGGATGCCTTTTATTTCTTCTTCTTGTCTGATTGCTGTGGCTAGGACTTCCAGTACTATAGGAGTAGTGAAAGTGGACATCCCTTTCTTTTTTCTGATCTTAGGGAAATGCCTTTAGTTTCCCTCCATTGAGTGTGCTGTTAGCTGTGGGTTTGTCATATATGATCTTTATTATGTTGATGTTTGTGTTCCATCTATTCCCATCTTGCTGAGACTTTTTATCGTGAATAGTAGTCAATTTTGTCAAATGGTTTTTCCTTATCTATTGATATGATCACATGATTTTTATCCTTCATTTTCTTTATGTGGTGCATCACAGAAATTGATTTGGATATTGTACCAGCCTAAGTCTCACTGTATCATAGTATATGATTTTTTAATGTATTGCTAGATCCATTTTGCATCTTTTTCATCAGGGATGTTGGTCTATAATTTTTTTCCATTGTACTATTTACTGGCTTTGGAATTAGTATAATACTGACCTTGTAAAATGAGTTTGGCAGTCTTTGCTGTTCTTGAATTTTTTGGCATAGTTTGAGGAGGATAGGTGTTGGTTCTTCTTTTTTTTATGCTGCAATACTTTATCCTTATTAAATATTTATATCTCAGATATTTTAAAAATCATTTTATTGTTGTTCAAGTACAGTTGTCTGCATTTACCCCCCACCATTCCCCACCACAACCCCAGCCATCCTCACCTTCCTACCCTGATTCCACGCCCCCTTGGTTTTGTCCATGTGTCCTTTATAGTTGTTCCTGAAAACCCTTTTCCCCCCATTATCCCCTCCCACCTCCCCTCTGGTTACTTTCAGATTGTTATTAATTTAAATGTCTGTGGTTACATTTTGCTTGCTTGTTTGTTTTGTTTATCAGGTTCCACTTACAGGTGAGATCATATAGTATTTGTCTTTCACTTCCTAACTTATTTCACTTAACATAATGCTCTCCAGTTCCATCCATGTTGTCTCAAAGGGTAGGAGCTCCTTATTTCTCTCTGCTGCATAGTATTCCATTGTGTAAATGTACCATAGTTTTTTGATCCATTCATTTACTGCTGGGAACTTAGGTTGCTTTGAGCTCTAGGCTATTGGTTCTGCTTGAAAGTTTGGTAAAATTCACCTGTGAAGCCCAGGGCTTTTGTTTTGTGGAAGTTTATGTTTACTGCTTTAATTTCATTATTTGCAGTTAGCCTGTTCAGATTTTCTGTTTCTTCTTGATTGAGTTTGGGGAAATTATATATTACTAGAAATTTATCCATTTCTTTGAGACTGTCCAATTTCTTGTCTTATACTTGTTTGTAACATTTTCTTATAATCCTTTGTGTTTCTGAGGTGTCAGCTGTTACTTCTCTTTCTTTTCTTAATGTTATTTATTTTAGTCCTCTCTTTTTCTTGATAAGTCTAGTTGAAAGTTTACCTATCTTATTTATCTTTTCAAAAAAATACAGCTCTTAGTTTCATTGATCTCCTGTATTGTTTTTCTTACTCTATTTGTATATTTCTGCTCTAATTGTTATTATTTCCTTTTTCTACTCACTTTGAGCTTTGTTGTTTTTTTCCTAGTTCCTTTGACTGTAAGATTAGATTGTTTATTTAATATTTTTCTTGTTTCTTGAGGTAGGTCTGTAATGATGAGTTTCGCTCTTGGGAATGCTCTTGCTGTGTGCTATAGATTTTTGGATTGTTGTATTTTCATTTTCAGACTCAGTTTGTCTCAAGGTAACTTTTGATTTCTTCCTTGATATTATTGTTAACCCATTCATTGTTTAGTACATGTTATTTAGATTCCATGTCTTTGTGTGTTATTCAGTTTTTTCTTGTTACTGATTTCTAGTTTCATACCATTGAAGTTAGATATGCTTGATATGATTTCAGTCTTCTTAAATTTATTGAGACTAATTTTGCGCCCTAACGTGGTCTATCTTAGAAAATATTCTTCCACATGACCTTGAAAAGTATGTATATCCTGCTGGTTTGGGATGAAATGCTCTGAAGATATCAATTAAATCCATCTAATCAAGTGTGTTATTTTGCCCATAAAGTTTAAAGTACTCTATATAAACTGTTTTTCAATCTAACAGTTAAGAATAAAAGACTTATTTTAAATTAAAATACTATGTAAATTTTAGCAATGTGTCTTGGAGAAAAGTTTGCTGTTAAGTTTCATTGGTAGCAGACCATGCTTGCTTTTTATAACCTTTTTTTTCCCCTAGAAACAGCATGAATGAAACTTTGTATAGTGTATAGTAACTTCTACCTTATAGGAATTTTTTTGGACTCAGAAGTACCTTTTGGTCCCATAGTGGTAGTTTTTGTGTACATTTTTATTAGAGTAGATACTGCTAAATAACTACAGAAAAGTACTTGTCACCTCTTGATATTAATAATAATTTTTCTCATTCCACTAGAAGGTGACATCTTACTTTATTGTAATCCCATATTTATCGTGCATTTAAATTTTATTTTCTCATTTTCTTTGAATTATCTATTCATAGCCATGGTACAATTTTGTATTAGGTTGTAATAATTTTTCTCATTCCACTAGAAGGTGACATCTTACTTTATTGTAATCCCATATTTATCGTACATTTAAATTTTATTTTCTCATTTTCTTTGAATTATCCATTCATAGCCATGGTACAATTTTGTATTAGGTTGTGTAGGTTTCTGTGTAGTTTTTATAAATTGGTTTCTGTCACTGAAACAAATCTAATCACACTGTCTCTTCATTGCCAGAATCAGTGGATTAATCTTAATTATTTAACATGCTTGACCTTTTCCTCATTCTTGAATTCATACCCTTCATTGCCTTTCATAATAGACCTTAATTCCTGATTTTCCTCTTTTCAGGCTACTTCTCTTTTGATAGCTTTTTTCTTCTACTCCTGTCAGTTTGCCCCTCTTCACAATAAGTATTATTTTTCTTTTATATCTTCTCCATGATCATAATTTTGATTCCTATTGGTGACAAAATTACAGATGCCTCTAATACTACTGTGCTTTCATTCAAAATTGAAGGAAAGACTGAATTTCTATTAGAGATTAGTGAACATAAAGATGTAATTTTTTCTAAGTGTACCAGCTCCCTGAGTTCTATCTAGCCTTATGAATTTGTGGATTTTAGGGTAAGTACCCCTACAAGACTGACATTTTCTATTGCTTACTGGTCATTTCCACCTACATACATCATATCATTGACATTATCATCATAATTAAGTTTATTTGAATGCCACCTATATACTAGACAAAATGTTAGGTGCTTTTCATACATTATGCATATATCCTCCAGTCTTCCTTACTGTCGTATTGTCTCAATTTCAGAGATATGGAAACATTTAGCTAAAAATCAGGCTTGCCCAAGAACATGAATGTGGAAGCTGAATTCAGATCCAGGTCTTCCTGACTCTAGAGTCTTTGTTCTTAATTATTATGTCCCTAGGCTCTTCCTTTTCATTTATGTGTAACACATCACCAAGTTCTTCAGCTTATTTTTCAAAATGTTTTTTTTTAAGATTTTATTTATTTATTTTTAGAGAGGGAAAGGAGGGAGATAGAGAGAGAGAAACATCAATGTGCGGTTGCTGGGGGTTGTGGCCTGCAACCCAGACATATACCCTGGCTGGGAATTGAACCTGCAACACTTTGGTTCGCAGCCTGTGCTCAATCCACTGAGCTATGCCAGCCAGGGCTTCAAAATGTTTCTTAAACCAACATTCTACTCCTTCCCCCAAACTAGCACTGCCAGATACTTAGTTCAAGCTTTTCTTTATCATATCTTAAATCAGCGATTTTCAACCATTTCCATCTCATAGTACACATAAAGTAATTACTAAAATTCTGCAGCATACCAAAAATATGTTTTTCCAATCTTACAAAAAGTAGTTATAATTTTGATTTATTTGCACTAGATGACTGTTGTGTTGATGTCATGTTTTTTATTTGACAATCTAAGAGAAAAGAGATGAGTGTCCCTGACTAAATAGTCAGGTATTACATGTTTTAAAAATTCTTGCTACATACTGGTTGAAAATTGCTTATCTCTGTCTTAGATGGATGTTTCCATTAGTCTCCTAATTATCTTTCCTACTTTCACTTTTGTGTTCCTTTAATCCATACCACTCCTCAAATAAGCTTTCTTATACAAAAATCTGTTATTCTACTTTTCTGTTTAAACCTCTATAATAACTTTACATTATCAAAAAGATAAAATTTAGTTCCATAGCATGTCACAAAAGCTCCTTAAATAAATGGTATGTCAATCCTCCTTTCTTACTACTTTGCTATAATTTTGCTTTAGTTATATCTTGGTGACCTCTTGCTTCCATACTTTTGAACCTATTATTCTCTCCATCCAGAATTCTTTCTCTTCCTTAACTATCTAGCAAAATTATTCTAAAACTCCAGACTCAGATCCTAAGTTATCATCTCTATGAAGCACTATGAATCCCTAGTCCCATTATATTAAATAAACTAATTATTTCTGACTTTTTGATGCCTCAACTATAAACTTAGGTTATCAACATCAATCTTAAAGGATTTGTCAGGAGGAATTAAATGTAAAATAACTAGTGCACTGTCTTTTGAGGGATTGAACAAAAAATGAAAAAGAGAAGAACTCATGAACACAGACAACAGTGATGATTGCAGGGGGGAAAGGAGATGGATGGAGGTGGAAGAGGGTATAGGGGGATAAATGGTGATGAAAACATAAATTAAAAAGTACTCAAAATCAGTACTTTTATATTGTTTCCTCATATGGCTCAAAATCAGTACTTTTATATTCTTTCCTCATATGGCTCTGTGAATAATGGTGTTACAATACAATTGTGTGTTTGCACCACATTCCCAACTTGGAGATGCTCAAGATCAGAAGTTTTGTTTACTTTGTATACTCAATGTCTATTTCAGATGCTGATGCCCATTAGCTATTCTATAAATACATTTTAGAGAACCTAATAAATGTTATGAGTACACATTGAGTAGCCCAGTAGAATGAAGTAAATGGTTCCTATGAGTGATTTCTGTTTGTTTCTTCTCTTTAAGTGGTGATGAGTTCCTCAACTTTCTTCTGAAACTGAACAAACAATGTGGCCATTTAATAACAGCAGTACAGAATATCATTACTGAGCTGCCTGTAAATTCTCACAAGGTATTGTACAAAAGTTCCTAAGTGAAGAAAAATATGAATGCTAAAGAATATTCTAGATAGTCAGTGATAATTCAGTAAACAATAGTGATCTGGTAAAATTATATTTTTCTTTACAAAATTGTATAATGTTTAAATAAGTAAATATGTTTAATATCATTCCTTTGCATACTAATTAATTTTAAAAAATGTCTTCTCACCCTCAATAAAGGAAAGTCAGACTAAAAATTAGTCTGATCAGTGTATTGAACTTACCATTTGTTCTTAAGGGAAATTGTTTAAAATAAAAAGTGACAGGAACCCCAAGTGAAAGTTGAAACAAACCAGAGGGTTGAATGTTATTAAAAGCCCTATCAATAGAAGGTTTTTTAATAAAGAAAATTTTATTTTGGTTTTTAAATCATTTTTTATATTTCAATTACATTTGACATACATTATTTTATTAGTTTCAGGTGTACACCCCAGTGATTAGACATTGCATAACCTACTAAGTCATCATCTATATAAATCTCACACCCATCTGACACCATACATAGTTATCACAATATTATTGACTATAATTCCTATTCTGTACTTTACATCCCCATGACTATTCTGTAGCAACCAGTTTATACTTCTTAATCTCCTCACCATGTTACCATAGCCCCAACACCCATTCCATCTGGCAATTGACAAAATATTCTCTGTGTCTATGAGTCTGTTTCTGTTCTGCATATTCATTTTTTTTAGATTCATTTGTTGATAGGTATATATTTATCACCATTTCATTGTTCATATTTTTATTTTTTTTCTTCTTAAAGAAGACTCAAACATTTCATTGATGATGGTTTGGGGGTGATGAACTCTAGCTTTTTCTTGTCTGGGAAGATCTTTATCTGTCCTTCAATTTTAAACAGTAGCTTTGCTGTGTTGAGTAATCTTGATTTTAGGTCCTTGCTTTTTATCACTTTGGATATTTTTTGCCAGTCCCTTCTAACCTGCAAAGTTTTTGTTGAGAAATTAGCTGACAGTTTTATGGGATCTCCCTTGTAGGTAACTAACTGCTTTTGTCTTGCTGGTTTTCAGCTTCTCTCTTTATCTTCATCTTTAACCTTTGAAATTTTAATTATGATGTGTCTTAATGTGGGCCTTTTGGGGTTCATCTTGTTTGGGATTCTCTGCAGTTCCTAGACTTGTATGTCTGTTTTCTTCACCAAGTTAGGGAAGTTTTCTGTCATTATTTTTCAAATAAGTTTTCAATTTCTTGCTGTCTCTCCTCCTTCCTAGACCCCTATGATGTGAATGTTGGTATGCTTGTAGTGTCCCAAAGTCTTACACTGTCCCCCATTTTTTGGATTACTTTTTCTTTTGTTGTTCTGATTGGGTGTTTCTTGCTTTCTTGTATTCTGAATTGCTGATTTGATTCTTGGCTTCATCTACTACTCTACTGTTGGATCCCTTCAAATTATTCTTCATTTCAATTAGTGTATCCTTTATATCTGACTGGTCTTTTTTTTATGTTGTTGAAGCCTTCACTGAGTTCATTGAGCATTCTTATAAACCAGTGTTTTGATCTCTGCGTCTATTAGATTGCTTGTCTCCATTTTGTTTAGTTCTTTCTCTGGAGTTTTGTTCTGTTCTTTTGTTTGGGATATGGTTCTTTGTCTCCTTGTCTTTGTAGCCTCCCTGTGTTTGTTTCTATGTATTAAGTAGAGCTGCTATGTTTCCAAGGCTTGGTAGCATGGCTCAACATATTAGGTGTTCCATTGGATCCAGTGGCACAGCCTTCCCCATCACCCAAGCTGGGTACTCAAGTTGTATCCCCTGTGTGGGCTGTGTACACTTTTCTCTTATAGCTGAGCCTTTATTGCTGTTGGCATGTTAATGAGAGGAATTTACCCCCAGGTAAATCAGTTGCAAGAACAGGTTGCAACCACTGACCACTAGCCACCATAGAGAATCAGCTGACAGGGGCTCACCCCACAGAGCAGGATTGACTTCAGCAAGGCTCTGGTGCCTGCTGAGTCCACCCCTGGAGCATGTCGCCTGCGGAGGTTGTAGGGTGGTGGTGCTTTGATGTGGTCCGAAGCTGTCCCTAGGTATGCTAGTTCTGAGGACTCCTGGGAAGTGCAGGCCAAGGTCAGTCACTGCCTGTGTCTGGTCTGGGCCACCCACAATGAGCTGCAAAGCAATCTGCAGATGGCTGCTACTTGTGCTGGATTTGGAGATGCCCAGGTGAGGCCAGGCAGTCAACCAAGACCAGCTAATGCTAGTACTAGGCCCAGGGCCTCTTAGGGAGAGGTACAGGTGTGCTGAGGCCAGATGCTACTTGTTTGAGAGATTTTAGGACAGTCTGAAGCATGAGCCAAGACAGGGTATTCATATGGAAAAGCCACTGTATACAGTGTGGATTCCCACTTGGGTGGGCCCCAAATTTAGGTGGGGCAGGGCCTCAAGGAATCACTGGGGCAGGGCAAACAGTGTTAGCCAGGTTGATGGAGTCTCAGATATGGCACCTTGCTTGCCTCTGTGTGAAGGAAAGATTATTAAAGGAACAGTGGCCTCTACCAGCACTTCCTCTGGGAGAAAGCTGACCCTACAGTTCTTGTCCTGATGCCAGACAGTTCAGTTCGTCATACATCTCTGGTACCTTTCAAGCTGCTGCCCCAGCACTGGAGCTCAAAGGTAGTATGTCTGAGTAAGTCTGTAAATGGACTGTTTAGAAGGACTACCTGGGGCTCCAGAATCCCTCTGTTTCTCTAAGCCTCAATCTCTACTGGTTTTTACAGCCGGAACCCTGGGCTGGGGGCCTGGTTTGAGGTAGGATGCCTTGCTCTCAGGAGGGACCTCTGCAGCTTTTTGTCCACCTGAAGTGGGTATGGAACCAGCAATCCTTCCTGATTTTTGTCCACCTGAAGTGGTTATGGAACCAGCTGGTTCTGCATCTCCACCTCTCCTGCCAGTTTCAATGTGACTTCTTTAATTCCCAAGTTGTAGGACTTCCGTTCTGCCAGATTTCAGGTGGCCATGAATGATGGTTATTTTGTAGGTTAGTTGTAATTTTGATGTGGGAGGAGGGCAGAAGTTGTAATTAGAGAAAATGTAAGTAATTCGTAAATGCAAACTTATTTTGGAGAGTTTTTCATGTGATTTGGCTTTAGCTATTTGTTTATAGTGAACAAAAATTTAATGTACTTGTTTTCCTGTGATTTTTATGTAACACTGACATGGGAATCATGTCATTCTTAAACTTTTATGAATTTATTTTTTGCTATAATTATTACTAATGTTGGTTTCCAATATTAGTTATAAAGTTATATAACGTAAAGTTATATATATATACTATATATATTTAGTAAGTGCATTCAGGAAACTGATTTGACTATTTATGTAAATTTACTGACTTCGTTTTGGTGTCAGGATTTATCCTGAACAAAAAATGCTTTTTAGTTAAATAATTTAATGTCTAATTTTTGTGTACTTAAAGTTTGAAAGTTGTTTCCCATTCTTTAAATTGTAACTTTTGAAAATTTTAACAGATAGTACTTGAATGGGCTTCTCCCCGGAGTTTTACTTCAGTTTGTGAGGAACTGGTTAGTAGTGTTGAAGATTTGAGTGAAGAGGTCTGCAAACTAAAAGACTTAATTCAGAAGGTATGTATTTAACATCAAAAGGGGGGAAATGATTTGCAGCCTAGTGTATTAGACAATGAAGTAATTCTGACAAGAGCAACTTAAGCTCCCACTAAACTATTGGAAAGAGGACAGTTTCCAGTGGAAGAAATATACATAGCAAATAAACTGTCAGTTGTCAAAGAAATGCATGTGAGAAGAACAATGATATATCATTTTCATCTTTTATGTTAGCAGGGATAAATGTATCTCTACCCATCTCTGATTAGAGTTCACCAAATTGATATTCTCCCATGAGACAACTGTCACAACCCCTTTCAGAAACAGTTTGACAGGGTCTGCCAAGAACCATAAAAATATTTGTATCTTTCAATAGTAGTTAAATGATTTCAAAATTGTATGTACCATAAATATCCTATACTAGCAAAATGACTAAATAAATTATGGTACCCTTTTTTTACTATAATGATATGCAGCCAGATGAGAAAATAATGAAAATCAACTATCAACTTGTTTAAAGATACTAAGTTATATTTGTAGGTTTTACCTTGTAAATGTGCTGGTAAAATACTACCAAAATGAAAGTTTATTAGCTGTGTTAATGAGGTAGGATTATGGATAAAATATCCTATTTTTTAAATTTTCTATAACCTCTTTTGTAATATAACTTTTTTAAAAAAGCATGGGCTTTTTAAATTCTTGTTTTCATATGCACATACAAGTATATATCTGGCTTCAAAGACAGGTGACTTTTTTCCCCTTTAAGAAAAGAAGGAGCTCCTACCCTTTGTGACAGCATGGATGGAACTAGAAAGCATTATGCTAAGCGAAATAAGCCAGGCAGTGAAAGACAAATACCATATGATCTCTCCTTTAACAGGAACCTAATCAACAAAAAAACAAATAAGCAAAATATAACGAAAGACACTGAAGTTGAGAACAGGCTGACAATGACCAGAGGGGAGCAGGAAGAGAATTTCAGGGGAAAAGGGGGTTTGCAGGAACAAGTATGAAGGACACATGGACAATAACGAGGGCGGTAGAAACAGGAGGGAGGTGAGGAGGGCTAGGGTGTGGACTGGGATGGGGGTAAAAGGCAGAAAACTATACTTGAACAATTAATAATAAACAAACAAACAAATAAATAAATAAATAAAAATAGGCTGTAACAAAATCTAAGGTCCTGAAATAAGGAACTCTTTTGAAGATAAGTAATAAAACGAAACCATGTTCACCTGACTGAAGAACTTACTTCTGAATTTTCTAAGAATATTTATAAATAAACTTAGTATACATAAAGTTTTTAAAATATATGATGTGAACATTAGATTATGCATTAAATTTTTATAGCATCAACCCACAAATTATTTAATATTTCATTCTTTTCAACAAAAAGTTTTCCTCAAAATAAATTTTATACATGTTCCAGGTAATTTTTCATTCTAGCTATTAACAGATATTCCAGTCAAAAGTAGTCTTTTTAAAAAGTGAGTAGAAGACTTCCGGCCAAGATGGAGGCATAGGAAGACATGCTGTGCCTCCTTGCACAACCAAAATAAGGACAAGAACAAAAAAAAACAACCAGTACTGACAGAAAATTGAACTGTATGGAAGTCTGACAACCAAGGAGTTAAAGTAGACACATTCATCCAGACCGGTAGGCGGGGCGGCTGGCAGACCCAGTGAGGCTGCATATTGTGGAGGGGTGCAAGGCAGCTGGTGGACTGGGCAGTCCCACATTCTCGAGCAGATAAACCAGGTGAGACTAGGGAGCCAGATGGACCACTCAACCCAGGGTGCCAGCGCAGGGAGATAAAGCCTCAAAACACTGATTGAAAACACCTGTGGGAGTTGAGGTTCTGGGAGAAACTCCCAGCCTCACAGGAGAGTTCATTGGACAGACCCACAGGATCCCAGGATATACACAAACCCACCCACAAGGGAATCAGCACCAGAAGGGCCCAATTTGCTTGTGGGAAGCAGAGGAGGTGACTGAAGCTGACAGAGAGTGGAGCATTGTTTCCTCTTGGCCAACACCCCTACATACAGCATCACAATCCAGCGACTGGGTTGTCCCGCCCTGGTAAAGACCTAAGGCTCCTCCCCTCATAAGTAACAGGTGGGCCAAGACTAAAAATATGGGCCAAATAAAACAGATAAAAGCTCCAGAAAGAATACAACTAAGTGATGAAGAAATAGCCAACCTATCAGATATACAGTTCAAAGCACTGGTAATCAGATGCTCACAGAATTGGTTGAATTTGGTTGCAAATTAGATGAAAAAAATGAAAGCTACATTAAGTGAAATAAAGGAAAATGTACAGGAAACCAATAGTGATGGGAAGGAAACTGGGACTCATATCAATGGAGTGGACCAGAAGAAAGACAGAAATATCCAATCATAAAAGAATGGAGAAACAATTCAAAAAAATGAGAAGAGGCTTAGGAACCTCCAGGACATCTTCAGACATTCCAACATCCAAATTATAGGGGTACCAGGAGGAGAAGAGGAAGAGAAACAAGTGGAAAAGTTACTTGAACAAATAATAAAGGAGAACTTCCCCAATCTGGTAAAGGAGATAGACTTCCAGGAAGTCCAAGAAGCCCAGAGAGTCCGAAAGAACTTGGACCCAAGAAGGAACACACCAAGGCACATCATAATTACATTACCCAAGGTCAAAGATAAGGAGAGAATCTTAAGAGCAGCAAGACTAAATGAGAGAGTAACCTACAAAGAAGCTCCCATCAGACTGTCAGCTGATTTTTCAAAAGAGATCTTACAGGCAAGAAGGGACTGGAAAGAAGTATTCTGAGTCATGAAAGGCAAGGACCTACATCCAAAGTTGCTCTATCCAGCAAAGCTTTCATTTAGAATGGAAGGGCAGATAAAGTGCTTCCCAGATAAGGTCAAGTTAAAAGAGTTCATCATCACCAAACTCTTATTATATCAAATGTTAAAGGGACTTATCTAGGAAAAGAAGATAAAAAACATGTACAGTAAAATGACAGCAAACTCAAAATTATTAACAACCACACCTAAAACAAAAATAAAAACAAACTAAGCAAACAACTAGAACAGGAAAAGAACCATAGAAATGGAGATCACATGGAGGGTTATCAACAGGGGAGTTGGGAGGAGCAGAGAGGGGAAAAGGTATAGAGAATAAGTAGCATAGATAGTATGTAGAAAATAGACAGGGGGAGGGTGAATAGTATGGGAAATGTAGAAGCCAAAAACTAGTAAGTATGACACATGGACATGAACTAAAGGGAGGGAATGTGGGTGGGAGAGGTTATGCAGGGTGGAGGGGAGTGAAGGGGGGAAATGGGACAACTGTAATAGCATGATCACTAAAATAAAATATGTTAAAAAATTAAAAAATAAAAAGTGAGTAGAAAATTGTGAAGCAAATTTTACCAGAAAAAATAGGGAAGTAAAGTTATTTCAAATGGAGCAAATTAACAATATATTTCAAAATTGTTGTAGATGATAGCTCCATTCCAGAGAAAGGTATCTTAGAAATTGTATTTCTCACATTTGTTCATTCAACAAACATGAGAGTGCTTCTGTATGTCAGGCAAATTAGGTTGCACAGGCTAGGGAGAGCCTGATTTGCTGAGAACATGAAAATTACAGCACTATTCATCTTCACTCCCAGCATCATGTAATAGCATTTAAGGAAAATGGTATTGATTTTACTTTGTATGGTATTTTTATATGGGATCAATGGTAAATTGGGAAGGATTTCTATAAAAATACTTTCTGCAAAGCATCAAGCTTTAAAGTTTAGTGTGGGGAATTCCCCAACATCTTTTCCTCAGATTGATAATTACTTAGTTTCTTCAAGATGAACTAAAAACACGTTGGGGGCAGGGTTGGAGGATTGAGATGAAACTAGATAGACCAGATTTTTCTTAAAGGAATGAAATTAAGAAACATTGCTTTAAGGGGTAATTTTCACTCTAAAACATAAATAATCGAATTAGATACCATATTTATTTTAATAATGTGTACTCTAAACAAAAATTTTAGCTTTCTTTAGCTAAATGGAAGGCCTTTTTCTGTGACCTTCTTTACCTGGAATCTGTACATTTCTCTATGAGGACTAGCCTTGAAAACACATTTATTGGCTTATAACAATAGCAGATACAGTTCTTTGGGATGGAAAGTATTAGTTTTGGAGCAAGCTAGTGCATTGTTTTTCTGGATTAGTCTTGCATAAATAGTAATCACCATAGGAGATTTGATTTTAAAAACTAGGAAGGCTTCCAGATTTGGAAATATGGTATTGTGCCTGTTTACTATATGATATTTCCAAGTTTACCAATAATAACTGAAGGGAATTTTTAAAAAGAACCATATGAGTTATCATAAGTATATGGAGGAGGTAACAGAGAGGGTGGAAGAGGTCAAGGCTGGACTTTAGCACCACATCACTCTCTTTCAGACCAACACACTGACAGGTCCCTGTCAGAAAGGGTCATTCTAAGTAATTGGTTATTAAAAGGAATGACTGTTTCAGGATTCAGTAAATGGAGCATCAGTGTCAAAAAGGAATCTGTTGCTGAATGAAGCCATTTGGAAGTTAGACCAAGAATACAGTATTAATGAGACTGAAGTCCATTTCTACTATAAATTTAAAATTAATTTTACAGGCTTTTTAAATTAAATATTTACACTGCAGATTTTAGAAGTAGTTGTACTTGCTAATGATGAAAGTATTTGTCACCACTCCAGCACAGGATGCTTCTAGTAAATATCACTCTATAAATGTGCCTAATTGTTTTTATCTTTCAAGGATCTTTTGGTTTCTGTTCATTCTCCCTCCTCTACTCTTGCTCAACAACTGCCTCCTCTCCCTCCCCCGCTCTCTTTCCCTCCACCCTTCCCCCCTTCCTCTCTTACACTGTCTCATGGGCATGCACACACACGAGTTGGGGGACCTTCTTTAGCAAGAAAGGCCTGTGTGTAGAAGTTAAGGAACTGACTGGGTCACGTACTTTCATTGCAGAAAAGTACTAGAAGAACGAATTAGGATTTTATTGATATTTATTCCTGCAACTATATTTAATAAAGGATTAAATTTCTAGTATTAGCATCAAATCTTAACAGATTTTGTTAAATTTTATATAGTGTAGGTATAAGAATGGCTAACTTTTTGTAAGAAATCTATTGATATTTAATACAGAAGGAAAAAGATTACATATGTCATTTCTTAGGTAGTCATAGAAACTTTAACATTATTTCATGATATTAATATATTATTAATAATGATAATTATATTTATTAAAATATAGTAACTATGGAGCAGTAGTTTTAATGTGAAGCTAATGATTTACTGTAGTGGAATCCTGGTGAAAGAAAGACTAGTTAAAGCATATGTGGTCACTTTAAGTCTTCCATAAGAACCTTGCATTGGCTATGTCTAAATCATGCATTAACATGGATATATTATATTTATTTTTTAAATCAAATATATTTCTCTTTTTAGTATACTGTTCATTAACTCTTTTTTTCTCATATAAAATATTAGTTGCAGAATGAAAGAGAAAATGATCCAACTCATATGCCATTAATAGAAGAAGTATCTACATGGAATAGTAGAATTTTGAAGAGGACAGCTTTTACAGTATGCGGATTTGGATTTCTTCTTTTCATTTGCAAGCTAACTTTCCAGAGAAAATAATCCTAATATTTGTTTTGAGTAATGTGTGTGTATTTTATTCAAATTACCTTAAAAATGTTACTTTTAACCATTTGTGGCCCAGTATAACTACATTCTTTGCCAATACTCCACGGGAAAAACTATGATAGCACAGAGCAGGAAGTTTTTCTTTAGAAAGTGGTTTGTCAGTTTGAGTTAAAATGTAATTTGTTATATTTTATGTTAATTTTGTAATTAAATTTATTGGGGTGACATTGGTTCCCAGGGTCATGTAGGTTCCGAGTGTACATTTCATGATGCATGATATGTATATTGTGTTGTTATTTTATGTTAATTTTGATCAAGCAGTAAGTTATAAGTGATTCATAAGTTTGATCCTATGACTCTAAACACATTCAAAATAAAAGCTACCTGATATTCTTTGATATTTTAAAAAGTGTGTTCATTTGTCACAATGGATCTTTCAAAATCTCCAGTGTTCCTTAATCAATAGCTTCCTTTTAGTCTTTATTTTTTCCTCTCATTACCATGTAATAAGGAATTTCTTACTTAGTTTTGTAGTTACGTAATATGAATTACTAACTTTGAAAGTATTCTATAGAATTTAAAAGATAAAAATAAAATGTAAAATTTTTGCATCATAGATTAAAAATCTAGAGAAAGCAGTTCCATTTTTAGTTTTCTGAGGAAATCCCATACTGTTTTCCATAGTGGCTGCACCAGATGCTGGGGTTCAGGTGAGTGGCAGGGGGGTGGGAAATGGAGACAACTGTACTTATACTTGAACAACAATAAAATATATATATATATATATATATATATATATATATATAAATCTAGAGAAAACACTTTAAATGTAAATTTGGAAAAAGAAGAAAATATATGTAATGTACTTAATGGGAACGTATGACATGTGCTGCATGTGACATTCTTGAGGATGTTATGAAAATGAATGGCATTTGGCATATAATTTCTCATATCAATCTAAATAATTAATAGTCAGTTTTTCTTTTTTCTCACAATCAGAATATTCAGATTTTAATGTATTTCATAGGGTAGGCCTAATTTAGTAGGAACTATAATAGTTAAATCTTGCTTGACTTAATACCATACTTAGAAAAGATGCTGTTGATTTACAATCACAGAAAGGTAAACATCAAGCAAAGGGAAAAAATTGTGCAAAGAAATAGCAAACAGTGTAAGGAACTATGATTAGTAGCCATTTCTGCTCTTGGTTATATCAAAGCAGGAAGACGTGAATCATCATTCTGTTTCTGAGAATATATTCAACCATATTTCATTGTAAAGAATTGGTACTTGACATTTTAATCTAAGTGCCATAGCAAGACATATTTTTTTTTCTGATATTCCTCATGTAAATAGATTCAAGTCTTAGTACTAAACTGGAGTATGAATAGAATAGTTACTTCTTTTAACACATATTTCACTACTAACATAGTACTTAGGTAAATAGAAGGTACTTAATAAATGTTAATTTTAGTTTTCTTAATAAAACTGTAGGAAAGTGACAGATATACTACCTGGTTGTCTACTTACAATAGTCTTTCACTTCAGTTCATCTTAAAGATGATCATATTTCTTCTGTTGGCAACATGGGTGACTATTTTTTTTCCTCTAGTCAAACCAAACTCTGCATCTGTCAAATACAAGGGTAAACTGTTAAAATGAAAATTAACAGGGTATTTGCTTTCAGAAAGGATTTATCACAGAATTCCTTAAAATAGTGATCTGCCCTAATGTACTTCAAATATAATTACCTACTCTGGGGAAAGAAATACTATAAAGTCCAGTTGCATCTGCATATCTGAGTATATTTTTATTCCTTTGATACACACTATAATTTTCAGGTTACAGACTAAGAATAAGTAGGGCAGCATTTATTGTGATTAAATTTTTCTTCCTGGGTAAAGTATCAGTAGAGTAAATAAGATTATCCAAATGGTTTGATAGTGGTTATTTTATCTAGTATATAAGTCTCTTTCCACTCTGATTATTTGACTTAATTACAATAGTTTACTATGAGGAAGGTATCTCTCCTAAACATTCAATTTTTTACAAGATTGCTCAGTACAAATTATTTTTCTTTCTGTCTCAAAACAAGTTCCAAAGAAACCTCCCTAAAACCATTGAAAGAAATATTATAAACTATTTATAATTGTATGCACTTGTAAGTAGTAGAATTTTTTATTAATTGGTATTTAATTTTTAATTGTTGAGATCAGAAATGTCCTTAGAACTTTGCAACCAGCTTGGGAACTCAAATAATCCATGAAAAGCACTTGTTGGGATGCACGTATCTTTGAAAGAGAAGCATGCTCACTTGCCACTATTTTTTTGTGGTTTTTTTACTATATAGAAAATGTTGCAAGAATTTTTTATGATTTGACAGTATTCTCATTAGAAGGAGATACCAGGAGAATTTTTGAGTTTAGTCAAAAAATAATTGCTAACAGGAATTATATTTATAAGGAAAAGACAACCCAAAGTAGTAATTATGATATATAGCCAGGAGAGTGGACTGAATCTATGAACACCCAAGGAAGAGAGAACTAGAGGAAAATTCTTAACAGCCACTATGAAGTAAGAGAGGGAGGCATTAGATTTTGATAGGTTCTCACACATGAGGGGCTTTCTAGTTGCTATTTAGGCAGGGACCAACCATGTATGGGAATTCCAGAAATTGTAGGATAGCAGGTATTTAAATGCTATTGGCCATAAGGGGACAATTGAAGGATCAAGTCTTATAGTTACAGTGGCTGGGTTTCTATTTACTTTCTCAAGGGTTCTTAATATATTTGCATGTCAAAAGCAATCCAGGTCTGCTTGGCACTATTCTTATGTGGTATGTTTAGTGCTGTCTGGCATCTATTACATTTCCCCTGCCTATTCACTAACTTTTTCAAGGGATAGCTATGTATGCTTCTCTGTCCTCAAACTTCTAAGACCTTCTCCTCATCTCTTTTATTTTATTATATTTTTTTAGAGAGGAAAGGGAGGGAGAAAGAGAGAGAGAAACATCAATGTGAGGTTGCTGGGGGCCGTGGCCTGCAGCCCAGGCATGTGCCCTGACTGGGAATCGAACCTGTGATGCTTTGGTTTGCAGCCCGTGCTCAATCCGCTGAGCTACGCCAGCCAGGGCACCCAACTAGACACTTTTTAGAAAGGGTGGAAAAAAGATAAGACTCTTGTTAGAGGGGGGAAGGATTGTGAGTTGGATCTAGAAAGCAATAAGCTTGTGAGAGGTCAGATTATGAGGTAAAGTGAGGGTAAAGAATAGAAAATAGGTGTTGTGTATGAGAGAATAGAGTTAACCACAACAGTAATAAAGTTCTGCAAACAGTGAAGTGGGCTAAGACCTAGGAGGAGTGCTGTGTAGTATTTACAATTGTATAGAACAGCAATTATGTATAATAGTAATGGAGCAACAATCATATGACAGAATCTGTGTGATCTGAAACAAGAATAGGAAGTACAGGACTTAAAGTGGTGTGCTGTTGGAACACAAGTGAAGTGAAGACAGAAAATTAAAAATACTAAACAGAAAGCAAGGGAAACCAGCCAAGCAATGCAATTTTACAAACCAAGGGAAGAAGACTAAACAGAAGAGAAACAAAAAAAAGTCCATAAAAGATGTAAACATAATGAAAAAATAATAATACAAATACACAACTTGCAAGTTCTCTGGAGTAGCAAAGTGAAATTTGTTTCACTGCTTCGGTTGTTGGGATGACCCTCTTTGGGTTTAACTCTGGTCCTTTCACAGCTACAGGTTTTATTGTCTCACTTGTGGGAATTTAAAAAGAAAGGAAAGAAAGAAGAAGGAGTGAAAGAAAGGAAGGAAAGGAAGGAAGAAGGGATTTAAAAAAAGAAGCTTCTTGCTGGCCTTAAACAAGCCAAGCCAGTTCTGCTGGTCTTCCTAGCTGCAGCAAGCTAAGGGGGGATTGGTTTTGCTTTTCTCCCTTCTTGCAGTTTTGAGGAGATGGGGCCCAGGTCTGAGTCATACTCTTCACAGTTGTCCAGCCCCCAGTCCAGTTCCAAATTTCACTGCTGGGCCCCAGTGCCCTTCAGCCCTGCCTATGCTGTCTGTCCACCAGTTGTGCTGTCCTTGAGGTGCACCAATTTGGGGCAGCTCCCACACCACCTTCTAGCTCTTTGCTGTCCTAAATGCTAGGGACTCACAGAGTCTCTTCAAGGTAGTTTGGCTCCTCCACTGAGTTAAGTCTTTTTGGGGATCGCTGACTCCCTGAGCCGTACTGCTGTCTGCACCAACATCTCTACCTTCCTCTTAGAGAACCAGTTGGCCCTGCAGGGTAGGGGCACCACCATGGCTGCCCCAGGGGATACAGGTGTGCACCTCCTCTGCTGCTGCACCCCAGCAGTGGGGTTGGGTGCAAGGTGCCTCTGGCAGGTGGGGGTCTGGCACACTATGTCCCCAGGGTTGCTGGCATGAGCACTCGGCCTCCGCTGTGTGACAGGATGGGCTGCCGCTGGGCGGTGAGTTTGGGTGTGAGCTGTTCCCAGGACTGTGGGTGTGAGAGCCCGGCCTCTGCTGCTGCAGTGGGAGCGCAGTCCCAGAGCGGTGGTGCCAGTGTGTGCTGGCCTCCGCTGCTACAGTGGCAGTGGGGTGGGGGTCAGCTGGGTCGGTGGTGTACTACTGGGGTCACAAGCGCATTTGGGTGCCCTCCGCCACTGCGGCCAGGGTAGGGTAGGTGCAGAGCAATTCTGTGTTTTTGTTTAGCTGAAAATTTCTTTTATTTTGTCTTCATTTTTCAAAGAAAGGTTTCCTAATTATAAAATTATAAGTTAACAGGTTTTTATTTTCTTTCAGTACTTTATGCCATCCTACTGCTTTCTAGTGTTCATTTTTTTTTTAATGAGAATTCACCTGTTAACCTCATTGGGGTTCCCTTGTACATGGCAAGTCATTTTGCTGCCTTCAAGGTCTCGTCTTTGTCTTTGCCTTTCAGCATTCTTGTTATCCTCTGTCTGGGTAGGGATCTCTGTATTTATCCTACTTGGACTTCATTGAGCTTCTTGGATGTGTAGATTAAGGTTTTTCATCAAATGTGGAAAGTTTTCAGCCATTTGAATGTATCTTTGAGTGTATTTTTCTATTCCTTTTTAGCTTCAGTGATTCTTCTACCACTTCAAATCTACTATCGAGCTACTATAATGGATTTTTTATTTTAGTTGTACTTTTCACCTCTGGTATTTCCATTTGGTTCTTGTTTTATGATTTCTATCTATAAATATTCTCTATGATGAGACATTTTCAGTTTACAGATTATACTCACCCAACTGAGCCACACTGGGCCAGTGTTATAGACATTTTCTTCATACCTTCCTTCTTTCAGCATGGTTTACTTTAGGTCTTTGAACATATTTATAACACCTTCTTTGAAGTCTTCATAAAATATGACACCGTGTGCTTCTCACAGTTGGTTGCTTGCTCTTTTTCTTGTGCATCGATCACGCTTTCCTGTTTCTTTTCATGTTCCATAACTTTTTGTTAAAAGCTGGATACTTTAGATAATATAGCAATTCTGGAAAGCAATTCCTCTTTCCCTCCCCCCAAGGAATGTTTGTTGTTGTTGTTTGCTCACTTATTTCTTGAGTGACTTGGAAGGACTATTTTAGTAAAGTCTGTTTCCCCTAAAGTAAGAAGCCCCTGATGCCATTCCTCAGAGGGTGTACTCTTTGGCACATAGTCACCCTGGGATGATAGTGACTTCAGGGTCCTTTTTAACTATCTCTTTCCCTGATCCCTCTGGAAAGTTGTTGGCCTTATTTGGTATTACACCCCACCCTCTGGTTCCACCAATGGTATTACTGGTTGGTTGTTTTATTGTTTTGGGCATTGTTTTGGTGTGAATTGCTCAAGCAGTCTGATAGAGTTAAATTTGGGCAGGGTTGTTTTTGAGGCTACCTTTTGAGATTTATTCTGACTGGAAGAGGGCCTTTCTTAGCTGTCTCATTCCCTGATTTTCTCTGGTAAACTGGCTGACCTACAGTTTAGCTTGTGCTTCTAATTAAGAGATTTGTCTCCAAGTGTAACCTTAGGCTTAATTTTCTCCACATTCTTTTTCAAATAAAGTCAGTTCCTTTGGGGAGAACTTTTATGCTCTCCTTCCTTATGAACTTGCTTCTCCCTGTGGGCAAAAAATCTCTGAACCACTACTCTGGGTGCTAGGTAAGGCAGTAGCCTCTGATCCTCTGGGTTTGCTTCCCACTGCTGTGCTCTATGAGTGAGCTGGGAAGAGGGAGATCACAGTCCCAGCATTCTAGCCTGCCATTCCTGAGTAGTCCTCATCCTACTGGGTTCAGTGGAAGGAGCCCTCTGCCTCTCAGACACAATTACCAGAATTTAGCCATGTAAGCTTAGAGTTGGAGGGGTTATGAAATACTCTCAGTCTACCCTTCAGGTGAGATATGATAGCCCTTGTTTGGAAGCTGAGAGGAGGAGTTCCATATTCTTGGCCACATTATGTCCAGAATGGAGTTACTCTGCCAAGCTGAGCTGATTTGGGATTGGGGTGGAAGGCTGGCAGTAAGGGAGGGAATAGGTCATGGCTTAGTATTACTAGTAGGTTTCTTTGAATAACTGTGTCTTCATATTTTTCTGAACCCTTAGGACTCTTTCCAGAAACTTCAAATAAAGGTTATATTTTTATAGCTTTGTCTAGTTTTGCTTGTTTCTCTAGAGAGTACATCCATGGAGCTCCTCACATTTTCATATTGTCAGTGAAACTCCTTAACCAATATGTCTAGGGTATCTGCTATGTACTTAGTGTAGTGGTTCACTCAAAACAGTGTGTAAGACTTTTTTCAAAGCCAGAATCATTAGGTAAATACTTTTCACATGACTTTACCTGGCTCTAACTTAATGTCATAGGATGCTGAAAATCTAAGATTACCTCAAGTCTGTTGGAAACAAAAGGCAAAGATCACCTAGGTTTGACCAGGATATACTAGGACTAAATAAATGATGAATAAGGCAAGGCTACACTCTTAATTTTGAAAACTTTCCTGTGGAAGGTGTTTTAGCTGACACCTCATTTTAATTAATTATATTTATTAAATATGGGAAATGGTATATTTAGAGGTCTAAAAGGATATCTTTCAAAAATGAAGCCAGCTATGATTTTAAGTACCAGATCAAAATTGAGGGTTTTTTTTATGGGATGATTTTATAGTGCCAAACATTTTTTTTATCTTAATGCTGCAAAAGTTAATATTTGAGAACACAGATAACCATAATGACTTCTGTTTTGCACTCCAAGCTACTCTGTCACTACTTAATAAATAATCATTTGTGGCTTAGTGGGGGTGGAAGTAGGGTGGGGATTTTCCTTTTGGCACATCCACTAGTGAGTAATACATTTATTCCAAGTGCCAATAAAAATGTTATACTGGACTTATGTGACACATTTGTTGGTTATTAGAAACTAATTCTGAAGCATTTGAGCAATGCTCTATTATATTTCTCTGCCTGTAAATTTATATTATCAATATTTTAAACAAAATGAACAAGGTTTTAATACTGCATAACATTTCTGGAGGGAGAATAAATACAATACGGACATTTTTAAGAGTGACACCATCTCTGGACTTATCTCAATAAGACAGCATTATTCACCTTTTTCCTCTCAACTAATCTTTCATAATTGTTTCCATGAACTTTTTTCCTTCCTGGAATCTTTCTAACACTTTAATCATCTTTATTTTTTTTTCCTTTTGAAGTACGTGTCTACTGTTAACATGCTGCCTCTTCCCTTTCAACCCCTAACCTGCCCTTCACCTCTCTGCTGACAGTGAGATGGAGCAGAAGGTAGCTGGGTTCTGGCCTTGTTGTCAATAACTTGTGCATTCTCTGGGTCTTGGTTTCCTCATCTGCAAAAAAGATTATCTCTAAGACTAAATGAATCAGAATAATGCCATCTTAAGAAATGGGTCCAGTTTGGAATTCTAAAATTAGAATAAAACCTTAAGGGCTTAGTGTGAGGGCATCAGTGCTCACTAGGATTGAATCCCTCATTAAGCAGTTTTGCTTTTGATCTCACATTCAGAGATCTGATAGGAGAATTGTTCTTAATGTTCAGTTATTGCCAATATTTTATAACATTTTGGGAAACTAGTAATGACATCTCAACTCTCTACACAATTACGAAGTGTTTAGTATACAGGGGTGGGCAAAAGTTGGTTTACATTTAGAATACAAATAAATTAATACAATAAACTCTGTCTTGAATAATCATAACTGTAAACCTAGTTTTGCCCAGTGCTGTATTTAAGAAACTATATCCATACATTATATATTTTATATGATCAGAAAACCTAAATATTTTGGCTACTATTAAGAGAGAAAACGGGATTCCCTGGTGTTTTAAGGATACAAGTTTTGTTTTGTTTTGTTTTGTTTTTAAAAAACCACTTGGTAAGACTGTTTCATAGGATAGGGTGTGGTTGAGCACTTTTTAAAAATTTCCACAGTTGAGAATGTGGAGATAGATTCACTTATCTTTCCTTGTGGAAGTAAGGCTCAACTTCAACCAATGTCCTCCTACAAAAAACAGCTACCAAAGGGAAAATAAGCAAAGTTCTTAATGTGTGAAATCTTCTAGAAGAGATTTAGACCAGAGTTAAAGTAAACTACTCATCATGGATTCAACATTTATTAGCGGTAATCCAATTTTGGGGGGTTGCATATATATAATATCTCCCATCCCCAATGTAACCTTTAGTAGTCATACTGTAACTGTCCACTTAGTGGTAATATTATAATTAACCATTATGTTAGTGGTAATATTACAATCAATTGTCATGCTAATGGCATTATTACAGTAACACTCATGGTTAGCTGTGGTTTACCAAGATTGGATATAAAATGTGGAAATGAAAGATTAGAGTTGTTATGCAAAGTCTTTAAATCAGTTTCTAGATAAAATAGGAATAGCATCATAGACTGAAAGAAAAATTGTGGATTTTTTTAGTAAGGTTTTGTATACTTAAGTGGATGCTGTGAAGTGGATCCAGATCTCTGTTCAGGAATAAAGGACTTACTCCCACTGCTGCTGGAAGGGCAGTTAGTGGATATCCCTCTTGGTGCATTTTCTCTACTAAAGAAAGATGCCTTCCCCAAAGCAGGTCCTATTCCCAGGAATGGCTATTTAATACAGAAACTTAAAGGTCCCAGTTTCAGCAGCCCTCTTCCCAACTCAAGATAACTCTGAAGGACCGTCCTGCTTCAGAGCTCCTGGTGGGGTTGGCTGAGGCCTTCACTGAGATTGTATCACAGCCCATCTTCTCTCCCCACCCAAACCTGCTTCCTTCCCTTCCGTTGCAAAGGTGTTGCTCTCCAGAGGGCTCCCTAGTCAATATCCTGCATGCTAATCTTCACCTCCATATTTGCTTTTCAAGGAAGCTGTCACTGAACAGCAATGGCTTGCAAGAGTCATGAAATATTATTAATAATTATTTTCTCTGAAACAGTATTCTAAGCTGAAAGATAAAAAATCATCCTGAGATCAGGTTATGGTTAAAGTGTCAAGTGCAATGACAGAAATGGTTATAGTTAGTTACAGTTTCGTAATTAATGCAGACTTGTGGCCAGACTGACCTGATTTCCAATTTTAGCTCTGCCACTTGCTAGCCATGCAGTTTTTAGACCTAAGTACTCTTAAGTCCCAGCCTTTTGCCTTTTTATCTATAATATGAGAATGATAATAATAAACATACTACAAATAATTACCTTTAATTGGGCATTTACTATATGCCAGTCATTTAGCTAGTTCAACAAAACCTGTTTTTCTTCTCTCTTTTTTCTTTTTTTTATTGTTGTTCAAGTACAGTTGTCTCCATTTTCACCCCACCCCACCCATCCCCACCTCCCACCTTTGAACCTACCCCCTGTGGCTTTGTCCATGTGTTCTACAGTTTATACATGATCCTTGATGGCCCTTCCCTTATTTTTTCCCATTATCCCTCTCCCCCTATAGGGGACAACAAAACCTGTTTTTAAAAATCAATTTAATTAAACCTATAAAGTAGTTATATGGATTAAGTGAACTAAGGCAAATAAAGGGTTTTCCACAATGACTTGTATGTGGCTTACACTGAATAAATGGTAGCCAGTATGACTTCTATTGTTGTTATTCACCATAAAGCATTTATTACAATGCCTTGCACCAAAAATGATATTCTACATAAGAAAGAAGTCAGATGTTTCTAATTGCCAACACTATGGTTGATTTTATTAAAATAAAATGTTTTATTTTAAGGGAAATATTTTCTGTCATGTAGTGACACAATTTTACAATAGCCAAGTGCTGGAGGCAACCTAAGTACCCATCAGTAAATGAATGAATCAACAATTATGGTACATTTACATGATGGAACACTATGCAACAGAAAGAAAGAAGGAGTTCTACCCTTTGCAACAACATGGATGGAACTGGAGAGCTTATGCTAAGTGAAATAAGCCCAGCAGTGAATGACAAATACCATATGATCTCACCTGTAAATGGAAGCTAATCAACAAAACAAACAAACAAGCAAAATATAATCAGGGACATTGAACTTAAGAACAAACTGACAGTAACCAGAGGGGAGGTGGGAGGGAATAATGGGGGCGAAAGTAGGAAGGGTTTTCAGGAACATGTATAAAGACACATGGACAAAACCAAGGGGAGTAGAATCAAGGGAGGAAGGTGGGGATGGCTGGGGTGGAAGGGGAGTGATGGGGGAAAATGGAGACAACTGTACTTAAACAACAATAAAAAGTGTGAAAAATTAAATATCTCTCTCATGAGAAAAAAATGCTTAAATTTTCCCTGGCTGGTGTGGCTCAATGGATTGAGCACCAGACTGCAAAGCAAAGGTTCGCAATTTGGATTCCCAGTCTAGGGCACATGCCTGGGGTATGGGCCAGGTTCCCAGTAGGGGGCACACAAGAGGCAACCACACATTGATGTTTCTCTCCCTCACTCCCTTCCCCTCTCTCTAAAAATAAATAAATAAAATATTTTTAAATGTGCTTAAATTCTCTAAACTGAAACAAATGTATTCACAATCCACAAGGTAAAAAAGAGGTAGCAGGTCAAGCACACAATAAATATCTGATAAGACTTCCTCTATTTTCTCTCTCCTTATTTAACAGATAGTACCATATTCAAATGCAGAGATGTGCAATCAGCTGCAGACTAGAAGTAGAAACCACTTGTTTACAAAGACTTTTTAAACCCACATGTGATAGTGGAGAAAGCTAGAGTTTACAATCCTGTTGTTCCATTGATTAAGATTGGTGGAGGTGTGTGACTCATTCTCAGTCAGCCTGTCTGCTTCATACCCTAATACACTTTCACCTTCTCCAGCCACAGAGAGAACCTCATCTCCCTGAAACATTTACACAACACATGGGCTACAGAGCTCACCCATCTGGGAGGTCTATGTTTCCTCAGCTTTTTATTCATTAAATTCACCTGATTTTTAAAATATTTTTCTACTTCATGTATACTTCAACTAGTACTAAAGGCATGGATGGAAAGTTAGGTTAACTTGGAATTGCTAAATAACCTGAAGTAATTCAATTTTAAGCACACAAAGAAGGCTGCTACCAAATACCTGCAAGCCATAAGGTGGAGCCGTATACCAAGAACAGTGAAAGAATGCTGTTTGTATATATCTCAGAGCAGCTGCACCAGCTCTGGATGGTCTAACTCTGCTGTGTGAGAAAATAAAACCCTATTTCCTGTAAACCACTGTGGTTGGGTTTTCTGTTTATGGTGCCAAAGGCATTCCCAGGTAATAGAGTTAATACTTATGTTGCCTCATTTGCAGTTTGCTCTTCCTTTAACCCTGTTTTGAAATGCATTCATGTTAAAAAGTGAAGATGTAATTAGTTCTTTTTTAACTAATCCATAATATTCCATCATATGTCCATTGCACGTTTTTCCTGTTGTCCCATTGATAAAATTTTGAGGTATTTCTGACTTACTCTTCTTGATAATTTTGCACGTACATACTTGTAAGGCACAAATATTTTCAGTTTCATTAACTATTTATGTTGTGAGGTATTTCCGTTTGCCATCCCCCACCCAGATACTTTCTCTACCCAAACCACTCCCTGGGAAGCTGAAAATAGGTACGACAGCAGTGGACCCTTCAGCTCCTGATAATGTGTGTCCAGCAGGGAACCCCAGCAGAACACCTGAGGGAGAGCAAGATCCACGTATTCACCTGGCTGTATTCTGTGTAAGATTGATATTGTCCCTCAACTGAAGGACACAGCTCCTCGAGACAGCCTCTACAAGATTCACTCATTCTGGGTCCCAGGAACCTTCACTCCCTCTCCCTGTCCCTTCTGGTTTGTTGGGGGTGGGTAACACCTCCTTTGCCCATACCTCCAAAAATAGTCTCCTTGTAAATCAAAACTCATTGAATTATCCTGCCATCTTTTTCCAGGTGACAGCCTGACTGCATCACTGCTTCCCGCTCTCCCAGGAGCCCCCATGAATCTACAAATCTGTCAGCAGTGCATAAATGTTCATTACCCCACAGCCAGAACCAACACTTAGTAGTAACTGATGTACATTTTCTCTTATCTAACGGATTCAATGGAGTTGGTTGTTTTGATTTTATTTTGTACTCATAACTAGTGAAATTGAGCACCTGTTTACGTTTATGGACCATTTTTTCTCCCCTGAGAAAAACTCCCCCTGATAGTTTTTTACTATCATCTCCCTATTTTCCTTTTTCTTCTCTTTTTTAAATTATATTTTATTGATTATGCTATTACAGTTGTCCCAATTTTTCCCCTTTTGTCTCCCTCTACCAAGCAGCTACCACTCCCTCAGGCAATTCCACACCTTTGTTCATGTCCATAGGTCATGCATGTAAGTTCCTTAGCTCCTTCATTTCCTATACTGTACTTTACATCCCCATGGCTATTCTGTAACCACCTATTTGTACTTCTTAATCCCCTCACCTCTTCATGCATTTGCCCAAACTCCCCTGCCATTTGGCAAACATCAAAATGCTCTCCATATTCATGATATGGAGACAAAATTCTGTCTCTGTTCTTGTTTGCTTAGTTTTTTATATTCAATTGTTGATATGTATTTATTTCCATTTTATTCAGAGACTTCATCTTTTTCTTAAATAAGTCCTTTTAACATTCCATATAATAATGGTTTAGTGATGATGAACTCCTTTAGTGTTTTCTTGCCTGGGAAGATTTTTATCGCCCCTTCGATTCTAAATGACAGCTTTGCTGGGTAGAGCAATCTTGGCTGTAAGTCCCTGCTTTTCATCACTTTGAATATTTCTTGCCAATCCCTTCTAGCCTGCAAAGTTTCCTTTGAGAATTCAGCAGACAGTCTTATAGGTACTTCCCTGTAGATAACTAACTGCTTTTCTCCTGCTCCTTTTAAGAATCTCTTCATCTCTAACCTTTGGCATTTTAATTATGATGTGTTTCGGGGTGGGCCTCTTTGTGTCCAACTTGTTTGGGACTCTTTGTGCTTCCTGGACTTGCATGTCTATTTCCTTTACCAAATTAGGAAAACTTTCTTTCATCATTTTTGCAAATAGATTTCCAATTTCTTGCTCTTTCTCTTCTCTTGGCACCCCATGATGAGAATGATGGTATGCTCAATGCTGTCCCAGAGGCGCCTTTCACTGTCCTCATTTATTTGGATTCTTTTTCCTTCTTGTTCTTCTGACTGGCTGTTATTTTGCATCCTCATGTTCCAAATCATTGATGTGATTCTCAGATTCATTTACTACTCTACTGTTGATTCACTGTAAATCAGGGGTGTCCAACCTTTTGGTATCCCTGGGCAATACCGGAAGAAGGAGAGTTGTCTTGGGCCACACATTAAATACACTGTGATGCATAATCACCAAAAAATTTCATAATGTTTTAAGTAAATTTATGATTTTGTGTTGGACTGCATTCATAGCCATCCTGAGCTTCATGTGGCCCATGGGCTGCAGGTTGGACATCCTTGCATGTGTTCTTTATTTCAGTAAGTATATCCTTCATTTCTGCTTGGATCTTTTTTATGCTCTTGAGATACTAAGTTCCTTGAACATCCTTATAACCAGTGTTTTGAACTCTGTATCTGATAGATTGCTTATCTCCATGTTGTTTAGTTCTTTTCCAGGAATTTTGATCTGTTCTTTCATTTGAACCATGTTTCTTTGTCTCCTCATTTTGGCAGCCTCCCTGTGTTTGTTTCTCTGTATTAGGTAGAGCTGCTATTACTCCTTGTCTTGGTAGCATGGCCTAATGTAGTATCCTGTAGGGTCCAGTTGCATAGCTTCCCCTATCACCCAAGCTGGGTCCTCAAGTGTGCCCTCCATGTGGGCTGAATACACTGCCTCTTGTAGTTGAGCCTCAATCACTTTTGGCAGGTGTATGGGAGAGATTTACCCAGGCCAGTCAGCTGCAAGGACCACTGACCACTAACCTCTTCCTTCCATGGAAGATCAGCTATACAGGGGCCCACTCCATGGAGCAGTACACAACTTCAGCAGAGCTCTGAAGCCTGCTGAGTCTGCCCCTTGAATGTGTCACTTATGGAGGTGGCTGGGTGGTGGTGCTCTGATGGTTTGTAGCTGTCCACTGGGTGTGCAGTCTCTAGGGTTTCCAGGTGATGACAAGGTCAGCTTCATTATCTGGGGCTATTGGTATAAGCTATAAAGTGATCTGCAGATGGCTGCTACTTGTGATGGGCTTTGAAGTACCCAAGCAAGACCAGGCTGTGAACCAAGGCCAGTTGACACTAGTGTTGGGCCTGTGGCCACTTAGCAAGAGGTGTAGGGATAGGGGCTCATTGAGGCTGGCTGTTGCTAGTTTGAGAGGATTTAGGAAGATCTGATACATGAGCCAAGACAAGCCATTTATATGGAAAAGCCACTGTTAACAGCTTGGGTAGGCCTGTAAGTTGACTGGCACAGAGCATCAGGAAATCACCAAGGCAGTACATAAAGTGTGAGCCAGGTTGATGGAGTCTTAGATATGATACCCACCTACCAGCTCTATGGCTCTGTAGGGGTAGGACTCTAAAAAGGAACAAATGGCTTCTGCTTGCAGTTCTGTCTGGAAGAAAGCTATCCCCCAGTTCTCGCCTTAATGTCAGACACTCCAGTTCCTCCCCTTGTGCTATGGTGCCTTTCAAGCTGCTACCTTGGTGCTGGAGCTCAGAGGGAGTGAATCAAGAAGTCCATGTGCAGGCCCTTTTAAGAGGAACTGCTTGGAAATCTAGCAGTTTCTTCCACTGACTCAATCTCTGCTGGTTTTTACAGCCAGAATATGGACTTATCTATCTGGCACTGGAACCCTGGACTGGGGCTTCTGGTGTGGGCTAGACCCCTCCATCCCAAGATATCTCGTCTGATTTTTATCCACCACATGTGGCTGTGGAACCAACCCATTCATTCCATTTTTCTGCATCTCTGTTTCTCCACCCCTCCTACCAGTCTGGATGGATATGGTTTCTTTAATTCCATAGTTGTTGGGCTTTTATTCAACTTGATTTCTGACAGTTATGAGTAATGGTTGTTCTATATTTTAGTTGTAATTTTGATGTGGTTGTACAAAGAAGCAAGCCATGCTTACCTACACCTCCATCTTGACCGGAGTCCCCTATTCTTCTACTGGATCATCTTTTTCTTAGCTTATAGTCCTTTAAATATTTGAAATACTAATCATTTACCTGTAACATGACTGACTCCTACCTACTGCATTTGTCAATGGTGTTCTTTGTTGCCCAAACATTAAAAAAATCTGCCTATGTATTCTTCTGTTTTAAAGTTTTACTTTTCATATTTTTGTCTTTAATATACCTGAAAATTGTTTTTGTACAGTGTGAAATAGGAGTCTAATAGCATTTCTTTCCTTATAGTGAACAAATTTTTACAGCATCATTATTGAACAATCTATTTTTTCTTTATTTTAAATGTTGCATATTTTCATACCTATTTTTTTATGATTTTATGGACCTGCATTTTATGTTCTATTCCATTCATCACTGCTACAAATACTTGGACTTCACAGTATGTCCAGTAGCATAATAATAATTTACTATTATGCTTTAATATGTTTTTTGCTGACTTAGAAATGTAAGTTAATTCTGTATTTGGTCTTGAATCCATGTAAGATTCCGCATTGATCTGAAAATAATAAAAAAATTTACCTGTTTCCATTTCCACTTCCTAGGCTCCTTATTTCCTTATCTTATCAGAATATTTAGGACCTCAGGTTAATAATAGTAGTGATAATGGGTGTTCTTGTTTTGTTACTTTGGGGATTACTACTATTTCATTATTGATTATCATATATTTGCTGTAGGCCTATTAGATTCCTTTCAATTAGTTAAGAAAATTTTACTGCTCTTGTGTAAAATAGTTTTTTCAATATAATTCATGTCAGTGGTTGAATCTTAGAATATATTTTTTCTACCTATTTTGGGATAACCCTATATTTTCCATTTCATGTGTTTGTTTATATGGTTAATTACATTGACAGTTTTTTAAATATCAAAGTATTCTTGCATTTCTTGGTATTTACAGACACATTTTAATATTTTACTTTTGATATTTACATCTATATTCATAAGTGATGTTAACATTAATTCCTTTCTTATATTGCTTCTGTCTAGTTTTGTTATCAAGGTTACAGTTGCTTCATAAAAATGAGTCATAGTTCTCCATTTTTAAAGTCTTACTGAATCTGTAATTATTTCCATTTTTTTCCTAAATAGTGTATGCTTTTGTCTTTTGGGGGGAGTCCATCTTGAAAGAGACTTGTCTACTTTAAAATCTTTTTATGGAACTAATATTTGTTTCTGTTGAACCTTTCTAATAAACCTGTGTTTTCTATTTCATTAATTTCTGTTCTTTTTTCTTCCTTCTCCTTTCCGTGTTTAATTTTGTCCTTCTTTTACTTACTTGAGGGCATTGATACAGATCATTACTTAACATTATTCTTCTTTTTTTAATATATGCATTTAAATCTAAAGTTTTCATCTAAATATCACTTTAGCTACATTGCATGAGTTATATCATAGTATTTGGTATTCCATTCAAAACACTTTCTAATTTCTATGAATTATTCTTTAACCAATGAATTATTTGGAAACATTTTAAAACCTCTAAAAATTTCCTTAGAAAATATTGCTTTTTGCATTTTTACCTGAAAACAAGGTTTATAAAAGAGCAGTTCTTTTTTTTGCTGAGACTAGATTTGTAACTCACATGTGATCAATTTTTATATCACATTTTCTTTAAACGATTTGATATTTTTAAATTCAGTACAAGTTTTCCAAATATTAATCATGCAACACCTCTGTATTATTCAAATCTTATAGCCTCAATAGTTTTTGTCTTCCTGCTCTATCAATGTATGGATTGTAAAAAAAAAAAAAAAAAAGCCGTAGAATATTTTCTGCCCTGCCTTCATGCTCTTACAATGGGACAGCATGTCTATCAAAAAGGTGGAGTCTCTTTCCTAACCCCTGTATCCAGATTGACCAAGTGACTTTTGTTTTGTTTTGTTTTATTTTGTTTTTGTTTTTTGCCAATGGAACATTAGCAAATGTGATGCAAGCAAAGGCTTGAATAATGATTATGCATTATACTTTGCTACTTTTCTGATCTTCTGTCACATGAACAAGTGAAGGATAATTTAATACATGATAAGATAAGCAGGGATAACTATCCCTCATTCTGGTATATAGACATATGAGTGAAGCCATCAAATGTGAGTGACCCCTGCCCTGGCCAGTGTGGCTAAGTGGTTGGAACATTGTCCCGTGGCCAAAAGTTTCTGGGTTCAATTCCCAGTCAGGGCACACACCTAGGTTGCAGATTTGATCCCTGGTCCAGTGCATTTGGGAGGCAATCAATCTATGTTACTCCCTCACATGGATGTTTCTCTCTCTCCCTTCTTACTCTCTCTCCTTTCTTCTCACTCTCTCTAAAAGCAATAAAGAAAAGGTCCTCAGGTGAGAATAGATAGATAGATAGATAGATAGATAGAGGATAGATAGATAAAATGTGCATGATCCCAATTGAGACTAGCAGAAAAAATGCCCAGCTGAATTCTGTTTAAATTGCTGATCCACAGAATAGTGAGCTAATACATGACCATTATAATAAGTGTCTAAATTTTTATGGTTGTTGTAACCTATGTGTTACACAACAAAAGCAAATTGAACACTTGCTGAGATAGATGGCTTAAGATTAAATTTTGTCCATTCAGGTATCTATTTGTTCTCTTGCCAAACATTGAAAGAACCTTTCTTCCCCATTCAATTGCTTTGCATCTTTGCTGAAAAATCAAGTTGGACCTATAAATAGGGTTCTGTGTTTGGACCCTGTATTATGTGTAATTAGTCTACTTGACTATTCACAAATAGTCTTAACTATTATAGATGTACATTAAGCAAGTTGATATCTTATAGTATAAATATTTCAACTTGGCAAAATTCTCATGACTATTCTAAGCCTGTTGGATTTTCATATATATTTTTGATTCAGCACTGAGGAGCTTTATCTGCACTTGGAATTTATTTATATGGCAAGGTCCTAGACTTCAAGACAATATCATATTGGGACAGGACTTTAGAGAACTTGTGGGCAACAGTGACATGTTTTTTGTTTTTGTTTTTTTGTTTGTTTGTTTTTAGCATGCAGAAGGAATATGAATTGTGACCATAGGGAAGACTATGAAAGACTGTATTTTCCAGAGGTGGCCACAATATTATCTCCTGTCACATATTCTGTGTTATTACATAAGTGGAGTCTATTTCTAATGCTCTTGAATCTGTAGATCCTGTGACTGCTTTGATACAACCTGGAGTAGTCCTTAACTGGCTTTGCAACTTTTACTTCTTCAGACTTGAAACCTTAAGTCAGCATGTAAGTAGTCCAGCCATGGCCATAGAGGATCACAGAACTGTCAAACATGTGAGTTAAAAAGCCATATGTGACCTCACTTCCAGCCAATCTTTCAGATGGATCCAATCCCAGCTAATGTTTAACTACAAGCACTGCAACGATATGAAAGATCACATATGAACCACCAGCCCACCAGTTGACTGTGAGTCCAGTCAACTCACAGAACTATGAAAGCTAATAACAAATTGATGTTAAAAGCACTAAGTTTTGGATGGATTCTGGTTCAGGATGGCATGTAGGAGGGTCCTGAACTCACCTCCTTCTAAGAGCACATCAAGTCTAAAGGTATATATGAAAGAGTTCCCTCTAAAAGATATCTAGAAGCTAGCTCCTACACATCTTTGCCTTCTATGGAGGATCAGCTGTGTAGAAGCAGGGTCGCAGTGCTCCCAAGTGGTCTATAGCTGTCCACTGGGTGAGTCTGCCCTGGGGTTTCCTGGATGAGGCAGGCCAAGGCCAACCCCACCTGTGTTTTGCCTGGGGTTGCCCTTCCTAACCTATAAAGCAATGTGAAAAGGCTGCTACTTTTGCTGGGCTCAGAGGTTCCCAGGCAAAGCCAAACTGTGAAACTAACCTGGCTGCTGCTAGTGCCTTCCCTGGAGCTCACTGAGGCCAGCTGTGCTTTTTGATAGGATTTAGGAAGTTGTGCAGAATAAGCCAAGACCAGCTATTTATATGGAAAAGCAGCTTAAGCGGGGCAGTAAATTGGGTAGGGCAGAGTCTCTGGGGATCTCCAAGGTGGGTCAAACAGTGTTAGTCAGATATGCACTACTGTGCTGGCCCCATGGCTCTGAAGGAGGAGGACTCAGAAAAGGGATGATGGTCTCTGCTCACCCCAATATCAGATATCACCCCAATATTCAGCCTCTTTCAGAATGCCACTGGTACCCTTCAAGCTGCCACCCCAGTGCTAGAGCTCAGAGGATGTGAATCTGAGTAGGTGTATCCATATGTGACATCTTTATGAAGAACTGCTTGGAGCACCAGAAGTTTCTTCCACTGATGCAATCCCCACTAGTTTCTACAGCCAGAAGTTGTGGGGACTTATCTTCCTGGCATTGGAATCCCGAGCTGAGGGGCCTGGTGTGGGACTGGGCCTGTTCACTCCTGAGATATCCTGACTGAATTTTTACCCACCACATGTGGGTGGGAGTTCAGCCTGTTCTGCATTTGTGCCCCACCTACCAATCTTGATGGATATAGTTTCTTTAATTCCATAGTTGGCAGACTTCCATTCAACTCAATTTCTGATTATTCTGAGTGACTGTTGTTCTATATTTTAGTTGTAATTTTGATGTAGTTGTGTGAAGAGGTGAGCCATGTCTGTGTATGCCACCATCTTGACCAGAAGTCTTACAATATATATTCTTAGAATATTTCTTAAATATAATTTTATTATAGTGCATTTTATTCGGTTCAAAATATTTTCTCTTACCCCTTGAGATTTATTCTTTAGCCCCTGTGTTATTTAGAGGTATGTTTCTTAATTTCCAAAAGTTGGGAGATTTCCTGGATTTCTCTTATTGATTTTCATTTAATTCCATTATGATCAGGGAACATACTTTGTATGATTTCAGTTCTTTTAATCTATTAAATTCATTTTATTACCCAGCATATTATCTATCCTAGTGAATGTTTTATGTTCACTTAAAAAAAATGGATGTGTAATGTTGTAGAGTGACTTATTCTCTCAGTGTCAACTACATGAGTTGGTGGATACTTACTCAACTCCTGAGAGTGGCATGTTGACATCTCCAACTACAATTGTGTATTTGTCTGTTTTGTGCCTTCAGTTCTGTCAATTTTTGTTCTATATATTTGGAAAGTGTATCATTTGGTACACACACATTTAGGACTGTATTTTTTCTAGGTGAATTCACCTTTTTATCATTATCTCATGCCCCTCATTTCAGGTAAATGTTTTTGTTCATGTACCTATATTGATATGATAGATCTACTTCAGCTTTTTAAAAAATGTTTGCATGATTTATCTTTTTTCTATTGTCCTTTTGTTACAGAACACAACAAAGGGGGCCTGTGACAATATACTATTATTGAAAGAAGGCCCCGGGTCCATTATGTCCACTGCCCTAGGAAAGACGTCTCTCAATGCCAGAGATTCGTGAAAAGGAAAGGAAATGTTTATTTAATGCTATACAAACTTAAAGTAGTGACCTAATGTCTTCACCAAAGTCCCAAAGTCCCTTAAAACACCCACAAACACACACAGTCCTTCCTTCCTTCCCCCTTTGCCCAGTCCAGAATACCGTATCTCAGGAAAGGAAATAAAAGTCCACGGCTCAGGCAGTCCTCTGGTTCTTCCCAGTTAGTCCTCCATCTCGACTGGGAGACCTCCCTGGGTTCCCGGCACCCTCAGCTGAGTTGCCGGGATCTCTGCTAAAACCAGGTGGTGGTTCCCCCTTCTAAAGCTGTGGGGGTCCCCACTCTGCCAGGCCGCGTGGTTCTCTCTCTCAGGGCTGCGGGAAGGGAGAGTCCCCACTCTGCCAAAACTGCATGGTTCTCTCCTCCAAGGCTGCCGTGTCGTTCTCCTCAGGGCTGTGCGTGGCTCTCCTTCTCAGGGCTGCGCATGGTTCTCCCTTCTAAAGCAGCATGGTTCTCCTCCAATGGCCATGATCTTCTCTGCACCTCCACAGCCACATGGTTCTCTCCTCTCAGGGCTGCGCATGGCTCTCCTCCTCAGGGCTGCGCATGGCTCTCCTCCCTAAAGCAGCATGGTTCTCCCTCCAATGGCCACCAAATCTGGGTTTTTAAATCCCCGCAGCCAATCTTCCTCTGCAGCCTCATTTCCAACTCCTCCCACACTCGGCTTCACATGCCAGAACTCGTATCCTTCCAGCTTTACTGGGCTGCCATCATGAGTCTGGGCAGGTGTGGCCCCATGTCCTGGAGCCAATCCTCTCTGAGCTCCCACGCAGGCGCTGTAACTCAGGGGACCCGCCCCCCCCCCCCAGTTACATCTGGGTGGGGAAGTTACTTCCATTCCCCTGGCTTAGAGCTGATCACAGCTACTTAACATATCTATGCAATCAGTCAAAGGTTATAGATATGCCAAATGACCACGCCAGAGCTTAGCTGCAAGGCTGTTGCTATGCTAAACAGCTCTCAATGGCCCTGCTCCATTTGTCCCTTTCCCCAACCCACACCCTGGGCGGGGGGGGGGGGGTGGGGGAGGATGGAGACATCCCAAAATCTCCTGGACACCTTAAGTTCTGGACCCCATTTCAAATGCCTATTTGGGGCCCCCCCTATTGGCTGCACCCTGTAACACTTTTATCTACTTGTATTAGTATATTTGTGTGAATTTCTTGCAGACATCATATATTTTGATCTTATGTTTTTATTCATTCAATCTTTGTTGTTAATTTGTTGTGTTTATATCATATATTTTTATATAATTATTGGTATGTTTTGATTGATGCCTACCAATTAATTGTTTCCTGTTTATTCTGTGTGCATTCTTCTGGTTCCCCTTTCTTGCCTTCTTTTGAAGTAGTTGAACACTTTTATTTTAATGTATTATGTTATTTGCTCTATTTCTTTGTATAGTTTTTTAGTGGTTCCTATATGCATTATGTTATATACACATTTTTGTTTAATCTTTTTTATCTTTATTTATTTTTTCCATTGGCATTTAGACCCTTTATGCTACCCTCCCCCCAGCAATCCCCACACTGTTGTCCACGCCCATGAGTCCTTTTTCCTTCTTGCACCCTCTACACCCTCACCTCTCCCCATCCCACCCCCAACTAGTGTACTTAGAATCAACAAGTATGCAAGTGGTATGTAGAGAACTATCACCATGTAAGTCCCTTTACCCATCTGGCTTGATGTAGTTTCTTATGTTTTACCTCTACATGCAATGACCACACTATCTGACAATGTTACTATTTTTGCCTTCAACCATCAAACATATTTTAAATAACTGAAGAGAATTATAAATTTATAATATTTATGATTTCTCCTGTTTCCTTCATTTCAGATTTTCCAAGTTTCCTTCTTGTATAATTTCTCTTTTGTTTTAAGAACTTCCTTTAGCATTTCTTTTAGGAAAAATCTGGCAACAATGAATACTCTTTATTTCCCATCATTTGAACATGTCTCTATTCACTTTATTTCACTTCCATTCATGAAGAGAATTTTCACTGGATATGGAATTCTGGGCTGAAGGTTCTTTTTTTCAAAGTTAAAAACAGATTCTTTTCCTTATGCTTTCATAATTTCTGATGAGAAATGTAGTCATTCGAATCATCATTTTCTTCTGTTCCCCATTAGTAACCCATTATCCATCTGTCAGCTTATGAGATTTTTGTCTTTGCCTTTAACTTTCAGCAGTGTTATCATGATGTATCTTGCATGGATTTCTTTGGGCCTATCCTGTTTCCTTTTTGGTGTTTGCTGGACTTTTAGACTCTACAAGGTTATGCTTTGATGAAATTTAGGAAGTTTTTAGGCATTATTTCTGCAAATATTTTTTTGTTGCTGTGGACTGTTTTTCAAATCTTTCTAAGGTTCCATGAGACGATGTTATATTTTGTAGAATTGTTCTAGAGATCTCTAAAGCTTTGTTCATTTCCTTTCAATCTTTTGTTTTTCTTCTCTTGTTAGGACTTGATAATTTATATTGATCTGGTTTCATGTTCACTACACTTTCTTCTACCATCTCCATTTTGATGTTGGCCTTATCCAGTAAGATAGACATTTCATTATCTTACTGTGAAAGATAGAGCATATATTTTCCAGTTCTAAAATGTTCTGTGTGGTTCCTTTTTCCATTTTATGTTTCTTTGCTGATATTTTCTATTGATCATTTGTTTTCAAAGTAGTTGCCCTTACTTCTTGGAGCATTTGCAAAATAGCTGCTTTAAAAGTCTTTGTCTGATAATTTCAATATCTGTATCATCTAGAAATTAGTGTCTGTACATTGTATTATCTATTTGAGTTGGAACTTACTTGCTTCTTTGTATGCCAGGTAAGTTTGATTCTATCCTGGACATTTTGAACAGAATGTTAAGAGACTCTGGGTTTTGTTTAAATCCAATGGAGAATGTTGGTATTCTTATTTTAGCATACAATCAACCTAATCAGGCCAAAAATTCTGACCATCTTTCTGTGGGTTCTTGTTGTGATGTTATTTCCATTCCATAGCCTTTACAATGCTATTTATGCCTGCCTCACATGTGTAAATCCAGTGGTTTGTCTGGGACTTGAGAGGTGGTCTGTCCCATACTTCTGTTCTCAAAGTTCTTGGTGTATTCTTTAGAGTCATGTCTACATGTACACAGCATGAGGTGTGGGGGGCGGGGAATAAAAACAGCAGTTCACATGTCATTTTATGGAATTACTTTCCCAAGATGTTGATTTTTCATTACTTCCCAGATATATTCTGGTTCTCAAGGATTCCCCTTTTTGGTCCTCTGGACAGAATCAGTTATCTCACTCTGCCATACACTTACTGTCACTTACTGTGTCACTTACTGTGACTGTATCCATGTCTGGAGCACATAGCAGCAGAGAAAAAGAGAGAAAGTAACAGAATTTTGTCCCACCTTTTGGGCACCCCAGTTTCCATCTCTTGAAATTTTAGGCACATGTGGGCTCTCACTGCTGACACTGTCACTACTGCCAACATTCATTAAGGAATTCCCAGGGGACAGAGGTGTAAGAGACATGGAGGGAGGCAGAGCCAAGGAGATTTCTTCCACTATGAGGATGTTAGGAGTCCCTTTCATGCTCTTTCAATAAAAACTAAATGCCTTCTCTGGAGATTTCTCCTGTAGGTCTCTGTTTGTATGCAAGGTTCCCACTTCAAAGATTTGGCTGCAATGGGTCTAGGCTTCAGGATATCAGAGATGAAAAGAATAAGAAACACACAATCATTTAGTGGCACTTAAAATTTTGATCTTTCTCAATCCATCTATTACCATTTAGTTTTCAGAGTGCTCAAATATCTTTTCCATGAATTCATTCCAAGTTGCATGACCATATTCAGAAGGAGATACAGGGTATTGTGTACTTACTCCATCTTACCTGGAGTCACAGTCCCCTCCTGCTTTTTGTGCTAGTGAGGTCACGTAGTTTCTGACTATGGATAGGTTTTAAACCTCACAAGATATAACAACCATTGTTTTAACAGTAAATATTATTTTATATTTTCCTACAAATTTAACCTCCCCAGTGTTCATTCCTTCCTGTGATTCCATAATGCCATTTGGAATAATTTTCCTTTAGCCTAAAGAACTGTCTTAATATTTCTTTTCTTAGCCTTTGTTTAAAGGCACCTTTATTTTTCATTCTGAAGGAGTTTTACAATGATTATAGAATTCAAGTTTAGCAGCCACCACCCACCACCACCCCCCACCTTTAAAGACACTATTCTACTGTCTTCTGATAATAGTTTCTCTTTAAAATGTAGCCATATTTTATGGTTTCCACCATGAAGCTATTGTGTCTTTTTGTGCACTTTTAATATTTTCTCCTTGTCTTTGTTTCTTATGGCTTCTATTTTTCTACTGTGACTCTGTTTGTTCACTGTGATGTATTTCCCTTTAAATACTTGAACAGAGTTTTGTTTAACATAAAAGAGCTACTTTAAAATTTCTTTCCTGACAGCTCCTACATCTGGGTCATCTCAGAATCAGTTTCTTTTGACTGCTTTGTCTCGAGTATGGATCACATTTTTCAGTTTTTTCACTTGCCTATTAATTTTTTATTGTATGCTGACATTGTAAATGATACAAAGTTGTCTTCCTTTAATGAATATTGTTTTTAGTCTTGTAAATTCCCCTTACCTGTCTGTTTTTATTATTTGTAGAGTGGTGATATAAGGAAACAAAATTTTGAATTTTTTTTCCTATAACATGCTTTTTGCACAAAGTCATGACTCTTACTTTAGAGGGATAGCCTGTCTAGCATCTCAGCTAAATGTCTGAAGTGCATAATGAGGTATCTCCACCCCATTAAGCTGTAACTCCAATGTCTCTCAACACTTCATGACATGCAGCAGGCATTCTCTGCTAGGCCTTGCAGAGTCTTCTCATGTCCATATTCAGTCCAGCTCTTGGCCAAGAATCTGTGGTGAATCTCCATGTAGACTTGTGAGGCTTCCCTTTTCACAGCTACCTATTTTCAAATATGCTACCCTGGTAATTTCAGCTGCTTCAAGAGTATAAAACTAAAGTGTTTTCCTCCTTAATGAGTCTATTGCTCTGCTTGGATTCCATTTTGTTGCAATGCAGAACAAGTGCCCTTAAGCATAAAAACTAGGACAATTATGGGAAAGTTGTGGAACACACCTCATGTGTTTTCTTTGTCTCAAAGTTCATAGCTGTGTTACCCACCAATCTCTGAAAAAAAAATTGCCTCATCTAGTCGTGTTCAGTCTTAGAGATTTTTTTAGTAGGAGAATATATCAGGTACTTATTACTCTCTCATGACCAGAAGTAAGTTTGGGGGGCACATTTATTGAAATGCACACTGAGATTTAAAACAGTTATTAGAACTCTTCCTAAAAGCAATTTCTGACAAAAAAAAAATAGGTAAGTGTGCTTAATAAAAATTTTACAAGTGACTAAAGGGGAAAGGAAGCAATGTTTTAAGGGCATTACAGACAAACTTCAAATTTCAAACTTAACCTATGTTGTCATGTATATGATACTCTTAGAAGAAAGTTAAAAAAGGTACATATTTTTTCTTTCCCATCCTTGACCTGTCTTGTTAATACACAGTGTTCTCTCTTAAGGTCATGGACTCTAAGTTTGAGACATTTGACCTTTGAATCACTGGTTAGTGAGTAGCTAAATTAGGAGACACTGCCTTAAGAAGTTGGTTCAGACAGAAAGGCAAATGACTATTTGGTTTTAGAAGTAACTCTCCATTTTTAAAGGGTGGAGATGGTTTGGTAGTAAATTAGTTCTTTCTCTCTGCCCTGGGAGATTAGACAAACAATGGATCTAACTAAAAAAATAGACTGACTCATTTGGCTTCAATGCTATACTGAAGTTACAAGCAAACCAACATTAATATTCAGAAAAAAGAACTGTATTCTGTATACTGTAAGTGAGTTTTACAGTCAACTCTATTATTTCTCATTGAAGAAACCAAAAATCAGGCATTAAATTCATAGATTTAAAGGCACTCTGAACCCTGTCTGTCCTTTCCTCATCATCTGCTATAGCAACACTGAAGTCATATGTAATTTACTTCATTATTTATTAACTCTTCTTTAGGATAGTAGTTTTATTGCAAGAGAAGTGAAGTTTGCAATAATTCTTTTTCCTCCTTATTTTCTTGAGCATTTCCAAAGTTCTTCTAATAGTAAATGCCTTATCTTCAAAGTGAAATGTCCATTAAGATAAAAGGTACAGGAGAGATGGGAAGGTCAGACCTGTTCGACATGAAAAGAAGTTGTACAGAGCTAATAACATATCATAAGTGAACAGGAGTGGACGGTGTGAGGGAAATGGAATCACGAATCTGGAAGAAACAAGTCATCTGGTCTAAACTGCCTCTAGACAGGTCAGGAAGGGGTGTTTGGGCGGACCTTTTTTTACATCTGGACTTAGCTTCTCTTGAACTTTTTCAGCCTTTTGCCTTTCACCAAGGTTGATTTCTTCTCTGCAGTCATGTGTTACTTCTCCTCCTGCCCCAGGATGAAGTCCTTTGGGGTGGATTTAATTGGCCTGGGGGAACCGTCCATTCTTTTTCCCAGAGGTCTGTTTCAGGTTTAAGTCATGCCATTGGCCTCACCAACCACTGAAAGGCAGATCTCCTGGCCAGTGGATAAATTCCCTGAGCAGATAGAAAGGGCCCCTACGCTGAGGGTCACATTCTATGTATTTCAAACTGCCCTTAGTTGTGAGGACACAATACGTTCAGGTGGGCTGAGTTTTTCAGTTTCAGGTCTCCCTGTCTATGACAGAAACGTACAAACGCCTATGTTTTCCAACATACACATCCACACCCCTACAGTATTCGCTGGTAGAGGTGGAATGTTGGCAACTTTTGGTTTCTCTGGAGCCACCCATTTCTTCTACGTGTCCCAAGTGTCTGGGTTTTACTGGAAGAGACTGTGGGTAAAGGAGGGTGGAATTAAATTTTAGCTTATTCTTCTGCTTCACCCAGAAAAGCGGTTTGTGAGCATAAGTATAGAGGTAAATGCGATGTGTGTTGCTGCTTGGTGCCTATCACATCACACCCCTCACTCCCGACCACCTCCACCAGTGTGTGCGCACACTGCGAGAAGAAACGCAGCCGCCCCTCCCTAGCGACCGGCAGAGACCGACCAGAACTTCCCCTGGGTCGTGGCCCAGCGATACGGAGCAGCCCTGGCACGAAGCCCTGCTCTTCCCGAGTCGTGGGTGGCGCGGTCCCTGTTTCCCTCCCCTCCCTTTCCGGACCCAAACGGGGATGTATCTGGGTCAGTCTGGGAGGGGCCGGACCTGCCTGGGACCAGCGAGGGGAAAGGGGTGGCGATGACAGCATCTTTCAGGTTTTTGGCGTTTCTGAGCTTCGCCCCTTCCAGCCCCTCACCGCTCTCGCGCCCGGCAGGGCTGCCGCACTCGCCCGAGGACTGGGTGGGGGAAGAGCGGGTTCCTCCTATCTGAAAGGCCACCCCTCTACGCCTTGTGAACAATGCGGCGCTCTCCACCCGCCCCCACCACACACTCTCCCCCCCCCACCCCCCCATTCCCCAAGGCACGCTCTCCGTTCGGGCGGCGGGTCCCTCCGCCCCAGGAAAAGAGCAGTGAAACAGTTCACGGCCGCTGCGAGTTCCTGGTCTTCCTTTCCGGTGATAAACGGCGGGGCTACGAGCCAATTGCTGCTCAAGATGCTACACCCGCAGCCCGAGCCTCTCTCTCAATCTCGTCTCTGTGGGGGCCCAGATTCAGGACAGAGAGGGTCCCTTTACCTCCGCAAATCTCAAGGCTGAGTGCCAGGGCTGCGGGAGGTAGGACCCCCAGCTGGCCCCTTGCTGCCTGGGTTCCTCCCTCCGTGATCTTTTGCGCTCCACAACGCCGGGGGAGGAGCTGGGTGTGCGTCAAAACCGTCAAACCCGCATCTTCCCAGGACGCTTTGGCGGAGGACGCCTGGGTGAGGTCCGGAGGGTCATGGACCTTCCCGGCTCCCCTCGCTGCGAGCTCTGTACATAAGCCCAGCACCAGGAGTCAAGGCCACCAAGTCTTCATTTTCCTGAGGCCTGGCCCCTCCCTTCCCATCCTTGCCCTGCATAAACTCAGCTGCTCCAAATGTACAATACATCTCCTCACTCTTCCTCTCAGCGTTAGGGAGAGCGATGCCTTGAAAATCGTCTCTGGGTTCCTGCATTCTGTACAGTTATCTCCTAATCCCTTCCCTCGATTCCCTACGCCCCACATTCCGAGACTTCTGTTTGCCGGAGGGTAACCTAGCCTATCTTGAATGCTGGTCCCTGTGGCCGGAGCCCACTGATGCTCTTTGGTTGGAAGCTTCCCGAGAGGTGCCTGCCTGCACGGGAACCCTGGGCCGTGCAGAGGTGTTCCTTCTTCCCCACCTCACTTCGCCTGCAGACATCTCTTGCCATCGTTTCATCCACCCTTGGATAAACCCCGCGCCCCTCCCCGCCGGCGCCCGGCAGAGCGCCCCCTCCCTTGACTGAGCCCCGGCGGGTTGGAAGCTGAGCGGACAGGGGTGCGCGGGAGGTGCGCAGAGCTCTCCGGCTGCCTGCGCTCTCTGCGCCTGGGGAATTGGGCTGTGGGCGAGGCGGCCAGCACTGGCCTTTATCGCTAGCCCCGCTAGTCGTTTGAAACTTTATCAGCGAGTCTCACCACTCTCCGAAGACCGAGCGTGGGGCGCGGGCGCGGCGAGGCGCCGGCGGTGGTGAGGAGGCGCTCAGGGTGCTGAGCGCTTCTGCTCTGGGCACGTATGGCGCCCGCACACGGAGTCTGACCTGATGCGGACGCAAGGGGGTTAATATGAACGCCCCTCTCAGTGGAATCTGTCTCTGGCTCCCTCTGCTCTTGACCTGGCTCAGCCCTGAGGTCAGCTCTTCATGGTGGTAAGTCCATGCGTGAGGGCACGGCGGGGGTGGTGGTTTTCGATTTACCGCGGCGCTCCCCCTTGGCCCCAGCAGTCACAGATCCCAGCCCAAACCCTGGCTGCTGCCCTGTCCTATAGCCTCATCCTGAGCGCCTCCTCTGAAGACCATTCCAACTTTGACAACTCCAAAAAATCCACATTTCCCCTCAAATGAGAGCTCTGATGTTTAGTTTATTTGGATCCAGCTGAGCGGCAGCAAAATCAGCCAATTTTTTATCCCGTTGAGACACGCTAGCCGGGTCTCTAGCTCAGATGTGTGTGTGTGTGTGTGTGTGTGTGTGTGTGTGTGTGTTCACAATCTCCCCCCCCACCGCCTCCTCCGCCCCCGCAAAAAAAGCCCTCAAGATAAACCTAGGGGCCCATTCAGGCAGGCAGTCAGGAGCTGTAGAACCCAAAGCGTGTGATTTTTTATTATTTCCCGTCCTTCCACATTCCTAATGCTTGGCCCCAGTGAGACGGGAGAACGTTGTGCTGTCTGCCTCCAGGTAGAGAGAGACCTACCACCTCAGTGAGAAGCTTAGGCTGGGGTGGGGCGGGGGGAGTGAGGTAGCGTGCTTCAAGACCACAGACCCCTCAAAGAGTAACTTTGCTGCTGTCCTGTGAACGTCAATCAGCGATTTATTTATTTATTTTGCACAGTAAATATAACAGGTCATTACAAAAAGGAGATTACCCACCCAGAAACTCTCTATCTCCCGACTTAAAGACCTTGAAAAGAGAGGGGAATAAGAGCCCTTTAACGGTCTCACACCTAAACCTGCCTCAAAATATATTAATATTGATTCGGAAAGATCTGTTACCCTGGGGTGTTTTTCAAGGACCTGGCAAAAGTAAGGAGTCTCCGCCAAATGAAAAGCTAGAGCAGGGAACTTCAGGAGGACAGTGGAACTCTCCAAAGGAACGTCACAGAGCATTGATGGGAAGAGGGATTCAATTCCTTCTTAAGACGCTTCAAACAGGAAGGCATTTAGCCTTGACATTGCTGACATAGGATCAAAGATTGATTTATCAGAATGACCATTTTTCAATAAAATGACTATTTCTGTTTCCATGATAAACATTATTTATTGCCCAAGCTTTTTGTCACATTGTCTCTCAGCTGTCACTTAAATATATTTTTTGGGAAATCACAGCTATAACAATTTTATGATTATATAAAATAATGAAAATACAAGAAAAGACATTCTCCTTGTTTGATCGCTTCAAAAGACACCTATGGCAGCTTGGGTTATATAAAAGGTACCTTTCTAAACATTTCAAAACTAATAGAGAACATCTGGGCAGAGATGATGATGTAATTTTTTTGTTAAAGTTTCTTTTCAAAAGTACTTTATGGAGCTATAACACTGTTTGATTCTTCCAAACATTTAGTGTCCTTAATAACAATAGAAATATTTTTTTCCAAAGGTCTTCTATAAAAGCCAAGAAGGGCTGGAAAATGGAAATATTTAAAGGATTCTTTAGTGAGGAAAGAATGGCATGTCTATGAGGAGAGTGTAACATCAGATACCAGCAGGTGTCGATTAGACAGATGCAGACAGTTTCTTAACACATTTAAACATTAGGGTCAAATAAATGGGAGTGAGGAGCTTTAAAGGTCAGCTTTCCCCAATGCCATGTCCAGACACATTTCATCATTGAGATCAGAACCTTCTTGGGAACAGCCTTTGAAGGTTCTTCCCAAAAGATGTTGCCCCTCCCCACTCATTCTGTTTCCTGACTGCCCAGTGCATCAGTTGCTGATGCTCAATTCATGTCCAAGACAGTCATCACTCCATTTCCATGTGGCTTCTACCAATATTACTCCCATGCCTGCAGTGTCGCTTCTCCATGGAACTAAAATTAAATAACCCTTGCTTTCTGATATCCCCAAAAGGATAAGGAATTGATATTTGAAAAGTGTTTTGAACCCCTCAGTCTCCTGGGAAACATGGCTTGGGACCTCAAGTTCAGTGTTCTCACCCCTGTGTCATTCCTTCCCAGGTACATGAGAGCTACAGGCGGCTCCTCCAGGGTGATGTGTGACAACGTGCCAGGCCTGGTGAGCCGCCAGCGGCAGCTGTGCCACCGAAACCCAGATGTGATGCGTGCTATTGGCTTGGGCGTGGCCGAGTGGACAGCTGAGTGCCAGCACCAGTTCCGCCAGCACCGCTGGAACTGCAACACACTAGACAGGGACCACAGCCTCTTTGGCAGGGTCCTGCTCCGAAGTAAGTCTCCTGCCTTTGGGCAGCTCTTTGGGCTCTCCCCCTACACACTCCTCCCTTTTATTTTTTTCTTTGAAGTCTCTGCTCAGTTTTGGGTTTTTGTTTTGTTTTTGTTTTTGTTTTTTTGCATTTTATACAATCAGAAGCTTGTTCTGTTGGAAGTATTGTCTGTTTTACAGATGAGGACTTAAGAAATCAAGGAACTTGTCTTAAGTTTTGTAGGAGGCTAGTCATAGATTGGAATGTAGACTCCAGGCTGGTATCTTTTTTACTCTTTGCTCTGTCCATCCAGTGATGTCCCAGCCCTGCCTGTCCCTCCAGGTTCAGGTTTTGTCTCTTGGAGAAAGGAGGCAGCAGCCACAGGGCACTTTTGACTTTTTAACTCTTCTTTCTGGGACTTGAATCTTCCAGAAGGATTTGAGTGGAAGACAAGGATGGAATGCTCAAATCTTTTATTTGTCATAGTAATTATTTCAATGACACTTACATGTTACTGAGAACCAGAGACAAATCTCTGCACATCACCTTTGATCTCCCACCCAGCTATTCAGCTTTGGGTCCCACTGTGTCTGAATTAAACATTTTCTTTTAGTAGACTGTAAATTCTATATGGCAGGACTAGCCTGCTATCCCTGCTTTTCACTTGGTGCCTTGCGTATTGCAGACTCCATTCAGTCATTGAATGGTTAAGTGAATGAATGGATGGATGAGCTTGTAGTGAATGCCTATTATTTCCCAGGTATATTTTAGGCAGAAGGGTATTTATGGAGGATAGGGGTATGAACTATTAATACTTAGAAGGAGTATTAAGCATTATCTAAGTACATAATAAAGTTCTTAAAAGTCGTGAATGTGGAAAGTAGCCCACTAGCTGGTATGTAGTCAGAGAAAATTAACTGAAAATCACATTTTACTTTCTAAAAATATTTGCTCTTTCACCTCATGTTACTACCATTTTCCAAGAAATAGCACCATCCCATTTGGTACTGAGAAATCTAATCGAAAACACAAAAAGGTTTTGTGTGAACCCCAGAAACAGGAAACTTTACACTTGTGTTTGCCCACCCCATCCCCCCATTCCTAAGAAATCATCCAGGCTGTGCACTTGGTAATGCTTAACAGAGGGTGTTTCTATCATGTAATCATCACAGCCCTAGGGTTTTATGAGGCCAAATGCATAACTGAATGTCTCTGAAATCCCCCAAGGGCGTAGTGCACTCACCCTCAGTGTATCCCTGAAGTAAATTTACTGCCATATTCTGCAATTTTATTCTCTAGTTTAAGAACTATATTCTTCTGCATTCCATTTTGAGTTTTGATATGACATTTTTGAAAGGTTAATAGTAAATTTCAACAACATGGAATTTTCAGACATCACCTAGATTAGCTCACCAATCAATTAAAGTACCAGAACTTGACAAAGAGAATTTGCAAATATTTAGCACAAGACATCTTCAGATGTATTATGTACAGGCTCTTAATGTTTAAGATGTATTATGGTTTTTCCTTCCCAAAGTCCTCACAATTTCCCAATGTGTACAAATTAAAGGTCCTTCTCATTTATAAAATGATCACCTCCAAATTCTGTCTATGAAAATCTATTAAGATGTCCCTATATGGAAAAGAAAAAACCTTTTAGATCACAAATCAAAGGATGTAATTTTGATCACTGATCTTAAAGTTCTGCCAGACCTCAGGATTCATTCATAAAACACTTTAACTTAATCTTGATGGTATTTGTTTCTTCAGAGCTGAGAATGAAGAGGTTGGAACTAGTTTGACCTAGTCTAAGTCCTCTTGTACTTCTTCAGAGTTCTTTCAGATGAAGCTTGAATGCTTTGCCAAAGTACTCAAAACTTAAAACGCTCATGCTACACAATTTCCTTCCATTCTTCACAGAAGGCCAGATTCTCCTGGACATTTATGTAAACTCATGTGACTGTCAGTGATGACTTTGCATTGGGTCTGGGAGGGCTGAATTTGGCCTAAGGTAGCTTATCCTGGAAATAATCATGAAATTCCAGTGAAGCTATCCAAAGATTTTTATAATTAATTGCCTGGCAGGAATTCAAATCCTAGAACTTGCCTATAGAAACCTAAATGTCCTTATAGATAACTAGGAAGGCAAAGAGCAATTCTGTTTACAGGGAGAACATAAAAGTTACTGGTATATCCCAGTGTCAGAGAAATGGAGAACATTTGCCTCTTTTGCTTCAGACAGCTTAGAGTAAGACAGTGATTTTTAGGAACATTTGCATTTTACTCATTCAACAGACTGTCACCAATACCAGGCAGAGAAACTTAAACCCATAAATATTTCTGCAAAGATATATCTCTAGAATTCTAGAATAAGCCTTTAAAAAAAGGTGATTAGGTCTCATTCCTACAAATATAAAAAATAAAATTAAAAATTAAAAAGCAAGAATTTTTAAAAAGAGTTGAACCCATAACCTTCCAGAAAACCTAGCTTCTAATGTTCTGTCCTTCCATATAACAGTCCCCCACTCCAAACAAAAACTATGCCTATGCACTTAATAGACATTGCTTGACTTATCTCAATCCAAAAATTAGAGAAACTTCAATAGTAACACATCAGGAAGTCTAAATATCACTATTTAGATTTGGATTTTGTTTCATATTGTGAGGGCTCTAAAAAGAATCCACTTTTCTAAGAAGAGTCTGAAAAATCAAAATTTGTTTTGTTAGAAAGCCAACTCTTGAAATGTGCTACTATTTCACACATAGCATTTTAGTGATTCATCTAAGACACTTAACTGAAAACATCTTAAGGCCACATCTAACATGATACCAAAACATCTGGGGGTACAATGAAAAGCCAGTCCACATGCTAAATTTTTTAAATAAATAAATAAACATCTAGCTATTTAGTAATGTGTCTGAATAATAAGTGACAAATATTTTGAAAGGTGATATTTGTGCTTTGAAAATTATTCCTGAAATGTAGCAGATTTTAAGTGATTTTTTTCTTTCAGCCTAGTGCTAAGTACATTAAGCATTTAGGAATTTTCCCTCTGTGTGGTATCTCTAAATGTGGACACTAAACTCCAATCCAAAACCAGGCTTTAGCAATTCAGTGGGGTGACTGCTGACAAGATATTTTCCTAAATGTAAAATGGGTATAATAAAAATCTCATTTATCTGAGAGCCACCACCTGAGATTAAGCCACATTAGCATCTGTTAGTCACCATCTTTTACAAACACCTCAATTCCACTTGGAAAATCTTATAATATAACCTGGAACTATAAAACAGCTCTCACAACCATCGCATTTCTCTCTGGAGAGCATACCTGCTACCTATGGCAAATATTCATGTCATTGATTTTACCTAACTACAGAGTGTGACTGATTTCTTTTTATGATGGTTAAAGGTTTGGGGGGACATATTTTTGGAAGGCTGAGGTAAGTGCCATTTAATATGGTGTAGATATGTTTCCCTGATTTTTAATAATGAGACTAGCAGAGCAAATATTGCAAGGGGCATATAATAAATTTTAGCACTGAATGACAAACGGAACCAAGCAGGGCTTCGATGCGAAAAGGTGGTTTGTTCTCCCAGCTGTGTGGTTCAAAAAGTCACACTCGTCTTGACATTTTGAATCACCAAATGGCTTTCTGTTTTCTGCCTTGCTTTGGCAAGAGGTCGTTCAGCTTCTATTTTGGTTGCTAATATATTTGCTGCAGCAACCATTAATAAAAAGGCATGCTAATAACAATGAAATATAGCTCCACTTGAAAAATGAGGTGCACTCAGACCCTAAAGAGCCTTATATCTGTCACTATACCACAACACCGTGTTATGAGTTACTACAGATTATTAAAATAATTTAATGTAGTTATTGCACTGAAATATGTACCTTTCAGCCTGTAAGTGAAAGTAGCCTATGCTAATAAAGGACAATTCTAAGAAAGAACCCCAAAGGGTTCTTGCCCAAGTCTAATTATAGGCGGTAAATTTGTTTCCTTCCAGAAAAACCAAAGAAAAGCTTTTCACTGTCTTTTATCCAATACCAGTGATTAGTGCAGGTGTTCCAGAAGAAAGTAAATTCATGGTAATAGTTAGACATACTATGTAACTCTGAGATATTGCATATTGCCTGCAACAATCTCTCCATTACTTGTGAAAGTTGATGCCAAACCAGAGCTCTCCACTGGTAGGTCTGGTTACTGCCTTGAATTCTCTTCCCATCTCAGCCCCTAGATTTTTTCAATTCAGTATTTCAATCTTGATCATTTAAATGCATAGTCATGTCCTCAGTAATGCCTAGAGGCTTGAGAGGTTTTATTCATGTAGTAGCATGAATACCAAAATACATTATGGAGTAATAGAATTGTAAAATTCAGACTTTATGTTACAGATGAAAAACAAAGATGTTACACTCCTCTGTTCTAGAGCATGTAGGATTCTAGGTTAAGCAAGCAGGTGTATGAGAGACTAATGTGAAGTCAGAAGCTGGGCAAGGCAGGCTTTTGTTGCATTTTCTTTTATAATCTATATTGCAAGAAAGGACAGTTCTCATACAGATATCCTAATTGACAACAGCTTATGTTAGATGGTAATGATTATATTAAAGACCACCTCAGATCTAGAAGAGAATCCTTCAAAAATATCAGTACTTTTTGGTCTAGTGTTGAAGTATGTCAGAATTAAACAGCCATCGTGTGAAAGTTATCCAGAACTAGTAACTCCAGAACCACTTTTAAGAAAAGCGTTTTTGTTTCAGGTAGTCGGGAATCTGCCTTTGTTTACGCCATCTCCTCAGCTGGAGTTGTATTTGCCATCACCAGGGCCTGTAGCCAAGGAGAATTAAAATCCTGTTCCTGTGACCCGAAGAAGAAGGGAAGCTCCAGGGACAACAAGGGCACCTTCGACTGGGGTGGCTGTAGTGATAACATTGACTATGGGATCAAATTTGCCCGAGCATTTGTGGACGCCAAGGAAAGGCAAGGCAAGGACGCCAGAGCCCTGATGAATCTGCACAACAACAGAGCCGGCAGGAAGGTATGGACTGCACCACTGCTCATTTTGTAGTCTGTATGGCCTTGTACTCGCACTGTGCTTATCTTAAATTTTCATAGAGTTGATAAAAATGCCATATAGTCACAAATTCCCACTGTCCCCCAACCCCAAACCACTTGTCCTAAAGAATACCACCAACTGGGCTGAAATATCCCACTCATACTCCACCCTCCTTCCCACAGCTGAGCTGAAGGAGTCCACCCACTGATTTTGGCATTGTGTAGAGTCAAGTGTTTTATGGTCCCTTTGGATACTGTATCGTCTAGACAGAAGATATAATCTGTGGATGAGGCTAGGTAGTGCTTCATCCATGCACCAATGGGATGTTAAATGCTTGTATCTAAAGGGTATGAAGGCTCAGCACATCTTATCTCAATTATATCATGAAAGCAACTCTCTAGGCATTGGTTTACTGGCTTTTTTAGAGTCTGGGATACTCTTTTTAGAACCAAACTTACATTGGGATTCCTGGTACTGGATGAGTAAGTAGACAAGGCAGAACATGACCCTAAAGTGGTACTTTAGTCCCTCATCCCCTAGTCCTTACTAACCTACTGGGCTGTGGATTCACTGGTCAGTATTCACTCTCTACCACCCATTTAATAAATGAGGAAATAGGTCCACAGTTGCTCAAGGTTACATGGGGGTCAGTGAAATAGTCAGGACTAGATCTCAGCTTTCATCTCCTAGCCCAAGGAATCCATGGCCTCGGATGAAACCATTAAGATGGCAGTGCTCAGATCCATTGATAAGCCACATCATTCTGCATGGTGGCACGACCAGAATAACTGGAGAATCTGCTGCACATTATGCCTTTGGTAAAAAGCATAAACTGGCTGGGGTAATCAAATGCTAGTCAGAATAATCCTCAAAAAATGTAACTGCCAATGAGAAAAGATAATCATAATTTATCTTTTGTCAATGCAAAATTAAAATGTGCTTGATATTAATATATAAAGAAAGAGCAGCATAAAACTGATATATCTGGGGGGGTCTTTAATATGAAAAAAATAGAAAAAGCGCAGATCTGTTTGGTTGGAAATTCCTTTACTAAGCTCACAGAGACACAACATCTCATTTAACAGGAGTAGGAAGGAAAGAGGTCTTGTTTAGAACATGGAATGAGATGTGTGTGACCTGAACTGTTTGCAAATAGTAGCTTTCTTGAACTTCAACAGTCAGTGTTACTTATTTTCATGAATTTAAGAATTTATAGTGACCGCTGCCAAAAATATAGACTATGGTTGCACAATCCTACAACTATTGGTGATTACTGTTTGTGCAATAGTTTGGATAAAGGAAAATTTACATTGACCTTTGTTTTGACATTGATAACGCATGTATAAGTTATAAAGTGTGGTGTCTTCGATAGGAGTATGCTGCTTAATTACTCAAGCAGGAAATATCATTAGATCTCTCAGATTATTTGTAAAGATAAAAGCATACGGTCATATACTGCATCCAAAAGAATGTTGACTCATCAAAATAAATGTTAATTTTACTTAATAGGTCACTAAATATTGAATGTTTCAACTCTTTAAGACAACAGACCTTAGCTATTATCTTGTAGGCTCTGAGTAAACATGACTTTTAATGTAAATCACGTGATTCCTCACTGTGTATCGGTGAACAGCTGTCAGGCCTCAGATATTCTCCTGCCTACTCTGCAAAACTGAGGAGGCTACATTGGATTGGAATAAAAGTGCACACACTGACTTTTTAAAATGTGGCTTTAATTAATGGTGGGTGGGCAGACTTTTTCAAGGAGATGCATGATGTCAGTGAATATGAACTTTAATGAGAGTAAATGTATTTAGATAAACATGCGTCTCTAATTCTCTTCCTGCGGTCATTAGACCCCCAGTCTCTACTCCCTCTTCGTGCAAGCAGAAGGTCTCTGGAATCAAAATGAGAACAGGCTGGGTTTGTGTTTGAAGGCAGGCCTCCTGAGTTAAGCCTCCAACTGGCCTGGCTCTAGAAAACCCCATCCACTCAGGGCTGACTGCAACATCAGTTCATTTTTATTTCTTCTTTGTGCTTTTCAGTATTTCCCAAGTTGTCCACTATGAATATCTTCTTTCTAAAATGGGGGTGGGGGAGGGGGACCAATACATGTTATTTAAAAGAGAAAACATCTATTCCAAGATTATCCTATGTAACCAATGCTGTAATTCGGAATTCAACACTGCCATTCACAAAAGGCCTTAATTTTTCCCTAATATTTGAGCATTTTGATTCATTTATTATAACAGCTGGTTAGAGCACCCTCATGTGTCTTGGTATGGTAATATCATTTTAGATCTTTGGTGCTGTTTATCATTTTACTTTAATTACAGCTTTAGCAGAATTTGTAATGACGTTTCTTTCCTTCATGTTTACTTGAAACTCATCTTTGATTGGGTCTTGTTTTCTACTTCCAAAGAGTTCTAAAAAGATAAATTTACCTTGTTCAATACAAAGATTCTATCAAGAAAGACATTCCACAGCTTCTCTTAGCAGTTCTTTTTAGGTCTAAAGAAGCCATGCTATGAAAACTTCTAAATTATATTTTAGGATAGGTTTAGGTAAATTACAAGCAAGAGATACTTGGTCAATAGCCACCATTTGTTCCCTTTCAGGATTTGAAAATGGCTTTTAAATTAGGCTACTCTTTCCTCTAGATTGAATAATCACAACTTCCTTTAACTTTTCTAAGAGAATCTCTGTCAAAATAACCCATGTATCCAACCAAACACAACCCCTTAATTGCTGGACATTTTCATAATAAGAACAAGAGGAATTCCATAAAAATACTTTCCCTAAAAGGTATCTATTACTATGGTAAAAACAGAACATGGAATTTGAAATGAGACCTACCTTAGTCTTAATTGTGCAATACCAGTGGCTTTGCTCACTGAATTTCAGGTTCTGTCATGTGTAAAAGTATATTATGTGGTGCTGTGGGAAGACAAGTATAAGGCAAATAGCAGAGAACCTGGCAGGTTGTGGTGCTCAATAAAAGTTTGTTCCTTTCCCTTTAGTGAAGTGAAGATTATCTATAACTTAGGTAATAGAGGTAGGCACAAATTCAATTTTAACTATTACTTAGTTCAGGTCAAACTATTCAATCTGATCACTCCATGTGTCTGTAAATTCATATGTGATACAGTTTAACATACTAATAAAAACCAGTCATATAATAGTTGCTAATGTGCAAAATACTGTCAAATGTTTTATAATTTGATCTTTCAAAAGCCCTTATATGAACAAAAAAACAGTATTAGTAGTTGATGCAGACCCTGGCTCATGGGGTCCGTGTCATTATGGATGAAATGAGACATTCACACAGACTGCCGAGTCCGGTGGAGGAAAAGGGACAGCTTGGCTTTTCTCTCAAGGGGAGCAAAAGCCTCAGCCCTTGCTCCAATGAGCTTTTATTGTCTTACTGGGCACATTACAAGAAGGTCCTCACTAACTATGCATAGGCTCGCTTTAGGTGGTTACCTTATCCAGAAAACAAAGGAGCCAATGCTACTAATCATATCACAGAAAAGTGATATTTGCGACTAAAAAAGCAAAAGTAGTTGGACCGGTTACACTCATCCTTGAAAGGTTTAGCATGGTTTTTAGGAAGTTGCTTTGCAGTAAATATCCTCAATTCAGGGTGAGGGAGTTTTAGCAAAAAGCAAGACTCATAGTGGCCTAGGTACACTGCAGGTCTGATTCCCCACAGGAGAACCTATCCGTGGAAATGGGTCCTGTGCATCTCTGAATGGGAGCTGGGCCTACACCACACAGAACGGTCTACTACAAGTAGTCCTATTTTTCAAATGAGAAACTGGGTCTCAGAAGGATGAAGTGACTAAGCCAGGGTCACACAATTATGAAGTACTGGGCTTGGAGGTTCAAACCCAATTATATTCACCCTTACGTTCTTACCTACCTTTCCATGTTGTCTCTGTTGAGAATTTCTGAGAAACACACACACAGAGTATTTCTGTATTTTAAAAAAGAAGCAGCAGCAGCCACCACACTTGGAAAGCAGTTTACCAATTATTTTTTCCTTTTGTGTGTGTCTTTATTTTACAATTTTCTATAATAAATATGGTTTTAAATTATATTTTATTTTAAATGTTTATTGATTTTAGAAAGAGAGGAAGGGAGGAGGGAAGGGAGGGAGAAGAGACAGGGGAGAAAGGGAGAGAGGGAGGAAAAGAGAGAGGTCAATCGGTTATCTCCCATATGCTCCCCAGCTGGGGATTGAACCAGCAACCTAGGTATGTGCCCTGACCAGGAATCAAACCTGCAACCTTTTGTGTATGAAACGATGCTTGAACCAACTGAGCCAGCTGGCCAGGGATGTGTTATTTTTTTTAAGCAACAGGGAAAACATTTTAAATGTCAGATACATAACTGCTAATAATTGTGAACTGCTCAACTCAATTTAGCCTTTTTCAGTGGATTCACAAAATTTCAACTAATGACCCTACAAGTTTGAGAACTCTATTCCTATGTGTTACTGGACTCAATTTGTCTTAATGGTTAATTTATTAGGGAATTAACTCTGGGAAAATCACTATTTGTGCCACTAAGTTATATGTGGAAAAGTGTGAGACTAAGACAAAGAATCCACTGACTACAAGAAACTAAATTTTAGTCAGAGACAAGTGAAACACAACTGCGAGGCAAACTCTAAGCTGGGTGGTAGAACAGGAAAATTGGCCAAAGGGCCAGTTAGCTGAGGAGAGAAAGGTTTTATCTGAAACAATTGGGTATTTGAGCTGGAAATAAAGATTTTCCTTGGTTGAGATAGGGAAAATACTTTTCAGGATGGAGGGACTACAGGAGCAAAAAACATACTAGGATGGAAAGAACATCAGAGTTGAGGAATGACAAGTGTTCTCAGGTGGAGATCATAACTGGGAATTAATAGAAACTGAGGCTGCAAACTGAAGTCTCAGCCAGATCTGGAGAGCCTTGAATGTTATGCTAAAGATACTTGGATGTCATTGTGAAGCAATAGGCAGGTATGAACAATGGTGGAAGGGGGGAAATTGGATACTTAAGTTCCATTCTTATGCATTGCTAATTTCTCTAGAGTCCACTTTAAGTGATAGATTTCAGAGTTCAAACTTCTGTGATGTTTGAACTAATGACTTAAAAATAGACTTACTAGAAAAATTATGAGAAATTCCTACCTTCTTGCATTTTTTCAACATTAAATAAAAATAGAAAGTTTGATATAGATAGTAAGTTTCCCGATGTTTGTTAATTAAAATTAGATATTTATATTTTTAATATAATGTTTACATTATTGTTGGCTACTTTGCTCATTAAGGGTTCTTAGCTATTAACATCATCTTGACTGAAGCAATATGAAGGCTGGGGTTCTGGACTCAGAACACTGGTTCTAATATTTCAACATGATCTTGGACAAGTTACCTAACAAGAATTGCTATCTAAAATAAAATATATACACATATGCACCAGGTTTTAAGCAAGCCTAATAGGTAGGTAGTACTATTATCCACACTTTGCATATGAAGAGATGAAGGTATATAGGGTGGACAGAATTAGCAAACAAATTAAATTTATTTGCTAACTGAAATTCTAGCATTACTTGACACCCTGTATTTTATATGGAAGAAATTCAGAGGGTGAAGGGATCCAGAGTTTCTAGTTTCATGCCTCACCCAAGCCAGCACCACTCAAGATCAGTGCTGTGGTGGGCTGATTGGGGCACGCAGATTAAGCAAAAACTTCTAAGCTCTGTCTACAGAAAATGTCTCCGAAATCAATGGGAATTGGTATTGTATAAGATGTAAACACAGCCTTATAGGCAAGTAAACCTAGGGCCTAATGAAGACTTCCAAGAATAGATCCTATTTAAGATACATAATAACTAATGGGTCTGAACCAAGAGAACTGGGCAGGATTCAAAAGCAATCACCTTCAAAAGGGAATTATCAATAGAGAAGAAAATAATACTGAACTAAACTACAGAGCCAGATAGCTTTAACCTCCTATTCATCCTAACCCTCCCTTAAATAGTGTTCGGCATCTTTATGAGGCACAACCTTCACTTAGTAAATGTGTGTTTTCTGATTGGTCTCCTTAGTTCACAAAATTAAATATATTTTAAAAAATGAGACCACCTCTACCTGCCTCACCTCCATCTTGTTGGACCCAAAAGTAGAATGTGCTTGATATTGTAGATCTTTATTTAACATATGAATTAAAAACTAACCAGAATTAAAGTCTCGAGGTAGAGAATAACTCTTAGCAAAATTGTTACAGTTCCATGTAAAGTCCTATCACTTACAGAAAAACGTTTTTAGAGACTGCCTCATTAGTCAATAAGAATTATTATATATATGGTTAGTCAATAGTAATGTTCTTGAATTCCACAAATATAAATTCCACATCTTCTATTTCCTAGCTAAGCCCACCTGCCATCACTGTTTTTAAAGAATGACAGTGCTCAAGAAATCAGTGTCTTATCTAAGTTAATAAATGACTATATAAGCAAATCAACTGCACAGTACACTAATAAACATTTCTTGTTTTCTTAATTTTAGAGCATATATGTTTGAAAGATATAAGTTAGTCTGATTTTCAGTTACTCACAGAGACATGGACCTGTCAAAAGAATTTAACTGTTAATAAATGTACTTGGCTTTAAGCCAGCATCTGAAAATTAAATAATGTTGTTAATGTGTATTTCCCTCAGGAAAACTGATATAGGTCCAGAAACATGTTAGTTGCTTTATGGCATGCACCCAGCTAAAAGTGAAGTACTAACACTCCTTTGAATGTTCAAGTTAATAAGTTAGTTAAAACATGGCATCTAAGGACCTAAAATAAATTTTAGGCAGGATTTCTAAGGCAAGGTCAGTTGTTAAGTTGGCATACTTTTCAAACAGGTGGACTGCCCTTTTTCTGACAGGAGGTGAATCCCTGTGGCACAATGCAGGAGTTGTAAACTTAGCAAAATGCAGGAACTTAGAAGAAAAAATATCTCATGTAAGAAGTTTTACAAAGACACACTAGCATTGCTTGGACTCGGTCTTCAGAAAAGTTGACTTAAGAAACCAAAATTTAATTCTCCTTGGGAGAAATTTGTCTTTATAACTGGCAAAACAATTCTTTGTAGACTAATTAGATATGCAAACACTAAGTGTAAAAGCTTTCGTAGAATCCACTGAACCCAGAGAACATGAACCCCCATGTTCATGTTCTCATGAACCCCAGAGGTTGGCAAACCCCAGTATTAGAAACATGGGTGGAGTGATTTAAGGTGTTGACTTGGTGTCAGATGGGCATGGGTTACATCCTTCATGGGTCCTCAGCTTCCAGTTGTATGAATAACCTCATCTGTACGGTGGGATGAAAATAGTGAAAATAAAGCACTTAGCATATTTGATATTGGTGAGATCCTAATGATACTATGCCTTATTATGCTCTGACAGTAAGCTGAGGCAGATGAATGTAAAATAGGGTTGTTCTAGCCTGAACAGTGAATGTATGTACTTCTTTCATAGCTTGTTTTTATGTTCAGACTTGTCTGTGGTATAGAATGCTAATATTTACAAGTTTCTTAAATTCTAAGAGAGTAGCCTCTGCAGACCTGAAGGCTTAAAATGCTCAAAATCAAAGATTTAAGAAACATAAAAAATTTGCTGAAATATCAGCATTGAAGCAATTATGAGCTTATTAAAGGTTTTTTATTGAGAAAATTATGTTAAGCTAACAACAATAGCTTCCATGAGGCTAAACACCAAGAGTCTTTTTAAAAGTAGTCATGTCAAATGAGCAAGTATTTACTGACAGGATGCCACAGAGTAAATATTAGATGGGATAAAGCAAATGGTGAGGGGAGAGGGGCTGCTAAAGAATTGTGCTGGCCAAGAGGGTGATGTAAAAAGCCATGAGAGCTGTGAGAATGTGAAGAGAGGAGCAAAAAAACAAGGCTGAACATGGAATATTGACAGCAGCTTGCTTTAAGAATCAGAGAAAAAGGGAGTAGAACAAGAGACCCTTTAGCAAAGATTCAAGTCAAAATAGAAAACGGGACCTAACTGTGCGATGGGCTGTGGCCCAAGTTTCTGGAAAATGCTCTCAGCATCACTCACTGGAGAGAGACAGCAAGTCATCGTAATAGCTTCTTTCTCATGTTCTTTATCTCATGAGCTGTGCAAGCTTACTTACCCTTTCACTGCCTGTGTACTGGAGCTTCTGCAGGGAACCCCTTACTGGAGGGTAGGAACTGATTATAACTCATCTCACTTTGGCAGATGCCCAAAGAGAAGGAACCCAGGCACACAAGTCCTGCCCCTTCCTCTAAATTCACCAGTGGGGCAAGGCACTTCCTCAGGAAAGAAATGAGTAAGGGGGGTGGGGAGAGCCAAGAGTGTTACTCTAATGGAATTTCTTCTTCAAGAAGCCAGGAAGAATATACTAAAAATATTAAAGAGAAAAATGTAAGAGACATGGAGGATGGATTCAGAAGGCTCAGCAACTGAGTAATTAGAATACCATAAAAGAGACTAAAAAGTAGAGGGAAATAAAATGTTAAGAGAATGTCTCCATGCTGAAGGACATGAGTTTCCAGATTAAAAAGGCCCACTGAAGGCTCAGAAGGATTAATTTTTTTAATTTCTAAGTATATCGTTGTGACATTTCAGCACACCAAAGATAATAGAAAGGTTCTAGAATCTTTTGTGTAGAAAAAAAATACAAAGTGAAAAATACCAGTTTTGAAAAAATCAGTGAGACATCAGACTTCCCATCCATAACACTACAGGCCAAAGTCTATGGAGCAACACCTCCACAGTTTTCAGGGAAAATTATTTTCAACCCCAAATTCTATACTCATTAATCAAGTTATTAGCCAAACTATTGTTAGTTAGTTTGGTTAATAGTTATTAATCAAACTATTAATCAAGTGTTATGGCTGAATAAAGACAACTTGGACATACAAGAATTCAGAAAATGTATCCCCTGTGCACCTTGAAGGAGTTAATGAAGAAGGGGCTGCAGCAAAGGAATAAAGGAGGGAAAAAAGAGAAAACATGGCATCTGGAAGAGCATGTCCACCTTAGGACAGCATGATGGTAGGTCTCAGCTGTGTAGCCAGTCCACGTTGGAATAAGAAGATGGAGGACCATGGACTGCTCCCCCACACCCAGGATATCAGGAGAAGTAATGGAGTAGGTGGAATGATCGAGAGAGTGGAAAACATTGTTATAGTAAATTCAATTGGTTGCAAGTAAAATGAGAAAACACCAAACTCCACTCAGACACATTCTTCTTTTGTCACAGGGATTATGATATTGGACCATACATTGTAAAATTCAGTCCTGGCATTGTCCATGGTTGTGCAGTTATCAGTATTACATAAATATTTTTGTTTCCAGTTTATAGCATCAAAGTCTAGATATATTGTGGGCAACTTAACTATAGTTACACAGCAGAATGTTAGTGCTATCATCTTTGTCCCTACAAGAGGAAAGGTGCTTCTGACTGAGAGTGGGGTAGAAAGGGAGGAAGGACTGCAATATCCTCGTAAAAGACAGCACCTGTGACTTCTGGAACAAGAAAGGAAATGTAAGGTTGCTCCTTGAAATTGCAGAGATCACCAGAATTGTGATGCAGCATGTTGGGAGTTGGGGTGAGGAAAGGGAGGCTGAGGTGAAGTTCTCACTCTGTATAAGAAGAAGTCTATGAAGAAATGGAACATTGACTGGTAGATAAATAAATGGTGACATGCAGAGCTGCCACATTCAGTTGTGCCATGTTTGCACTGTGCTTCTCCAGAGGGCTCCACTCACCTCTTGCTATTGTACATTTGTTTAGCTATGACAGCGATTTTCTACCAGATGTCCATCAAGTACCTTGAGGATGGGATGCCTTTTTCTATTTCTCATAAAGTTGTCGTCAGCTAGCCAGAACTGGCTGCAGAAGCATTTCAGCAGCCACCAAAAGACTAAAAGCAGAATTCATTAAAAATGACCCCCTCTTGGCTGGGCTCCCCAGACAGGGAAGAGAGTGAAGAGAGGAGAGATGAGGAGAAGGGTACAGCAGAGGGCTATTGTTTTTCACCCTGATTCTCTCTGGACTATGCAAATTTTAAAATCATGTGCACATATTTCCTTAATTAAAAATTTGAAAGTAATTATTAAAAAGAAACACACCCTAGTCATTGTGGTTCAGTTGGTTGGAGCATCATCCTCTAGCTCAAAACTTGCAGGTTGGATTCACCTTCAGGGCACATACCTAAGCTGCAGTTGATCCAAAGCACCAGGTGCAATCCTTTTCTCTCCCCTTCCACTCTCTCTAAAAGCAATGAAGAAAACAATTTCCTCAGATGAGGATAAAACAAATGATATACACATATATACACACACACAAACACAAGAAGCCCCAGAGTGTCTGGCAGCCCCTGGGGCATCCCCAGGTTCTTATTTGCTCACTATTTCCTTTACAGAGCAAATGAAATGTTTGCAGCCACTCCATCAGTGGCCTGTGTGGAAACCCACCCACCCCTCACCCAGCACCTCCCAAGGCCTCCAGGGTGGGGGTGGGTATGTGTCCTTTCAGGAACCTTCTCTGCAGATTGTTCCTGTAAAAGTGCTGAGCTTTTACCCCACTGGCCAGCATCATCATTCTTTCCCTCCAAAAAAGCACTAGGGTAAATTGTTGCTTGTGGCCATCTTTTCCCTGAAGGCCTAGGGTGGGACCCAACTTCTAATTCACTAGTCATATATCCCTGTTCCCAGGACGGTAATGCCGCCTCGTTCACAGGAATAGCCCACCTGTTCTGACTCTCCTCGGGCCTGGCCCGGGTGGTGGTGCTGTGGCTACTCTCCTTCTCCACAGCACTCTTGGCCTTGGAGGAGAGTCTCTCAACCTTGGCAGCTATAAGAAGCACCTGAGAGCAAGGCTGGGCCCCCAGCCCCTCCCAGGTTCTAATTTGTTCAGTTCAGGGAGAGGCGGTGTCTGTGTGCTGGAAACATCACCAGCTGATTTTAATATGTAACCAGAACGAGAACCACTGTTCTGCTCTCTCCAGGTGCCAGAGAACAGTCCCCAAATTCATGTAGTTTACTGTGCAGATAATTGGATTCTGTTTTTACCTCTTTTTCCAGACTGTGCAACCCCTCAGACTGTAGCCGAATTGTAAAAGAATATTCTTTCCCTTCCTCCTTTGTGTGTAGACACACATGCAGGCCTTTAAAAAGTGGTTCCTACCACATATGTTGTTCTGCCTTTTGTTTCCATCACTTGACTTTCTTTTATGCCTGTAAGACTGATCTACCTCATTATTCAAATACCACATAATATTCCATCAGTAAGCATATGCCATAGAGTGCTTAACCATTTTTCTATTGATGCCATTTGGGGTTTTTCCTAGTATTTTGCTATTGCTAATTATGTTGCAATGGACATTTATGTACGTGTGAATCTTTCAAAACTGTGCAGTTTCCAAAGTGGAATCACCAAGGTGAAATGACACATACATTGAAAATACAGTGTTTCAAAAATTCCCTCCACTTAAGTGGAACATCAATTTATTCTCCCATCAAAAGTTTGTTAAAGCATCTCCTTCCCCATACTCTTACCAACACTCCTATTATCAATATTTTTACTGTATGCTAATCTTCTAGGCAAAAAAAATGGTGTTTTTGCTTTTTAGGTTTGGTTGATATTTGTGAGTTTTTTGTCATGTTACTGTTTATAGTATTTGATCTTCTTTTGCTTAGATAAGTCCCTTTAACAATTTATATAATAAGGGATTAGTGATGATGAACTACTTTAACTTGACCTTATCTGGGAAGCACTTTATCTACCCTTCCATTCCAAATGATAGCTTTACTGGATAAAGTAATCTTGGACATAGGTCCTTGCCTTTCATGACTTCAAATACTTCTTTCTAGTCCCTTCTTACCTGTAAGGTTTCTTTTGAGAAATCAGCTGATAGCTTTATGGGCACTCCTTTGGAGGTAACTCTTTCCTTCTCTCTTGCTGCTTTTAAGATTCTCTCTTTATCTTTAACCTTGGATAATGTAATTATGATGTGTCTTGGTGTGTTCTTTCTTGGATTCAACTTCTTTGGGACTCTCTGGGCTTCATGGACTTCCTGGAAGTCTATTTCCTTTGCTAGATTAGGAAAGTTCTCCTTCATTATTTTTTCAAATAAGCTTTCAGTTTCTTGCTCTTTCTCTTCTCCTTAAGGGACCCTTATGATTAGGATGTTGGAACATTTAAAGTTGTCCTGGAGATTCCTAAGCCTCATTTTCTTGAATTCTTATTTCTTCATTCTGTTCTGGTTGAATGTTTATTTCTCCCTTCTTGCCCAAATTGTTAATTTGAGCCCCAGTTTCCTTCCTGTCACTGTTGGTTCCCTGTATATTTTCCTTTATTTCACTTTGTATAGCCTTCACTCTTTCCTCTATTTTGTGACCATATTCAACCAGTTCTGTGAACATCCTGATTACCAGTGTTCTGAACTGTGCATCTAGTAGGTTGGCTATCTCTTCATCACTTAGTTGTATGTTTTCTGGAGCTTTGATCTGTTCTTTCATTTGTGGCTTTTTTTTTTTTTTTTTTGTCTCAGCATGCCTTTAGTAGTAAGGGGAGGAGTCTTAGGTATTTGCCAGGGCAGAGCAACTCACATGGCTGATTTGTGGTGCTGTATGTGGGGGAAGGGCCCGAAAGGGAGCAATGCTGTTTGCTCTGGGCTGGCTTTCAGTCACTTCCTCCACTACCCACAAGCAAATTGGGCCCTTCTGGTGCTGATTCCTGGGTGGATGAGTTTATGTACATTCTAGGACTCTGTGGGTCTCCCCAGTGAACTCTCCTGTCAGACTAGGAGTCTGACAGGACTCACTGTTGCAATCCCCACAGGTTTTTTCAGTCAGAGGTTTCGAGGCTGTATTTCCCCATACTGGAACCCTGGTTTGCATGGTCTATGTCACTCCCCAGTTGTTCCTCCTGGTTTATCTGCACTCAAATGTAGGACCACCTGGTCTGCCAGCTGCCACCTCACCCACCCAGGTCTTCCAACCACTGCCTTGTCTAGAGTCCTCTCCTTCCCAGCTGCCTGTCCCTGCCCCTCCTACCAGTCTCGATGAATGTTTCTTCTTTAACTCCTTGGTTGTTGGGTTTCCATATGGTTCAATTTTCTGACAATTCTGGTTGTATTTGTTTTTAAATTTGTTGTCTTTGTTTTGGTTTTGCGAGGAGGCAAAGTGTATCTACCTATGCCTCCATCTTTTAAAAAATGGTGTTTCACTTTGCATTTCTCTCATTACTAGTGAAGTTTAATGTCTTTTTGTTAGCACTTTGTATTTCTTCTGTGAATGGCCTGTTTAATAGATTTTTGATGACTATGAGTTTGGAAGATGCAATGCAATCCCCCATATTTCTCTCTCTACTTTTCCCTATTATAATAAGTTTGAAACATTATCCAGTTAATTATTGATTTATTCAAAAGAGTGGAGGGAAGCAGAGTATGCACAATTCAAAACTTGAGAAAAACACAATCCAATTTATATTAGGATTTTAAATATGTTTTTTAAAGAGCAAAGAAGCCTTTCCTATAAGTCCTCTGACAGATTAGTCCTGACATCACATTGGCCCAAATTGAATTATCACATGCTGTCTGCCACAGAATAGTCAGGGGCAGAACAATGAGATTAATATTATTGATTTGGTCTGCTCTGAAGTATGTGGCTGTCAAACAGCTGAAAAAAAATGAGGAAGGAAGAAGGGAATGGCCATTTTCACTCAATATTGTGATGATTGACAATGGGTACCACTGCCACATGTATTTTCAGGGACTCATAAGGTGTATCTTTAAGATCTAACCTTAAATTAATATGCAAGTCCTCCAATTAATCATATAAAAATCTCAACTTTGAAGTTTGCAACCTGGTAACTTAGCATTGTAAAAGGAAGGAAGTAATATTTCTAGTCATTTTTAAAGCTAGGAGTATTAACTTAGGAGTAAATGACTCAGCTTTAAAAGGAATCAGCTGTGAAGAATGAGCATTCATAATCAATTCCCAAGCTCAAGAGAGATCACAACTGACAACTATGTGTAGATGGGGGGTACCCCCATCAGATACTCAAAGTGACATGAAAAGGAGAAGGAGGGTGCTCAGCCTTGGAAATCTCACGGGACCATGACTTTGGTCCTTGGCTCAGTCACAGAGCAAAGGAGGAGAAACCCCCAGCTGAGGGTCCCCATCCTGAATTTGGATCTTCAAGACAGAGGCTATCTGGGGTGGGCACAGAGGGGGCAGGATCCCCTTCCTGACATTTTCCAAAGTGATACTCTGAACAAAACTCTTAGAGTAGCATATTGAGAGAATTAGTTCTACAAATCTGAAGGTAGTAGTTGGAAGCCTGCTCTGCCTACTCCCTGAGATTCTGGTATAGGGTAATGAGTGTGTGACGTGAGTGGGTGGCTCCAGCAGTGGCCCAGGTGGAACTTCCTCCCCCATCCTCCAAACACACAGGAATCTAAATATTCCAGGTTGCCCCTCCCCAGGGCTGCACCCCAGGTAAGTTACCCCTGGTGCTCAAACCTGGTTTGTCTTTTCCACAGACTCAGTTTCTGACCAAGGCTCAATAGAACCAAATGTGCAGAAATGTTCTTCATTCCAGCAATTCATTCAGATGCCTGGAAATGTGTCAAAATCATTCTAGAGCCAAAGGAGCCAAGACATCATGGTGGCCCTGAGGTTGTTAATTCACTCACACCCTTCCCAGGTTGGGCCTCATCACCTAGATGTTTCCTTCCTAGCTCATCAGAGTGCACTGAGCCCTGTTACGTTGGGAATCTGTCCTTGTCCTCATGAGCCAGCTTTGGAGGGAAAGGATAGCAAAGTGAGCAGGAGGAACGTTGTTAGTTTGGTATGCCAGGTCACAAGGACCTGGGTATTTTTAAAAGACATCAGAATGAACTTCTGTTCTGGAACTACAACTCCCCCATGTGCCCCTGCCCCCATATCTTTATATTGTGGGGGTCCTGGATGGCAAGCCTCTGCCACAGAGACAACCCTAGGAGGGCCATCTTGGCTCCCTGACTCTGCTCCATGTGGGTCCCACCTGTCCAGGACCTTTTGCTCCTAAGATGTGAAAAAGAACTATAGGATGGTAGCATAGGATTGTTGTGAAGATTAAGGTCATTGAGATGGAGTGTAGAAAGCATTAGCACTTTCCTGAGGACACACCGTAAATAGTAACAGTCCCTATTATGGGCTTAGCAATTACTTTGTTCACCTAGTTTGAGTAATAGCACACATTTTTAATATGATATATGAATATTTATCTAGAAAATACTCTAATTCATTGCCTTACTCTTCAAACTGGCCCCATACCCATTAAATTAAAATGAGTGAGGTTTTTGTTATATTGATAGCATTGCCCTTCATGCCCACCTCCCTGCATGCTGTAGTCAGTGCAGTGTGGCTGAAGTGACCAGCAAGTGACCTCAGACATCTCCCAGTCCTAAGCCCTGGGGTCCTGTGTCTTTGGTCACTTCTTGGTTGTTAGGAAACTTGTGGCACCTGTCACAAGCTTGAGTCTAGCTCCACTGACCCTGCTTGTCTTTTTGTCAGGCTGTGAAGCGGTTCTTGAAACAAGAGTGCAAGTGTCACGGTGTGAGTGGCTCGTGTACGCTGAGGACATGCTGGCTGGCCATGGCTGACTTCAGAAAAACAGGCGATTATCTGTGGAAGAAGTACAGCGGGGCCATCCAGGTCGTCATGAACCAGGATGGCACTGGTTTCACTGTGGCTAACAAGAGGTTTAAGAAGCCAACGAAAAATGACCTGGTGTATTTTGAGAATTCTCCAGATTACTGTATCAGGGACCGAGATGCAGGTAAGTTCAAAATACTTTATTCACAGCACCTAATTCTTCCAGCTATCAGTACTGCCTGATTTAAATGCAGTTCTGTATGTTCGGCCTGCCAGTTCTGTAAGTACAGCCTGCTGCCTTCAGGGTCAAAGCTATGTTCTTACCACTCATATTTAAAGTGCACAGAGAGCTCTTCTAAGATTCTGGAGAAATGGGAACCTAACAAGAAGGTTTGTGGCAAAAACTCAGAATATGCAGATTTGCAAAATTCTTCAGCCTGGACAAAACTCAGATTGGTGGATTAATCTACACAACTTATGGCAGCCCAGCACCTTTCCTGTGATCCTGAAGATGAGAGGATAGCTTTGCAGTGTATATTGCCCTTTACAAATATTGCTTCTGTGACTATGAAAGAGGGTCCCAGGGCTTTGAGGTTTGCCCTTTTTGAAATCTCCTATATTTCACACTCCTTTGCATTCTCCAATATGTTTAGAAGTTCCCATATACTAGAAAAAGAATTCATCCCCACTGGCTTGGCTGCTGGTGGGCAGTAGTTGAGGGCTGTGTAGGAGGAACTGCATTTATTAAGGCTACACCTTTGCTTGCACACAGCACCTTTCCTGTCATGAACTCTCTCAGGAGCAGCCCTGTCAACCTCAACAGAGTGGTTCCCTGTGCATTTTACACCTCTGCTGTTCTCCACCTCTCACCCCTCCCAGTCAGCACTGAACTCAGCTTAGCACAGTCTTTGTAAAGAATCTGGTACAAAATAAGAATGAGTGAAAGTCTCAGTGGAGAGGAGGTGATAGGGAGCCCACAGCCAACTTTGGCTTAAGCCAACTTCTCAGACTTAGTAGAGAGCAAGGGAATGCATTATCAGAAAAATATCCTCAAATTTAAATTCTGCATTTGTTTTACATTCCAAAGTAATTGCAAAGGAACCAGTAAAACAGGGCAGATGGCTGCCAGCTCCTAACATTAGACTAACCAAGAAGCATGATTACCGGGGAATGTCACAAGAAGTCCAAAGCCTCTTCTTTGTCCTGAGTGGTTCAATTTCCTTCATGGCTGATGAGCTAGTTCTTTGCAGCACTTGAGCAGGTTTGTACATGCAGTCTATGGATTAATAACTACCCAGAAAAGAGGGCCAGATGCTGTGCACTGCTACATTCCTGACATGCTTTGGGACCTCTAACAAGTCATCCTTCCTGTCAGGCCACAGTTTCAGTGGAATCTCCATAAAACCTGTGCTTTAATACAGATTGTCCCAGAGGCTTGGGTCCCTCTTGCTGTTAAGTAGCTACTTAACCTCAGGCTCCTCAGACAGAAATGGGAATGATGATCAGGGTCATTTCAGGAACTATGTATTGACTCCTATGTGCCAGGTACTGGGCTAAGATCATTGCACACATGGTTTTATTTAGTCCTTAGAGCCGCCCTATGACGTCAGTGCATTGGAACTGGTTACTGAAAAAAAAAATAGAAGGAGAAGGAAGAAGGAAGAACATCTTATGTTTTAAAATCAGACAAGCAGCCCTAGGTGTCATTATCCCAATGGTATGGGTGAGAAAAGTGACTGACCAGCTCAAGATCTCATTGGTCTTGGAGGGGAGAGATGCCTGGCTGTCTGACTCTGTGGCCTCTGCTCTTGACCCTGACACTACAACTTGTCCCTCCCTGTCTCCCAGGGAATGTATGTGAAGCAGCCTTGTGAAGCAAAAACCTCATTTCAAGTGTGAGAGGACCTGCTTTTCTGGAACATCTTTTCTGCTTTTTTTTTTTAATTGAAGTAGTTTGCACAGTAAAGTAAGCAGTTATGCTTAATGACCATTTAACTGCTTCCTGAATATTCAGTGAAATAAAGACCTTATTTTCTCTTCCTCACAGAAGAGATTCTGAATCTAACCCCTGATGCATCATCAACATACTGTTATTCTGACACACTTTTTCTACTCCCTATATTAGAACACAATTATCTTTCTTGATCCTAAAATAAGAAACACATCTGTAGTACCTGCCACATGTTAGGGCTTGATCTACATTCTCACATTGATTCTCATGGGAAATCTCTAAGGTGGATATGTTATTATCTCATTTTATGGGTAGAGGAAACTGAGGCTCTGACAGACAGGTTATAGATGTTGCCCAAGCACTCTCAGTAGGTACAAGGGAGAGCAAGGACTTGAGACTGAGTTCATCCATTCTTTTCATCACTTTATTCTGCCTCCAGATATGCCAGCCACAAAGCACACAGATGCAGGTATGGACTTTCTGAGGGAAGCTGTATAATTCATTCATTCTCTTCATTTACTTCTCTTCTCTCTTAGGCTCATTTTAGCCTAGTTGGCTTGAAAAGAATAGAATGGTTGTTGTTGCTGAATCGAGAGTCATCCCGTTACTCTTTTTTTTTTAAATAGTTCCAACATATTAGATCAAATTCTCATTAAGATTCCTAGATTATTCATAAATTACCTAAACTATACTTAATGCCCTTTTGAGCTGAACCTAAGAAAATGCTAAAGTCATCCATGCAAACTTGCATTATTTCTTTTTAATTCTCTTGATTGTCAGATGATCATTTTAGTGAAAATATGATTCAAGGTGTTTGACATCATGTAAGCAATAGTTCAGATTGTTGACAGAGTATATTTTTCATTGTTCATATATGGAGTCAGGTACAAATAGCCTTATGTATGAGATGAAATTTTCCCTGAGAAAGCCTGCTTTAACCCACAAAGCTGCTGAGGGCCTGTCTGTATAATCTGTGGCATTCTAAAGACAAGGCTTTATCCTGGCCATCGTGCACATCCTAGCATGTCAGTCCAAAGAGTCAAAGAAGTGTGGCTCAGAATCTTCCTGGAGCAGCTTCTAACTTTTCTTTGTGGAGGCAGTGAAGTGACAGAGTCTGAGCCCTGCGAGAAGGGGAGATTTCTGTGTCTAACACATGTTGACATTCCTTCTCTGAGCTTGGCTCTCCCATCATGAAACAAAGGTGTTCGGTCAAGGCTAACGTCCTGTCAGCATGCACACGTCACTGAGTGAGCACATCACTGAACCCTCACTACAATCATACTGCATTGCAAATGGCCTGTTTTCTGGTAAATGGAACTCCCACATGTTCAAAATGGGTTACTATCAGATGTACCCAGGCTCTAAAGTCAGAAGTTTGCAGTAAAATTTAAAGCAACTAAAAAAAAAAATTAAAGCAGCTAATGTATATATTGATTTTTTAATTTTCTCTATGAGGATCCACATACCCTTTCCCTAGAGTACATCTCATACCACCCAATCTGCTGTCTTGTGGTCATATTGCTTTATTTTGCTTTTTTAATATCATGCACATTTAATATTCAACTTGTTGGGCACCTTTGACTCGCCAGCACTGGAAAATCGATGGTGTCAAGTGCAATATTGTCAAGTAATAGATACTTGGAACTGACTGCCTTTACTCTTGCTGGTCAGCACCTGTTTCCTGTTAAAATTAACACATGATTTAACTGGAGTGAGCTAGCTTGTTTTGTCAGTTCGGTTTGCAGATAAAGTCTACAGGTCTAGTCCACTATTTTCCAAAGTGAGGGCCTCTTCAGAGACCTATTGAATAAAAATCTCTGGGTGTTTTTCCTGAAATTCTGTATGCATTTCAAACTTAAACACATCAAGGTTTGAAAAATCAGTGTTTTAGGTAATCCATGATTCTTAATTTTTCTGTAAGTATTAGGTAAGAAGAAATCCAGGGAGACCTTATTTTGGGGGGAATACCTGACCTCTTTCAAAGGAAAAATGTTTTTTTATTTGAGAATCTCTGAATAAATTTCTCCCACAAAATACCCTCCCCCTGGTTTCCCAGTATAAGAGGGTATTCTTTCACATTTGGGCCCAGTATTTTCAAAACCCCCTTTTACTGTGAGTAAGTACACTAAAATAATTCCAGCCTTCAAGCTTTCCCTGGAATTAGTTTGACAGAGGTTATCAAGTCAACCTTGTAGTGAAGTCCTGACATAATGATACCAGGATGAATTTGGATGAGAAATGCAGAAGGGTGAGTCAAGACCTTGAGGTACACCTGGGTGAGGCCAGATGCAGACCCCAGGTGAGGAAGGGTGAGGGGAACCTGGGGTGAATTTCTGCTAAGAGTTAGGCCCTGTGCTACAAACCTCACATGCACTTTCTCTGAATCTTCATAGCAGTTCTCTCTATTTACAGAGAAGGAAATTAAGGCTCTAAAAAGCTATTGAACTTGCCCACGATTTTGTGGCCTGTAAGTGGTAAACAAGACAAATTTTTTAAAAAATCAAAACAGAAATCCAGACTTTTTCCACTATTCCACATTACTTCTTGAAATTTGGGAGGGGTGGGGAGATCCGTGTAATAGAGAGGCAGCACGAGGACACAAATGCCTGCAAAGTGGGGAGGTAGAGAGCGGTCAGGCTTAACATTCACCCACATTTGGCTTAGGTTGCCTTGACTCCCCTTTCAGTTATAAGCCCTTCAAGTTTTGAAGAGTGTGAATGTTGTTAATAGTTGCTAAGAAATGAAAAGCTCAAAAACCAATTAAGATATTCTTATGGCAACAACAACAAAAGGCATTTCCCCCCAGTCTTCAATTAAAAAAAATGAGGGCTCTGGTGTTCAACTATAAACACTCCCCTCGATCTGAAGAGTGCACACAACTGTGTGATGCTGTGCACGTGACATTCTGCAGGCCATATTGGAGGCTAGATCTGGAAGTTGGGCTTCTGGGATGAGTATTCTGGCAGTTCTGTGTTATTGCCCCAAGCATCCATAAATCAAAGAAGCCCTTAAGTTAGAGATAGGTTCATCTCTCACTAAGGAATGCTGCTGTCCTCTCCAGAGTAGCGTCTGCACCTAATCACAAGCCACTTTCAGTGGTTATGATATAAAAACCCTGACCTGGGCCAGAGGTCACCCTGAGGTCTCTTCATCAAGTAGAGGAAACAAGCAGCCCTCCACCCTTCTCCAGTCAAGTTCAGAAAACAAATGGAGTCCCACAGTTGTTTAACTCGTTAACCTGCTGAAAGCCCAATACCTGTCTGACAGCTGTAGGCTGTGAATGGTGTAAGCATTCAGGCATCATGGGTTTTTTCCAAATAAATCATATTTTGCAAACACCTCAGAACCCAGGGGAATGTAATGCCAACCGTGGTTTACAGAGATTGGTGTTATAGACATGCCCTTTGGTGTAGCCAGATTTGCAGAACCTCTGAACTCTGTGACTGTGACCTGCTTAAAAACAAGGGAGCAACATATGAGCAAATAGCAACAGATAGATGTTATTTTGATACTAAATGTACAATTCTCACCAGTACATCTTAAGTCCCTCATTTCCGCACAGAACACATAATTTTTGAGCCTGTTCTATATGCCAGACAATATGATAAGCCTCAGGAATGCAAAGATGAGGAAGATAGACATGGTCCATACCTTCTCTGGCCTCCCAGTCCCTGTAGATGAGCCAGGTTGGCAGGCAGTGGGACACAGCTCTCGAGCCTGGATAAGAAAGTGGTGTTTCTTAGGCCAGTCCTCACTCCATTGTTCTGTTACAAGGTCTTACCCTACATTTGCCATTTTGAAAAAGTTATTCCTCACTTTCTACTTTGAGATTTATTGTAGACATTCATGAATTGATATCTAAAAAGTGCTAAGACAGCTAGGTCAGAAAAGAACAATATGAAGAACATATTTGTGAGGCTTATAAGTCACCATTTCATAGGCAATTAATTATGTTTTATGATTAATATTAACTATTAACCAATGGGCCATCTTTTCAAACTCTTAGTGGCATATAATGTAATTAGCTTCTCCCTCCTAAAACACTCTATTTCCTTTTCCTCTGTAACACCAGATTCTCCTCATTTTCCTCCTGCCCCAGTAGCTAGCTCCTCTCCTTCTGCTTCTAAAGTCTAAAGATATGGGGTGGTGAATACACAATACAATATAACCTTGTACCAATGATGTATTATAGAATTGCACAAGTCAAACCTATACAATTTTATTAACAGTCACCCCAATAAACTCAAATAAATAAATAAATAAATAAATAAGTAAACAAACAAATTCTGAAGATCTTCTGGACTCAGTTACACCCTCTTCTCTCTATAATTTCTCTTTGGGTGGTCTCCTCCATTTAACTGCTATTTCAGTTCTCATCTCTGTTCTCTCTCCTCATCTTGTAGCCAATCCCATTTTTCACAGTTCCACTCAGATTGCTCACATTTCTATCACACTATTTCTGTTCACAACTGAACTCCTGGTTTGTCCCACCCCAAAACCTGTTTCCTCAGGCTTCCTCCTCTCAGAAAATGGCACACCCATCCATTCCACTGATCAAGCTGTAAGCCTATAAGTCAGTTGTTACACTGCTTTCCTATTTCCATATCCATCCATCACCACATCCTCTTAAACTGCATGCAATATCAACCATCTATCTGCTTCTCCATTCCAGAAAGCCTTGCTCTTTCATTCTTAGCACATGCCACAAGTTTTAGTTAATTTGTTTAAGTATTTGTTTGTTACCTGCCTGTCCCACTTTGATTCCGTAATGGCAGGAACTATTATATCTGTCTGTTCACCACTGGATCCCCAGAATCTATCAAATAAACATGTTGAATTGAATGGTAAGATGTAAATAACATGAAATACATTCATCAAAATGTTAGCTGAATTCTTAGTTATGTTGTAGTGTCATAGCTTAAAGATGACTTGATTTCCTCCACAGGCACATCTTGATTGCTTCCACTAAGAACATCTTCACTCATCACTGATTACTTTATGATACACAGCTTATGAAAATTCCTATTTAAACTCAACTGAAGTATCAAATGGAACTTTTCCTCATATTCAAGTGCATAGATGGAGCATTTGCAAAGCTGAAGCTATTGATGACTGTCCACATCCCCCATATGAAATAAAAACTCTCAAATGCAGTGGCAGTCTATATCTATTCTTTTTAGCTGCCACCAAATACTCAACTCTTTTACTTTTGGGGGCGCCTTTTTCATTTACTATTATCAGTAAGATTACAGGGTAGTTCATCTGATTTCATTGTTAACATGAGCAAAAATATTTTTCCACCCAATTCTATTTTGTTATAGACATGATCTATAAATCTGCATTACTTTTCAGAACATAAACTTGCTAGAATTTCTGTACTTTTAGTATATACTAAAAAGTGACCTAATTTGAATTAATTGACAGTGGCAATCAAGTTCAATTTATGAATTCAAAAAACAAAAAAACTTATTTTTTTCAAAACATAAGAAAATTTTATAGAAAAAGAAACACAATTTTTATTTTCTTATTTTGAAGTCTTTGACATAACTTCAACTACTAACAACAATTTACAAAGTAAATGTCCTTTCTTAGTAGAGAAAAATTCCTTTTTAAAAATATATTTTACTGATTATGCTATTAGAATCATCCCATTTCCCCCCCCTTTATTCCCCTCTGCCCTGCACACCCCCTCCCACCCACATTCCCCCCCTTTAGTTCATGTCCATGGGTTGTACATGTAAGTTTATTGGCTTCTACATTTCCTATACTATTCTTAACCCTCCCTGTCTATTATCTACCTACCATTTATTCTACTTATTCTCTGTACCTTTTCCCCCTCTCTCCCCTTCCCACTACCCTGCTTATAACCCTCCATGTGATCTCCGTTTCTGTGATTCTGTTCCTGTTGTAGTCATTTGCTTAGTTCATTTTTGTTTTTGGTTTTTTTTCAGGTTCAGCTGTTGATAATTTTACCATTCATATTTTTTATCTTCTTCTTTTTTTTAGATAAGTCCCTTTAACATTTCATATGCTAAGGGCTTAGTGATGATGAACTCCTTTAACTTGACCTTATCTTGGAAGCACTTTATCTGCCTTTCCATTCTAAATGATAGTTTTGCTGGATAGAGTAATCTTGGATGTAGGTCCTTGCCTTTCGTGACTTTGAAGACTTCTTTCCAACCCCTTCTTGCCTGTAAGGTCTCTTTTGAGAAATCAGCTGATAGTCTTATGGGCACTCCTTTGTAGGTAACTGTCTCCTTTTCTCTCACTGCTTTTAAGATTCTCTCCTTATCTTTAATCTTGGGTAATGTAATTATGATGTGCCTTGGTGTGTGCTTCCTTGGGTCCAACTTCTTTGGGAATCTCTGAGCTTCTTGGACTTTCTGGAAGTCTATTTCCATTGCCAGATTGGGGAAGTTCTCCTTCATTATGTTTTCAAATAAATTTTCAGTTTCTTGTTGTTCCTCTTCTCCTTCTGGCACCCCTATGATTAGGAAGTTGGAACATTTAAAGATGTCCTGGAGATTCCTAACACTCTCCTCATTTTTTTTGAATTCTTGTTTCTTCATTCTGTTCTGGTTGACTGCTATTTTTCCCTTCTAGTTCAAACTGTTGATTTCAGTCCTGGTTTCCTTCATGTCACTTTTGGTTCCCTGTACATTTTTCTTTATTTCACTTAGCATAGCCTTCATTTTTTCCTCTAATTGCAACCATATTCAACCAATTCTGTGAGCATCTGATTACCAGTGTTTTGAACTGTGCATCTGATAGGTTGGCTATCTCTTCGTCACTTAGTTGTATTTTTTCTGGAACTTTGATCTGTTATTCCTTTTGGGCCCTTTTTTTTTCTCAGTGTGCCTGTTAGTAGTAAGGGATAGAGCCTTAGGTGTTCACCAGGGTGGGGCAGCCCAGATCTCTGCGTTTTGGTGCTGTATGTAGGAGATGGGTCCAAAAGGGAACAATGCCACTTGCTGTGTTCTTGGCCAGCTTTCAGTCACTTCCTCCACTACTCACAAGCAAATTGGGCCCTTCTGGTGCAGAGTCTCGGATGGGTGGATATGTACATTCTAGGACCCTGTGGGTCTCTCCAATGAACTCTCCTGTGAGGCTGGGAGTTTCTCCCACTGCTGCCTCAACCCCCACAGGTGTTTTCAGTCAGAGGCTTTGAGTCTTTATTTCCCTGCACTGGAAACCTGGGTTGCACAATCTTTCTTGATCCCCAGTTGTTCCTCCTGCTTTATCTGCATGAGAAAGTGGAACCACCAGGTTCCACCTTGCCTGAGTCTTCTCTCCCTGGCTGCCTGTCTCCGCCCCTCCTACCAGTCTGGATGAATAGTTCTTCTTTAACTCCTTGGTTGTCGGACTTCCATACAGTTAGATTTTCTGTCAGTTCTGGTTGTTTTTTGTTTATAAATTTGTTGTTATCCTTTTGGTTGTGTAAGGAGGCACAGTGTGTCTACCTACGCCTCCATCTTGGCTGGAAGTAGAAAAATTCATTTCTAATTAGCACATTAATGTGTTGCAAACAAAAGACTGCTGTTAAAGCACTTTAAAATGATGTATTTACTTAATTAGACTAAGCTTTCTGCATAAAACCTATTTTGTGCTGGTGTGGTAAATCTCCTTTAAAACTGCATATTTTAACCCTGGACAATAGGTTGGAGCATTGTCCTGTAAACTGAAAGTTTGCGGGTTTGATTCTCAGTCAGGGCACATGCAGGAGGGAACTGATCAGTGTCTCTCTCTCACATAGATGTTTCTCTGCCGTTCTCTCTCCCTCCCTTCCCCTCACTCTAAAATCAATGGGCATGTCCTCAGTGAAGATAAAAAAATTCCAACTGCATATTTTACAATATACAGATGATGTGTTATAGAATTATGCACATGAAACCTGTATGATTTTGTTAACCAATATCTCCCCCTATAAATTCAATAAAAAGGAAAAAATTGGAAAACTGTGAAGCTCACAGTGGTAGACACCATATATTTCCAAAATTCTAATTTTTGCTTGAAATCTTGACTTTATCATTGGCAATAAATGCTGTCAGTTGTTTTCCTTGAAAAAATAAAAAAGAGAATGGAGTAAGCTGGCATACCTGTTGACTTCATCTTAATAGGTTAATTTAGTGGCTGAGGAGAAACATAATCCATCAGAATGGAAAGAGCCACTTACGAGCAGCCTATGGACAGATTAGCAGTTCCAGGTCGGTTTAGATTATGGCCATGAGATTTAACAACTTACATATAAATCCACCAATTCATCATTGATTAAAAATCCAACTGTTTTATAGTCATTTTATCCATAACATTAAGTCCACTTCATCAAATTGCCATTTATTTAAATGTAGAATAGACATTATATATTTGTAAAAAATGAATATTTTCAAATGCATAGTATTTACATTTCCTGTTCCTTGGAAAAGAGCCCTGTATTATGGATTAGGAGATTTGGGGGCTACCTATTGCTGCCTATTACTATTTCTACTGAGTATTAATTGGGTCACCATGGACATATTAACTTCTCTGGATCTCTTAAGATATGTTTCACCTAGAAATTCATAAGGGTCCTGTGATTCAATAAGTGAATGAGTTATTAATTAATTTTACTCTGTTTGCAATAACAGGACCTAAACTTGATGCCACAAACTCTAATTTGTCATTTTAAAATCTATCATTTACAAATGAGCCACAGTGTTTGCATGTGTTCTATATATATCAAGTGAGATAAATTGAATAAAATAGGCTTTTTAGCTAGTCCACTCTCACCCCTGTGCCTAAGAACTGGGTGACTGCTCCCTGGAGAAGTATGCTTTCATTTGGCAAGAGAAGGGTGATCTTAATTTTTAAAATTAAATTTAATATGTTGGCCACCTGAGCACCATGTAATATGTAAAAGAAATATAATACCTAATCCCTGTCCTTGGGGATACAAGATGCGTGAGAAATCATCAAACATTTTTTTTAATCCTCACCTGAGTACATTTTTATTTTTCATTGCTTTTAGAAAGGAAGGGAGAGGAAGGGAGAGAGGGAGGGGGAGAGAAAGAGAGACGTCAATTGGCAGCCTTCTCATATGCACCCCAGCCCCAACCAGGGATCAAAGCTGCAACCTGTATGTGCCCTGACTGGGAATCAAACCCAAGACCTTTTGGTGCATGGGATGACACTCCACCCAATGGAGCCACATTGGCCAGGGCTCATCAAACATTTTAAAACAAACAGAAAATGAGCCCTATTGCATGACATGCATTGTAAGACTTAGAAAGGAGATCAACTAAGTGTGGAACACTCAGGGAGAGCTCTATGAAAGGTGCAGAGTCAGGCCTGAATCTTGAAGGAGGGGAAAGTTTTCAATCTAGAGGCAGAGGAAAGTCCAGAGGAGCAGATGAGAATAATTCCTACGAGCAAACAGTCTACCAGCTTGTGATATCAGAAAGTCACTTCAGTGGGATGGTGAGAAGATGGCCTGATTAGAGGACACAGGTGGGAGGCAGTGGGAAATAACCTTGGGTGGGCTAGTTAGTGCCAGATGTGGAAAACCTTAAAGAATCTGACCTCAGCAACTTTAATTCCATGATAGCATTTGCTAATTTAATGGGACATGATTTCCTGTGCCTGTCACACTTTTCCTAGTTATTATGAAAACATTAAATAAAATCATCTAAGTGGAGACATAGTCTTTCCTAGCTTTACTGTGCAATTCTTAATGCAAGGAAGGGGTAAACCTTGTGAGTAAATGAATGTGCAGTCTCTAGCATTTTCTCTTTAACATTCTTTTCTTCCCTCGATAAATCTGTGTCATTAATGACAACGTGTAAGTCTACCAGAGGAGAAACAGTCTATTGGATGACAGGCTTAAGTGAATGTTGCTTTACACCCTAATGGTCAACATATGGGCTTCTGTCAGCTTGGAGTGGCAGGAATTTCCAAAGACACAGGCCTATCCACAGAGAGAAGGAACACGAGACAGCACCCTTCCTCCAGGTCCCAGAGGTGTGAGTCTGGGAACTATTAGCAAAAGCCCTCCATCCTCCTTGGCTGTCAGGAAGATGCATGTTGGTGGAGACAGAAATGTTTTTGCACTAGAAACCCTGACTCCATTATTAATTTTATAGTTTTGGAGAAGGGATGTTTGATACTGAAAAGTTCTTTCAGCATTGCTGCACCAAAAGCACATGATGTGGTCACAAACTCAGGTGGTATAGAAACTCTAATTCTTCATCATCCTTTTCCCCTTGCATATGTGAGCTTTCGTGTGAGTCATGGTGAAGACAGCACCTAAGGAAAGGAAAAGTGTAGGTTGGATTGGAACCCACACCTTCCCATGGTATAGAGATTACAAGCTGCATGGACCTTAACTGACACTGAGTCTAGTCTAATGATCTCATTACAGTGTGAAGATGACAGAAGGGTAGGCTCACCAAGTCTGAGTCTGCAGCCCTCTCTTTAGGGACTAAGACCTGTGCCTACACAGGCCACACATCTGGGCACACGTCACAGGCAGAAAGCAAAGAGAAGTCAGGGAAAAGAGCTTCTAACTTGTCACTTTCTCTTAAGTCAATTGAGTACATTAAAATGCAGTAAGAGATTTCATTTTAAGCAATATGAATGATCTTAATCATTCATATAAATTTAATTTATTCATATAAATAAATTAAATGTGCAGTATCTAAATGTGCATTTATCATTTTAATATATCAATTTGGAAAACTAATGATAGGGTTATTACCCAATAATATTTTTTTAACTGTAAATTTTTTTAATTTTTTAAAAGATTTTATTTATTTATTTTTAGAGAGGGAAGGGAGGGAGAAAGAGAGAGAGAGAGAAACATCAATGTGCGGCTGCTGGGGGCCATGGCCTGCAATCCAGGCATCTGCCCTTACTGGGAATCGAACCTGCGACACTTTGGTTTGAAGCCCATGCTCAATCCACTGAGCTATGCCAGCCAGGGCTCAATAATATTTTTAAATTTCTCCTTTGGGCCCTGGCTGGCGCCCAAAATGGTGATGATAATACAACCTACTTTATAAGCTTATGGGAACTAACTGAGACAATGTGGGCAAATGCTTATCACAGGGCCTAGCCCATACCAGTGCTCCATAAATATCGACCCCAATTATAAACAGAAAGAAGATAAAGAGAATAAAAAGAAGGTAGAGAAGAAAGAAGAAGAATGAGGGGGGAGAGAGATGAAAAGAAGGATAGATGAACCTCAGGTCTATTTGGCTTTGAAAATGTTCAGACTGTCCCTTCTGGGCACAAAGCTGATAGGTATAGCTGGTTTTGTTTTCCCTCTGTGTTCTTGTTGTGGCCCAGGCAGAAGTGACTCATTAATAACTTGATATTTTATTTAGATAAGAGATCTAAAAATATATGGCCTAAAAATTCAGAACTTAAAAAGTGGGCAGACCATAAAACTGTGTGGCTTCCTGTCTAAAGAGAATGTGCATGTTGCACATGATAGTCTTGATTCTTATCCTTGTAAGAATAATGGCCATGCTTTTAGTTTTGAAAAGGCTAGTGAGAGATCACTGAAGCAGCACCCTATAGCTATCAATTATAACAAGTCCTTATATAATTCCAATAAAGGAAAGCAATATCCACAAATTTTATATAGCTCTGCACTCTGGAAATGCTTTTTTCAGCCTTTTCAATGAGTATATTCTGCTCAGGTGTCAGCAAATGTCAAAACTGCCCTCTGCCCTACGGTCTGTCATTAGATCTAATAAGATCTAAACTCTAGAGCAGGGCCCATTAGCAGTGCATTGCTGTGCAGCCTCATCCTCTCCCTGGACTTCAGAGCCTGCCAATCCCTGCTGTGGTGGCCCATTCCTGGGTGCCGCTGACACCTTAAAGGGGCCCATTACCACTCTAGACTGCCCCCACCCTGTTCTCACATAAGTGGCTATCAACCTTCAAAAACGCCTCTTATCTTCCTCCTGGTTCTGGGCCCTCATTGTGCAGCCAGTGGATAGAGGTGTGTTAAGAGTAATCGTATTTTCCAGCATTCTATAACTGAACATTGAACTGCTGAGATACCCCATTGCCAGAATCTTTTCCTCCTTTACTGAAACCAGTTCTGGGTTAAGTTCTGTCAGTGGCCATTGCTTTGTAGGCTTTCCTCAGAGTTTTGAGGGGTTGAGGTTACTTCACTGAGCAATCCTTCTCATTCAGAGTCCAATTCAGTTTTCCACATTTGGGAGACAAAAACCACCATGACCATTAACTCAAGTCCTAGTCAGATCACCAGCTCAGACATCCTCAGGCTGTAAGCCCCTAGGGAAAGACTGCTGAGTTCAGTGTCAGGAAAAGGCCCTCAGCCTGATTCAGGAGTGAGATCTCCTTATCCTGACCCCCATGCCCTACAGATCCAAGGGGGAGACAAAGCTCTAACTGAATGGTAATATATTCATATTTTGATAAGTGTATTTCAGTAGAAGTGAACAATGTTAACTGGTGTGGAGGGCTTATGAACAAACCATGAAAAAATAAAACTTTAGAGTTGCCTCTGGGATAGTAGGTGAGAGTGCTTTTCACACCCACTGGGGGTCTCATTCATACCCATGGCCTCTGAGCAAAAGATTTCCTAATCTGCATCTCCACCCTGATCTCTCTCCTGAGTCCTAGAGAGCATTTTCAGCAAGCATTCCTACCTGGATGACTCAGTCACTGCAAACTCAACACAACACGTTGAGAGGTAAATTCATTATCTTTTCTCAAAGCCTGCTCCTCCCCAGGTGGCCCTCACCTCAAGGAATGTCACCAGCATAAACTCAGTCACTCAAGCCAAGAACCTAGGAGGACTTCTCATCCTCTCCGTCACCAGTCAGTCACCACATCTCTTGAGTCTGTGCACTCCTTTCATTATCACCCACACTGTCCCCATCCAGGCCATGTCGTGTCCTGCCCACAGCACTTTATTGGTCTCTAACTTACCTCCTTGTCTTCACTCTGGCCTTTGTGAGCCATCAGACCCCAGCACCCATAGTGATTCTTCTGACCCGCAAGTCAAATCTCATTGCCTTTTTGTGTAAAAACTTTCAATAGCATTCCATTGGCTTTGGATTAAAGTTTAAACCCCTTGACTTGTTACCCGGGCCTTACAAAATGCAGCTTCTACCCACCATTTTAACTCATCTCTTGGCAGTCTCCCCTTTGAATGCTGCATCCCAGCCATGTTTAATGCTTCTCAGCTCCTCACACATATTCAGGTCTCTGTACTGTGACTACCTTCTCCCCCTCCTCCTCTACCTTCTTCTTGTTATTGAAAAATAAAATGCGTACAGTAAAGTGCACATCACACATGCACAGCTCAGTGAATTGTCTCGAATGAGGGTACCCACATAACATGTGCCCAGATGAAGAACCCAAAAGAAGACCAGTGTTCTGGGAGCCTCCTTCATGCCCCTTTCCATTGCCCACCAGAGAAATCACTACCCTAACTTCTAATAACATAAGCCTGCAGAATTGTGTCAGACATCTCCTGCTACACTAACAAGGTGCCAATAAGCTTAATGGCCTAAAATAACCATCAAGTCCCATCTTCAGCCTCATCACTCCATGCAGCTATGCTTTTTCATCTGCTTTGTCACCAAGCTTCTTGAAAATTGTCTCCTTTCAGTGTCACCTGTCCTCTCTGCCTATTCACTCTCCAATCCACTGCATCATCCATATCATCCCACTGAAGCCACCCTCTTCAACGGGCACCAGTTACCTCCTTACTGTTGAGCCAAATGAACATTTTCAGTCTTTTTCTAATTGCCACCCCCTGCCACCCACCCCCAAGTTCAGTAACTGGGAGCTTCCTTCTTGCCTGGAATGCCTTTCATTCCATTTTTCCTGCAAATCTACTCATTATTTATGTCATATTTCTAACACTACCTCTTCTATAAAACTATGTCATTTACATCTCCTCTTCTAATCCTGTTTGTTACTATTAATGTTAATGCCAATAAATATTATTATATATGTTTGGCTCACTTCCCCTAGAACACAAACACAGCAGGACAAGATCTTTGTTTTTTTCACTGACAAACTTTAAGCTCCCAGAACTGTGCTTAGTACGTAGTAAGCACTCAATAAATACCTATTAATTGAATGAATGGTTACCATTTATTGAGCACTTACTGTGTCGAGCACTTCCGTACATTATCTCATTCATTCCTCACCATTACCTTATGAGGAAGGAACTGTATTTATCCCAATTTTGCATAGAAGTAAACGGAAGCTTAATGAGATTAGACCTGCCCAAGATCACACAGTTGATACATGACAGCTAGGATTTGAACCCCAATTTGTTCAAGCCCTAAATAGCCTCACTCTCCCATCTTTCAGCTTTGTCTACAGCGGTGCTTTGCACAAAAATTTACCATAACAGGCTTTCAGCAAACGGACAAAATCTCCAAGCAGCCAGCACAGTGTCTTACACATGTTTGTGTTCACTAAATGTTTATTGAAATAAAAAATGGGTGTGCTGTTAAGAGGCAGCATTTGGCAGTGAGTCCTTTTTGCACAATCAGTAATTTTGAGCACTGTCCTGATGGTTGCTGCAAATCCAGGCCCAGCTGCTGCCTCCTCTAACCCTTTGTTTCTTCAGCACAACGTAGGATCCGGGCCATCCCTGGCTGACCCACCCACCACCCTGACCCCAGCCCTCAGCCATCCTTCCTCTCCTCATGAAATTCCCCTGCCTGTCTTCCTGCTGTCAGTGGCCCGATCATGCAGCTCAAGTTCTGCCCCTCCCACTCCTCTTCTTGACCCCACGCCCTGCTTGAACCTGGCTGCTTCTCTGGTCATTCTTGACAGTCAGGGCAACATGACATTTATATAGATAATTGGAACACAGTGCAGATTGTGATAAACACAGAGAGAGTCACGAGGCACTGTAGGAGTTATGAAGAGGAGAAATTCTTAGTTACATGAATGGAGGAAGGGAAAATGAATTAAGTCACTGCATTTTTCATCTTGATGAAAGGATTTTTTTAAAAAATAAAGAGTATGGCTTTTCTAGGTTTGTTAATTATTTAGGATTGTTGATTGTAAGTAATAGAAACTGGAGTGATTTAAGCTAAAAAGGAGAATTTATTGTAAGTCTGTAGCAATCCAAGGGTTGGAATGCAGCCAGACCTTGGTTAGATATAGAAGAGACTAGAAAACAGCCCAGGATCTGAGCAGCATTCTCTTTCCATATCTTACCCACTCTGCCCCTGTACATCTGCCTTGTTCTTGTCTCTCTGCGGACCTACTCTCATCCACAGCCTCGCTGGTTACCAATGGCTACTGAGTTTATACTTGGCAAGACTGGCCGTGTCCATCAAAATCACCCAGGATATGATTGTCTAACTGCTGTGCTGTATCCCCGAAACTAATACAAAATAATATTGAATGCAAACTGTAATTGAAAAATAAAATTTTAAAAAGGTCACAAATCCCCAGGGAAATACACCCAATTTACCCAGTGTAAGTCAGATGCCCACTCCTGGTCCAATCACCTGCCACCAGCAAAGTGGGGTGGGGTAATGTTGGTCAGTTATGGCTGCCAGGAACCCACCTCTCTTCAGGAGGAAGAAGCAGAAAGGATCATTATAAGCTGAGCAGACTCTGAAAATGTCCACTATACTTGGTGCTCTTGTCTGATAATGCCCTTGTAAAAGAACTCTGGGTGCTTCTGCCAAAATATTGGATTTACCAAAAAGTACATTTAGGTTTTTCCATATGATGGCTCTAGTAGTGCTTAGTTGTCTTTAACTTCATTTGAAACAACTTTGTTAGATTGTATTATAACAGAAGTCATGTAAGTGTGCATTTAAAAAAAACTACCAAAATTGGTGAATTTTTGTGCAGCCATTTTAATACTGAAGATGGAAGAAGATGCGCAACGTTTTTGGCATATTAGGCTTTATTATTTCAAGAAAGGTAAAAGCACAACTGAAATGCAGAAAAAAGATTTGTGCAGTGTGTGGAGAAGGTGCTGTGACTGATCAAGTATGTCAAAAGTGGTGTGCAAAGTTTCCCGGTACTATTGACATTTTGGCCAAGTAATTCTTTGCTGTGGGACTCTCTTATGCACTGGAAGATGTTTGTTTAGCAGCACCCCTGGCCTCTACCCACTAGAAGCCAATAGCAGGAGATAGTCAAAATAGCCAACATAGTCAAAATATCCAGATCAATAAAGTAATTGGTGAAGGTAAGAAACGTGTTTTGTATTTTACAGAAAAACATGTAATGACTTTTTGGCCAAACCAACAAAACAAATTAAGAGGCTTCCTATTTTGGAGGCTCTTTTTCAGGAAGAAATACATAAATTTAGCAAACGTCACCCTAATTAACTAAGATGATATTCCAGTGGTCCTTCTTAGAAATGGGTTCTTTATGCCAATTTTGTTCATCAAAGGCCTAGATTCCTGGCTTCAACCAAGTATCTCACACACATCCAGATGGCCTGTGAGGCCCAGCCTAAAAGGTAAACCAGAAACCAGAAAAGGTATCCCCAAGAGGGATAAAGGTATATATCCCTCCTCAAGGTTTCATGCAGATGATACCCACACTGCCTCTTCATCAACCAGAGTTCTCTGTGCTTTCAAAGGAGCCAGAGTAATCAGGTCTACGGACACAGAATCACCTCCCTTTGAGAGGGCTACACCCTGACAAATTCTGAGAGAGCCAACTTTGGCCACAGTTCACTTAATGTGGTTTGAGGTAAGGAGAGGGGACTAGGATAGATCCCTCTTTCATTCTGATCCATCAATCAGTGATCCATCAATCAGTTATCCATCAATCCAAGGCTAGGTAAGGATGACCTGAAAGTTTTCTCTAACTCAGAAGTGGGAATGCTGGAGTCAGGTTGCCCAAGGCAGATCCAAAGCTCCATTCACATCCATTCTTCCTAGACTTGGCCCCCTTGGGACCACTGCATTCCCTGTGGTTGGCCCCCAGAATTGGTGGTACAGACCCAGACTATGGTGAGTAGGGGTCAGAGCCTTCTTCTGGAGATGACTTTGTAACTCTTCTCCTGACACATGTGGCATTCCACCCACACCTTTCAGTGACACCTCCCCGCTTATCTTCCAGGCTCCCTGGGTACAGCTGGCCGTGTGTGCAACCTGACCTCCCGAGGAATGGACAGCTGTGAAGTCATGTGCTGCGGAAGAGGCTACGACACCTCCCGCGTCACTCGGATGACCAAGTGTGAGTGTAAGTTCCACTGGTGCTGCGCTGTGCGCTGTCAGGACTGCCTGGAGGCCCTGGATGTGCACACCTGCAAGGCCCCTAAGAGTGCTGACTGGGCATCTCCCACATGACCCCAGGGGAAGTCACCATCCACCTTCCCTCCCTCAAGGACTCCATTGGATCTGCAAGATCACTGGGCCTTTGGGTACTCTCAGGAGCCATGTGGCCTTTGTCTCAACAGAAGCCTCTCCTCCCTCACTGGGAGCCCCAGGACTGGGGCCACATGCTGCACAGAGAGCATGCCTGCCCTCCCCACTTCCGGCATTCTGGGACACATCTCTTCCTGGTTATGTCAGGCTGTTGGAGGGGAAGGGGTGTGGGCCCATATTACTGTCTCCACTCACCTAGATAGTTGCATTTTCCAGAGCAGCTGGCCAGGAGAGAGTATCTCAGAAGAGTTTTATCCATGTTTTCCAGCAAGTGCTCAAGTTCAATTCCATACTTCTCAGTGGAGGGTAATGTAAAGAAATCAGGATCAACTACCACTGAATTACCTCCAACTTTTAAAAAGACCAAGCAAGGTTTTTTGCCTATCAAGCGATTTTCACAGTCTCCTGGGGTAATTTGTAATTACCTGGAGAAGGGTGGCTTTCAATAAATTTAAGGTTTAAAATGCATCTATTTCAAGGCATTTATTGCCATATTAATGTCTGATGCAACAAGGTGGGCTGTTGTGCAACAACAAAAGCCTCAGAAAGTGACTGCTTTACATTACTGCCCCCCTTGATATAAAGGACTTTTAGGGAATAGACTTCTTTCTCACTTAGGATCTGAAGAGAGTTGAAAAGAAAATTGACATCTGACAGTATTCCGTAACTATCAGATGAAGATGGAGGAAAATAATTTAGTGAGTAGAGTATCAGAAAATGTGTCTGTACAGATTAAAGGGGAGGGAATAAAATTCCTATCTGGTATGATGCATGTGACCTATGGAATTTTGTAACTCAAACAGCTTTGAGAATGAAAACTTTTGGGATGACAAGAGCAGGGAACCAAAATGCTGACAGAAAGGTTTCCAGAGCTAAGTCATGCCCAGACAGCTTCTGCCACAAGCAGATGCCTAAAAGAAGTTGGCCACATGTGCAGAGGAATATCAACTAGTACTCATCACCCTTCAAGCACATTTTAAAGACCTGTCATATATAATTGTGTTCATTTGATGCTTACAAGATGACAAAGTACCGTAGCCTAAAGCAAATGACACATAGACTTGCTTATAAATTGGTAACCCTAGTATATTATATTGCAAACAAATCATAACTTGGAGACTATATTTAAAAGATCCAGCTGTAATTATGGGAGTATCACTATGCAAGTTGTGTTTGGCTTCTGCCATGAGCTAAAAGATGACATCCAGGGGAAATGGAGAGGCTGCCTCACCCGTTTTATATATTATATGAAAAAAAATGAAATATATAAAGCTACTTCCCATGTCCCCTCCTGCATTTAGTTCCTTGTTCAAAATGTGATCTCTTCACAGAGCTGTGTTGACTAACAGGACATTTCCTTATATGCTTCTAGTGTCAAATTATTCATCCTTGCTCATTCTTTACTAATTTGGCCTTTGCTTTCTCTATCCTCGCTTCACGGAGGATATTTAGACTGAGGTTTGTGAAAAACAACCTGCTGGAATACTTTCTCATTAGAGAGATTTGCCTTCTAACCCTCTTAAAAATGACAGCATTCATCTCTTTTTCCTCACTTCCCAAACCCAGAATTACTTGTCTGGTTTTTCCAAAGCAGCTCCTCCCTCTGTTTGTCCTATGGATTCGGAGCTGGGAGGAGTGGCACGTGACAGCAGATGCTCTAAGCTCAGTGGGGCCCGTGGGGAGTGGGAAGGCTGGGCAAGCGGGCTCAGTCTTAATAACACTGAGGCTCGCTGTCAGTGCCTTCCTGGGAAGACAAAGGGACTCTCATGGGAGCCCTTTTTCCTACTGGATGAATGATGAAGTCGTAAATCAAGGGAAATATTTAGAGAACATCTCAGCTGCCCTCAGTTTATGTCTGAGGAAACTGAGACCAATAGAGGTGAAGGGGTCTGCGCAAGTGTCAGCCATTATCCCAGTGCTCTGGCACAGACTGGCCCACACTCCAAGAGTATTCAGGAAAGTGAAGCACTTTATCTACTAAATAAAACTAGTTTGTCTCAGGATCCACTCAGTAGATTCTAAATTTTAGCATCCAAAGGCAATGTTCATTTTTCTTATTCCTGGGATGGTTAGATCTGACTTTCTTTTATGCTGAAATGCATCTTTCCTGGTAGGGAAGAAGGGAACAAAGCATATCCATGTAAAAACCTGAATAAATTGTCCAAAATTATAAGGGACACTCTGGCAGCCATCTCCAGTGGCAGTGAACGTGGCCATTGTGGACAGCATAAGAGAATTAAGTATCTTTACCTGCTCTTACTTCTGAAAGAGGGAATCTCCATTATTTAAAACATTGAACAAAGTGGGGAAGATAATTTCAAATTCAATTTTGTTAGGGCTTAGTGAGGACTGATGTTCCTTGATTCTAAAATATACTAAACTCTTGACTATCTGAGGCTTTTAACGGAATACATGGCATGAATTACCCAAAACAAAATGAGAGATTCTATTCAGGTCATATCCTCTTACAAATTACTTCCCAGTTAAAAGAAATCTTAATTGAAGGTTTTTAATCCCAAGATTATATTCATTAATTTTCTGCAATATCTGAAAAACTTCCAATAGGAGATCTTGACTAACTCACTGGAGTTGTCTTCCATAAAGATAAAATCTGCACATGACTCTGAGACTTAGCAAATGGGTTGTTTTCTTCAATAGTTTGCCTCCCTAAATTAGTCTGTGGTGCAGACTGATCTGTCTTCTGTGAGCACGCTTGTCAAGGTACATTTAGTTAACAGGCTCCCAGACAGCCATTTACCTCCTCAAATGGCTTGAGCTCAAGCACAAAAGCCCCTCATGCCATTACCACACATGACTCTGGCTCTGTGTGCCTTGGGGAGGAGTGCCCTGGCATGTAATTGGACCACAGAGGGCTCAGGATGGGAGTGGAGGGGCTTAGAGCACCTCAGAACACTGACTATCTTCTACAAGGATCACCAGATTAAAATGAGCATCCCAGAAGGATCTGTCAAAGAGCAGTGTAGTCTGCATGGAGCTAGATGATGGGAAAGGGAGTGAGAGGAAAAGAACAAGGTAGCTGAGTGGTCAGCTGAGGTTGGTGAAGGCAGAGACTGGCTCTTTCAGCCCTTGTTGGTAGCCTCCACCCTTCCTTCTACTTTTGTTCCCCTGTCCCCTCCCAGCACCTTTTTCGAGGCTCAGGGCCTCGGGCCTTGCCCAGACCCTCCATACCTACTGTGTAGCTATGCCAGAGGCTGCCAATAATCATCACAAACATATTCCTTTTCCTTGGAGTTACTATGTAGCTTGAAAATATCAGGTATCACATTTCTTTTTCAAAAAAGATAGCTTTAAAGTCAAAAGATCTACCTTCACATTGACATCCTCAGTCTTATTAACTTTTAAGGTTATTATCATAGACTTGTAGATCGAGTCTGTGAGACCTGAAGTATGGCCTTTCAGAAGCAGCCAACATGACCATGCTTGTGCTTGAGCTTGATGGCATTTTCAGGCCAGGATTTTGTTATTATTTCCCATTGATTAAAGGTTGGCCCAGGGCTGGCGTTGTCTCGCTCAGCTGCAGAACATTCATCTCCCCTCTTGCCCACTCTCAAAATAAAGGCTGAGAGAAGCGTCCAATGGACCAGAACCATTCTTTTGTGTCTATTTACTGTACTTCAATCTGGGTTTCCTTATCTTAAGAGCAGGAGTTGTACTCTTAACAAATAGACCTCACCAGTTCCAAAGCTGGTGAATTGCTTTTGTCAAGTCTGTGCTGAACTTCTGAAAAGCAGTGCACTGGTGTAAACTGACAGCTAAGGCGTGCTTATTCTGACCTTCTCCTTACATCCGCAGAGAAAATATTCAGTCATCCATGAGAATGTTCTTTACATTTTTCTGGGGATCAGCGAGGTGACAGGTGGTTTGCAAAGCCCAACATGATCATTATTTTTCTAAATCATTGTTGTTCCAGCTCTAGGATTTTTTTTTCACTGATATTCACATGGATTCCTGTTTAACCAAACCTCCCACTTCCATGAGCTAATAAAAGTGTCATGCAGATTGTTACAAAGAACTATTGTTATTTACAAGTCTACATTTTCTGTGAAATCAAAACATAATAAAGTGAATTTTCAGTGTTGACTTTGTTATTTTATGCTTGTGATGTCTTGCCAAACCCTCTGGTGAACAGAAATCCCTGCAGGTTATAAGAATTATCCCCTTGTCTCTTCTCAGGACACTTAACACAACCTAATCAAGAGGTGTCTTTCAAGTTTGTAAAGATTTTGGGGGAAGTCATTGACTTACCTTACTCATAACTACTCTAGTGAGTTAATGCAGAAGGCATATTCTGGATTCAGAAACTATTCCGGGTTTCTACCCTTTGTTCTCCTGTGCTTACCAGGTAAGGCCTGCACCCTCTTGGTGCCAGAATGCTTTGTGGTGCTTATAAATTCAGTGTCTCTCCACAGCAGCTAGACCCACTGCCGATGACTTCTCTGAACTATCGCTTTCTATGTACATATTTGATCTGGGCTGAAATAATATTTTTCAGCTTGATTAAAAACATAACAAAATCCCTTACCCCTTTATTGAGTTTTGTGTATCCTGACTAGGTATGCTGCTTATATACAAGCAGCAAAAGCTCAGAACATGGAAATAAACTCTCCCCAGCAAAAGAAATCCATCGCCATTTCTCCCCTTGATGAACTATGTTTTGGGGTGACCTAACTAAGCAAGGTGCTGACTCTGCACTTCAGACACCCCAAGGTGGCTCCATGGTCAGACAGCTCACTGTCCCTCTAGGACTCCATGGTTCCTTCCAGAAACTCCCTTGCTCAGATGATCTGAAGAAGCGGTGGTGTCACATGTATCTGTATGTGTTTTGCAAAGAGCATTGCCTCAAATATTTTTGCCTAAACATTGTTAATATTTCCTTGTTACCTAGCTCTTTGGGTGAGAGGGCTGTCTTGCGTATTGTAGGATCTCTAGATGCAGCCATGGTCTCTACTCATTAGATACCAGAAACAATTCCACTGGTCCCCAGCTGGGACCATCAGAAGTGTCCCTGGACATTGCCATATGTCCTCGGTGAGAGTAGGAGGTGATGAGAATGAGAGTGAAGCTGTTGCCAGTTGAGAACCACTGATCTAACACGTTGGGTTAAGTCCTTTATGCAAATGTGAGTCATCTCTGCCATTTTCAGTTAGAAATACCTCACTGGGAGTATTAGTTTAACAGGATGAGTTCTCAGTATTAGTGTATCAGGCCAGTTGGGAAGGAAACTTTTGGAAAAAGCATAGTTGTAGAACCCCTCAACATCATGGGCAGAATGAGACAGGCTGAGACTTGAAGCTCATTTAGGCCACGCTGCATGTCCCTGGATGATGGGAAACAAAGGAAGGATGGAAGTTTAGCAAGGAGAAACAATGCAGTTTTAGCAGCTGGCAGCAGTGTTCTTCTTAGGAATTCCTCAGTTTCACAACACTCAGTGGGAAAAAGAAGCTCAAGATATGGCCTAGAGTGTGGAGGAGTGAGAATAGTCTAGCCGTGCCTTAAATAGTTGGGTAATTTTGAGTTTCTCAGGACAGATAGGAGGGTAATAACAAAGCAGGGACACTGAAAAATGGAAAAAGTCGAAATTTCCTTCCTTCCTTCCTCCCTTCCTTCCTTCCTTCCTTCCTTCCTTCCTTCCTTCCTTCCTTCCTTCCTTCCTTCCTTCCTTCCCTTTTTCTTTTCTTTCTTTTTTGAGGCACCAGAGTTTAGGACTTTTAATTTGTCCCAAAGTTGCTGAAGCAAAATGATTATGTTAAAACATTCTGCTTTCCTTTATATCCCCCAACACACACATGTACACACTCACACAAATGTAGGAAAAAATGGTTTTGTACATGGGAAGAAACAATATACATTTAAAACAGATAGGGGTTAACTCTATCACTCATCTCTTTAAAAAGTTTATTTGAATATCCAGTCAAAACCAGCAGGGTATCTCCCTTGAAATGTTATCTATACGGATTTCCAAGTAGACCACAGGACTGCATACTGTCTTGGAATGTCCTTAGAAGGCTCTGCCATTGATCAGGTAACAGAGTAAAAAACCCCGGAGTTCTTTCATTCAAATAGAAGAAAGACAAAAATAAAAGAAACTATTCAAACTTTGTTTTCTTTCCTTGTGGCTTGTGGCCACCACTTCCTCCTCTGCCTCCCTGGAAGCCTCCTCCACTTCCAAAACCTCCCCAGCTTCGGCCACCAAATCCTCCTCCTTGGCCTCCTCTGCCACCACCTCTGCCTCCAAAGCCACCTCTGCCTCCACCATGACCCCCAAAGCCACCTTCACCCTTAGGCTTTGCCCAGTCCTAAGTGACTTTGTTTTAATGAATTTCACCATCTTCCATGGCCCCCTTGGCTGCTTTGGCATCTTCCTCACTGTTGAAGTCTACAAAACCAAACCCTTTGGAAGATCCAATCTCCTGATCTATGACTATCCTGGCCTGAACAGAGCTATCAAGTGACTCCTTTAATGTCTCTTCTGTAGTCTCCTCAGAAAAACCTTTGACAAACAGAGTTTTGGACAGCTGGCTTCTTGTATTAGGTGATCCCCTGGGTCCTTGCAACTCCAGCCTGATTGCTCTGCCCTCAATTTCTCTCTTATCACAAGAATTTAAGGCCTCTTTAGCATCTTCAAATGAAGCAAATTCTGTAAATGCATATCCTTTAGATTTGCCATTTTGCTTTTGGGCCACTTTGATAGAGGTTGCCTTCTCAGATATTTCCTGAAGAGTTTCTTCTATTGCACTGTAGGGGAGATTGCTTAAAACCAGAGTTTTTGATTCACCATTCCAATTGCTATTCTTTCCACCTCTATAGTCTTGGCTTTGACTTTTCTCTCCAGTGTAGTACAGGGAAATGGATTGCCCATCTATTTCTGTTCCTTGCTTTTCTTCCTAGGTTTTCTCTGCATCAGCTTGTTTTAAATTCAGTATAATCAATCCCTTTACTCTTTCCATCCTTGCTGACTAATCTAATCTCCGCAGCATCTTCAAACACTTCTTTTAATTCGTCCTGAGTAACTTCATAAGACAGTATGTTAGCCACAAGTCTCACATCTCGATCTTTTTTACTCTCTTTTCCCTTTGTTTTTTTTCTAGTTTAATCTCATTACCAAAGACTTTTAAACCAGTGAGTTCCAAGGCTTTTTCTAGGTCTTCAGCAGATTCAAAATCCACATAGCCAAACTTCCAAGACATACCAATTCTGACATCCACAACAGCAAGATTGTTTTTAGCAAAAACATCACTGTTACCCATTTTTAGTTCAGAAGCAGATTTGCTGAAGTTTAGATTTCCAAGAAAGAGATTAAAAGCTGTAGTTGGTTCTGTGGCTTCCACTTTCTGCTTCTTGGCTTCAGGAGCAGCTTTCTGTTTGGCCATTTTTTTCTTTTGTTTTCCGGGTGCCTCTTTGACAGGCTCTTCCTCATCATCTTCATCATCTTCATCATCTTCATTGTCCTCCTCTTTGTCTACATCCTCTTCATCTTCACCCTCAGCTGTGCTCTTTGCCTTCACAGGAACAGCTTTTGCAGCTTTCTTGCCTTTGATTGGTACAACCTCCATAGGTTCTTCTTCAGAGTCATCTTCTTCATCATCATCCCCATCATTGGACACAGCTAAATTTCAAGCAAAGAAACAGTGAGAATTTCCAGTTTAAGGTAGGGTAGGGGCATCATCTGTAGGGTTCTTCATTAAAAGGCCCCCATTCCCCCCAACACACACAGAGAGCACATATACATGTTCCCAGATGTCCTTGTCCCAGGTAACCCTAGCCTGTATGAATGGTATTTTAGTGGCATGAAAGAATCAGTGTGCTGTCTAACGTGTGCAAGCAAAGGTGGGAAGGGACAGCACAGGCTGAATGCAAGATGGGGTAGAGTGGAGAAAGAGAAAGAAGCCTGGATGATAGACAAAATAAAAGGTAATCCCACTGGCTAAAAACCTGGGGCAGAGATAACTGTCTGAAAGAAGGAAGAAGAAATTCTGTCTTCCTTACCTTGACAAATTTTCATGGGCCCGACTGAATTTGTATTTCCAGTTGCCCATAGAAGTGAGCACACGGGAACCATTTGGATGAATAAATAACTCTTTACCTGTTCCCTCATACTATTATCTAGTTCTAGATAATATAGCATGATTGAAATCTGATCAACATGATCAATTGACCATTTGGACTATTTTTGGACTTGTAACTAACTCGATTTTGTAATTTCCAAGTAGTGAGTGACCCTATGAAAGCCCCTGTAATTGAGTCACAGGCTCTGTATTTCCTCAGACAGGCCACCCAATCCTATTTTAATAGTCTTGCAATCTTTTCTTAAGTTCCACAGATGAGAGGAATAACATTACTACCTGTAAGCCCAATTCAAATAATAATGATGAAGATGCATCCGGTATATACTCAGCCACATTATTCATACTGGTTACTTCAGCAGAGGTTGGGAAGCTTGGCAAACCTATCTGTAAATGTTTAGGGGCTTCATGTTGCAGGTGGAGGTCATGCACCAGCCAAATAGCAGGAACACGGAAAACGAAATCTGAATTGGAGTCTCTAAAAGTCTACTTACCCATATAAACTTTGGCATCTGCTCCTTGGTAATTATTCTCCAATAGTAATAAAGAATTCATGAAAGACCTTGAACTCTGAGTCGTCATTGTGGAATCATCCTTAATCAACACAAATATTCTCAGCCTAAGAATACAGGTAGAAAGAGACAGGATTAATTTTCCCACATATTGCTGTAACTATAAACAATATGTTATATCTTCTCAGCAACTCTCATGAAATAATAAGCACTAGTGTTTTTTAAAGTATTTTCACCAGCCCTTGGAGATTTTATTAGAATCATGATTCACAGATGAGAAAGTTCCTTCTTCTACAGGGTTTAGTAACTGGAGTTCTTACTCAGTAGACAATCTATAAAGACAAACAAATTTGACTTTTTCTGGCTATTAATGATTCATTCACTGGTGATTTTTTTTCTTTTTTTCTGAACTGACTGAATAATTGGGTCAAATGATCCCTCTGATTTACATTTTTAGACATGTTATTAATCAGTTTCTGAAAGTTATGGTGTTTTGTCATATAGATATGGGACTTCAATACAGCAGTGAGGTTCTGTGACACTTCCAGGATCCTGAGAGTGAGGATTCATGGAATCAGAATGTCACATTTGGAAGGGAAAATGCACATAAGTTACTCCAACCTCCTCACATTTGATTCATGAGAAAACAAAAGCAATTTCATGATTTGGACTGTAATGTAAACAAGGCACTGAATCATCTTCAAAGAAGAGCAGTTATTATTCATTCAATGAGAATATATTGAACATCTCCTGTGAGTCAACTGCTATGCTACATACGGGAAATGTAACAGTGACTAAGACAGAAGTGCTCTTGCTCAGAGCCTTCTGGTAGGGCTAGCATGAGACATGCACAATACTTCTTACTTTACAAGTACTTTCACGTAAATGATGGGATTTAGTCCTTAGAACCACCCTTAGGTATCAACATAACTATCCTCTTTTTTGAAAAGAGACAATTTTCAGAAAGATTTAGTAATTTGCCTAACATCATAAAAAGGCTTGTAAGAGGCAGAGCCTGGATTCAAATATTTCATTTTCTAACTCTCTGATGTTCTTTACATTCATTCATATCAGAGCTCCCTTTGATTAAAACTCAGTGAGAAGTAGTCTGTCCAATGGGCTATTGAAAATTACTTAATTGATTTCATGACCATATTCCCCAAATGTAAATGAGGATGGGTAGGCTGCAGGAGGATTTTTGTGCTGATTTCATTTATGTGAAATCCAGACAGCAAATTATATGTAGACACACACTTAACAAAACTCTACCAAAAAGCAGGTGACTTTTAGCTATACATTTAGCAATGTACTTTTATTTAAATGAAGTAGTTTTGATATTCTCCTAGAAAATCTGATATACTGGTCATAAGAAATCTACTTTTACTGTCAGGTATAGATTCAGTTCACAGCTGAAGATGGTTAAAAACTATTATGTATCAACTCAAACATGGTATGAATCATGATTTATTTATTAAGCATTTTCCCCAAAGTCCTACCTAATGTTTTATTACCCAGATTGAATTAACATGTCAATAATTGTAAAAAATATTTCTCATATGTCTTGCCCTCTTACACATGTGAACCCTGAGGAGAAAAAACGAAACCTACTCTGAAGGGCTCCTGGAGACTAACTGGGTCAAATTTGAAAAGGAAAAAAAACAAAACAAAACACAGAGCCTAGCAGCCATTTCTGGATAGGGGCCTCTCCCATAAACTATACTTTGTGAAGAGGCCTCTGCACTAAACTGCCTGCTTGCACTGTATTTCTGCCATGTGAGCCCGCCCTCAGAAAGTGTTTGGGGAATCCTATTTCAACCAGTAGGGCTGAGGCTTTTCCCAGCCAATCAGAGCTGCACAGCTTCAGCCAATTAAGCGGCTCTATTTTGACCAATCAAGACAGGGCCTTTTTGGCCAAAATGCAAGGATTCGGGGTCCTTATTTGCAGGAGGATAGACCAATTAGGGACCAGAAGCTGGTCCCCCTATCTAAATAGCCAGCTTGCCCCTGGCTCTGGGAGCCCACGTTCCCTTTCCAGCAAAGACTGAGGACTGCATCTTTCTGGCTAAAAATACTGAAGACATTTGCCAGAGTAAATTGGAGCAGGGCCACTTCACAGCCACACTGCCTCACCATTGAGACTTTCCATAGCAGAGCTGTTTTCACAGCCATGCTGTCTCACCGTTGACCTGTTTGCCTGAATAAACTTCCATTCTTCATTGCATCTGAAATTGGGGGTTGCTATTGGCATTAAATTGGCACCAGTGACCATCTGTTAACCCTGGGAATAAGGGAGAAAGTAAAAATTTTCTTAGCAACAATGCCCCAAGATTATTTTTTTCAGAATTACATTCAAATCTATTTACAAAATAGATTTGAAGGTACAAAATATATAGAAATATGATATGAGCATTTACTAACAATATTTTCACCTCATTTAACATGAACTATGGGTAATCTTCCATAAAGCAAACTGAGAAGATGAGTATAACCCTAGATTATTAGCTAATATTTCTAGGAATAATAGGGGATCTTCTTCTATTTTCTGATCTAGAAACAGTCCAGCAGGACTGGAGCAATACATGTGGCTGGCACTGGCCTTTGGTTGATCTTTAATGGACTGCTCACTTAGGCCAGACTTGTGGTTAGGATTGTTTCTGATGGTGGCCAAATCAGCAAAAGGAACATCTCTTCAGAATGTAAGGGAACCAGGGACAAGTCCTTACATGAATATCTGAAACATATATAAGAGAGTAAGAGGGAAACTTTGTTTACATGGAATTTTAAATGATGGGTCAGGGGAGAGGGTGGAGAATTTTATTGAAATTACTCTAGAAGTATATGGGATAGATTTATACTTATGTTTATTCATGATGAAAAGTAACTGTCCCCAGACATGCATTTTAATTTGTGAGAAGGTAGTCCGTAAGATAAATAAATAAATAAATAAATAAATAATAAATAAAATCTAGGGAGTATAATCCTGCCTAGAATGTGATTCATTCTTTTGGAGCAATAAATACAGTGAGATTATGTCCAAAAGCAATTTTCCTATTTCTTGGACGTGTAAGCATTTTTCCTTACAACAACTATAGCAGAATCAGATCCCAGGGTAGATTATGTTGACAACTATGTGGTGGGGGACAACTCACTACCAAACGTCATTTTCTTTTTATGGTCCTCAAATGGGACCTAAAATTCTTACCCTTACTAATAGTACCTGGATATTAAGAACCTATTTTAGGAAATTTTCTTTTAAAGTGCAGTAATGTTATTTAGGTTTATTCCTTAATTCAACAAGTATTTATTCAATGAATATCTGGCACAATTTATCATCTCCCAAATATTTTCTCCTATGTTGGGGAAATGGCATTGGATAAGTTAAGTGAAATATTTGAGTCTTATATTTCTGGTAATATGGCAGACTAAATATCCAAAACAGAAGACTCCTGTTGCAAAAAATATCCTAGAAATTTGACATCAGGTAAAAAAAGCATTCTTTGATATGTATGAGTAAAACCTCCCCAGCCACACCCTCAAATACAGGAAAGCTCCAAAAGCCAAAAATAAAGAGGAAGCTGAAAAACTTAAGCTCTGGTACCACAGTAGAGGTTTACTTATCTCCCTTTCTAGAAAATAGGGTTCTAAAGTCTCTGTCAGTGCAGGAGACAAGGTCTTGGGCTTTCTTAAAGTGAGAAATTAGAATTAGGATGCAACATTCTTCCCTTCCTACATAAAGTCAGAACCTTCAAAGTGCTATACATTTAATAAAGGAAAAATCTGACAATCAGCACAGGGAATAAACTAAGAACTAGTTTATTAAGAAATGGAATTAGTAGGGAAAAATAATTAATTAAAATAAATTTACAGTTCTTACCATTTACAGCTACCAGCCTCTTCTCACCTTAGTTTGGTGTTAGAATTTACCTAACTTGTATGCTCAAGAAATTGCTTCCCCAGAAAATTAATCTTAAAAACAAAACAGAGCAGTTCTAGATTGAGGTGCCGGGCAGATGCAAGAACAAAACCTCTTTGAGAGTCACATTTTTAACCAGGTGGCAGAGTATTTTCACAGATAAAACTTCTCCAAACCTGAGCTCATAATCTAAAATTACAAAACACACCAAGAGGTAAGCCACTAAAATTGAGTGTTACAGAAAAAATAAACCATAAATTCAGATTCCCAAGAATATCAGATAGTAAAATTATTATACATACACTATAAAACAAATCTGTCTAGGAATGATAAAAGAAGATTAAAAAGGAATAATAAACATGAATAAGGTATTTAGTACTTAAAGGAGAAAATTAAAATATTTGAAAAATAAAAAGAACATCCATAAATTAAAAACACAACCACCAATATTAAAAATTCCTGTGGCCACAGCAGAGGGAACATTGTTGAACTCTTTACTCTTGCTGTCCAATCAGAGTTGCCCACAGAACTGCAGAAATTCTTCATTAAAGATTTTAATTTCAAGATAACCAAAGAGAGACTGAGGAGCCATTTGAGTCACAAGAGTGAAAGACCCAAACTCCAAGGACTCCAGTAGTTTTTGGTCTGTCATATATGTCACTGGAGTACCAGTAGACATAGCCATGAATGCAAAGCCACAAAAGAAAAATGGAAGAGCTGTAGAACCAATGAGAACTGTCTCAAGAGAAGGTTTCAAAGACCAGGTGCCCAGTTACCTATAAACAAGTGGCAGTAAAGAAAATACTGAAGGAGATCCAGGATGGCAGAGGAGTGAGTGGAAGTTACACTTACCTCCTGCCAGGACCAAATTGGAATTACAACTAAATTGTGTAGAAATCACCTGGAACAAACCGCTGAACAATAGGGAGAGAGAAGACTTATAACCTCGAACAAACAGAAGAATCAGCTTCAGCACAACCTGAATGGTAGGAAGTGTGGCAGCGACAAGAGAGGGCTGGCTGGATACCCACAGGTGGCAGCTGAAGTGTCGGAGGAATATTTAGATGGCCAGATGTATTCCCCTGAGAAAGGTGGGGTCTAAACCCTAAGCTGAGATCTCCAGCCTAGGGCACCAGAGCCCCCAAAATATACAAATAACAACGACCTGCAGAAAGTGTCAGGGTTGCTCTCTCCCAGAGATGGATGGCTGGAAATGCAAAGAGCTGTTTAAAGCACCAATGCATAAATTTCCATTTCTACCCACTTACCCTGGGCTCTGGCAAGGAGTGGGGGAAGAGTGGACTAGAGACTGGGGACATGGGCTTTGGGGAGAGAACTGAGAGAGTAACCACCAGGATCCTGGTGCTAAGTCAACCCCCATACCGCAGCAGCCATCATGCTCAGACAACCCACTCCCCTCCAGGCAGCAGCTTGAAGGGCAAAAATAGCACCCACACCAGGAGAGATTCTGCCCATCCTATGGTGCTTAAGCTTGACTCCTGGGTGCAGGGTGACTAGAATAACAACTGAAGGAGTCAGCCATAGACAGTAGATCCCTGGTAGTCTCAAATATGCTGCCTAAGGTCAAATGGGGTCACTATCTGACATCACCAGAAGCAGATTCAGGAAAAAAAAGTAGTAAACACTAGATGCGAGAGGAAATCCACCATGGTCTTCTCCATGATTTGTGGTATTTTCTTTCCTGCATAGTTTTTTAACATTCATGTCTTACCCAGCAAGTTTGTACATATTATATTAAGTCACTAGATTTTATACTATAGTGTATTTCAATTCACATATTTTGTATCTCCTTTCTGTTACCCCATTTTACCTTCTTTCCTCTTATTATTTTCATTTTAAATTTCGTTTTCTCTCTTGCTACAACTTGTTTCCATTCTACACTCTTACTGTTTCTCCCCCTTCCAATCTCTCAAAACAAATTTTCTTGTCAAGGGTCATCTCACATTCTCCTTTTTCTTTTAATTATTTTATTGTTGTTCAAGTAGTTGTTTGCATTTACCTCCCACAACTCCCCCCTGACCCCAGCCATCCCCACCTCCCTCCCTTGCTTCCACCTGCTCTTGGTTTTGTCCATGTATCCTTTATAGTTGTTTCTGAGGACCTTTCCCCCATTCTCCTATTACCCCCTCCTGTCTCGCCTCTGATTACTGTCCTATTGTGCTTAATTTCAATACCTCTGATTATATTTTGCTTGCTTATTTGTTTTTTTGGTTAGGCTCCAATTAAAGGTGAGATCAAATGCCATTTGTCCCTCACCACCTGACTTATTTCACTTAGCATAATGCTCTCCAGTTCCATCCATGTTGTTGCAAAGGGTAGGAGGTCCTTCTTTCTTTCTGCTGTGTAGTATTCCATTGTGTAGGTGTACCATAGTTTTTTCATCCATTCATTTACAGAGGGGCACTTAGGTTGCTTGCAGCACTTGGATATTGTAAATTAGGTTGCTGCTATGAACATTGAGGTGCATAGGTTCTTCTGGATTGGTGTTTTGGGGTTCTTAGGATATAATCCCGTTGGTGGAATTGCTAGGTCAAAAGGCAGTTCCATTTTCAGTTTTCTGAGGAAACTCCATACTGTTTTCCACAGTGGCTGCACCAGTCTGCATTCCCACCAACAGTGCACTAGGGTTCCCTTTTCTCCACATCCTCTCCAACACTCCTTTGTTGAATTGTTTATGATGGCCATTCTCACCAGTGTGAAGTGGATCTCATTGTGGTTTTAATTTGCATCTCTCTGATGCCTAGTGATGCTGAGCATCTTTTCATATGTCTCTGGGCCCTTTGTATGTCCTCCTTGGAGAAATGTCTGTTCAAATCTTTTACTCATTTTTAATTGGGTTGTTTGTCTTCCTGGAGTGGAGCCATGGGAGTCTTTATATATTTGGAGATCAAACCCTTGTCCGAGGTATCATCAGCAAATATGTTTCCCCGTACAGTTAGTTCCCATTTCATTTTGCTGATGTTTTCTTTAGCCATGTGGAAGCTTTGTAATTAGATGTAGTTCCATTTGTTTCTTCTTCTCTTTATATCCCTTGTTCTAGTGGACATATCAGTGAGAATATTGCTGTGTGAAATATCTGAAATTTTCCTGCCTACGCTCTCCTCTAGGACTCTCATGGTGTCATGACTTATATTTAAGTCCTTTACCCACTTTGAATTTATTTTTGTGTATGGTATAAGTTGGTGATCCAGTTTCATATTTTTCCATGTAGCTGTCCTGATCTCCCAAAACCATTTGTAGATGAGGCTACTTTTACTCCATTTTATGCCCTTGCTCCCTATGTCAAATGTTAATTGACCATGGAGACTTGGGTTTATTTCTGGGCTCTCTATTCTGTTCCATTGATCTATGTTTGATATCAGGTATTGTGATCCCTCCTAACAAGACAAAGATGTCCATTTTCACCACTCCTATTCAACATAGTATTGGAGGTCTTAGCCATAGCAACCAGACATGAAAAAAAAAGAGGCATCCAAATTGTAAAGGAAAAAAGTAAAACTGTTGTTGTTTGCAGATGACATGATAGTATACATAGAAAATCCTGTAGACTCTATCAAAAAACTACTCAACCTAATAAGTGAATTTGGCAAAAACAGTGGAATACAAAGTATATATCCAGAAATCAAAGGCATGTTTGTACACCAACAATGAAATATCAGAAACAGAAATCAGGAAAAAGTCCCATTTGACATAGCAATGAGAAAAATAAAGTACCTAGCAATAAACTTAACCAAGGAGGTAAAAGACCTGTATTCAGAAAACCACACAATGCTGAAGAGTAAATTAAAGAAGACACAAACAAATGGGAGCATATACCATGTACATGGATCAGAAGAACTAACATCATCATACTACCCAAAGCTATTGACAAATTCAACAGAATCCCTATTAAAACACCAATGACATATTTCACAGATACAGAACAAACATTTCAAAAATTTATATGGAATAAAACAACCCTGAATAGCTTCAGCAATTTTGAGAAAGAGGAACAAAGTAGGAGGTATCACAACACCTGCTATCATCTCATATTCTTTTTCCCATTTTAAAATACCCATGTCCTTTCACCATCTTCAGCCATCTTTACCTATTGGTTGTGGATAGGGTAGGTTGTTGCTGCTTTTTTTCCATTTTATCTCAAGATCTTCACTAATTTTCTATGTAAAATCTCAAATTTTACAATTCTCCTCTCCTACTGTTTTTTTTTTTATCAGAAACTTTAATTTTGCCCTGCCTTAGCCTGCTTTTTTTTCTATTTTTCTTTTCATCCTGACTTTTTATTTTTCTTTTGTTTTTCTTTTTTTCTTTTCATCTAAAATTTTAATTTTTCCCTGTCTTAGCCTGGTTTTCATTCCTTACTCTTAGTATTGTCTCTCCCTCTATCATCTCAAAATCACTTCCCTCCCTCTAGGAATCTCTTAAGTTTTCTTTTTTTCCCCTCTTATTCCAATCCCCCCATGTTAAGTTTAACTCATTTCTTGTTGATAGTGCTGGTGGTGGATATTTCTATCCAACTTGGTTCTTATTTTTTAATTATTTATTTACTTTTTAAATTTTCTCTCTCTCTCATGATTTTCTTTTAATTTCTTTTTTAAACCTAATAGTATATGTTTCCCTTGTCTTACTCCATTCCTCCTCCTCTAGTCTCTTTTTAATTTATAATGTAAATTTTGCTTTCTCCTTTCACATTGCTCCAATTCCCTACTCTTATTGGTGCTCCTTCTTCTACCCTCTCAAAATTATTTTTCTTTTAGTAGATCATCTCATATTCACTCTCTTTTTTAATGATAGCCTTAATCTATTTACACCCTTATTAATACTGCTCTTAGTAGTGGGATTGTGGGGGATAGTTATTTTTGTGGATGTGTGTTTGTGTCCTGGATTTTGTGTTTTGTTCTGGCAGCACCTGCACAACAGCATACAAGACACTGTGGGTAGAATGACCCCTCAGTCATCAAGCTGGAGGGAAGGATGTACCCAAATAATCACCCAACAACAGTCAAAGCCCAATTATGTCTAGAGAGTCAACAATAAATGGCATAAAGTGTTTCCCAAGAGCATCAAGTTTAGGAGATCAAGGAGACTGTACCACTGAATCACAAAGGTCTCCTACCATTGAAGTACACAACACAAAGACAGGGAATCAAAGCAGATGAATTTAAGAGCAGAAGCAAACAAGAAGAGTCTCCCCTAAAATTGGGAGACAAAAGAAACAACCCTCAATTGAAAGGAAGGGAAGAATCCCCAGAAAGAATGCTAAATGAAAGAGAGGCAAGTAAACTATCAGATATTGAGTTCAAAAGCATGGTTGTAAAGAAGCTCAATGAGCTCAGTAAGAATATGAAAAGCTACAGGGAAGCTACAAGGAACTTACTGCAAACTACATCAGCATTAAGAAGGACATAGAAACTATCAATAAGAGTCAGGAGGAAATGAAGAATACCATTTTTGTATTGAAGAACACAGTACAAGTAATCAAAACCAGGTTAGATGAAGCAGAGGATTGAATTAGCGTACTGGAGGACAAGGTAGAAAAAACTCCCAGAAAGTGCAAGAAAAGGAAAAAAAGACTCAAAAAGAATGAAGAGGGATTAAGGGAACTGCAGGACACCATGAAACATAATAATATCTGTATAATAGGGATACTAGAAGGAGAACAAGAGCAAGAGATAGAAAAACTGTTTGAAAAAGAAAAGATAGAAAACTTCCCTAATTTCATGAGAGAAAAGGTTACACAAGTCCAGGAAGCACAAAAAGCATTAGTCAAGAGGCCCACTTCAAGACACCTCATAATTAAAATGGCAAAATTCAAAGACAAGAGAGAATCCTAATGGCCCCAAGGGAGAAACAGGAAGCATCATACAACAGAGCTCCAATAAGGCTAGCAGGTGACTTCTCAACAGAAACACTACAAGCCAGAAGGGATTGGAAAAAATATTCCAAGTAATGAAAAGGCCAAGCAAAGGCCTGCAACCAATATTACTCTGCCTTGCAATGTCCTCATTTAAATTGGAAGGCAAAATTACACAGTTCCCCAGACAAAAGAAGGCTAAAAGAATACACATCTGACTTCCGCAAGATGGAGGCATAGGTGGACGCACCGTACCTCCACGCACAACCAAGATTAGAACAACAACAATTTAGAGCCAGAATAACACCCAGAACTGATAGAGAATTTATCTGAATGGAAGTCAGACAGCCAAGAAGTTGAAGTAGACCCATTCATCCCGACCCGTAGGAGGGGCAGAGACGAGCGTGGGTCGCATCTTGTGGAGTGTGGGGAGAGCTGGATGCCTAAGGCAACCAACCGGGAGCGAGGTAAGCCATCTGGGGCGCGCAGCAGGTGGACCCTGAGTACACAAGAGGCAACTGGAGGACCCAGTGAGGCTGCGATTGTGGACCAGGGCAGAGCGGGCAGCCCAGGATCCCAGGGAAGGGACTGAGGTCCCAGGAGAGTGGGGCCCCCGCCCCCACATACAACATCACAACCTAGTGACTGGGGTGCCCAGCCCCGGTGAACACCTAAGTCTCAGCCTCTCACCATAACAAGAGCAACCAGACCGGAAAAAAAAAAAGAGAGAGCAATGGCTCAAATAGAAGAACAAATCAGTTGCCCCAGAACTCATCCTTCTGAGCGACCAAGAAATAGCTAAACCTATCAGATGCACAGTTCAAAACACTGGTGATCAGGGAAGCTCACAGACTTGGTTGATTTGGGGCGCAAATTACATGAAAAAATGCAGGTTACCATAAAAGAGGTGAAGGAAGATGCACAGAGAACCAACAGTGATGAGAAAGAAACTGGGACTTAAAACAATAGAGTGGACCAGAAGGAGGAAAAAAGAAACCAAACAGGAAAATAATGAAGAAATAAAATTCAAAAAAAAACAAGGAGAAGCTAGGAACCTCCAGGACATCTTTAAACATTCCAACATCCAAATTATAGGGGTACCAGGAGGGAAGAGGAAAAGCAACAGATTGAGCACATATTTGAACAAATAATAAAGGAGAACTTCCCCATTCTGGCAAAGGAAATAGACTTCCAGGAAATACAGGAAGCTCAGAGAGCCCCAAAGAAGTTGGACCCAAGGAGGAACACACCAAGGCACATCATCATTATATTAGCCAAGGTAAAAAATGAAGGAGAGAATCCTAGAAGCAGCAAGAGATAAGGGGACAGTAAACCTACAAAGGAGTTCCCATCAGACTGTCAGCTGATTTCTAAAAAGGGACCTTACAGGCAAGAAGGGCTGGAAAGAAAATATTCCAAGTCATGAAAGACAAGGACCTATATCCCAGATTACTCTATCCAGCAAAGCTTTCATTTAGAATGGAAGGGCAGATAAAGTGCTTCTCAGATAAGGTCAAGTTAAAGGAGTTCATCATCACCAAGCCCTTATTTTATGAATGTTAAAGGGACTTATCTAAGAAAAGAAGATAAAGAAAAAACATGTATAGTAAAATGACAGCAAACTCACAATTATTAACAAAACACACCTAAAGCAAAACCAAAAGAAACTAAGCAAACAACTAGAACAGGAACAGAACCACAGAAATGGAGATCACATGGAGGGTTATCAACAGGGGAGTGGGAGGAGGAGAGAGGGAGAAAAGGTTACAGAGAATAAGTAGCATAGATTGTAGGTTTGAAAATAGATAGGGGGAGGGTAAGGATAGTATGCGAAAATGTAGAAGCTAAAGAACTTATAGTATGACACATGGACATGAACTAAAGGGGGGACTGTGGGTGGGAGAGGGTGTACAGGGTGGAGGGGAGTGGAGGGGGGAAAATGGGACAACGTGATAGCCTAATCAAATAAAATATATTAAACAAAAAAGAACACATCCACCAAGCCAGCATTGCAAGCTATGCCAAAGAGACTACTTTAAGAAGATGAAGAGAAGAAAAAGAGTGAGAGAGAGACGAACAAAGGTACAAAGGGGAACAATGGCAGTGACTAAGTACCTATTAATAATAACCTTAAATGTAAAAGATTAAATGCTCTAGTCAAAAGACAAAGGGTGCTGAATGGATAAGAACACATTGACCCACACATATGATACCTACAAGCGACCATCTCAGAATAATAGGCTACACAGAATGAAAGTGAAGGGCTGGAAAAAATATTTCAAGCAAATGAACAGAGAAAAAAGCCAGGGTAGCAATACTTACCTCAGACAAAACCGACCTCAGAAAAAATGTCCCAAAAGAGACACAACAGGACACTTCATAATGATCAAGAAAAATATCCATCAAGAAGACACAAATAGACTTCCAGCCAAGATGAAGGCATGGGTAGATACACTGTGCCCCCTCGCACAACCAAAAGAAGGACAACAACAAATTTAAAATGAAAAAAACAACCAAAACTGCCAAAAAATCAAACTATATAGAAGTCCCACAACCAAGGAGCTAAAGAAAATTAATCCAGACTGATAGGAGGGGTGGAAATGGGCAGCTAGGGTGGAGAGAACATGCATCAAAGCAGCAGTTGGAGGACCAGGGCAGGTGAGGTAGCAGCTGACGGACTGGGTGAGGCAGCAACTGGTGGACCAGGCAGTGCCACATTTGTGTGCAGATAACTGAGAGCAACAACTGGGGAGCAAGACAGACCAGGCAACCCAGAGTTCCAGAAACAAAACCTCAAAACCTCTGACTGAAAAAATCTGTGAGGGTCATGGCAGCGGGAGAAACTCCCAGCCTCACTGGAGAGTTCACTGGAGAAACCCAGAGGACATACACAAAACCACCCACCCAGGAATCAGCACTAAAGGGTCCGATTTGCTTGTGGGGAGCAGAGGAAGTGACTGAAAGCCAGCCAGAGCAGAGCAAGCAGCGCTGTTCCCTCTTAGAGTCTTCCCCTGTGTATAGCACCAGGCACATGGGTTGCCCTGACTTGACCAACACCTAAAGCTCCACCTCTTACTACATAACAGGTACATCAAGACTAAAAAAAAGAAAAGGCCCTATGGAAGAACAAATCAATGCTCTAGAAAAAATACAACTAAGTGATGACGAGATAGCCAACCTATCAGATACATAGTTCAAAACACTGGCAATCAGGATACTCACAGAAATGGTTGAGTATGTCACAAAATAGAGGAAAAAGTGAAGGCTATGCAAAGTGAAATAAAGGAAAATGTGCAGGGAACCAACAGTGATGGTAAAGAAACTGGGGCTCAGATCAACAGTTTGGACCACAAGGAAAAAATAAATATTCAACCAAAACAGAATGAAGAAACAAGAATTCAAAAGAGCACCAAAATATAAGGAGTATAAGGAAAATCTTGGAGGACTTCAAGAAAGATATAGACAGCAACACAATTATAGTAGGGGATTTTAACACCCCACTGTCAACAATGGATAGATTTTCCAAGCAAAATATCAACAAGGATATTGTAGCTCTGAGTGGTGCACTAAAGCAAATTTCATTTCCAAGAAGCAAAATATACATTCTTTTCAAATGCATAGACTATTTCAAAGATAGACCACATGATAGGACACAAAACAAGAAATCAAAAAATTCAAGAAAACTGAAATCATAGAAAGCGCATCTTCTCAGACCACAAGGGCCTGAAACTAGAAACCAACCTCAAGGAAAAAACTCAGAAACACTCAGACTCATGGAGATTGAACAGCATGCTATTAAACAATGAATGGATCAAGAATGAGATCAAGGAAGAAATCAGAAAGTATCTGGAAACAAATGAAAATGAACACACAACAGTACAAAATGTATGGGACAAAGCAAAGTCAGTGCAAAGAGGTGTGCTCATAGCGATACAGGCCTACCTAAAAAATAAAGAAACATTTCAAAGAAACAATCAAGCCATACATCTACAAGAACAAAGCCCAAATCAATTAGAAGGAAGAAAATAATCAAGATCAGAGCAGAATTAAATGACAAAGAGATTAAAAGAACAATGTAAAGGATCAATAAATACAGGAGTTCATTCTCTGAAAAGATAAACAAAACCAACAAGCCTTTAACCAGAGTCATCAATTAAAACAGAAAGAGGACCCAAATAAATAAAATCAGAAGTGAAAGAAGATAAAATTACAGATGAACCACAGAAATACAAAGGTTTGCACGAAATTACTATGAACAACTATATGCCAAGGAATTTGAAAATCTGGGTGAAATTGACACATTTCAAGACTTAAAATCTTCCCAAACTGAATCAAGAAGCAGCAGAAAGCCTGAACAGACTGACAACAGCTAGTGAAATTGAAGCATTAATCAAAAACTTCCAATATACAAAATCCCCGGACCAGACGGTTTCACATGAGAATTTTACAAAACATTTTAGGAAAAGATGACCCCTATCCTTCTCAAATTCTTCCAAAAAGTCCAAGAAGAGGGAAGACACCTAAACTCATCCTAATCCCAAAACCAGATAGAGACAGAACAAAGAAAGAAAACTTCAGGCCAATAGCACTGATGAACATAGATGCTAAAATCCTCAACAAAATATTGGCAAACTATATCCATCAATGCATTAAAAAGATCATACAGCAAGGTCAAGTGGGACTCTTCCCAGGGGGTACAAAGATGGTATGATATTTGCAATTCAATAAGTGGAATACATCACATAAAAAAAGGGGGAAAATCACATGATCATAACAATAGATATGGAAAGAGCTTCTAATATACAAAATCCCCGGACCAGACAGTTTCACATGAGAATTTTACAAAACATTTTAGGAAGAGATGACCCCTATCCTTCTCAAATTCTTCCAAAAGTCCAAGAAGAGGGAAGACACCTAAACTCTTTCTATGAAGCTAGCATCATCCTAATCTGGATAAAATCCAGCATGTAATTATGATAAAAACCCTCAGCAAAGTGGGAATACAGGAAACATACTTCAACATAATAAAGGCCATATATGAGAAACCTACAGCCAACATCATACTCAATGGGCAAAAAGTAAAAGCTTTTCCCTTAAGATCAGGAACAAAACAAGGGTGTGTGTTTTCACCACTTCTATTCAACATAGTATCAGAAGTCCTAGACTCAGTGACCAGACAAGAAAAAGAAATAAAAGGTATCCAAACTGGAAAGGTGGGAGTAAAACAGTCATTGTTTGAGATGACATGACAGTGTAGATACAAACCCTACAGACTCCACCAAAAACCACTCCACCTAATAAGTGAAATTGGTGAAACAGTGGGATTAAAAAGTCAATATTCAGAAATTGAATGCATTTGTGCATACCAACAAAAAAATGTCAGAAACAGAATTCAGGAAAAAAATCTCACTTGCTATAGCAAAAAGAAAAATAAAGTACCTAGGAATAACCTAACCAAGGAGGTGAAAGACCTGTACTCAGAAAACTACACAACACTGAAGAAAGAAATCAAGGAAGACACAAAAAAATGGAAGCACATACCATGTTCATGGATTGAAAGAATGAACATCATTGAAATTTCCATACTACCCAAAGTAACTTATAGATTCAATGCAATCCCTATTAAAATACCAATGACATATTCCACAGATAGAGAACAACCATTTCAAAAATGTATATGGAGCCATAAATGACCCTGAATAGCCTCAGCAATTTTGAGAAAGAACATAGTAGGAGGGATCACAATACCTGATATCAAAATATATTACAAGGCCACTGTAATAAAAGCAGCCTGGTACTGGCATGAGAACAGAAACATAGATCAATGGAACAGAATAGAGAGCCCAGAAATAAACCCAAGTCTCCATGGTCAATTAACATTTGACATAGGGAGCAAGGGCATAAAATGGAGTAAAAGTAGCCTCATCTACAAATGGTTTTGGGAGATCAGGACAGCTACATGGAAAAATATGAAACTGGATCACCAACTTATACCATACACAAAAATAAATTCAAAGTGGGTAAAGGACTTAAATATAAGTCATGACACCATGAGAGTCCTAGAGGAGAGCGTAGGCAGGAAAATTTCAGATATTTCACACAGCAATATTCTCACTGATATGTCCACTAGAACAAGGGATATAAAGAGAAGAAGAAACAAATGGAACTACATCTAATTACAAAGCTTCCACATGGCTAAAGAAAACATCAGCAAAATGAAATGGGAACTAACTGTACGGGGAAACATATTTGCTGATGATACCTCGGACAGGGTTTGATCTCCAAAATATATAAAGACTCCCATGGCTCCACTCCAGGAAGACAAACAACCCAATTAAAAATGAGTAAAAGATTTGAACAGACATTTCTCCAAGGAGGACATACAAAGGGCCCAGAGACATATGAAAAGATGCTCAGCATCACTAGGCATCAGAGAGATGCAAATTAAAACCACAATGAGATCCACTTCACACTGGTGAGAATGGCCATCATAAACAATTCAACAAAGGAGTGTTGGAGAGGATGTGGAGAAAAGGGAACCCTAGTGCACTGTTGGTGGGAATGCAGACTGGTGCAGCCACTGTGGAAAACAGTATGGAGTTTCCTCAGAAAACTGAAAATGGAACTGCCTTTTGACCTAGCAATTCCACCAACGGGATTATATCCTAAGAACCCCAAAACACCAATCCAGAAGAACCTATGCACCTCAATGTTCATAGCAGCAACCTAGTTTACAATATCCAAGTGCTGCAAGCAACCTAAGTGCCCCTCTGTAAATGAATGGATGAAAAAACTATGGTACACCTACACAATGGAATACTACACAGCAGAAAGAAAGAAGGACCTCCTACCCTTTGCAACAACATGGATGGAACTGGAGAGCATTATGCTAAGTGAAATAAGTCAGGTGGTGAGGGACAAATGGCATTTGATCTCACCTTTAATTGGAGCCTAACCAAAAAAACAAATAAGCAAGCAAAATATAATCAGAGGTATTGAAATTAATAATACCTTAATACCTTAATACCTAGTAAGCACAATAGGACAGTAATCAGAGACGAGACAGGAGGGGATAATGGAGGGAAGTGTTTCTGGAACTACTGTATAGGACACATGGACAAAACTAAGGGGGAGGGTGGAAGCAAGGGAGGGAGGTGGGTTTGTCTGAGGTGGGGGGAATAATGCAGACAACTGTAATTGAACAACAATAAAAATAGTATTATATAAATTAATCATATTATATACAATTAAATTATTGTTATATAAATTATTATTTAAAATTAATGATATTATTATTATATAATAATTTTTTTAAAAACAGGTATTTTAGTTTCTGTTCTGTGGAAAGGTCAAAACATTCCAACAAAAGTTTTTAATGTGTTTTTTTTGTGTTTACCTGTTGATTGCTAAATGTAATAATCTGATCATGATGCTGATTAAATATGTTTAAAAAGCTCATGAGTAAGTTTTGAGGATCTAATATATTACATGATAATCACAGTTAATAATACTGTATTAAAATTCTCAGACAGTAGCCCTAATCAGTGCTGCTCAGGTGGTTGGTTATCACACCACAAGGTAAGGGGTAGCTAGTTTGATTCCCAGTCAGGGCACACGCCTGGGTTGCAGACCATGTATCCAGTAAGAGGTGTGCTAGAAACAACCACACATTGATGTTTCACTCCCCCTCTTTCTCCCTCCCTTTCCCTCTCTATGAAAATAAATAAATAATTTTAAAAAAAGAAATTCTGCGAGAGTAGATCTTCAGCATTTTCATTGGAAGAAATGTAAATATCATGTGATGAATATACTATACAACTTGCTTGTAGGAATACTTTCACAATGTATGCATATATCAAATCATCACATTGTACATTTTAAATATCTTACAATTTTATTTGTCAATTATACCTCAATAAAGCTGGGGGGACTAAAAAACAAACAAACAAAAAATTCAGTGGTGAACAGAAAAGTAGATACAGCAAATTAGTGAGGTGGAACCTAGAGCTAAAAAGAAATTACTCAGAATGCTCCTCACGATATAAGGAAATAGGAAGTATGAAAGGAGTTCAGAGAGATGGAAGGCTGAATGAATAGATTCACCATATATCTTCTAATAGGAATTCTGGAAAGAATGAAGAGAGAAAATGAGAAAGATGAGCATTTTCCAGAATGGATGAAAAACATAACCCTTCAGTTTCAAGAATAGAAGTTCCAAGTAGGATAAACAAAATAAATACACACCAAAAACATATTGCATACAAAGTAGAGAGTACAAGAAAAAGAAGATATTCAAAAGCAGGCTCCATTTACAAAGCAATGATGGAAATAAGAAGGTAATGGAATAATATTTTTTAAACCCTGAAAGAAAATGGTATCAATCTATAGCTCTATATCCAGCTGAACAAAAGCAAAATAAAGACATTTTCAGAGAAACAAGTCTACTAAGAGTAGACCCTATGTATAAGAACTTCAGGAAAAGGAAATATACTTGTATTCCAAAGGAATGCAAGAGAAAGTGATAAGCAAAGAAATCTATACACACGTAGTTACATTTACAATGTGGAATATGTAAAACTAATCAGTAATTACTGCTTTCTGGAATAAAAAATGTGAAATAAAGTATTGGAAGAATATCAAGATTGAAGGGAGGTCATCAAGTTTAAGCATTTTAAATTTTTTATATTGTTCAGAAGGAAATAGAAATATTAATAAATTTTAGCCTCTGTTAAGTAAACATGCTAAAATTTTAAGAATAACAATTAGGAGTTCTGGCCAAGATGGAGGTGTGGGTAGGTATACTTCACTTCCTCATACAACCAAAAGAAGGATAGCAACCAATTTAAAAACAAAAAACAACCAGAACTGCCAGAAAATTACACTGTATGGAAGTCTGACAACCAACAAGTTAAAGAAGAAACATTGATCCAGACTGGTAGGAGGGGCAGAGAGGGGAAACTGAGGTGGAGAGGACACGTGACAGGGTGGTGACTAGCAGACCAGGCAGGCAAGGCCATGGCTGGTAGACCAGGATATCTCATATTTGCATGTGGATAAGCTGGAAAGAACAACTGGAAAATGAGACAATTGCATGACCCGGGGTTCGAGTGTGGAAATAAAGCTTTAAAACTGCTGGGTGGCCCTGGCTGGCATAGCTCAGTGGATTGAGTGCGGGCTGTGAACCAAAGCATTGCAGGTTCAATTCCCAGTCAGGGCACATGCCTGGATTGCAGGCCACGGCCTGCAGCAACCGCACATTGATGTTTCTCTCTCTCTCTCTCTCTTTCTCTCTCTCTCTCTCTCCCCTTCCCTTCCCTCTCTAAAAATAAATAAAATCTTTAAAAAAAAATTTTTAAATAGGGATTCCAGCAGTGGGAGAAACTGCCAGTCTCACAGGAAAGTCTATTGGATATGAAGGTCAGGGGGTCATAGAATGTACACAAGCCCACCCAGCCAGGGATCAGCACCTAAAAGAGCATAATGTGCTTGTGGGAAGTAGGGGAAGTGACTGAAATTGGGGCAAGAGCTCAGCAAGCAGCACTGTTCCCTCTCAGACCTCTCCCTCACAGACAGTGCTACGATGCAGTAAAGTGGCTTGCCCTGCCCTGGTGCCCAAGGCTCTACCCCTTACAAAATAACAGGTGATTCAAGGCAAAGAAATGTGGACCAAATGAAAGAACAGATCAAAACTCCAGAAAAAAGAACTAAACAATGAGAAGATAACCAACCTATCAGGTGCATAGTTCAAAATTCTAGTAATCAGGATGCTCAGAGAAATGATTGAGTATGGTCGCAAAATAAAGGAAGAAGTTAAGGCCATATAAAGGAAAATATATAGGGAACCAACAGTGAAGGGAAGGAAACTGGGGCTCAAATCAACAATTTGGAACAAGAGGAAGAAATATACATCCAAACGGAGCAGAATGAAGAAACAAGAATCCAAAAAAATGAGGAGAGGATTAGGAACCTCCAGGACATCTTTAAACATTCCAACATCCTAATCATAGGGGAATCAAAGGATAAGAGGAAGAACAAGAGATCAAAAACTTATTTGAACAAGTAATGAAGGAGAACTTCTCCAATCTGGCAAAGGAGCTAGACATGCAAGTCCAAGATGCTCAGAGAGTCCCAAAGAAGTTGGACCCAAGGAAGCACACACCAAGGCACATCATCATTAAGTTACCCAAGATTAAAGATAAAGAGAGAATCCTAAAAGAAGCAAGAGAAAAAGAGAAAGTTACCTACAAAGGAGTGCCCGTAAGACTATCAGCTAATTTCTCAAAAGAAACCTTACAGCAAGAAGGGGCTGGAAAGTATTCAAAGTCATGAAAGGCAAGGACCTACATCCAAGATAACTCTATCCAGCAAAGCTATCATTTAGAATGGAAGGGCAGATAAAGTGCTTCCCAGACAAGGTAAAACTGAAAGAGTTCATCATCACCAAGCCCTTGTCATATGAAATGTTAAAGGGATTTATCTAAAAAAAAAAGACAAAAAATATGAATAGTAAAATGACAACAAACTTATAACTATAAACCACCAAATCTAAAAAAACAAAACCAAAAACAAACTAGGCAAACAACTAGAACAGGAATAGATTCACAGAAATAGTTATCACAGGGAGGGTTATCAGTGGGGAGGGGGAGGGGGGAGAATGGGGGAAAAGGTACAGGGAATAAGAAGCATAAATGGTAGGTACAAAATAGACAGGGGGAGGTTAAGAATAGTATGGGAAATGGAGAAGCCCAAGAATCTATATGTATGACCCATGGACATGAACTGAGTCAGGGGAAATGCGGGAGGGAGGTGGATTGCCTGGCAGAGGGGGAAAAAGGGGAGAAAAAAAATGGGACAACTGTAATAGCATAAATAATAAACTATATTTAAAAAAGAATAACAATTAAACAAAAAATATATAACTTCCTATTTAGTAAAGGGATAAAAATTTAAACTCTTTAATCCCCACAATCTGCTTTTAGGTAAAATGCACTATGGAGGAGCAGGCCACCCTCCTACTGTGTGAGCTTTCCTCACTGAGCCTCCTTACCTCTAAGTCACAGCTTCTCTCAACCTGAGCTTCAGAGCCCTTTCAGTGTGAATCTTATATTAAAGATAATGGACATAGGTACAAATGGCTCTTTTTAAACACTAAGTAACCATTCCTTAAGGGCTCCAGGAAGAACAAGCAATGTTTCAACATTGGAGGGCAAACTGTGTGGAACTATGTGAGCAGCACTCCACTATAAAATATTACAAGGGAATTTCAAGGGTAGTATTGATTCTACTTTGCCTTAAGTTCTGAGTTTAGTCCCCAGCCACTGAGTAAATTGGGTATCTACTGCTTTTGGGTGGTCTACTTAAATATAATATGTTTCCCTTTTAAGAACTTTAGTGATATGCAAAACCTGTCCCTCTCAGAGAACCCCAGGGTGCCCACAACAAATTAGACAGAGTGCTGGATTCTCTTCTTATACAAGTCCAATTTAAATTTTAAATGTGTTTTCATTGAACCTATGGCAAGCAGATGTCTTTTTTTCTATAACCCCTCTGTCTTGCAAAATGCTCACCATATTCCTTAATGGGTTAAATCAGTCCTGAGTAAAGGTCTTCTGTACTGATAACCCTTGGGCCTGGGGTTTGCATTAGTGAAATTCTCTGGGGTAAGTCAAGAATGCACCCGACTAGGTAACCAGAGATGCTATGAAGAAGTAGAATTTGCCAGTTATAAAAACAGTCATAGGGATGTAAAGGACAGCATAGGAAACATAGTCAACGATACTGTAATAACTATGTATGGTGCCAGGTGGACACTAGACTTATCAGGGTGACTACGTTGTAGGTTATATCAATGTCTAACCACTATGTTGTACACATAAAACTAATATAATGTTGTGTCAACTATAAATGAAAAATAATTTTGAAGAAAAACATTAGGTCTCAGCTATCCTCCACAGCCTCTTCTTCCTATCTCCCAACCTCCCTACTCTCATCTGCCCTAACCAGGTCTACCCTCAGCCAAAAAAAAAAAAATAGTTTATCTCAAGATTAATTCAGTCAGATTCTGACATCCAGTTGTGGGTACTTTTAAAAGCTCCCAAGATGACCCAATGATTATGATGAATGCTAAAGTTAGAGAACCATTGATATCCCATGAATTCTCTTAGCCATACTGTAAAATAACATAGTTAAGTCAGATACATAGTGAATAAGAGCAGGTTGATAGTAGAATCCAGTTCCTAATCTCCAATCTAATATTTTCCCTGGCTACACAGTAAGTGGTTACCCCTCAATGAATTCTAAACTATCAATTATACTGATGACAATTCAGGATAAGATAGCAGAGCTTTGGAAACACTGTTGTCATGGTGTGTTGTGGGAATGAGCACAGTGCAGGGAAGCAGAGGCTGTATTCTAGGAAGAAAAACATTCTAGAATTCCCAGGATTTCTATATCTGAAGGCAGTAACTACCATTATTCTGCTAGTTTTCTAGACCCCAAACTTCAGAATTATCTTTCAGTACTACTTTTCATAAAGCATCTTTGTCTAACAGTTCCTTTTTATTCTTTCTTCCAAATATTTTTCCCCTTCCTTTTCTTTCTCATTGCCACCTCTCAAACTAAAGCCCCTATCACCTCATTTCTAAATTATTTTAATTAATTAACAATTAGGACCTCTGGCGCCGGAAATTTCTCTCTTCATGCCATCTTGCTCTTTCCAAATAATTCTCTTAAAATATGTTTCTACCATGTCACTGCTCTTTTCCTAAATCTTTACTGGTTCCCATGGCGTAAAAGACTCAAATCCCTTAAGAGCCCTCCACAAAGGGGCCAAAGCTCACCTTTCCTAATCTACTTCCCACACTGCTAGTCAAATGACTCATGGCTGTTTGGATGCACCAAACACATTTTCAGCAGACACCACATCCTGTGAAGAGAAGAGCTTTGCAATGGGACAATCCGTGTTCTGATTCACATTCTGTACCTCACTTGCTGGGTAAGCATGAGAGATTATTTAACCTCTGGAGCTACAACTCTACCTTTGCCACAGGTAAATAACAATACTGATTTCACAAGGTTGTGTGAGAACTAAGGAGTAAATGGTTTTGATGATACATAGTGAATCCTTGAACATGATGGATATTATTACCACTTAAACAATTTCCCTATAGTTGCCCTATTCCTATTTCCTACCAGGTCTTGTTATTAGACTGTTGTCTCCCAGCTCCAAACCCACCCTTTTGTGTTTTGGCTCAGGGCTGAGGCCTTGGCTGCAAACTATGTTTCAGCTTTGCTAGCTGCTCATTTATAGGCTCTTCAAGAAGAAAGTGCTAGAGGGAGACTGCAAGGCCTGAGGAGAACGGGACATTCTTTCTGTTCAGTGGATGTTATTTCAGCAACAGTTCTTCCTGTAGCAGCAGCTGGTTCCAGTTTGCAGGTTTCCTGCACTCTGCATAAGCACCCTCATTGTGGTTCTAAGAGACACAGACCCCTGCTTCAGCTCTGGGACCTCTTCTCCAAGTTTCTAATTCTAGTAATCTCAACCACTTCCCTTTGTTCTTCTGCCCCTAGGGGTGGTAATGTTTCCTACACCCCTGGTCTATAACACTTCAGGGCTTTGCTCTTCAGAGAAGAACACTTCTCTGGAACCCAATTCTGTATGTTAAATTCTCTGTTAATATTAACAGGTGTCATGCTTGCTTCTTGAGTGGCCTGTGGATAATACCCTTCCTAACACTTTCCTTCTCTCAACTTCAATACACTCACTGCAAGAAGGCCTCCATGGCCATCCTATCTTCTGAAAAGATGCTCATACTCACCACAGGTGAAAGCTGGGATTACCCTGGATGATAAAATTTCTGATATTACTGTCTTGTCTTGCAATCAAATAAGGTATGGTTCAAAAGCTAGTTAAAGGCAGGACCTCCCCCTGGGTCTCTCACCTACCTTGCACAACAAGCCACCTACCTCAGCCATTCACTTAGTCCCCAATCATTTGAGACTTTGAGGCATCTCTGTAATTACTGCTTTAGGAAACCATTTAATTGATTCTGTTTAACTCAGGCATCTTTGTAAAGGGACACTGCTGTATGACTCATGGGACTCTGAACAGTACTTGGCTCTGTATTACGGTCTCTGTGTGTGTATGAGCATGTTGGGAGGACTCCAAATAAAGCTTGGTGAATTGGTGAATGAATTATTTTGTTAATCAAGAACTTTGAGAACATAGGATGTACATTACCTCTCCTATTCTAGATTACTAGTAATGTCCAAATTCTGAATCCAATAACATCTGAAAAGAGTAGTTTTATGGCTTTCATAGATGCTGAAAGGTCTTCTGAGTTGTTTGCTCTGTAGATGGGGGAAAATAGAAGCTTTAACATAATTTTATAAGAATGTATATCCTACTCATTAGACAGGAAGTTCATGTAAATTGACAGCACAGTTTTTTTTGTTTGTTTTTGGTTTTTTTAAAGATTTTATTTATTTATTTTTAGGGAGGGAAGGCAGGGGGGCGGGGAGAGAGAGAGAGAGAGGGAGGGAGGGAGAAACATCAATGTGCGGTTGCTGGGGGTTATGGCCTGCAACCCAGGAATGTACCCTGGCTGGGAATCGAACCTGGGACACTTTGGTTCCCAGCCCGTGCTCAATCCACTGAGCTACGCCAGCCAGGGCTGACAGCACAGTTTTATCAGGTATTTTCTTATTTGTGGAATTTAATACTAGAAGTTATGTCTTCATGGGACAAAACTATTTAAAGACATAGTCTAGTTTTCAAACTTCCTTCCACAAATTTGGCTGTAATAAAATAGCCTAAAATTATTCAAAGAGGAGAGTGAATGGGCATGACTGAACCCACAGGATTCTTTATCTCCAGCAATTTTGGGGACAGTGCATGGCTGTGACTACTGCCAGAGGAACAGCATTGAGGACTCAGGGAGTGTGACCTGACTGTTGCCATAGTCTGCAGTTTCCATGCATGCTTTCCCCGAGAGCCTCATCTTCCCTTCCAAAGAAGGTAGGCTCTGCCTTGGGATCAATCTGCGAAGACAAGTCATAACAACGTGCAGCTTCTGGACTGATGAAAAAAAGGGGGACCAGAAGACACTAAGGAGGCAGATTTCTCTCACCAAAGAAAGGCAATTGAGTGTTCATTAGTTAAAAATTAATTTTGGACTGTACTTCCTAATTTCTTTATATTGATTAGGGAAATTTCATTAGCCACACTATTTGGGGCTCGCATTAGCAACACAATTACTTTCTTTCTCTGCTTTTGAATTTTTGCCCACCTTAGGATTCAGGGATATGGTAACCAGTGTACCAAGGAAACAGGTGGAGATAAAAGATTTAGTGCAAACATGTATAAAACACACTATGTCCCAGATACTGGGAGCACTGAATAGCCTACAGTAGTGGATCCCAAACTCTGTGCATTGGAGTCACCTGTACAACTTAAGAAACAACACAAATCCTGACATCCAGTTTACACTCCATACCACATCATCAGGATACTGGGTGGGTAGTTTTTAAAGATTTCCCAAGTGATTTAATGTACAGTAAAGACTGGGACAAACTGGTCTAGGGAAAAGAGACTGAGCTTTGGAGTAAACCAGACCCAGGTTCATGTTCAGGTCCTTTCACTTACCAGCTATATGACCTTAAGAAGAAATGTAACCTTTCTGAGCCCAGTTTCCTCCCTGACAAAGGGAGACACCAACACCACTTTGAAGATATTAAATGAGGTGATAAAAACAAAGAATACATGTCACTCAATAAACCATTATTATTTTTTTAAAGCTCATAGAAATAAAAATAACCAAAAATAATTCAGAGCAGAGTCAATTAAGTGCTAGAAGTAATGCACTAAAGGAGGCAAGGGGAGCAATTGCTACTTCTGTCCAAGGAGCATCAAAGAAGGCTTCACCAAAGAGGTGGCCAGTTGTTGAGCTTGACTTATGGGAGGATCCATTTGGATTGGCAGAAAATGATGATAAATACCTTCCTAAAGGAAGGAACAACATGTAGACATGGGATAAAGATGAGCGGGTTTAGGGATCAGTAAGGAGATTCGCGTTGCAGGAGTGAGGGGCTCAGAGAGTGTTGATGGGAGATGTGTTCATAATAACGCAGAGGTCCTTGAATGCCTTTCTGAGGATTCTGAGCCTTTCCCTGCTCACAATGAGAAATCAGGGCTAACGCTGAGGCAGAAGTAATGTCATTAAACTTGTGTTTGGAGGCAAACAAACCAGTGAAGGGTTATGGCAACTGGTTGGGGAAGGGGAGTTAGTCTCTGAATTACAGAATGGACACAAAACCATATGGCCACCTGGCCCTATGAGATACTGCTTCACTGTGGGAGTTTACCCTCCAGTGTCTCTATGTGCATGGCTAGTCATTGGTGTTATTTATACACGATGGAGGGGTTTTAGGGGAAAGACACTGAACTCAGTTTGAGACATGTCAAGTTCGAAATGAGATATCCTTCTGGCAGGTGAAAATGTAGGTCAGGAGCTCAGAAGAGATGAGGTGGAGTCAAAGTGAGTGAAAGCTGGGTGCGTTTCTGGTTGGGGTGCATGCAAGAGGTGGCCAATGGATGTTTCTCTCTCACATCAGTGTTTCTTTCCCTGTCTTTCACCCTCCCTTCCCTTCTTTCTAAAAATAAATAAATAAATTTAAAAAAAATAAGAAATCACAGTGAGAAAGGCCTAAGGGAAGGTTGGCAGAGGACAGAGAGCCCAAGAAAGGAGATGAAGTATTTGGGTGGCAATAGCTACATCTTGGGTTGTCATGGCAGATCAAGTAGGCAGGGTTGGGTTACAGACTAGAAGGACAGGGTGAAGGAGTGTGAACACTGTGTGGGATGCTAGCCCATGTGAGCCTCCAAGCTGTATTCCTAGCCTTGAGGGAACCCAGTAGCCCTGCTCAGGGTATAGTCTAGGTAAAAGCCCTCCAACTGAGCAGAAGCTGGGAATGTGTGGATTAGCAGGCCTTTCAAATTTTTCTTCTTAGAAAAAAAAAGGATGCCAGGTAGGGAAGACCTGACAACAATCTCAAAATTTAGAGTCTGGACATCTCTTTGAAAAGCCGAACTAAGGCAAACAAGAAGTCAGTTGTCTTCACAATGTGAAGTGGTAAGTCAGCCATTGGTTCTGATCCTGTGGGAGCTTAGCTATAACTCTCACATGTTCAGAGGTTTAAGCTCATTGAAGCTGTGTAATCAGAAATCTCCAATCCAGGTTCTCCCAGCCATGGCCGGTTGCTTGCCCAGCATGAGTGCAGCTAACAAGCCAGCTTTTCTCAGGGCATGGGCCTGCTTATTGTGTGGCTGCCTGTTCCACAAGGTTATTGCTTTCAAATATCAACATAGGACAGAATGGGCTGTGTGGGGGCAGAGGTATGAGAGGGACGGAGAGGGGTGCTGGTGGTAAAACACAGTATGTAGAGAGTGAGGAGAGAAGCCCCAGAAAGAAACTGTCACAAGAATGGTCTGGAAAATGAGCAAAAGAAAACCCACTGTTACTGAAACACTGACCATTTTCCACTAAAAGGAACCCAGAGCTCCTTCAAGGGGCAAAGAAAGTACAGAATAAACTTAGAATGTCTCGTTGCACTAGAAAGCAAAGAATTGATCAAAGAATATTGGGGACATGTCAAAAAGACAGAGCCAAACTGAGTAGACTCCTACTAGCCAAATGTGGCACAATTTTAACATCAAAATAAATAATGATCATAACAGATTATAACCTATTGAATAAAGTAGGAATTCACAAGTCCTTTCAGATACAGATAAACCCAGTAATAAATTGAAAGTTGGTGAGGAATAAGCTATTTGCACAGTGTCAAAGTTCTCCCTGCAAAGTACTTGTTAATTACAAGGGGAAGGGGAAAAGTCACCTGACTGACACACCATAATCAAGTGACTGAAGTCTTCACTGCCAGTGATTCTGCAAATTGAAAATATGTTACCTGATGCATGAGAAGAGCACAGCATTACTTTGGGAGTAGCCCTTAGAAAGATGCACATCCTGAATTTGATCATGAGGAAATATCAGACAACCCCAAACCAAAGGACATTCTACCCAGTAAGGCTCTCAGTCTTCAAAAGTGCTAAGAAGTTGAAACCCAGGGAAAGACTTAGACTCTGCCCCAGAGAGAGGAAAACTGAAGGGACATGACAATTAAATGCTATGCATGATTCTAAATAAGTCCTTTGGCTACAAAAACAATAACAGAACAGTTGGAGGAATTTGAATGGGATTGTTGAGTGGAGGAGGGAGGATGCTCTGCACCAATGCAGCTTCCTGGTTTTGACAATTGCACTGTGGTCAAGTAGAAAAATGTCCTTGTTTGCAGGGAATGCACACTGAAGGGGGTGGGGTTATGAGGAATCATGTACACTTCAAACTTTTCTGTAAATTTTTTGTTTCAAATATTAAAAAACATAAAATATAAAAATATCGGCCTCAAGTTTAAAAAAGAACTTTGTTTTAGAGTATGTAATGGGTTGAATGGGGGGCCCCAACAAAGTATATCTACATCCTGGAGCCTGTAATGTGGACTTATGTAGAAAAAGGATCTTTGTGATGTGATTAAGGATCTCAAGATAAAAGCCTCCTATGTTATCTGGGTGGGCCCCAAATCCAACAAGTGTCTTTATAATAGACACAAAGGAAAACACATAGAGAGGAAGGACCTGGAACCACCAGAAACAGGAAAGCAAAGAAGGGAGCATGACACTGCTGATACCTTGATTTAAACTTCTGAGCACCAGAACTATGAGAGAATAAATGTCTATTGTTTTAAGCAATGTACTTTGTGGTAGTCTGGTACTGCAGCCATAGGAAACTAATACAGAATACTATACTCCTTTCATTTAGTTTGAAGTAGAAAATGATGTAAAAACTGAAACCCACGTGTGCTTTGGATATCCTCACTAATTTAGGCTGTGTCAGTCTGAAGGGGATGGACATTCATCCTCTGAGTGGGGCATGTTTCACTCTTGAGAAAAGGACCAGCAAATTTGGCATTTGACGTTCACCATTGACACTTTGGGTGCCAAAGTGCTAGGCTTCTTGGGATTTTTCCTAAGGCAGTGGATCTGAACCAGGAGTGATTTGGGCCCCCAAAGGATATGTGACAATTTCTGGACACGCTTTTGGTTGTCATAACTGTGGGGCAGGGGTTGCTCCTGGGATCCAATAAGTAGAGGCTGGGATGCTGCTAAATATTCTATAATGCACAGGATAGTCCTTCACCACAAAGAAGTTGTCTGACCTAAAATGTCATATTGATGAGGATGAGAAACCCTGTTCTAAGGGAACAACTTTCTTTTTCATTCTACAAAGAAGAGGGATTGTTGGATCACATGGTAGTACTATTTTAATTATTATTATTATTTTTTACTGTTTTCCATAGTGGCTGTACCATTTCACATACCCACCAACAGTGTACAATGGTTCCAATTTCTCCACATCCTCGACATTAATGTTTTGTTTTGTTTTTTTAATGATGGCAACCCTAAAAGGGTTGAGATAACTTGTGGGTTTTACTTTTTGTTTGTTTTTGTTTCATTGGTCTTAAATTGCATTTCCCTGGTGATTAGTGATATTAAAAATCTTTTCATATTCCTGTTGGCTATTTGTACATCTTTAGAAAAATGTCTATTAAAGTCCTTTGCCCATTTTTAAATCAAGTTCTGTGTTTTGGGAGTTTGTTTTTGTTTTTGCCAATGAGTTATATGAGTTCTTTATATATTATGGATATTAACCATTTATTGGTTATAGGGTTTGCAAATGTTTCCTCCCATTCTGTAAGTTGTGTTGCCACTATGTTGATTTTTTACTCTTCAGAAAGAAAGTTTTCAGTTTCATGTAGTCCCATTCATCTATTTCTACTTTTGTTGCTCATGCTTTTGTTGTCATGCCCAAGAAATCATTGCCAAGACCAATGTCATGAAGCTGTTCCCTATGTTTTCTTTTAGGAGTTTTGCAGTTTCAAGTCTCACTTTAAATCTTTAGTCTATTTTGAGTTGATTATTATGTATAGTGGAAGATAAGTGTCCAATTTTATTTTTTTACATGTGTATAACCAGGTTTTCCAACACCGTTTAGAAGAGACTATCCTTTCCTCATTGAGTGTTCTTGGCACCCTTGTAGACCAGTTGACTGTATATGCATAGGTTGACATCTGAGATCTTTATTCAGGTCAGTTGGTCTATATCTTTGTTTTTATGCCAGTTCCATAGTGTTTTATTTACTGCACCTCATAATATATTTTGGTATAAGGAAGTATGATGCCTCCAGCACCCTTTGTTCTTCTTTCTCAAGATTGTTTTGGCTAGTCAGGGGCCCTTTGTGGTTCCTTGAATTTTAGGATTTAAATATTTTTTTGTAAAAACTGTCATTGGGATTTTGATAGGGATTTCACTGAATCGGTAGGTCACTTTAGACATTTTAACAATATTAAGTCTTCTTATCCATAAACATGGGATGTCTTTCCAGTTAAATTATTTATCTTTAATTTTTTCACCAATATTTTGTAATTTTCAGTGCACAAGTCTTTGTATCTTTGGTTAAATTTATTCCTAAGTATTTTATTCTTTTTTATAAACGGGATTGTTTTCTAAACTTCTTTTTTGGATAGTTCTTTGTTATCCTTCCAGACTATTTATATGTTTTTCAGTTCCAGAAGTCTGTGGTGTACAGTAAGATATGGGCTATGTATAAGGTGTGTGAAACAAGTGAAGGATATGGGATTTCTGAAGAGTTTCAGTCTCACACCTTTTTTGGGGCTGGTCTTGCTCTTTGCCACTCATATGTGGAGACAATTTTTAGGTGACTGCTATAAATTGGCTTAATTTCAATCAGCAGACAACGTTTTACAGAGTGTGCCAGGGTCTGAGCCATGAGCCCTGGGAGCTGAAGCTCTGACATGATTTGTCTTGGGAGGAAAGCACTTCTCCATCCTTGACCACCCCCCTTCCATCCCTCCTTCCTTCTGCTCAGCATTTATTAATCACCACCAATGCAAACCTGTGCTAAACATCGGAAATTCAAAGATAAGTAAGTTTATAATCTAATAGGAGGATAGAAAGAGACACTAAAATATGAAACTCTGAGTGCCATCATAATGGTATCAACAGAGAAAGAAATTTTGAAAAACCTTCCTTTATAAGACAGAGAAATTGATATTTCATAGAAGACATGGACAAAACATTCTGTAGAGATAAAATTGAAGTAATTATCTCAAAGCTTGGTTCAGTTCTTTCTGTGGCGGAAACGAGCTGTGAGATGTGTAGACCTTCCGGGTTTTGGAAATCTAATGTGCTTTTTAACTATCAGGAGACATCTTTCTGAACTAAAAGACATCTAGAGATATTTCCAAAGGCAAATATTCGTATGCATGCTGAAAATCTTCATTTATGAAAACATTTCTTACTGAGATTCGTACGGAACTTGTTAGTCTTGCTGTGGATGCTGCAGGGCCCCTTGGGTTTGAGGCTGTCAGTGGATGTAGTGACAGTGGAGCAAGGCAGAGAAATTAGAGCCTGGGGCAGCTGTCATGACTCACATTCTCTGGTCTTGCTTGAATCGTGTGGGGGAAAGGGGCTGGATTACCTGAACGACCCTTTTAAGACATGCTTTTTTGGCTGTGGTGACCAGTGAGTGTTGGGCCCTCTCTTTTGATGCTTTGATTAAAGTAGGTGATTAAAACACCTACTTGCCTATAGCTTGGCTATTTTTAGACTAACATTTCCTAGAGTCCAAGTCCCTGTGCAAATATGGGCAAAGATGCTCAAAGGAGTGGGGAAAGAGAGAGGGGCCCTATGCAGCCCTTGCATATGAAATCATAACAGTGCCATTTGAATAGCCGATATCCCTCCTGGTGACAGCTACAGGCACATGAAAGCTGGCCCAGGGGCTGCTCAGCTAATTGAAGTGCCATGTAGGTTCTCTTTGCCCTCAAGAACTTTTCTGATAAATAGCTCTTGACCAGCTCCTTATATGGCTACAGACAGCCCCAAGAGATTGAGATGTATTTTGGACACAATCTGATCCTCATTTCTCAAGGGTCTCAGGCCTTTGCCTTTGTAGCCAAGGGAGACAGCAGTGGGCTCCAGAGGCCCTTGTATCCTGGCCCTGTGGCAGTCACTTTTCCTCTGAAGATCCTCCCTTATCTTGAAGAAGAGAGGTGCCTGGCGCTTGTCACATCATGTAGGGCAGTGGCTAAGATAGTTTGAAAGAAGCCATGTGGGGAGATCAGAACTAGCAAACTTGCACAAGAGGAAAGTGGCTCTTGACTTGTTCACCTTTTGAGAGCTTTTGGGGCCCATCAAGAATAATTTCCTAACCCCCCTAGGGTATGACATGCTGGCTAGCCAATTTATTTTGTTTATTATTTAGGAGAGCCACACCAGATGGGAGGGTCACTAGTGTTGCTTATATCAGGTGCCACAACCAAGAGGTATTGCCCGCAAAGACCTGTGGCCCTTATACACTGGATTTTTTTTTTCTTATTCCTTGATGGAACTCAATGTATCATATATGTTGAATGAATAAATGCTCTACTTGGAGCAGAGAAAGAAGCTGGTGGCTCATTAGAACTTTGTGCTTCGATCTTGACATTTTAGGGATTTTACATGTCTATTAGTAATGCTATATCACAGATACCTAAGATCATGCTAGTCACAGAAGACAAAAACCTAATGGCTAAAGAAGACAAAAACTCATTTTGATGTTCACGTTGCAGGAAAAAAGGTGTTGTAAGACGTTGTGGCTTTTCATCAATGGTCTTGATGGATTCTGGCATCTGCTGCCCCCTCTAATCCGTGTGGCCACTCACGTTCTAAAGCATTGCTGGCCTCCATAGAAAGCCAAGCACGCTGCCTGCACAGCTGCCACTGTCTAACTCCCTTCCAGAAAACTCTAAAGGAAAATAGTTTCTACCTTCTCCAGGTAGACTTTTCTTACTAGAGGCCACATTTTCCCCGAGGAGTATAGAAGAGAGGGGGGAGAAAACTTCCAGGAAAAACAAGGAGCCTGGAGTGAACAGACAGCCCTCTCAGGCTCACTCACATCAGCCCATATTTAACATGGACCTGGAGCTGTGGAGTGAGAGCTATTCAGAAATGTATACCCAGAAGTGTAGCGACCTGTAATATATGAACTGACTTTGGAGTAACTTGTAGTATGCTTAACATAACATTGCAACCAGGGGAGCCATTTTTTTAAAGAATAAAACAATGAGGAAGAATAATTATCATTAATACAGTGTGAGTGACATGGGAGTTCCAGTGAACAGGGGATTTTCTCACTCTGACAACAGATTCTAACTGCAGAGGGACCATCCTAGTTGTCACTAACCAGCTTTAAAAAAATAATGTAAAATATGTGTTATCTAGAAGACCCATAGCCTTGGCTAGTGAAAAAGAGAGTGGCCCCCCAGGAGAGTGATAGTTACTAACTGGTCACCCAGGAGTGTGATATTTACTAACTGGACACCCTGGCCAAAACAACAGATCTCAACAGGCTCTCTCAGGTACCATCACTGGGATTTGCTTGGGTGACTAGAGAAAAAACAGAACACTTGAACAGCTGCCCCAATCCTTAATTCCTCGACTCTGTTCAGCTACATTGGTATCTGGGGACAATTAAAAGGCCCCAGGCCCCTCCTGGGAGCACATGACCAGCACCAGGGGGGACCCACAGGCAGACCAGGAGTAGGCACAAAGCACATGATGCCCAGCTGGGGACCAGGGCATCATTGCACAGCCAGGTACAGCCTGAATTCCTCTTGGAATTGTCTGGAAGTCCCCACTTGGTTAGGATAGACTAGATGTTCAGAAGGACAACACATCTAGTTTGTGGGACCTTCCTTTTGATTCAGCATAGACCTTGTCCAATGTTTTCCAAAGTAAATGTTGTGAAACGTTCATATGTATCTTTTATAAAAGGGGAGGGTGTCCTATGACCTCATTAGAAGTGCTGGTTAAACAGATATCTTTACTAGGGGACTTCTCAGGGCTTCCTAACATTGTGACTTCCAAGAGAATGATAAAAGTTACAATGTTTCCCAGAAAAGCATTTTACTGAACTGACATTTCTCAAAATCCATTGTGGGAAACACTGGTCTATATTTGTTGGCAACAGGGATCCTCTTCCTGTTTCAAATCCATACACAGCATCCCACTTGGGTTTATGCTTCTATTGTCTATTCTAGAAACATTAGTTCCCCATCTCCTATCATAACACATATGGTGAAGAAAAACGTGAAGTCTACCTTGTCTGTTGAGATCTGCTCAGGCTCTACACCTTTTCAGGGGATTTGAGAGGCAGTGTCCCTGCTGCACTTTCTGTAGGTCTGAAGATCAGCTGGGAGGCCAGGTAGGTAGGGAGTTAGAGGCAGCTGTGTCATGGACAGTGCCCAGGTGCATGGAGTTGAAACCCAGCTCCATAACTCTGGAGCAGATGACATTAGTACCATCTCACAGAGCGGTTTGGAGAATTTCAAGGCATCGTGCACTTGAAGTGCCTGAGCACAGTGAGGAAGAACAATGATCATTTGGGGAACATGGGATAAGAAGAAATGACATGTCTCAAAATTAAAATTTGGCAAAGTTTTTACAAAACTTCTCTAACTACTGTTCCAAAATGAAATAAATTTTAAAAAGAAATTTATTTCATTTTAACATTTTCCCTGGACTTCTGTAATACAGTGTTCACTTCTGTTTTAGTGCACTCCTCTCCTCTTTAATATTCTAGAAGAGGGAATATCTAGTTCTAGATCATGAGTGTATGAAGATGAATACCATAATGTGGAATTTGAATTTCTTATGGTTCAGTCGGGGAGGCAGACAAGTAAAAGTACAAGTAAAACAGCATGCTAAGCACTGCAATTCAAGCTGCAATTGGGAGAACAAGACAATATTGTTAGCATACAGTGAGTCCTCAACATATTTCAGCTGAGTAAAGGAAAGAGTGAACAAATGAATCTAATATACACTGATGTAAAAGAGGTTATCACTGATTCAAGGGGTAAAATATCCTTGTGATCTTAATTTATATGTTCTCCCTGCATTCTCCCTTTTATCATTTCTAGTTAAGTGTACAGATCTTGCAGTCCTTTGCCTCAGATAACTATCAAGGAAGCAGACTGAAAGAGCCTGTGTATGGAAGGACCTGCTCCCATTGTAGAGACTGTCCTAGGTGTGCACCAGGGAGAGTGGAGAAGCTGAGAGGCATAAAGGTATGGGATGAGAGCCTGCAAGCAGCACCCAGATCTCACAAAGTGTGGCTTAGATGCACACGGCAGGGTGGGGGCCTGGTACGGGGGCACTTTATGTCCTGCAGCCCATGTGTGCCACAGAAGCAGAGAGCGACTGGACTTCAGGGGCACTGTGGACTTGCATAATGACACTGTCACAGGCCAGCACAAAATGGTTTTTGGGGATGGGGGCTCTGAGCAGAAGTAGGTGGTTAGCAAAAATATTTTTTTTTATTTTATTCTTAGTACATTGTCTAAAAGTATAACTTACTGCCCCTTCCTTAGGCAAATGCATAACCTGAGTTTTCTTGCCTTTAAAAAAAACCCTTACCCAAGGATTTGTTTATTGATTAGAGAGAGGAAGAGGGATGGAGAGACACATCGATTGGTTGCCTCCTGTAAGCGCTCTGACATGGGATCGGACCGCAGTCCTTTGGTATACAGTCCAATGCTCCAAACCATGGAGCCACCTGGCCAGGGTGAGTTTGCTTGCCTTTTGATGAGGGTCATTTGAGGTTTTCAATTCTAAGGCTGGTCAACACACAAGCTTCAAGGCTGAGAACCAAGAGACTGTGAAATTAGCTACAGCTGGACATGAGACAAGCTGGAGAAAGAGGGGAAGAGAAACTACATAGTTTTATGCCCTCTTTGCTCCTGCTACAGAAATATAATATTATTTGGAAGGAAAAAGACATTACCTGAAGGTCATCTGAAGGTTCCCCGAGTTCTCTGCAGTTCTCCAGAGCATTCCTGATAGAGGGCCAACCCACCCTCATTAGATATTTCCCCTTTTGGACAGTCCTTGTCTGTTCAACCTCAGCCACTCTTGACTCTCAAAAGGCAGAACTACAAGACTAGTTCCTTCATGACCCTGTCCAGTCCCCTCCCCGCAATCCTCACCAAATGTTAATCCTAGTATAGCTCAAGCTGTCACTACTGCAGAGCAGAAGCCAACATATGTGATGGAAACGTCATACAGGCATCCCTTCTCCTCATTTTCAGCACCTATTCAGAGGTACCCTCACCTGTGTCTACTCAGCACATAGATTTGACTTAGCCTGGTGTAGTGCATGGTCATGGGGCAAGGAGAAAAACAATATGAACAGTGAGCAGAACAAAAACATGTTTTAAAACATTTTAACATTGCCTCTGAAGTTTCACATAAAGAAAGATATATTTTTATTTTATTTTTAGTATATTTTATTGATTATGCTATTAGTTGTACCAATTTCCCCCCTTTGCACCCCTCCACCTGGTACAAACCCTCTTTCCAGCAATCCCTCCCCTTAGTTCCTGTTCATGGGTCATGCTATAGGTTCTTTGGCTTCTCCATTTCCTATACTATTCTTAACCTCCCCCATCTATTTTGTTCCTACAAATATGCTTCTTAATCCCTGTACAAAAGGTACAGGGATCCCCCCAGTCTCCTCCTTTCCTCTCCCAGCTGATAACCCTCCAAATGATCTCCAGATCTATGATTCTGTTCCTGTTCTTGTTTGCTTAGTTTTTGTTTTTAGATTCAGTTGTTGATAGTTGTGAGTTTATTGTCATTTTAATGTTAGTTTTGATTTTCTCTTTCTTAAACAAGTCCTTTAACATTTTCATGTAATAATGGCTTAGTGATGATGAACTCCTTTAATTTGACCTTATCTGGGAAGCACTTTATCTGCCCTTCCATTCTAAATGATAGCTTTGCTGATAGAGTAATTTAGGTTCTGGGTCCTCACTTTTCATCACTTTGAATACTTGTTCCCAGTCCCTTCTTGCCTGCAAAATTTCTTTTGAGGAATCAGCTGACAGTCTTATGGGAACTCTTTGTAGGTAACTTTCTGCTTTCTCTTGCTGCTTTTCAGATTTCTCTTTAACCTTTAGCATTTTAATTATGATGTGTCTTAGTGTGGTCCTCTTTATGTCCAATTCATTTGCAACTCTCCATGCCTCCGACTTGTATGTCTATTCCTTTGCCAGATTAAGGAAGTTTTCTGTCGTTATTTTTTTCAAATAACTTTTCAATTTCTTGCTCTTCATTTTCTCCTTCTGGCATCCTATGATTTGGATGTTGGTAGTTTAAGTTGTCCCAGAGGTACCTAAGCCTCTCCTTATTTTTTTTTTGAATTCTTGTTTTTCCATTCTGTTATGGTTGAATGCTTATTTTTTCTATGTTCCAAATTGTTGATGTGAATCCCAGCTTCCATCCATTCACTGTTGGTTCCCTATAGATTTTTATTTTACTTAGTGTAACCTTCATTTCTTCCTTTATGTTGTTGAGGTACTCAGTGAGTTCTCTGAGCATCCTGATCACCAGTGTTTTGAACTCTGCATCTGATGAGTTGGCTATCTCCATCTTGTTTAGTTCTTTTTTCTGGGGTTCTGTTCTGTTCTTTCACATAGGCCATATTGGCAGCCTCCCTGTTTGTTTCTGTGTTTTAGGTAGAGTTGCTTTTACTCCCTGTCTTAGTAGCATGGCCTGTGTAGAAAAGGCACCTGTAAATTGTGAGGGTGGAGCCCTAGGTAATTGCCAGGGTGGGGAAACCCTCTTCATTACTTTGTGTCGCTGTGGGGGGATGGTGTTGGGGAGGGGTCAAACCTGCTGCCTATCTTCTGGAGGCCTGCTGGGCACTCACCCTGCTTCTAGTCACCTCACCCACATCCTGTATGTGACTGGCACCCTTCCAGCAGCTGCTGTGGGGTTTGTGTACATTCTGAGCCTGTGCAGGCCCTTTAAGTGGTGAAAATCTGGCAGTTTCTTCTGGTGCCCTGACCCCTGCTGGATTTTACAACCAGAGGTAATGGGGATTTATCTTCCCAGTGCTGGAACCCTGGGTTGTGCAACCTGGCCTGGGGCTGGGATCGCTCATTCCCAAAATATCCCTGCCAATTTTTATCTACCTTACACAAATGTGGGACCATCTGATCCCCCAACACCACTTCTCTGAGCCACAGCACATCTTTTCCACCCCTCTCTGCCCTGGTTCTGTGACCATGCCCTTCATACCTATCTGGATGAATGCTTCTTTAAATTTTTGGTTGTCGTACTTCCATACAGCTTGATTTTCTGATGGGTCAGTGTTATTTGTTTTAGAGATCTGGTTGTAATTCTTTCTATGGCTTTGTGAGGAGACAAAGCATGACTATCCATGCCTCCATCTTGACTGGATGTGAAAGATGTTTTTTTAAATGATTGAAAGAGTGGCCAAAAGTTTACTTAGGAGTAATCCATGGGTGTAAGGTATCAGGGTTTACTATATTTGGGGGCAGGTAGTTGAACATATTTGATGTTTTCATTAGATGTTGCCAAGTAACATTAAAACTAAATTCCTTGAGGGCAGTAATGGAGATGAATTATTAGGAGATGCCTAAAAGTGATCACTCATATGGCTGAATCTACCAGTAAATCCAAAACTTTTTCATTTGAAAGAATATATTAGACAAACATTGTGAGGCTGATTAAAGGAGGAAAATACAGAGAACAGAGACAGCAAAAATATACAAAATTAGTTGTGAGAAAAGAGAAATAATCACAAGTGCAGAGGAGATTAAATATGTAATATGAATTATATACCCAAGTTACTCTGGTAATATAATTTTTTTTCAGTTTCCAAGTAATTTCAGTCAAAATTTTATATTTGTTTCCTGAATCAATAAGTACTATTCAAAACAGTGTAAAAATGGGTTAGGGAAGTGGATTAATGTTTTGGGGATAAGAGATGGCACCCTGGTCAAGAGCCTACCCCAAAGGAAAGGGTATCTAAAATGGTTACTCTTCCTTCTTTGCCTTAAAAAGTGACACTTATTCAAAGGAAAAAAAAATGACAAGATGCTCATCCCTTGGCTCTCTTCCCTTCCCCCTTCTACTCCTTCTCATCCCCCCAAGAACTGAAGTCTGGCTGGGATGAGGTGGCAGGCCAACCCGTCTCAGATGAGGTCAGCAACACTGAAGGGCATCTCTTCAACAGAGGTGATGTAGAAGGTCTCAATGTCTCAAAGACTTCTTGTTTTCTTCTGTTGTCATATTGACAGTCACACCCTTATGGCCAAAACATCCACCCCAACCCAATGATTCTGTGGAGATAGTTTTCCGTGTTATGACCTCCGGGGAGGTCATAAATTGATGACTAAAGAAAACTTCTGCATATCAATGCCTCTGGCCAGCAGGTCAGTGGTAATTACTACTCTGCTAGAGCCAGAGCAGAACTCCCTCATGATCAAACCTCAGTCCTTTTGGTCCATATCTCCATGCTTGGCAGAGACAGTGAAGTCTCAGGCATGCATCTTTTCAGTGAGCCAGTCAACCTTTCTTCAAGTGTTGATGAAGTTGACGGCCTGGGTGAGGGTGAGGGTTTCATACAAGTCACACAGTATATGGCTTCCACTAATCTCATTCCACATTGATGAAGAATTGGTGGATACCCTCCAGAGTCAACCATTCCTTCTTGATAAGAATCCAAGTGAGGTTCCTTGTTAACTTCTTGGTCACCTCAAGCACATCAGAAGGCATTGTAGCTGACAGCAAATCCACCTGGGTGTTGCTGTTGAGCTGTTTGTCATTGATCTGGTCCCTGAGTCCACAGCTTAACATTTCATCAGCTTCACACAGTAAAACATCTTGATCTATTTGGGAGATAGGTATTTGCAGTTAAGCATGTCAAACAAACAGCTGGGCTGCCCACAATGATATGGTGAGTTTCCACCTGCAGCATCTGCACCTCAGCACATACATTGGTACCACCAATGCAGGCATGGCAAGAGGCACCTAAATGTAATCTCCTAAAGCAATGACTACCTTCTGTATCTGTCATGTCAATTCCCTAGTGGCTGCTAGGACCAAGGCCTGGGTGGCCTTTAGATCCAATTCAATCTGTTGCAAAATTGTTATAGCAAAAGTGGCTATTTTTCCTTTCCCAGATAGAGTGATCATATCATAATGTTGATACAAGGATGAATGGCTCACTGCTGGATGGCAGAGGGCTTCTCAAAACCATAAGCATATATGCCATGGAGGAGTGTGCACTCCAAGATACACTCAGAGAGGCTCATCAAAGCTGTCAACAATCTCACTTCACTTACTCAAGATGATGCCTTCAAGCTCCCTTCCATAGGGGTCATTGTCTCTGGATCTGTTGGCTTAAAGTGTGAGTATGCTGACTGAGGCACATTAGAAATCCTGATAGCTGGCTCTTCCTACCAGCACCTGACCTTGCATGATGCCATCCTCACTCCCTGACCCAATCCCCACCAATTCCAAGAATCCTAACTCGCACTCATGCTGCTTAGAAACTCCTGTGGTAATACATTTGAATGGCTAGAAAAAAATGGATATTTCCTAGAAAAATATACAACCTAAATATAAGAAAATGTACTGATCACCATAGCAGATAGTAGAAACATGATCATAGATCTATCATTAATAAAGCATGAGTGAGGAGTTTCATATCAGTTTTTTTTCTAATCCTTGATGATCAGTGTTAATTATTCTGGGCCACATAAAAATACAGAAATCTGCTGGACTTTCAGCCAAGATGGAGGCTTAGGTAGATACACTTTGCCTCTTCCCACAACCAAAAGGACAACAACAAATTTAAAACAAAAAATAACCAGAACTGCCAGAAAGTTGAACTGTATGGAAGTCCAACAACTAAGAAGTTAAAGAAGAAACACTCATCCAAACCAGTAGGAAGGGGCGGAGATGGGCAGCTGGGGAGAAGGCTCATGGCAAGGCATTGGCTGGAGGACCAGAGCAGATGAGTTGGTGGATGGATGATGGACTGGGCAAGACAGTGGCTAGTGGAGCACGTGGTCCCACATTTATGTGTGGATAAACCAGGAGGAACAGTTGGGGAGTGAGACAGATTGGGCATCCCAGGTTTCCAGCATGGGGAAATAAAGCCTCAAAACCTCTGACTGAAAAAACCTGTGAGGGTTGAGGCAGCAGGAGAAACTCCCAGCCTCACAAGACAGTTCGTTGGAGAGACCCACAGGGTCCTAGAATGCACATAAAACCACCCACCCTGGAATCAGCATCAGAGAGGCCCAATTTGCTTGTAGGTAGTGTAGGAAGTGACTAAAAGCCTGCCAAGAGCTGAGCAAGTAGCATTGTTCCCTCTCAGACCCCCTTCCCCACACAGCACCACAATGCAGTGAAGAGGGCTTCCCCTCCCTTGCAAATACCCAGGGCTCTGCCCCTTAGTATGTGAGACAAAAAATATGGCCCTAATGAAAGAACAGATCAAAGCTCCAGAAAAAATATAACTAAGTGATGAAGAGATAGCCAACCTATCGGATTCAAAGTTCAAAATGCTGGTAATCAGGATGCTTACAGAAATGGTTGAGTATGGTGGCAAAATAGAGGAAAAAGTGAAGGCTGTGCAAAGTGAAATAAAGGAAAATATACAGGGAACCAACAGTGAAGGGAAGGAAACTGGGACTCAAATCAATGGTTTGGACTAGAAGAAAGAAATAAACAGTCGACCGAACAGACAGAATGAAGAAACAAGAATTCCAAAAAATGAGGGTAGGGTTAGGAACCTTTGGGGCAACTTTAAATGTTCCAACATCCATATCATAGGGGTGCCAGAAGGAGAAGAGGAAGAGCAAGAAATTGAAAACTTATTTGAAATAATGAAGGAGAACTTCCCCCCAATCTCTGGCAAAGGAAACAGCCTTCCAAGAAGTCCAGGAAGCTCACAGGGTCCCAAACAATTTGGACCCAAGGAAGATCACACCAAGACACATCATAATTACATTACCCAAGATTAAAGATAAGGAGAGAATCTTAAAAGAAGCAAGAGGAAAGAAGACACTTACCTACAAAGCAGGTTTCCATAAGACTATCAGTTGATTTCTCAAAAGAAACCTTTCAAGCAAGAAGGAGCTATAAAGAAGTATTAGAAGTCATGAAAGGCAAGGACCTACATCCAAGATTAGTTTACCCAGCAAAGCTATCATTTAGAATGGAAGGGCAGATAAAGTGCTTCCCAGACAAGATAACTAACTGAAAGAGTTCATCATCACCAAGCCATTATTATATGAAATGTTAAAGGGAGTTATCTAAAAAAAGAAGATAAAAACTATGAACAGTAAAATGACAACAAACTTACAACTATAAACCACCAAACCTAAAAAAAAACAAAACAAAACTAGGCAAACATCTAGAACAGGAATAGATTCACAGAAATAGTTATCACAGAGAGGGTTATCAGTGGGGAGGGGAAGGAGGTAGAATGGGGGAAAAGGTACAGGGAATAAGAAGCATAAATGGTAGGTACAAAATAGACAAGGGGAGGTTAAGAATGGTATGGGAAATGGAGAAGCCCAAGAATCTATATGTATGACCCATGGACATGAACTAAGGTGGAGGAATGCTGGTGGGAAGGGGTGTGCAGGGCGGAAGGGAACAAAGGGAAGCAAAAAATGGGACAACTGTAATAGCACAATCAATTAAATATATTTTAAAAAATTTTTTAAATACAGAAATATCCTCAGTGTTTTAGAGATAGTTAAAAAGAAAAGCCTCAAGACTGGATTGTTCCCTGTATGAGATTCTAATATTTCATTTAGAAGGTTTGCATTTGTATTCCAACACATAAAAGTTGAGACTAAGAAAGACTTATTGTTCTGTGGGAAGATCTTTACAGAAGAAAGCCCATCAGAATGGATTTTGATGTTGCTCTATAGAAATAAAACCAGAAGGCAGGAATGCAACTTGAATTCCAGTTGCCACTTCAGTAAGAAGTCAGGAACTGTCAGGAACTGTGAACCTGTGTTGAGAAGTTTAAGAACCATGTTTAAGAAAATGATCATTTTAAAAAACTGCTGTTATATATTGGTTGCTCTGGCTCTTCCTCTCCACAGATAAGTATAAAAGTCTCAAAACAAAAAGGACCTGAATGCTTGTCCTCAGGGACAGCAAAACAGGCAGGAGCTGGGAAGACAAGAACCTCTCTGGCATCCAGCCCCAGTGAGGCCAAAAGGGCAAGAGTGAGTCAGGATTGCTCTCAAGAGTTGAGCAGAGTAGTTGAAGAGAGAGACAGAAAAAAAGGGAGCTTTGGGCACCACAGCCTCTGTCTGAAGAATGACTCTGGGTTAAAAGATGAAAGGGCTATTTAGTTCACACAAGTTTAGAGAAGATGTCTCTCTCATCCTCATGTGATTAGCTCCTTCTGGTATCTTGGACCCGTTTCCTTCAACAATCTCATTACTCCAGCTGGTTTCTTCATTCTGTCACCACCTTTCTCCACTTTCAACTCTTCCATCCACTCCCTTTAGTCCTTGAAGTCTAACTTCTGCCTCCCTTCTTCATGAAACTGCTCTAAAGTCTATTCAATTTACATGGTACTTTTAAATTCTTCTGTTACATTTCTTTGTTGCATTTCCTGGAACTGGGGTTCCTAACATCTACTCATGTTGGGCCAATTCCACTTGCCACTGCTGTATAGGTTCTATAACCTTTCATGCAAGGCTTATCACAATCCAGAGTTCCCTACTCAGGCAGGTCAAAATCACTGGACTTTGGTTTCCCATCTAGTAAATCAAATAATTGTATTGATAACTTATTCTTCCAGCTCAAAATTATAATTCTATGCCTTCCCTGGTCCTTCTCTGCTGGAACCAACCTCTCTCCTCTAAACATAAACAAAAGTTTACTTATATCTGTCACTCATTGATCAGTTTCTTCAATGAATCAGTTGAGAATTCATTCCTAGTCAAGGGCTGTGTTGGGGGAATAAGCAGTAAAGAGGCCAACAAGGCAGACATGGCCCGTGCCCTCAAGAGCAGCACTACTGGTGTGCATATAAGTTCAGCCTGTTCCAAGAAAATTTCCTAAGAGCAGGAGCCAGCTGTATGTCCCCTTTGCACAAAAGAGGGACAAAGAGCTTACCCAAAGCATGAAAAACCCTTGACCATCTAAACATTACCTGCCCACTTGACTTTGCTCTTGAATGAAGACCAGGAGCTGCAGGAGGTCCAACTGTGAAGATGTGTGTGTGGTGCTTTCCCCACACGCTGCCTATTTTAACACTCCTGGGGAAGGATTCAGGGTTCTAAATAAAAGGGAAAACAGGTTATGTGAAGGACAATTCCTTTATTTTTTAAAGCACCGGACTGAAATTTTAAATAGAGGTATTTTTCACTTTAGATAGAGGATTCAGATTATTTTTCTTCTTTTGCTTGGTAGGTGTGAATCATGTAGACAGCTTTTAAAGGTGGTGAATCCATGGTTATTGTGGTTCCAATCACTAAAATACTCAAAGAATGCTCACATTCCAAGCTACGTAAACGTATTTTAAAAAGTGCCCTTCTAAGAATCTTAAAATGGCAATGTTGATAAAGTAGTCAGGTTCTTCAACAAACTATTGAGTCTCTAGCTCCTTATTAAAAGTTTTCTCACAACAAACTGGCAGAAAGCAAAACCAAAATGATTCCTGGGACTGGTGTTGAGTTCCATTCACTCAGTAGAGTCTCTGAACTGGAAGAATTTGTTAGGGTACACATGTCATTTCAGTCACACTCCCTGTCATTTATTTTGGAAGCTTTTTTTCTGTGCATTTGGCCCATGAGGACACTCAGTATGGGGCTGAAAAAGACAGTACTTTTGAACCAAAGACATTTAATTTTCCAAGCTACCAACTGTAGAAGTTCTAAGAGCCTGCTGAGTTCCATGAGCAAAGAAAATCACTGTGTGACATCCAGAAGATCTGGGTCCCTTGTAAATTAAATGTAAATCTGTATGTTTCTTGGGGATACCAGAACTTTTAGGATTGGAAGACACAGGACGGTAACAACTGGTTACTGCAATACACAAAAGTTTATTATTGATTTTTTCTTTTTTGAAGGCAAAATATAATAGAAATAAACATCAACAAATCTTGTACAACAAAACAGCTTTCAGTATGGAACAGACAGTCCATGAATGTTTTAAAATCTCAGAATGGCTTCCCTTTTTCAGTCATGCTTCCTTGCACTCTGGGAGGAATTGGCATGGAAGAGATGGTGGCGGCACACTGGGTGCAGGGAGTGGAAAGACGGATGGGCTTCCCTAGATTCGAGTCAGCTGGTGCCAGAGACTGGATGGGAGGATGCTCTCCACTTTCTCCATGACAAAATTCAAGGGGGCAAACAAAGTGCTGAGGAACTGCAAAGAAACAGAGGAACAGATGTCAGGAGAGATCTCATTCAAGCTTATAAAAAAATCCTCCCCAGCTCTTCACCTAAAGTCTCTGCATTATAAAAGTCTCAAAAGGCTACAATTTCGTATTTATGTTTATAGGAAATACCAGCTGATGATCAAACCCACATTCCAGTCCCCGGCCCCTAGCTATGGGAGATAAAGGGGATAAGTGTCTGTCTGCTGTCTGGACCCGTTACCCCTTTGACAGCTGCCCCACAGTTCTGAGGTCTCCCAGTTAGTTTTCAGGATCTCCTAGCTGCTCACATAGATGACCACTGAAAGGGACTGAGATGGGTAGCACGTTGCAAAGAGTTAACAAATGGTGACTACCTGCTTACCTCGCTGGGTATATAACTCACCAAGTAAAAAAGGGAATTTTTAAACAGTCAAGTTTGCTGTATGGTTGTGAACTGCTCTGGGATCCTGCAGTCTCCCAAACACCTGAGTAGCCCATGTCATTTCTGAACTACCTGCTTAGTGACATGCCTCATGGGAGTCTGGGGGAGGCAGCAAATGGGTCAGTCCACGGACAGCATGTCTTGTTGAAGAGGTGCTGCGCTGAGATCTTTGGGATCCATTTTATTTGGTTATTAAACTCCTTCCTGTTTTACATGTAGAGAATAATTTAGCAGATGAACTTCCCTTTTAAGAAAGCCAAGTGATTCACCTGAGACTCATTTAACATAATCTCAAAACTGTTCTGATTATGTTCTTGTGAATAATCAGCTTCACTTCACAAACCACCCAGTACTGGGAAGAAGAGGTGCCCGCATCCAGCCAGGCGTAAGAAGTGTGTTTGGAAGCTTTCCTCACCGTCCCTCTGTCTCTTCAAAACCAAGGTATCCCCTCACTCGGGTTCAATACCTAGTCTGTGTACTGTGGAGTCCTTTGTCCTAATACCTTGTCCATAGCACATCATTGTACACAACATGGAGAATTCCCCATAGAAATATAGTAGGGTATGAATATACATGCAGAGGAGGAACATGGTCGAAAAATGAGTGGACAGTACAGGTTTCTCCACTGTTCGTATGATCTGTGGATTGTGCATCTTCAAGGGTATGGTAGGCAAGTTTCCCAAATTCATTTGACCTCAGAATCTTTCCTTCTTTTTTAAAGGAACCAGTAGAATACAAACTGAGAAGGCCTGTAATACATCATAGCTAGATCACCAAGTGTGAGGAGGTAAAGGAAACTCAAGATAGTATAAGATTTGGAGTCTTTCTCCATGCTGTGTCTTTTACACTGATAAAATATATTGACTCAGTAAGGCCCATAGTGCTGGGTGAGAAATAAAGGAGTCTGGGGCCAATCTCCCACTGTCGGGAACCCCACAGCCTAGAGCTGGGAGGGGGCACTAAGACCTATACACAGCAAAGTAACAATCCCAGATAGACCATGAGAGAACTAAAGAAGCACCAGGAGGGTTCAGAAAGAGAGAATCCTTTCTGTTGAAAGGATCAGGAAAAACTTAAAATGAGGCAACTGAAACAGACCCCAATGGGTGGTTGGATATCAAAAGACAGAGATGGGGTAGGGGTGACAAGCAAAGAATATGAGCAGGTGGGCCCTCCAGGCTCAATAAACAACTGGAAGAAAAACAAACAACTGGTACAACCAGAAGATAGTAAATAGTTTAGCTTAGCTGGAAAAATTATAGATAGAGCTTAAAAGTAACCAAACACTGGCGACGGCCTGAAGGCCAGGCTGGATTTGTAGTTAAGAAGTAAGTAGCCATGTTAGTACTGCAGCAAAGATGGATGGCTCTCTCTTTCCTCAAGTGTGTGTTAGATATATGACAATTTCCAATAACCTTTTGAAATTATCCTTTGAGTGTACAGAACTGCTGGAGATGGTCACCCTACAGAATGGACTGCCTACCCTTTCCAGTTTAGGGTTGGATGCAGTTGTAAGCATCATGGAAGACATTTGGCCCAGAAATGAATAATTACTTCCCAAGTTGCCTCTGAGTTTGTAAAATCCTGGTTATGAGAGGATAATATGCAACAAGTCCACTGATCGCATTAAACCAACATGATAACGTTATAAAATCAAAAATACACACCCATTTTTTTACTTATTTATATTGTTCAGAGACCACCATGCTTCATAAATCATAGCATCTGCCTATCATATTCAGTTCCACGAAGAGCAGAGAGGTACTAAAGTGGTCTGGATAAACCAGAGATGCTGACAAGGGTTGGAAGATGGGGCTCAGTGAACAAGGTGACATTGCTAGTGAAATTATCAAACCCTAACAACTTGACAAAAATAGATTTAGAACTGCTAAAGTTGTGATTGAGGGGAAGGAACTACTAAAGTGTTGGCACGAGCCGTGCAGTTGGATGGAAGGGCATCATTCAAAGCCTGCGTGCCGGATGATGCCGGGCACTATAATGCAGAACATCAGGGAGCCTCAGCCTGGGCAGCACAATGAATGGGGATGTTGTCACAAAATTGGTTAAAGCCCTGTTTGCTTTTTTTGTTTTGGGCACTGACCTGACTTTGATAAAAAGTGCAAAAGGCAAGGCCTCTGGAAATCAAGAGGTGACCCTCTGTCCCTGTGTGATGTCTGTAATTGCCCCTCTTCCCACATGGCGCAGCAAGACGCAATGGGGCCTGCCTCCCTGGACTACACTTGCCTTCTCAACAAGTTTCGTCAAGAGATTTAAGTCCCCATATCTCCAGAGTGTGTGATAATTGACTGTTCTCCCTCACATCTAGAAGTTCCTATCTTTGGGAAATTAAGAAAAGATTCCCTTGAACATTTTCCTAGAGACCCTAATTCTCTCACAGCACCCAGTTGTGATGTGCACCTTTTATCACTAAGCTACTTTCCTCTTGAGCACCCTGCTCCACATCCTCCTTCCCACACATCAGCCACAGGGAACAACAGACAATGTAATAAGTTGTCATAATGTACTGTGCCCTTTCATTCAATAACCAAATAAAGGTCAGCAGTTTTCAGTAAGAGTCATTAAAAAACAGTTTGGTGGAACCTGCCTTGCTTGGAGTACTCATTTATATTTCTTTGTATGTTTGAAAATCAGTCCTTTTTTTTTTTTTTTGGTCAGAGACACAACCAATGCACATAGAGGAACAGCAGTTTCACTCATAGGCTTGGGAAATTAATTGCTGGAAGAATTGTCTGAATGAGCAACCCCAGGCAACCCTGGAACAGCTCATCTCTCTCAGTATCCAAAACTGCTGTCCAGAGAGCAGAGATACACGGTTGAAATACACTATGATTCAACCGGGGTCTTGTGGTGAAAAAAAGCAACTGAACCAGTAAAAAAGAGAGAGTGACACTTCAATCGCCTGATACTCCTTTTTCTGAAACACCATTACTTAGAAGGTCATGGCTCCCATGCTTCATTAACATTCAAAATGCCTCCACTTATCTGAATAAGTTCCAGTGCCCCATTGCAATCAGACAATTGACATTTCACTGTAATCAATATCAGACTTCAAAGAGGTCAGGGCCTATAACTGAAGATGAGAGTCAAAAGTCAGTGGGCTCAGTCTCAGGGAAGGAAGGAGAAAGTCTATAGGAGTAAAGACAGGGCCCTTGAAAGCAGAAGGGGTCAGAGTGCTGACCTTCCCACATTCTGCCAGGGGCTGTGTTTGGAACATAACTTATTATATGAGCAACCTTATCTTGGTAACCAAACATTCTAGGAAGAGTTAGTCCTAAGTCATTGAGGTAGATTAGATTAGGGGGAAAGCCCGTTGAAACCTCTCATTTACTATTTCCAGTGGCTCACACTTTGCTGTGGGCTTCTCACTGGCTGCGTATCAACATGTAAACGCAATTGGAGAACTCCCAAGCTGCATGTGGCCCAGGGGCAGCAGTGCAAATCTCTGCATCTACTGAAAGTCATTATCCCAGGGACATATCTCAGGCGAGGAATGAGAATATAATTTTCACAAGCTGCAAATGGTTGAGGCAGCCTGTAGGGCAGCTGTGATAACCTGCGGGGTGCTTCGTGAGGGACCCCATGAAATAACACAGGTAAAAATGTGGAGAAGACCCTGGGGGTGGTGGGAAAGGAGGAGGGTTACGCAGCTCATCTCTTCAGGCCATCCATCTTCCTTCCCCATGAAGTCTCTCCAGACATTTTGGAAACTGCTATAAACCTTAATGAAGGACAAGATGAATGTGGCCATCCAGACAGAGGTTTAAAAGCAAATTATCTAAACCACATATGAAAATTCTAAGTAGCTGGCCAAATGACCACACCTTGATAGAGTATAAAATATGGGTCTGGTGAAGGCAAATTCATATCTCGTTCAATCATTTGCTCTTAGACTCAAAACCAAAACTTGAGAACACTACATAAGGAGAGTGCTCCCTTGTCTAACATCCATAATGAACACATCTCTCCAATACTCTGGAGTCTGCACAGCCTTTCCCTAGAGAATACCCAGTCTTATTCTATTTACTATTCTCTCATCCTCCCAATCCCATCCTAGTTAAAGCAGTTTCAGGTGACTAGTCCTTCATTCAATGCAAAGTTCTCAGTCTTGGTTCCACACCTGAATCACCTGGGGAGTCTCTGAAAACTCAGATACCCATGCTGTGTCCCAACCAATCAAGTCATACTACTTATCCCTTGGGGACCAGGGTGAGGGGTGGCATCAGTAACTGTTAATCTCTCCAAATGATTCCAAGGAGCAGCCAGGGTGAAACCGCTGATCCCTAGAAAGTGCTCACCTCAACAGCTCTGACAGCACACCACACACCTGTACATGGTCTTAGAAGGAAATATGGTCCTCAACCCATTCTCAGAATCTGCTGGGTGCTTGTTAAAAACATAGATTTCTGGGTGCTAACACTCGCGATTCTGAATTTCTGGTGGTGGGGCCATGTGAATTTCATGTACACTAGAACCTGAGACTCTCTGTCTGATCCAAAACTACCACCCGGTGCTATTGGACGTTTGGCAACTAGTTTTATATCACAGGTTGGCTTAGGAGTAGAATGAATAGCATAGGTGTTAATAAAATAGGGAGCATCCAAGGAAGGCAACTGGGAAGATATTGGGTACAGAAATCATGCCATGTACAGAAGATGTAAGAAAATTATAGCTGTTCTGCCTGGAGAAAAGAGGAGGTGGTCAGTTAGAGTCAGAGGTAGGCATAAATGTATTGGCTGTATTAAGAATTTGCAAGAGGAAATAGGCTTGATAGTTTCAGAGGGCAGATAGAACTAGTGGAAGTTAGAGGGAGGCCAATTTTATCACTGTAAAGAAAAGTTCTGAGTAATCCAACAATGAAAGGGGCTTCAATGTTAAATGGGTGAGCTCCCCACTGGTAAAAGTGTTCAATATGAATCTAGATGACCTCTAAACTGACCTACTATTGAAGGCAATTGTTTAAGGTCCCTTTCAACTTTAAGAATGTATGATTATAAGTAGAAAAGAAGAAATGTTAGGCTGTATCTGAGTTTTACATTGATTTTTTTTTGCAGAAAACCAACCATTTATTTATTTATAATCATTTATTGAAAACCTACTATGTGCAAGTCACTGTGCAAAGCTTTGGGGATACAGAGATGAGGAAGACACAGTCCTGCTCTCAAGGAGCTCCCATTCTAAAAGGGGGACAGACAAGTTTTCAACAATTATGTAATATTACAATAAATGTGATATTATAGGTATTAATGAAATACTGTGGGATCACAGAGGAGAGATCTAACTCAGCTTAGGAGAACTTAGAGAGCTGAGTATAAAAGAATGAACAGGCATTAGTAGAGTGGACAAGTGGGAGTGGTGATATGGAAGAACATTTCATGCAGAGAAAATAGCACGTGCAACAGTACTGAGGTATACAAGACAGTGGTGCATCTGGGAAGGGTGGGTAATTCACTATGCCCAAGAGCAGTGTCAAATGCAAGAGTTGGGAGAGATGAGGCTGAGGAGGCAAACAAGGGCCAGATCATAAAGAGCAAGTACCTTTATCTTGAAGATAGTGGAAGATCATTGGAGAAATCCAAACAAGGAAGTAACATGCTTAGATTTGCAATTTAGGAAGATTATTTCTACGTCAGTATAAAAGAAAGATTGGCAAAGGATTAGAATGGAAGCAAAGAGACCAGATTAAGACTTTTGTAGGAGTCCAGGCAAGAAATAATGAAGACCTAAATTGAGAGAGAGGCCATGGGGGAGAAAGAGAAGATGTGAATTACATTGACTGAAGTTCCAGTGGCTTAGCAGGTTACACCCACCAGATTTTAGAGGCCGATAAAAATGGGATGTGAGGAGTAAGGGAGGGAAGAGCTCAGGAGGGCTGCTGAGTTTCTGGCTTGAGTAACTGAGTGAGTGGCACTGCCACTGGCGGAGATCAGGAATACAGGAGGAGAGCGGTTTTGGTGGTGGGGGAAGGAGGGTGATGAGTTCAGTTTTGGAAATGTTGAGATTGAAGTGCCGGTGGGATTTCCAGTTCATCTTCAACACTCGTGAAAATACTCTCGCAATTCCAGTCCCTGAACTCTGCGAGCAGAAAATGTCAATCATCTGGAAAGGGATTAAATCAACCCAGCCAAGTTAGAAATCATCCTTTCACACTGCACTCACCTTGAAATCAGAATGGAGTTCCAGGAAAACAACAGATATACTTTTCCTTATTCCCTCTGTTTGAAACTCATCTGTGGCAAAATCAGTAAACTTACCCTCACTGTTTGTACAAGTTGTCAGGGTCAGTTTTCAACAAGGAAACAATGGTTCTTGATTGTTAATGCAGACAGCCTTTCTGATTCAAGCTCCTCTCCAGAACCCTCCTTAAATACTCTTAATGGATTTCCGTATTTCTAAATGTCATGTCTGAACACATCTTACCACTACAAGCTTTTCACACCCTCTTAATTCATTCCTCAAACAAGCCAAAGGTTTGTAAATATTAAAATTTTAATTTAAATCATCTTTGAAATGTAAATCTCATTTTTTCTTGGAAAAAGGCCCACAATATATAAAGATGGAAATAAGTCATTCAATTTATACAAAACTGAATAATCTCCCACATATTTTTCATTTCCTAGGATTCCCTTAATTATGCTAATTTAATCCTTTTAGACTTCATACGTTTTGGGGGAACTGTTGAGAATTTTCTTGTGAATGAAACAAGGCAAAGGCATACATTAACAAATAATCTACACTTTCTCACTTGACCCTCAGCCTTTGATTCCACTGATGATAATGAAAATTATACAATGAGCAAATGATCATTACAGGCATATCCATTTCTATATGACACTCCCCCATTTCTCTTATGTTGCTTCTCTTGCTTTCTGCCCCTTCCCTGAGGCCTCCCTCTGGCAAATACTCACAGCTTTTGCGAAGACCCCCATAAGTTCCGGGAACTGATGTGTTAGGAGGGCCAGCATGGCTGTGAAGGAACACAGTCCAGCAGTAAAGAGAATAAAGAAGGGGAGCTCCTTCTTTGGGTAACTGAGACTTCATGGAAAGCTGTGGAGAAGATCATAAGGGAAACGTCAGAGCTGGAATAAATGCATTCTCAGGGAATTGATCTATATGGGATGGACTCCTTAGAGCTTTGGCTAAAGCTTGTTGCAGATGAAAAAGGCAGGGCACTTGAATGAACCAGAGTCAACATGGGAGCTGATCTTGGCTGCCTTCCCACCTCTCCCAAGTCCACGTTCAACCCTCAGCACTCCCGCTAGAAGCACGATATAGTTCATCTGGGGATGTCACACATTCATGGTCAGGGGCAGCAACACCACCTATGCCTAATATATAACTTTTCTTTCTCTAAAGCAAATACAAATAAAACAAAACTCTATTCCAATTATAAAACAAATGTTCATTGTAGAAGACCCAGAAAATCCAAATAAAGCATACTGGAAAACAATCCTGTCTCTAGATTTTCACCTTCCTGTAATTTTTAATCATTATAATGCAGCGATATTAGTTTATCTTGTATTTTTTCCTGGCACACTCTAGGTATGTTGATGGAGGAGGCCACCCAGATAGAGACATTCAGCAAGGACCTCGTATGCTGGCCTATTCGATCTCCAGGGTTGGAGATAAAGACTGTGAGGGTCATCTGGCACAACTGTAGGAGGCTCTTGATGATAAATATATTCACAACCTCCACCAAAAAATAAGTAACTGGTGCTCTTTAGAGCACCTTTTAAATTTCAAATGTTGGGTTTGGGGAAACTAAAATACTGTGGCACAAAAATGAGAAAATTGACGTCTGCCTTCCCGGAGCTCTGCGGCTGCCTGTGCCCTGGGCCTGCCAGTGAGAAAAGCAGCAGCTGCCGAGGTGCTGGTGCAGAGAAGTGGGGAAACTGCAGGGAGCAATCCTGCACTGCACCAAAATGATCTGAGTGCTCCACTTTCCTCAGGAACTCCAAGACCTTAAAGGCCTTTCCTCTACCACTCAGCTCTCATTACTTAGATTCCTCAACAGTAATCTGCTCTGCTGAAAATGGGGGTGGAGAGGGGCTGGGAGGGAGAGAGGGACAAAGCACAAATAAGCACATATACCTGAATCCAAGGAAGTCAACCTGCCAGGATTTAAACATGGGGTGGAGGCCCCATGCCTTGGGGCCACCTTGGCAACAATGGTACTTTTGGTGTACGAAATGTGGGTGGCACTTAAAACAACTGACCCGTTCCGTATCCCACCCTCAAAACCCAGTCCCACTAAGAAATTATGAGGAGAGATCAGACTTGGATCATTGCATTCAATTAAATAAATATGAGCCACACTTTTCTATTTCAGGCTTATAAGCATGTAGAGCTTCTTTTAAGAACTGTAATTTTGTTCTAATAGTGAATCTATCCCCATGGAAACTTAATTGGACTCAAATAAGACATTTTAAAACAGTACTTTTCAGAAAACTATCTATACCAGAAAACTGAAACTTTAACAAAGATCTCCATGAAAGAGAAATCAAAGGAAAGTACAGGCTCATAACAGGGACTTCTGAAATCAAATCTAACATAGTGTGAGACGCCAGACCCTTTCACAAAAAAACTTGGACAGTGAGGAACATGTCACTGTGATTTCCCAGTTCCCTAAGTAACAAAGTTCACACTGGGGCTGGCTAGCAAGGAAACAAGTGAGCTACCTCCTGCTACTTCAATTTGAGACAGTGATTTGTTTTGCACCCAGACCCCACCATGTTGGAGATTTATGACTGACTCAATAACACTGGTGTTGGACAATTTACTATGCACTCAGGGCTCCAAAGTTACACTGTTCCTCTGGGCAAAGTATTTAAATATGTTATAGCTATGAGGTATGATATAACTGGGGCTGGTAAAAAGGAAGGGGTGGCAGGAGAGTGGATGGGGAAAAGGGAATAACCTAAATTTGGAGCTTATTATCTGAAGGAGCAAAATATGTCCTCAGGCAGGACCACATGAAGAGCCTGGACATGATTCTGTGCACAGTATGATTTGATAATAACCAGTTAGCCAGAACTATCAAAACAATGTGGTACAATGTTGTACCACAGTAAACCAAATCACACTTTCCACATGTGGTGTGTGCCACCAGACTGCTAGCTTGTACAGCGCTCGAGGTTTGGGACCCCTCTTTGTGCTGTATACAGTGCTGAGGCTGCATGTGTGCTCTGCACATGGTGTATCAACATACCGCCCGCAACCCCTGAGATGCTCACGGGAAATCCCTCTGGCCAAGAGCACTGCGTCACTGCAGAGAGCACGCCTGCCCCACCCCACGACTCCACCTCTGGCAATGATGCTAGGGTCCTGGTGCTGCCCTCCCATCCGTGACTCATTTGCAGCTCCTTCTGAAGTCAGTGCTTCCCCTACAAACTCCAGTCCGTGCAGATTGCATCTAACCAGTGGAGGGCCCCACCAGCACCCTGCCTGCCGGACCAGCCCAGTCAACATCAGCCCCAAACTAGAGATCTCTGTGCTCAGGCCAACATGATGCCTCTTCATCTAAATTTCAGTCTTCTGGGGTCTTTCTCTTTGATGGATCTGAAGAGATTTGGAGGAGCAGGAAGTCAAACCCACTCACAAAACTCTCTTTAATGCATTTGCTATCAAATGAGGACAGGGTTTGGAAGAAGAGTAATAAAACACAAGAACATTATAAACAAGCATCATTCCCGACTCTCCGCATCCCCCTCACTGGCCGAAGAGAAAATATAGAGGTGAGACTTACACGGGAGCAATTCTCGGTCTGCTGTTTCTGTGCAGATCGGGTAAGGGTAAAACAGATGCCCTTTTTCTAAGGGATAAGGGATCATCCGAAAAGCTGAAAAGGAGAGACAATACATTAGAGGTTCAATATTTGTCTCCTAACTTCTTAACATCAAAAGGGCCTTTTGAGTGTTTTTATAATGGGAAATACTTCTTCAAATAATTCCCAGAAAGGATGCAAGACTTCCCCAAGCTCTGAGGCATGTGCCAGATAAACTGTCAGAGGTGCATTATGATGTATGACTCACACATTAATCTCACACTATATATTCTGGGCAAACCTCAGAAAACTGGGTGGGGATGGGGTGCAGAGGAGTAAGGAAGCCATCAATTCTAATGCCTGGGGTTTCCTCATCTACAAAATATTATCAAAATGTCATGAGCACTAATTCAATATAACTCAACTGACAGCAATAGCGCAAACCTGGATTGAAATGCTTCCCCAAGAAGCAAATGCGGACTGACTTGTTGGAGACTGTTACAGATGTGCAAATATGAAAGGCATTCTACCATGCCTATTTTGAAAATATGTCTGTGTGGATTAGAATTCCAACCAAGATGGATAGAATAAAAAAGTCTAAAAATGTATGACTTGGGAAGTACTTCTAAACTTTATGAAATTTTTAAATCTTCAATATCATGTGGGAAAAAATGTATTAGGAGAGATTGATTAACTGCATTTTGAGGTCAGGCCACCTAAATTCTGTTTCTGTGGCATCATACAACATGAGGTCTCACGCTGAATTATGGCTTTCCAATCCATCCATCCCTCCTATTATCACATGTGTTACTCTCCCTATTACAATGTCATCGGCATGTTAGTCTCACTGTTCCTATGAACACTGCTCATAGAGGCGATTTTTCTTCAATAGATGTCCTTTAACTACAGCATGCTGTAGATATAAAATATAAAAACTGAGCCCTACACTGGGAATGTTGGATATCAATCCTTGCCTTCATGTATGTCAAAGAGGGGTGGAGGCAACACAGGACCCTTTTCAGTTTTAAATGCAACATTTCAAGGAATTGTAGCTTCATCCTTAGCTGTGTGATTATCTAAGCCTTCTCAAAATGCTGTCAATGTACATATTTATCTTTTGCATACTTATTTCAAACAGGAATCAGAAACGAAGAATGTTCTCCCTCACAAGAAATGACAAAGTTCCATTGTAACCAGCATCGGTGCACATATGGTATTTATTCTGGTGTCTGAATATTATTTAAAAGTAAAAACATTATGTATGTGATTCCAGCATTCGGAATGCAGTCAATCTACACCACAGTGGTATCACTCTGGGGTTACAGCGCATTGCCACGGAGAATATAAATCACTATAAACGTGGGATTAGAGCAGAGCCAGTTTGCTGGCAGTTTGCTGAGGTAAAAATGTTATCAATTTTCCTCTTGTAACAAAAACCTCTTAAACAGAGATTAAAACGTTAGAAATACCCCAATCTTTAACTGTTCTTAAAATGAAAGGCTCACCCTAGTTCAATCAGACCTTAACTTTCATGCAAACAAAGATGACTTTTGCCTGCTACAAGCAGCCAAGAGAAGAGCTCCCCACACAGGTTGTTAACACACAAAGATCACTTGAAGGAACCACATCTTTCTCAACAGAACAAAGCTTGTAAGAGAAGGAAAAAAAGATTACAAAACCAAAAAACCCCTTTAGTGTCTTTATAGGGTACACTAAAATCTCTTAGGGGAAGTGGTGCATTTAAATTTAAAACTGCAGTGTGGAAGGACTTTAATAGCCTTCCCCATAAATGATGGCACCTATGGAAGCATCCCAAAAATGTGGAAAACCTATGTGGAAGGTTGTTATTTATTTATTTGTTTGTTTGTTTGTTTACTTATTTTTTTTGAAATCTGGATTCTCCATGTGCAACTGGGCTGCTGTAATTAAGAATCTATTCAGTTTTCAAAGTGGCTATACATTTGAGTGCCAGATTTTATTAAAAAAATTGAAGTTAGTTTGTACTTCAGGGAGCAATAGGAGTGCAGGATTTTGAGAATGTTCAACCATAGAAATCAAATGGTTAGTTGGTATTTTTTTTCAGTCAGATAATAAATGTTTTTTTACTCCAGTATTTGGCATGCACACTGAACTTTATGCATTAAGTTGGCCTTCTTCTTCTTTTAATCAGTTCTGGTCTCTTTGGAGAGAGAGGGTGGAGACATTGACTATATACAACTTAAAAACAATACACACACACACACAAAATTCTTATATTGTCCTCCCTTCCTTGATTGCAGAGATGCTTATGGCGCTTTTAAAAATTGCTTTTTCTCATGTCAGTTGTTATCTACATAGAGTTCATAAAGTAATATTAAGACTTTTGGCTTCACTAAACAAAAGCAAATCCAATTTCTGTTTGCGATTCCATCCTTCAGCCACCCTGCTGTGCAGGGTCAGCAAAGTGTGAGATAAGCAGTGGAGGCTGGGGAGAGAGGGAAAGAGGCAGTGCTTCTGCCTTTCCAGCTTCGCCTCACACCTCCTGGTCCCTTTTACTGCAAAGATGTGTGTGTTAATTGCTCCACAAGAACCTCATGGTTTTAACTGAATGTCCAGAAATTTTGCAATAACAAATGTTAACACCCTGAATTGGCAGGGCAAGTAAGAATGAAAAAGGGTTATTTGATCTATTTTATGAATTTGATCTATTTTGATCTATCTCATGAGTGATCACAAATATTCTACACATCTTTTCTGAGAACACACACATTTCCAAGCAAGGATATGCATGTTTTTCTTCAAGAACAAAACAAAGAATCTAGGCCACTCAGTGTTTGATGTTTTGTCTGTCTATGTTGTCTTTCAAAGAGGCTCTCAGAGACCTTTAATACGGATTACTCGTAACAGTGACAACTAAATTTGAATCCCAGCTCTACCTCCTCAAAATGTGAGTGTCTTCCTCATACACCAAGGATAGAAAATTAAGCCAAGCATACATGGTCCCTAAACTGATAGAGCTCATCAGGCAGGGCAGAAACCAATGATCCAATAATCATAAAAATATGTGTGAAAGTTCCCACTATCATAGCTCCTAGAAGGAGAGATCAGTGGGGCTGTGCATATCTAAAGAAGGAGGAGTAAAGGTAACAGCTAAAGGATGGGGTGAAGTTGACTAGGCTAACGACTGCATGTCTTTGGGTGGGTTATTAGTCTGCAACCAGTCTCTTCAACTGTAAAAATGAGAATACCACAGAGCTCGCAACTGTTAAAGGAAGTACACGTGAGAACAGATGTCAAGGGTGTCTAAACACAGTGCCAGGCTGCTCAATAAAAGTTAGTTTTCTCTTTACCCTCCCTTTCCACTAACCCTAAAGTTCATACTTTCTGTACTAGGGCATACTCTAGCTTACAAATAAAAATGCTGCTTGTTTGTAAACAATTAGAAGTACAAACAATAAACTAGAAAATTATTGTCAAAATACAAATTCTCACTTTTTACTGCATTGTAGGCAACTGCCATGAAGGCCCGCTGTCTTTTGTGAGGCATTTGGACATTACAGTAAAGGAAGTACAAATGCTGAAACCCTGCATTCTCATCCACATTCTTTTAGTATCTAGTTATGTGGCCTTGGGAAAATCACTTTCCCTTAGTTAGATTAAATGATGTTCCATTCTAATTCTGAAGATAAATCCTAAAGTTCTACAGCAGATTCCTAACTTGTTAGTAACCCTAACACTCTGTTCCTACTTTCATGACAGTACTGCTTACACACACCCACACACATGTGTGCGCATATGTACATATGAGGATATCCGCATATCCATATACACATGTTTCTCCCAAAGCATTTCAGTCTTATTGATCTTGGTATCCCCAACACAATGCCTGGCACAAAGAGCGACTCAATATATTTTTGTTGAGAAAAGGAATGAACAAATTAATGCACAATCAAGAAGAGCAGAATTTTTCCCTTTAAAACCTCAGGTGGATCCAAATTGTGGTCAGTCACAAAGACTGAACAGAGAAAGGAGCAAGATGGTCCCCTGGGAAGAGGGCGGGTGAGCATCATCCAGGAGACTGGCTGTTAGTAAACAGGAACCATCACCAGGGACTTCAGCTGACTATTGCTTTCTCCCAAGAAACAAAATCTTAGATGTATAGGGTGGTGGGGTGGGGGTGGAAATCTCTCCTCAGCAGTCCAAAAGGTGCCAGCCTCTTGGAGTAAAGGTTTAGTTAGAGGAAATGCCCTAAGGCCCACATCTTACAGCAAGCAGCATTTACCATTAGGTTCAAAGAGAATAAATTAGAATCAGAATTTCATCCTATGCTTCAACAATGGGCTATTTTCTCCTCTCAAAGGAAATACTCTGCCTTAGTCCTTCTAAAAAACACCACCTTCATATCTTATACATTATTTAGTGAATTCTTTGGGGGGAAAATCTCCAAAAAGAAAATAAAGTGTCTTACTTGGTCAAGTGTAAAAAAATGGAAACAAAGAAAGGCTAAGTGATATACCCCATGACATTCTAGTCTTCTGATATATAGAACAAGAAAATTAAATCTTAAACTTCACAGTGGAAGTCAGCAGACTACCCCGCTTTATAAAATAAATACAGCCAGAGCAGCCTTGAAAAGATCTATGTAGGAGGGAGATAAGGCCACATCAGTACTTTGTACAGGTAAAACAGAAGATGTGCCATTTAAAATAGGGCCCCAAAAGGCACAGTACCATTGTAAATAGGACCCAGTTCAAGTGAAATCCCGCATTCATACATTCACATTTTTATTTTTTATTACTTTTTGATTTAATCTTTATTGTATTTTTCCATTACCATTGAGTCCCCTTATTACTTCCTCCCTCTAGCAATCCCCACACTGTTGTCCACGTCCAAGAGTCCTTTTTCCCTTTTGCTCAGTCGTGTGTGTGTGTATGTGTGTGTGTGTGTGTGTGTGTGTGTGTGAGGATAACCAGAACCTACAATGTTTAAAATAAGTATAATTCAGATAAGCTGGCAGCTGTGTAATAAACTAAGAAACATATTTTTAAACCTTGTAAATTAAAGCTTTTCCTTTTTCTTGATTATCCTGACTTTGAGGAACATATTGTGTAATTTCAGGGGTTGGAACAGTGATGAATCAAACATTTTAGAAACCTTTGAAATGCTGATGTATTTGTGGTTTCAGGGCTTTTTTTTTTTTAAACCACCATATGTTTCAAACCCAAAGAATCTCTGCCATGCATCAGCTGGATCTGGGGGTTTTATCAAAAATGTGAGTTATTTCAGCTGGATTGTTGGGAAACTCACTTAGTTCCACAAGATGACTAATGCTCCAACATTTAGGAAAAAAAAAACATTAAAACAAAGCAAAATATACCTCCATCCCTACCTCTAAACAACACTTTGCTGATATTTTTTTTAATCTTCAAAAGATAAATTGACTAAAAGAACACTCATTTTTAATGTGGAAAATAGTGAAATTAAGTACTGTTACCTTCCTCCATCAATTCCCTTTCTAAATTTCAGAATGAAGGAAAAAAAATGATTTAAAGGAGAAAACCTAGAGTCTGGAGATGTCAAAAGGCTCCACCATGTGGTATACTAGAGGAAGTGCAGCATTTTGCGCTCCGGTACAGACTACAGGCATTGGGGGTGTGAGGGTTGGGGTAGGGGATGGGCACTGACGTCCAAGAGGAAGAAGAAGCAGCTCAGGTACTGCAACCACCTGAGCAACCCAGCACAACTGTACTAATGCTCACCACTGGGGGAGGGGGGTGATAGTGTTCAATATCACCAGTGTTTCAGAGTGTTCAAAAACTGGGTAAGTAAATACCACTGTAAGCAGCCAAGTCAGAATTCTAATTCAAGTCCTCTGACTGAAAATCATAAATACAGAGCTCATCATAAATACAGAGAACAGACTGGTCATTACCAAAGGTGTGGGGGTGAAATGGGTGAAGGGGGTCAGTAGGAAAAAACATCCACTTACAAAATAAATAAGTGATGGGGATATAATAATGTACAGCATGGTGACTACAGTTAATAATACTGTACTGTGTATTTGAAAGATGCTAAGAGTGCATGTTAAAGATATACAAATATCCAATCATTGCATTGCACACCTGAAACTAATACATTATAGGTCAATCATACCACACTAAAAAATAAATCAAATAAAACCTGGTGTTCTGATGCTTCCATTTGACTTTGAAAGGACACAGATCTAGAAGTAATGGCCAAAGATTACACACCAATTGTCTGAAACTGGAGTGGTAATTCTTTCATTTAAATTGCAGAACAGATGTATAGCTTTGTTTTTAAAAAGGACTGAAAGTGTTTGTAATGAAAGATTATTTTCCAAATATATGCAATATATACATACACATACCCATATATACACACATGTATGCTTGTAGAAAATATATTTGCTTGTAGAAAATTTGAAAAATACAAATATGGAGGAAAAAAGGTATCACTTATAATCCATTTAAATATGTATTTATTTCCAGTCTTTCCTTTGTTTACACATAGAGTTTCTTTGTTATAAAACTGGGCTCATTCTATATTTAAAATATTTAAGTCAGTATTCAACAATAAAAATATGGTTTCATACAGAATGATTAACTTATAAACACTAGGAAGGGAGTAAGTATACCCTAGCCTGTAAGTAGTGATGCAAGAAGCCTTCCAAGCAAATGTTTCAAAGATTATCGACCCTCTTATCCTTATTCTATTCAGGAAAGGCCTAAAGACCTGGTACAGAAGGAGGAGTGAAGAAAAAGCAAACTTGGGTTCACTCCTGGCTTTAACAGCAATGGCTGCACAACATTCAACAAGTTTCTCATCTCAGTGAATCTGCTCCTCTTTTGAGCAACTGAGACAGACACCTCTGTCCTGCCTAACTCAGAACATCCGCAGGACAGTACATGAAGTGACAGAAATACAAACACTCTGTAAAACTGCCCAGTTATACATACACTCTTTAAGATTCTTGGTATTCTGTCACAAGGCATTTAGTACTGAGTAAGCACTCTCACGGATCTCTTTTCCAAAAATTGAACAGCAGCGTAACCTCCCTGGAGTGGTTCTTGTTTATTGGTGAGAACTAAGTATACAATTTTCCTTTCCTATAGGTCTCTGGCTGCCTTGCCATACTGCTTTATGTCTAAAAATTCATCTCTTTTTTTAATTCTAATAAAGTGTTCTGCCCATGTAATATGAAATAATTACACTCCTCATTATTATTCTGCTTGATTTTGGAGCTCACTATGTCACTTTACATTTCTTAAAACAGTCCTTCCAGTTGATCCAAGGCATCTGTCCATTATTATGGGTAACTAATTTCCAAATAGAACTTCCAGTTAGTTCTCATTGGATTTGTTGATGCTTATGCCATTCTCAACACAGTATGTCTCTCACTTCTTGCCCCGCCACCAGCTGCCCACCCTTTTTGATCCTTTCTATAGGACTGCTAACTTTTTTCATCTATCAGATCCAACTGCTAAGCTTCTACACTATGTTTCCAAGATGCTGATGTATAAATATATTCTTATTTGGTAAGCCAATCTGTGTGTTTCATTTTTCCACAACCAACACTTAGGTGAAGCCTCTCATGTTCAATCTTGCTGGATTTTTCTGTTTTATTTTTTTCTCATGTTTAAATAAAAATCCCTTTTGTCTTATCTGGGAAGAATACCTTAAAGGCAATAATAATAAGCTCAAGCCAGAGAGGACTGTACATTTGCCCACACATGCCTGAGTAGAGTGTGTGGTCTTAACACACCCAAATACCAGGACCAGGACACCTGGAGTACGTTAATGAACTTACGGAGTTGGGGGTGGAGGCACTGGCCAAGTCAACATCCCTCAAGTTATAAATAGTAAATTATTTAAGTAGACCTGCTATTAATCCTCTTGAAAATTTTTTTCAAAACAACTAAATAAAAAACTTTCAATCAATTTGAGTCCCATCTCTGTCAACTTACTTTTACCCCACCCCATCTGGCTGCCCCCCCTTGCTTCCTGCAACAATTTAGATTACTGTTAGGTTAGGGAAGGACAGGAAAAGGGAAGAGCAAAAGATTATCAAAATGAAAATGGAAGCAGCTAAGATAAACAGAGTGAAAGCGGTTAAAAAGACATTCATTTGTGAGGCTAATCAGAGTGGGGATGAACTAAGAAAAAATTAATAGAAGACTCTAATATTTGTTTTATTTCCCCCAGGAAAGGGGAAGGGGGACTCATGCTACATATTTTACTTGTTTTGCTTAAATTAATGATAACAGAGTTTCAACACACATATTGTCCAATAATCTATAATCTTGCCTTTTTCCTTGATATACATTCTCCCAGTGTCCTTGCTTATAATACTGTCCTAGTTCTTCAAGGCTTGGTTCACATTCCATATGATCCATAAGGTTACACATGACTGCTCCACCTCACAGACCTCTCTGTTTTGAAGAATCACTGGGCAGCTGTTACATGTTGCTGGTTACTGTTCCCAACTAGATGAGATACTTCTCCAGGGCAGGGGGCATGTCTCACCCACCATCAGAACCTCTTCTCCTTACACCAAATGAAGAGAGCTAACATACTATAGCCATCTAATATAACCTGCTACCAAACAGTAAGGTCCAATGGCCACTGTTCTTGTTCTGAAACATAACTGCTGCTTGTTTGTGTTGCCCATCTGGCTCCAATAAAGTAGAACTGTGGCTCTTTGGCCAACTCTCCCAGAGAGACCATTTAGAAGTGATAATCAGAGCCTAGGATGAGGCCTAACCCCAGGCCAAAGATTCCTACGATGCTCGGGGGCTGTCCAGATCTCCAAAGAGGGTTTTCCATCTGCGGAATGCTCTTCTGCCGGAACAGTCCTGATGCATCCCATCCACTGTATAAACCTGCCTTGTTGAGTTGTAAAGATGGCACCACCACAGTTACACCCACCACCACTGGAACTGGATAGCCCGAGGGATTCATGATCTCTCAGTGATGAAACATCACAGAGAGGAACAGCTATTGATGTGCAGATCTTCATTATTTATCATGGACACTCAGGGTAACAACAGTCTTAGCATCTTTTCATGCTTTAAAAAATGTTTCAAAGAAAGAGAATTACTTACTGCCTTCCCACGTACAATGCAAAAGATTCAAAGCACCTTCTACCCTCTTCCAGTGTGCCAGATGAAAGAATGCATACGCTATTGCTTCACTGTCCCCTCTCTTCAGGATATGTTCTGGGGGTAGGATTAAGCTTTTCATTTCTAGTAGGTACTGAAATAAAAAAGGCAGGAGACAGAAATATTAATACATCATAATATGAAATTCAATATTGAAAATAGAAAGGCTGATTTCCCAAAATCCACCACTCATAAGCATTTTATCAAACCTGCATTTGAAGGCAATTAGTAAAATATCCAGCAATCCAAAGTTTGCTGACAAATAATTAGCCTTGTAATAGTTTAGTACAGTGAAGATCAGAGACTTTCAGGCTAAGATAGTCTAATCAAAGAAATAAATATAGACTCAAACAGCAAAAAGGAAAATTTAGATGACACAATAATTTGGTATAATTTTGTACCCAGAATGAAAATATATAAAATGGATACATAAAGGGTAGGAAGTCATATGACAAACCAACTGTGCCAGAAGAGACTTGAGATTGACAAGCACTGCCCATTATTTTTTTCTATACAGATGGATCAAGGAAAAGGACCTAGGCTGTGCACAGGGCCACCCTTCACTGCTCAGATGCTGGAGGGAAGAGGGGTAGCACCTGGAGCATAGGAAGGCCCAAAGAAGGGGAGCAGTACAGACCCCAAACTTCAATGTCCTTTTAGGTCCTTTCCCAAAGACTGGAGGATACTCAGCTTACACCTCTTCATTCCTATCTTCTACAAAGGAGGTGGGAGTACAAGGCAAGAATGAATATTTTTTCCAGAGGCTCAGAGAAGGCTGTGTCCATTTGTAGTTTTTTTGTGTTTAGAACAGAAAGGGAAACAAATCTAGGATGGTATATTTTGCAAACATTAATTTCTCTCTGTTGTCTGCTGTCCTCCCTGTGCTCTGTTACCCATGATCTCCCCTCTGCATTTGTCCCCAGCACACACACACCCCTACCCCACCACCACCAACCACCATCAAACCAATCTACGCACTTCCTTTCAAATGGTGACCAGCGGATGATGGATGTGTAATTAACATGGAACAAACACAGCAAACAAATAGTGCTATGAGATGTTCAACAATTTTAAATTCACAAAAAAAAACTGCTTTTGGATTTAACTGTCAATGGAAATTTATGAAAGAAGGTAAAGAATAGAAGAATCTTGGTATATGGAATGGAGATTATAGTATACCTATCAATGTTTCATTATCATCTCGCCAAAGGTTTAGATGCTTTGGGTCTGCTGTGTGCATTGGCCTTTGAGCTTCCTATCCTATTGGCACACAAGAGGCAGGTGGACACATTTTTGATTCAACACGTGAAACTTTCCTCACTCTGGTTCTGATATTTGAAGAAACCTCTAAGCCTCAGGCCTCAAAGCAGGAGGACTAAGGAAGTGGGAGAGCCCACACAGAAAGCTGTAGAAAACAAGGGCAGAGCCATTACACTTGGGGGATGGGTGGGAAAGGAGGCCTTGCTCAGCAGAAAGACCTCTTCCCAGGCTACTCCATGAAAGGTGTTTATTATTTTGATGGGAACTCCTCAAATATGAGTTCCAAAATAGCTTTTTGATCATATGTCTTTTTTAATTCTACAAGTTACTGCTTTCCTTCTCCATCTTGTTTTAAAACAGCACAAGGAAAAAAAATTTTTAGAAAAAAATAATGATTTTGAATTACCTGGTAATCCAACTAGCACTATATTTATAATGAATATAAGCCATAATATAAATATAAAGGTGAATTTTATGTTCAGAGATATTTGACTATCCTCTTGTGATTTTGTTACCAAAATAAAAGCCATTAGACTGCATGTTGCTACTACCCAGGATGATCTTTAAAGACCCCAAAGGCTATGAGTCATGAAAAAGATATATAACATAAAGTGCTATGAGCTGCATTAAGAGCATATTAAAGAAGGAAGACCATTTGGTTATTCTTAATAATCAAGAGAACAAAAGGAAAAATTTCTTACTTAAGAAAAGCCTTAAAATAAGGTTTTGATTTCTGAGTTCTCTAATAATTTATAGCCTCCGTGACTACCAAATAGTCCATTTTAAAAGAAGGATCATGCTGGGTGAACTTTGAAACAGTAAATGTGAAAACCACTAGCTCATGTGCACAGGTATACAGAAATCTCTTCAAGTCCCTGGTAATCAGATAATGGCTGAAAAAAAGCATAAACTACCTCCACGATTAGGAAAAGCTTTCAAAGTCATTTTATAAGCATCTATAAGAAAACTCTTCTCTTGGCCTAAGGAACCTTCAGGAATAGAGGTACCTGACAAGAAGTGAGCCTGGTAGCCACACACATCTGTTGGTAGAAGTTGAAACAAATCAGGAGGGGGTGGGGCTGAGGAAACTTGGGGATGAGAATTTTTAGAAAATTACCTACAAAGAGATATAATAAATGTGCACTGTCCAATAGGGAAGCCTCTACCACATATGGCTACTGAAACTTAAACCAATGAAAATCAAATAAAATTAAAGATTCAGTTCCTCAGTCCCACCAGGTATATTTCAAGTCCCTTAGTGCTATGTGTAGTTGATGACGACCATGCTGAACAATGCAGAGAGATTTCCATTATCACAGAAATTCTACTGGACAGCACTGCTGCCACAATGGAAGTTTCAAATCTTCAAGTAACAAACAATTCTTAACTTGAAAAAATTGTCTAGATGCACATTATAGGAATTGTAAGTGTAGTATTGCATCTACTGATTGACAATATATGATAGGGCAAAAGCTACAATAAATGTAATAAAAGAAGAATTCATTCAAAAGCATTGTGGCTACCAGGGCATTTACATATACTGGGAAAATAGTACATGTGTGTGATATGGACATTTCACTCAGCCTGCAGGCTGAATGTGGTGCATGTGGCTTCAAGGACATCGTTCACAGTCCCAAATGTGGGCTGTGATGTAATGCTCTTTTTATCCCCTAAGCTCCTTCTGATCTTCGCATATGTGTACTTCTCACACACTGCCTTTATTAGTTATCCATGTGTCCTTCCCCTCAGCTTAATCATAAGATCCTCGAGAGCATGAATCTCACTTCCCAAGAAGTCTCTCAATGAGTATCCCTAGCCTAAGAGCCTCATGAGGCTAACCAGAGCAACTCACCAAGGAAACGTAGCTGTATCCTCATCACATCCACTGTATGGCAGAAATAGGTTATGCCTATAAAGGAGATTTATACGCCTGTATGGTTCCAAACAAAATATTGGCTCTAACTAAATGACAAAGGCTAATAACAACAATGTGTTATGTTTTTTGCCAGGCTTAAAATGGCTGGCAAGATCAGTTCTCAACACATGCAACATTTAAATTAAAAAGGCATGGAACATTTCATATCTTACTTGTCAAGTGAAAAATAAACGGAAAGGGGCAGAAATCAATTAGAAAAACTGTAACAAATCAGAGAATACTCTTTGCCTGTCTATAATAACTATTTGGGGTAGTTAGTAGTTAAGCCTGCATTCTGTGCTATCTTGCCTGCTATCCTGCTTCTAACTTCCTTTCCAGATTCTCAAATCACACTGATCTTGAAGCACAGGCTTCTAAAGGTTTCAGAAGCAAATTTCCAAATCTATTAGTCAGAATCTAGTTCCTTAAGCCCAATAAAGGACCATACAGATTTAGAACATATGAAGAGGAGCTAAGTAGTGCCTACCTATGGAGGTATTTGAGCAGAGGGTGGTTTACCTGTCGGGAAAGCTCCAGGAGAAATTCAGTCTGTCAGAGGCCACCCCAGGTGACTGCCCAGATCTTTTCTGTTAAGGTCTTAAAATTCTGTAATACTTTGGGTGAAAATGATCTCAAAGTTATCCTTCATCTAGATATTAATGCTAAGGAATTGATTTATACCTAATGTTTGGATTTTCAGTACCAACAAGAGCAGAATCATATGAAAACCATTAGCAAAAATATGGGAATAAACAAAATGAGAAAGAATAGGTTAAATTACTGCACATTAAATGATAGCTATCAAATTGTTCCCCCAAAAGCAAATAGTAGAAGAATATTTATTAGCATGAGTAAGTTTTCATAATATATTACTAAATAAAATAGTATACCATACAGATTATGATTTTGGTAATAACAATGTATAGGTAGGCATTAAAAACATTAGAAGGTCTATATTGAATGTTAATGGTGGCTAAATATTTGATTTTATGGGAAATTAAGTCTTTTGTGCTTTTCCTATGCTTTCCAAGTTTTCTGCAATAAGCATTTTTATTTCCCTATCTCTTCCCCCTTCCCTCCCTCCCTCTGTCCCCCTCTCTCTTTACATATATGTGCATGTATGTATATATATGTAATACTGACCTACTTTCTAGACTTTCAATCAAAAACACAAAAAGTGAATCACAGAAAAAGGTGAAAGGGATTAGGAAGTACAAACTGCCAGTTATAAAAATAGTCATGGGGATGTAAAGTACAGCACAGGGAATGGTGTCAGGTGGGTACTAGACTTGTTGGGTAGTCACTTTCTAAAGTATGTAAATGTCTAATTGCTATGTTGTACACCTGAAACTAATACTGTATATGTCAACTATAACTGGAAAACAAAGTTTAAAATAATAAAAAAACTGAACCACACTATAAGACAAACAAATAAAGATAACCAAAGACAGACATTTTTTGTATATCTACAGTGCTTTGGTGCAACTGGAGCTGAAAGAGTATGTAAGCCAAGAAAGGATGTTTAAAGCACATCAGTAAAGAGAATAAGACATGACACATATTCTGAGTTTTAATGTTGTCTACCCCTGGGCTCATTAAGACACACACTGAAATAGGGCAAAAATACCACAAGTCACCATGGCTTGCTCAGGTCAGGCTGTCACAGGGAATGAGGTACAAAGAACTGCAGCCCCTGTCTCTCTCCCTATCTGCCCTCTGCCACATTGAACCACTGCTTGTATCTCAGCTCTAACTATGCTACTATGAGAACTAGGGTGAGTTATTTCATTTCCTTCAATCTTAGCTTGCTCATTTGTTAAAGTAAAATAAAAATAAACATCTTGCCAGTTTTGACATGTGAATTACATGGTAGAATATAAGTAAAGCATTCACACATCACCTGGCACATAAATGTTCACTAAATAGTAGCTTTTCTTCTAACAAATAAATGAAGTGTCCATGTTGCTGTAGGGTAAGTTATGTTTTTTGTTTATGTGTGTCTCACAAATAACTGAGTCTGTTTCCAGGTAAAATAGTTGAGTAGTAGCAGATCAGCTGAAGAAAACTGGGTACCAGAGGTCATTAACCAATACAGTATCAAGGAGAAAACAAAGCTGTCTTTGGTGATCTACAGTTCCACTCAGGGTCCTCTACACAAGGTAGCTGCCCCCTGCTGGTTCAATTACCTATTCATCAGTTACTTTGCTTCATTCGAAAAATATAGTGGTGTCCACAGTATATCCTGGGGAAATATATGGAAGTACCACAGTGTACTCCGAGATCACAGATATAGCAATGCCCACAGTGGATTCTAATGACACACCTATGGGAGCATCCATAGTGTGCCCCAAGTACACAGATACAGGAGCACCCACAATTCACCTCAAGGGCACAGACATGAATCAGATCAGGTCCCTAGCTTGGTGATCCCTAATCTTTGTAGGAGTGTAAGTGTGTATGTACAAAGAAATAATAAAATTCAACATGAAGACTCACTTAGTAAGAGGTACACATTTACTACTTAGGAAACAAATTTCCTAAGAACATTACCACTGAGGCTTCACAGAAAAAGGGAAATGTGAGTTAGTCTCATTAAATAAATAAGAGTACACCTATAAAGATGAGAGGAGGAGGAAGCCACTGCAAGGCTGGGCAGTGTCTAAGCATAATGTGCTTGTAATCTTGAGGTAGTTGAATTCTAACATGATAATAATGGTCAACATTGACTAAGCACTAAGACGTGTCAAACATCCTCTCAGGTACTCCTTACAACTCTGTGAGAAAGCTAGTGTTGTTATTCCTATTTCACAGATGGAAAAGTGGAGATTTGGGGAACTTACCATATTTTGTCATGTATAATACATGCTTTTTTGCATAAACTTTTGAGGGAAAAATTAAGAATGTGCCTCAGTACTACAAGGGTAATACTAATTCCATATCTGTATAAATGTTTTAAATTTTTTTATTTATGCTTATGAGTTCAAAGTGTAACTCTAGAAAGCAACAACGATATCCATATGCAAAATAAAACCCTGGAATAAGATAATCGGTTTTGTTTCTAAATATAAATAAATAAATAATTGAAGTAAACAATTTAAATGGAAGATTTTTTTCTTGAAAGTTTGGGCCAAAAACATGAATGTGCATTATACACAGGAGCGCATGTATGCATGGCAAAATATGATAAGTACCTTGCCTATAGTGGAACAAGTTGTATGTGAGGGAACCTGCACTGGAACTCAGGTTTCATGCTGTTCTTCAAGGAAGCAAAGCTGGGAAAGCAGGTTGTAAAAGGGGTCCCATAATATGCTCCAGAGTGTGACCATTCCCTGAGTTTGTGGTTTTCAAACTTTAAGACACAAAAAAATTTGTTTGAGGGGAAAAAAAAGAAACTTAAATCAAAATATGTGAACCTGATGTTAAGCAAAGCTGGGAGGGACTCAAAGGTCTGAGGAATCTTTATGTCTTCAAGGAAGACAGTTTACAAACTGCTGCAGGTGGCAACTGGGAAGTGAGTTAGAACAGTTTGTGGTTTTTAAAGAAATGGACCACCAGATGGGGAAGAAACTGAAATTAGCAAAATCCTAGAACGCTCCTGTCAGGGTCTGGGTGAGGGGGTAACAAAACCAAGGAGACAGATTTCTCTAGGACTTGGTGCCTGGCTGAATCTGAGGGTGAGAGAAGTAATCAGGGTGACTATAAAATTTCTACTTTTGGAAATTAGAATAATGTGGAATTGAGACAGGATAAGTAAGAAGCTAGGAAAATTCCTAGGCAAGTGGAATAGGAAAACAGACTGATAGCTGAAAAACAATGGCCCAGCAATTTTCAACCAGATACAAAAGGTCCCCTCCCTACAGATAACATCTTGGCCCCAGTGGTATCTCAGCTCCAGGCCCAGCAAAGCAGCAAAACCAGGTGGGCAATACCAGGACCAACTACAATGACTAATGACCCCCTACCCTGGCACTGACCAATCAGTAAAGACCACAACACTAAAAGGACACACCTGAAAAACTGATGAATATTCTGCTGAAACACCACCCCCCCCCCCAGACCTCCCCAAGATTCCCACCTGCAAGAGAGAAAGAAAAAGCTCAAGACAAAGGGCCCAGCCGCACCATTTTGTTCTTCCCTCTCTCCTTCTCCCACAGGCACACAGCTCCTAAACTCGAATACAGTGTGTTGTAGCAGCTAGTCCCAGGCTGATCCCCTGAACCTGTCCCCAAGTCCATCTTTTCTATGCCATCCAAGCGAGCAAAGGCAGCCCCCCCTAGGCTCTCTGCTGTATCTTCTTCTACCCTAATCCCTTCCCTGTTTCACTGTCCCCAGCTTCAATAAACATACTCTCATAATCACCCTGACAAATGTGAAATCTTTCCTACACAAAGTCAGAAACCCACACACTACTGCTGGCCCTAGGCAGCCCCACTCAGGGCCAGGCCCCTTGTCAATCAAGCTAAGATAAAGACCCCTGAGGAGCCTTTAGCAGTGGGAAGGTAACAAACACAGTTGGAAGTGCCTGCAAAACATCCCTGGAATAATGGCCTGAAGGCAGCTGGCTATGACAGTTTGGGAGAGAAGCTGGAGACATGGCTTACAGTGGGCTGGGCATGCTGGAAGCTGAAGAGGTGGGAGCTCATAAGATTTCTCAGGAGAGCCTCAAGCAATGGTGCTTCCCAGAGAAGCAGCCCAAGGGATGGGCAGGGCAGGAAATGATGCAGGAGTGACACAGAGGAAAGGCAGCAGGGAGCCAAAATGGCTTCCAGATAGAAAAAGTGGTTAGTGGGACCCAATGCTGAGGAGAGATGAAATAGCATGAGGTTTGAACAGGGGCCAAAGGATCTGGTGATTAAGATGTGGGTGGCCTTGGTGGTAATGACCTTTGTGGGAGCAGCTACAGTGCCTTCTGTTAAATAAAGAGACCTCTTAGAAATCTATTATTCTTGTGAAATGTGGCTAAATTCTCATTTCTGCTCTATTTTCCCTGGGTTCTATTTCCACAATACATTCCCCTACTATAATTCAAAAATAACTTTGGAATATGACTCAATTCAAAGAAACTTACGTTGAAATAATATTTCTGTAATGTACTGTTGGTACATAGTATCATAGACAATCTGTGAGGGTAATTCTGAAATTCTGCTTTCATGCTTCAAGCATTTTTAAATGTTTAAACCCACTGCATGTTTTGCACCCTAAATTGGATTAATAAGCAATTTTACATTCTGTCAATCAACTTTGTCAACATATAAAGATTGTGCTAGTGTTTGCATGAAATAGAGTTTCCATCACTCTAACAAGGTCCTGTGGATACTCATTAGCACATACAATTACAGGAAATTCAAGATTCTAGATTAACACTAGATGAGCATTTTTTTAAAGCAATTTTAATGGGAATATATTGCTGTCAAAACATTCTATATTCTTTCCTCAGTTTTCTTATGACTTTCTACACTCCTAGACTTACAACTTAAAAACAAAATTTATTAGGGGGTCTTCACTTTAACATTCTGTCAAGTCCAGGCTTCCCTGTTGATAAAACTAGCTTCAGAAAAATGGCAAGTCCCCTTCCCCAAGCACTACAGGGAAGGGGACTCCTGTAGTCCACTGCACCTCCTGTTCCGTACAGGGTGGGCCCAGGGAGAAGAGCCCATGGTTTAACGGCGCTGGGATTTTAGGCAAGATGGAGATGAAAGCTTTCCCTCATTGGTGCTGGAGACTTTTCTTGATTTTTCTCCTTCAACAGCTGTACCTACAACACTCAGGCATCCTAGGCAACTGCCCTCTGCTGCTTCTCAGAATGGGTGTGGGGCTACCTGTTCTATGGGTGGGACCTCGAAAGCTTGGGATTGGCCTATAGTAGTGCTGATGGCTCCTGTTGTTTTCTAAACTTAATGCAGAGGTGCCTTGGGGTTTCTGGGCTACCTGCTTTCTCAACCCAGTTTCAGCCAGACCAGTTCTACTTTTACTTACTTTGTTCATTAAGGTTTCATATAAGATTATATTAGGAGGAAAAATGTTTATTTCTCTAACAAATAGTAATAAAGCATTATTGTTCAGTGGCTTTTGTTTCTGTGGCATGCTATTTTGTCTCTCCTCATCACTGGATCCCACTGACCACTTTTCCTACTTGGGGCAACGTTGGCTCCCTGCTACCTTCTCTCTGTGTCACTCCTGCATCTCTGAGCATTCTTCTCCTGCATCCCTGGATGGCTATGCTAAAACAATATAGCATGGGGAAAAGTAAGTTTACAGTTGTCAGTATGTGAAACAGCTTATCCTGCATTAATATTATTATATTATGTTCCATATGAACAACTGTAAACCTACCTTTGTCTCACCCTGTATAAGCCAGAGGTTGGAAATGGATAACTTTAATCAGCCACAAAAAAGGACTTACCAAATACAAACTGAGAATTCCTGATGACAACTGCTGTCAGAACATGTTAGAGACTCCCCTCAAATCTGCAGGCCTGAAAGGGCCTTGTGAGTACTCAAGGCCAACAGCATAACAGTGCCACTGTTACACTCTCTGAGTGACCTTATCAGACTTGGGTGCCCCAAGAAATACCAATTAATTCATGTTTCTAATTAGCCTCTATGTGTAGAAATAGAGCTGAAGGTGTAAGGGAAGATGAAGGGGCCAACATGATTTGAGAAACTACTATGTACTGGATGAATTACACAATGTAATTCCACTTCCTTTTCATTAACCCTATGAAGCCTTTATTTTTATCCCCATTTTATTGAAAAGGAAGTTGGCAAGGAGCTAAACAACTCCTCCTTCCCACAGTTCCCTCTGGTGCATAGACAGGAAGTAGTGGGACTCCTCACATACTTCAGAACCTTTTCAGTAACACTTCACAGGTCTGCCTTGCCTTTATCTTGCTACCTCTTGCTCCATCATTATAATTAGTATGTTTTTCCATAATAGGTAGTCTACATAATTTGCTTACTAGTAGTAGCTAAAAAAAATACAAACTAAAAGAACAGAATTCAATTTGTAACTAATCAAAGCATAAATGCATTTTATTTTTCTTCTTTTCTCTTTTTTAAATACTTATTTTCTATCAAATTTACTGAGGTGATATTAATAAAAATTATATAAGTTTCAGGTATACAATCCTACAGTACATCACCTGCATATTGTTCTGTATGTTCACCAACCAAAGTCAAGTCTCTTTCCATCACCATTTATCCTCCTTTTACTCTTTTCCATCTCCTCCACCCACCCTTCCCTTCGGCAATCACCATACTATTGTCTATATTCTAGTCTTTATCTTCTTTGCTTAATACCTTCACCCTTCTTGCACAGCCCCCAACACTCACCCCTATGACAGCTATCAGTCTGTTCTCTGTATCCAAGAGTCTGTCTCCACTTCGTTAGTTCATTTTGTTCATTTGGTTCCATATATAGTGAAATCTTGTGGTTCTTGCTTTTCTCTGACTGACTTATTTCACTTAGCATAATGTCTTGGGGTTCATACATACTCTTGCAAAGGGAAAGTTTTTCTACTTTTTTATGGCCAAGTAGTATTTCATTGTGTAAATGTGCGGCTTGCTTTTTTTTTTTTATTGTTTTTCATTGCTTGCTTTCATATCCACTCATCTACTGATGGACACTTGGGCTGCTTCCAAATCCTGGCTACTGTAAATAGTGCTTCAGTGAATGTAGGGTGCACATATTCTTTCCAATTAGTGTTTCAGTTTCTTTGAATAAATTTACAGAAGTGGAGGCAGTTCCATTTCTAATATTTTGAGGGAACTCCATACTGCTTTCCACAGTGGCTACACCCATCTGATGATAGCCATTCTGAGGTGTGAGGTGATATTTCATTATGGTTTTAATTTGCATTTTAATTGTATTTGCAATGTCACTGATGATTAGTAACATTGAATATCCCTTCATAGGTCTATTGGCCATCTGTATGTCCTCTTTGGAGAAGCATCTATTCAGGTCCTTTGCCTACTTTGTAATTGGACTGTTTGTTTTTGCAGTGACGAGTTTTATAAATTCCCTGTAAATTTTGGATATTAAGCCTTTATCAGATGTATAGGCAAATATGATCTCTCATTCAGGGGTTTGTCTTCTTGTTTTGTTGATGGTTTCCTCTGCCATGCAAAAACTTTTTAGTTTGATATAGTTCCGTTTGTTTTTTGTTTGTTTGTTTGTTTCCCTTGACCAAGATATAGATCAGAAAAAACATTGCTATAAGAAATGTCCATGATTTTACTGTCTATGTTTTCTTCTAAGATTTTTATGGTTTCTAGTCTGACATTGAGGTCTTACATCAATTTTGACTTTATTCATGTGTATGGTGTAAGAAGGTGGTCTAGTTTCACTTTTTTGCACATATTTATCCAACTTTCCCAACACCATTTATTGAATATAATATCTTTACCTCATTGTATGTTTTTGCCTCCTTTGTCAAAAAAGTAACAGAATATAAAGGTGCAGGTTTATTTTGGGGCATTCTATTCTATTCCATTGATCTATGTGCCTCTTTTATAGTAATCTAAATAGCCAGTACCATGCTATTTAGATTACAATGGCCTTGTAGTATAGTTTGATACCAGGTAGTGTGATTTCTCCAACTTTGTTCTTCTTTCTCAAGATTGCTGTTGCTATTCAAGACATTTTGTGGTTCCATATAAATTTTTGGAATATTTGCTCTAGTCTGTGAAATACAGTAGTGGTATCTTGATATGAATTGTACTGAATCTATAGATTCCTTTGAGGAGTATGGACATTTTAATGGTGTTAATTCTTCCTATTTATTCACATGGTTTATGTTTCCATGTATTTGCATCTTCTTCAATTTCTTTCTTCAGTGTCATAATTTCCACAGTTCAGGTCATTTGTATCACTGGTTAAATTTATTCCTATATATTTTTTTTCTTTTTGAAGCAATTGTGAATGCAACTGTTTTCTCAGTTTCCCTTTCTGATAGTTCATTATAGGTGTATAAAAATGCATTGTAGCCCTGGCCATTGTAGCTCAATTGGTTGAAGCACTGCTCCATAAGCCAAAAGGTCATGGGTTTGATTCTTGGTCAGGGCACAAAGCTAGGCTGCAGGTTTAGTCCAAGTGGGGGTGCAACTGATCAATGTTTCTCTCTTAGATCACTGTCTGTCTGTCTCTATCCCTTCCCCCCTCTCTAAAAGCAATGAAAAAAATGTCCTCTGGTGAGGATAAAAAATTTTTTAAATGCAACTGATTTCTGGTTATTTATATTGTATCCTGCTACTTTACTGAATTTATTTATCAGTTATAGTAGCTTTTTGGTGAAATCTTTAGGGTTCTCTAATACAGTAGCTTGTCATCTATAAATAATGAGTTTTACTTCTTTCTTTACAATTTGGATGCCTTCCAAGTCTTCTTCTTGTCTGACTGCTGTGGGTAGGACTTCTAGTACTATGTTGAATAACAGTGGGGAAAGTGGATATCCCTGACTTGTTCCTGATCTTAAGGGAAATGCTTGTAGTTTTTGCCCATTGATTATGATGCTGGCTGTGGGTTTGTCATACATGGCTTTTTATTGCGTAGAGTTATAGTCCCTCTATTCCCATTTTGCTGAGAGTTTTATCAAATTCATGCTGTATTTTTACAAATGCTTTTTCTACATCTATTGATATGATCATGTGGTTTTTATTCTTCATTTTGTTTGTGTTGTGTACCACATTTATTGATTGTGAAATTGTACCAACCTCGCATCTGTGAAATAAATCCCACTTGATCATAGTATATGATCTTTTTAATATATTCCTAGACCCAGCCTTGTAATATGTTGTTGAGAATTTAAACATCTATGTTGTTGAGAATCTATGTTCATCAGGGATATTGGCCTTTAATTTCCTTTCTGTGTATTGTCTTTATCTGGCTTTGAAATTAGGATAATGCTGGCCTCACAAAATGATGTTGGGTGTATTCCCTGCTCTTGAATTTTTTGGAATAGTTGAGAAAGATAAGTGTTAATTCTTTTTTGAATGTTTGGTAAAGTTCAGCTGTAAAGCCATTTCATCCAGAAATTTTGTTTATTGGGATTTTTTTAAAATTATAGCTTCAATTGCATTAGTTGTAATACATTTATTCAGATTATCTGATTCTTTCTGATTCAGTTTTGGAAGATTATTTGTTTCTAGGAATGTATCCATCTCTTCCATATTGTCCAATTTGTTGGCATGTAGTTAGTTGTGATATTTTATTACAATCTCTTGTATTTCTGTGGTGTCAGTTGTTACTTCTCTCTTTCATTTCTGATTTTATTTATTTGGATCCTCTGTCTCTTTTTGATGATGGACCTGGTTAAAGGTTTGTCAGTCTTCTTTATGTATTCAAAGAACCAGCTCTTGGTTTACTTGATTTTGTATTGTTTTTTAAAACTCTATTTTGTTTATTTCTACTCTGACCTTTATAATTTAATTCCCTGTCTTCACTTTTAGTCTTTGCTTGTTGTTCTTTTCCAGTTTCTTTAAGCATAAAGTTAGAATGTTTATTTGAGATTTTTCTTGTTTCTGAGGTAGGCCTCGAATGCAATGAATTTCCCTGTTAGGACTGCTTTCACTGTATTCCATAGATTTGGGGTTGTTGTGTTCTCATTTTCATTTGTGTCAAGGTCTTTTGATTTTTCCCTTGATCTCATTGTTAATCCATTCATTGTTTAGTAACATGTTATTTAGCCTCCATATCTTGTGTAGTTTTTCTTTCTTTTTTGGGGGGGCGGGGGGGTGACTGATTTCTAGTTTTGTACCCTTAAGGTCAAGAAAGATGCTTGATACAATTTCAATCTTCTTAAATTGATAGAGACTTGTTTTGTGTCCTAATATGTGGTCTATTCTAAAAAATGTTACATGTGCACTTAAAAAGAATGTATAATTCTGCTGCTTTGGGGTAAAATGCTCTGAAGATATCAATTAAATCCATTTGATCTAATGTGTCACTTAAGCCCACTATTTCTTTGTTAGTTTTCTGTCTGGAAGATCTATCCATTGATATCAATGACTATATTAATGTTGGTCTCTCCCTTTGTGTCCTTCAAGATGTGCTTTACATATTTAGATACTCCTATGGTGGGTGCGTAAATGTTAACAAGGGTTATAGTCTCTTGTTGGATTGCTCCCTTTATCATTATGTAATGTTTTTCTTTGTCTCTTACTATAGCCTTTGTTTCACAATTTATTTTGTTAGATAAGCATTGCACCCCAGCCATTTCTTTATTTCCATTTGTATGAAATATCTTTTTCTATCCCTCTACTTCTGGTGTTTACCTTTCATTCTGAGGTCTCATGTAGGTAGCATATAAATGGGGCTTGTTTTCTTATTTATTCAGCTACTCTTGTACTTTGATTGGAGCATTTAGACCATTTACATTAAAGTGATTATTGGTAGGTACATATTTATTGCCACTTATTCTTTTAACTATGTTACTCTGCTTTTTTTTTCTTCTTTCCCTTCTACTTCCTAAAGCAGTCTCTTTAACATTCCTCATAATAATGATTTGGTGCTAATAAACTCCTTTAGCTTTTTCTTGTTTGGGAAGCTCTTTATTTCTCCTTCAATTTTAAAGGATGGCCTTGCTGGGTAAAGTAGTCTTGGTAGTAGGTTCTTGCTTTTCATCACTTTAAATATTTCATGTCAATACCTTCTGTTCTGAAGTGTTTCTGTTGAGAAATCAGCTGACAGTCTTATAGGAACTCCCTTGTAGGTAACTATCTTTCTCTTGTGGCTTTTAAAATTCTATTTGTTTTAACCTTTGATATTTTAATTATGATGTGTCTTGGTGTGGGAATCTTTGGGTTCATCTTGTTTGGGACTCTACTTTCAGGGTTTGTGTGGTTTTCTTTTTTTCTTCACCAGCAGTTTTAAGTTATTATTTCTTCAAATAGGTTCTCAATCCCTTACTCTCTTTTTTCTCCTTCTGGTACTCCTATGATGCAAATGCTGTTATGCTCCATGTTGTTCCAAAGGTCCCTTAAAACAGCAATCCTCAGCCTTTTTTGGCACCAGAGACTGGTTTTGTGGAGGTGAGGGGAGGAGACAGGAGGCAGAGCTCACGCAGTCAGGTGGTAATGCATGTATGCATGTGAGCGAAGCTCCACTCACCTCCTGCTGTTGGCCCAGTTCCTAATAGGACCCCTAATAGTGGTTGGGGACCCCTGCCTTAAAATATCCTCATTCTTTTAAATTCTTTTTTCTTTTGTTGCCTGATTGGGTGTTTTTTTTCTACCTTGTCTTCCAAATCACTGATTCAATCTGCTGTTTCATCTAACCTGTTTATTCCTTCTAGTGTATTATTCTTTTTATTTTTAATCCTCAGTCAAGAATACATTTTGTTGATTTTAGAGAGAGAGGAAGGTAGAGGGAAAGAGGCCAATATCAATGCGAGACAAAAACATCAATCAGTTGCCTACCATATGTGCCCTGACCAGGGAATTGAACCTGCAACCTTTTGGTGTACAAGACAACACTCCAACCAACTGAGCCATCTGTCCAGGGCCAGTGTATTCCTGATGTCAGATATTGTATTCTTCATTTCTGATTCGTCCTTTTAAAAAATTTTTTCTATGTCCTTCTTTGTGCTGTTGCAGGTCTAAGTCCCTTGATCTACTCATAACTGTTACTTTAAAATCTGTATCTGATAAATTGCTTGCCTCCATTTCATTGAGCTCTTTTTCTGGAGGTTGCTCCTGCTCTTTCTTTTGAGGCCTGTTATTTTGTCTCCCCATTTTAGCTGCATCTTTGTGTTTGTTTCTATGTATTAGACAGATTTGCTATGACTGCCAGTCTTCATGGCATGGCCTTATGTAGTAGGTCTCCCGTGGGACCTAGTGACTCAGTCTCCTTCATTACCTGTTTGGGTGCTCTAGGAATGTCCCTTTCATAGGTTATGTGGGCCCTCTTATCTGTAACTGAATCTTGATTGTTATTGGCCTGTTCATTCATGAGATCACCACTCAGGCTGGCTGACTGTGAGGCTTAACCCCAATCACATCATGTGAGCTGCTGTGCAGGTGCTGACCACACAAAGGGGAATTTGCCTCAGCATGGTCCCTGCCAAGATCTCCCTTTGGATATGCTATCTATGAAGCTTATTAGATCCTGCTCTGATGTTATGTAAAGCTGGCCACTATGTGTGTTGCTTTAGGGCCTCCTACAAGGGAATCTTATGCAGGCTAATGTCAGACATTGTTTGTGCCTGGCCCTCAACAACCTGTTTGGGGCTACAAGTGATCCACAGTTTGTGGCTGACTGTGCTGGGCTTGGGTGTACACCGGAAGGACCAAACTGCGCAACAAGGCCTGGTTTTCCAGCACTGGATGCCGGGGCTGGTCAACAAAAGACCCAAGGCACCTCAAGATCTGCTTCTACCTACTTCCACCTTCTGGCTGCTTATTAGTGTCAGTCACTGAAAGAGCCACTTGTGTGATTTAAAGGATGGGGATAGTGGATTTCCTATATGGAGGAGTTGCTGGTCAGGCTTCAGGGTAGGTGGGTGTGGTCCCTGTTCCACAGCCACAGACTCAATCTTTCCCAGGTTTTTTCACCAAACTTGGCAGGGCAGAGCCACTAGGAATTGGGTGGGTGGGCTTTCCAGTGCTTGGAGGTTGGGTCTGCTGGAAGCTGGGAGGCTGGTTCTATCAGATCTTCTGTGAGGAGGAAGCACCAGTCTGGTTCACAGGAAATGGGGAAAATGGCCCCCACCCCAAAGTCAGATAATTCAGTCACTGACACCCTGTGAGTCTGCCCTGGACAAGGCAGATAACTCCTCAGTAAGAGCTTAGCTCTGCAGGGTGAGCAAGAGAATTCCAGAGAATGCGGCAATTGCTTTCCCCTAGGCTGATGCCACATGGAAGGGAGTACTCCCCTCAAGAAAGATGGTGTATGTGGCATGGGAGAATAACTCAGTACATGGATCCTGGTGGCTGTCCCCACAGATCCCTTCACAGAGCCACAAACACCAGACTCTCCTCAGGCAACTCTTGTCTGTTCTGTCCTCCTTCCACCAGAGCCCAGGGTGAGTGACTGCAAACAAAATTACGTGTGTTGGCCCTTTAAAGGGTGCTGGTGTCTCCAGCAGTCTCAGTCTCTTCTTAGTGGAGAGAAACCCCACTGCTTTTCACAGCTGGATATTATGTGGGTGCCCCTTCCTGGTTCTCATTCTCTGGGCTGGGGAGCCCAGCATGAGGTTTAGACCCCATGCTTCTAGGGGGAACCCCTGCAGCTGAGATATACTTCCAGAACCCCAGTCACCACCCATGGGAGTGCAGCCAGTCCTTTTTTTTGTATCTCTACCCTTCCTACCAGTCTAAATGTGGCTTCTTTTGTAAATCCTTGGTTATAAGACTTGTCTTCAGCTAGTCTTCGGTTGGTTATTCAGGATGACTATTCTTTAATTTAGCTGTAATTCCAGTTTGGTCCTGGGAGGAGGTGAGTGGAGATTCCACCTACTCCACTGCCAAATTCAAATATATCTTTCTTCTTTCTGTTTTAAATAAACTGTTCAATGCAGTGTGATGAAATAGTAAAGAAATCACCTCCTGATGGAGTATAAACTATCACCATCTTTTTAGGTAAGCAATTTGCAATAAATATCAAGACGCCTGAAATACTCCCATATGTTACTCAGTAATTCCCATCTGTTCTAAGGAAATAATCCTAAATACCAAAAAATCTTTATGCCCCCAAAAGTTCACTATTTAAGTGGGCCACAACCTGATGTCTGCAATAAAAGCACAAGAATTAAACCATTCTCTTCAAAAAATGATGCAGAGCCCTTGCTGGCATAGCTCAGTGGATTGAGCACGGGCTGCGAACCAAAGTGTCACAGGTTCGATTCCCAGGCAGGGTACATGCCTGGGTTGCAGGCCATAACCCCCAGCAACTGCACATTGATGTTTCTCTCTCTCTATCTCCCTCCCCCGCTTCCCTCTCTAAAAATAAATAAATAAAATCTTTAAAAAATGATACAGAAATATTAGACCTTTATATTATACCATACACAAAAATCAACTCAAAATGTATTAAAGACTTAGATGTAAGACCTGAAACTATAAAACTTCCAGAAGAAAACATAGGATTAAAAACTTCATGACATTTGTCTTGACAATAATTTGTTGGATATTGCACAAGCAATAAAAGCAACAATAGACAAGTGGAACTATATCAAAATAAAAAGCTTCTACACAGCTAAAACAATCAACACAGTAAAATAAACAAGAATAAAAAGGCAACCTATGCAATGGGAGAAAATATTTGAAAACTATATGTATATAGTTTATTATACATTATAAACTTCATTATGGGTAAAAACTTCATTAAAAAAATGGGCAAAGGACTTAAACAGCCATTTCTCCAAACACTGTATACAGATGGCCAACAGGTACATGAAAAGATGCTCAACATCACTAATAGCAAAAGAAATGCAAATCAAAATCACAATGAGGTATCACCTCACAAATGTTAGGATGGCCACTATTCAAAAAAAGTAAAAAATAAAAAAATAAAAACCCAAAACAAATATAGCAAATACTAGCAAGGAAGTAGAGAAACTGGAACTTCTGTGCACTGTAAAATAATGCAGCCACTATGGAAAGCAGTCTGGAGTTTCCTCAAAAAAAAAAAATAGTACTACCATATGATCCAACAATCCAACTGCTAGGTATTAATCTACAAGAACTGAAAAAAATATCTTGAAGACATACATGCAGTTTCATGTTTATTGGAGCATAATTCACAATACCTAAAAAGTGTAAACAACTTAAATTTCCATCAATGAATCAATGGATAAGGAAAAAATGATATACATACATACATACAATGGAATATTAATTTACCCTGGCCACATGGCTCAGTTGGTTAGAGCATCGTCCCATACACTGAAAAGTTGCAGATTCAATCTCTGGTTGGGGAATGTATGGCAGGCAACTGATTGATTTCTGTCTCTCCGTCTCTCTGTCTAGCTCCCTCTCAAAATCAATAAACATATCCTTGGAAGAGGATTAAAAAAAATGAAATCCTGTCCAATGCTATGACATGGATGAATCTAAAGTACATTATGCTAAGTGAAAAAAGCCAGTCACAGAAGGACCAATACTGCATGATCCCACCTATATGAGGTATCTAAAGTAACCAAACTCACAGAAGCAGAAAGTAGAATGGTGGTTACCAGGAACGAGGCAGGGATAAATGGAGAGTTGCTGTTCAATAATATAGAGTTTCAGTCAAGCAAGAGGAAAAGGTTCTAGATATCTACTGTATGACAAAGTGCATATAGTTAACGACACTGTACTGTATACTTAAAAATTGATTAAAATGGTAGATTTCATAATGTGTTTTTTACAGTATAAATGTAAGAAAGTAAGTCATCTTTAACTCAACAGTTAACTGAGAATATTTTGAAGGCACATGGCTAAAAGACTTGAACTCTAATGTTAAGTTAGAGGAGAGCCTTTGTTAAGGAGGACCTGATGATCTTCCCCAAGAAAGGAAAGATATACTCCCAATATCCATCCACAAGGTCCAAGTTAAGAGCCCCATGTTTTTTAAAAATATAAATATGCTGTGACCATGATTCCTAAGACTTAAAAATGTATGAAAGAAAAGGCTAGAAGGAAAGATGACTATATGATGGGATCATGAAGGATTTCTTTATACTTTTCTCTAATATAAAAAAGAATTTATTTTTACAACACCACCACAGAGGGAAAAATACATACCTAATACTAGGAGAGATACACCAATAATTCATTCTTTTTTTGGAAATACCTCAGTAAATGAAAATTTCTCTTTCATGCTATGAAAGGGTTAATGTAATATCCTCTAAACCAAAAATATGTCTTTCCACAGGGAAAGTCTTGCAATGTAGATATAGCGCACTAAGAGTACACAGCACTGGTGAAAACTCAGATATATGCAGAGTGATGAATCACTGAGAGAAATATGCCCTCCCTCATGTAAACCTGAACATTGACAATGAAGAGCAGAGTGGGTGGGGAAGCATATTTTCAGGGAAAGCAGGGGGGAAAAAAGCTACAGCTAAAAATCCAATAAACTATAACAATATATAGATGTAGCTATGGAACTGGATGAGTGTAGCATGACCTTCATTTGTCCAGCATCACATGAATGAAATATAAAAAGTGGAGAATAGTCCCTTTAAATTCAAAGCCTCTATTTTAATCCTATTAAATGTAAAACATCCTCTAATGATTTAGAGATTTCCTTGTCTTTTTGAACTGTGTACCCTAGGTCCCACGGCTAATCAATAAAAGAGCCAGATCTTGAATGCAAGTTTTTGACTCAGAATCTAGGACTTTATTGCCAATACTACTTCTAAAAGAGTCTTATTTATGCTGAAAGAATAGCTCTGTAGTTAGGGAATGGCATTCATAAATCTTAATTGATAACTTTAGTTTACCATAATTCAGAACAATATTTTCATGATTAGTTTTCAATTTTAATAAAATGTGAATGACCATTTTTAAGTTAGCTGAAAAATATTAAGAGATGCATTTTATTGCACTCTATATAATACCTAAGCTTACAGATACCATGCTGGGTATTATGCACCGGAACTAGAGTGGATAATTACACCTTTCTGCCACAGTGGCACGGTGCACCACTCTTCAGTTTCCTGTTTTGTGAAAGGATGATCATGGCCTGAGTAAATGATATTAGATCATCTATGTTTGTCACTCTGGATATCAACAAAATAAATCAAAATAGGTAATTCCATAATCACACACACACACACATACACTGTACCCTTTTGCTCCAGTACTGTAACAAGACAAGAAAAAATAAAACAGCCTTCTTTTGTCATTTCACCAGTAAAAGTCTTCATCAGGCATTTTGCCAAGAACGTTATTCCTTGCAGTACCTGTTATGAACTGCAGGAATAGTTTCCTAGAAGTAAAGATGTGCTTTATAATATGAAGAAACTGAAAATGTTAAGTGATATGCCTATCACACAGTTAGGTACTCAAATACAGATAAATCATAAATATACATTCATCCCCTAAATGAAAGATTAAAGAATTATCTCTATATTACTACCAATATCTGACTCCCTTAAAATCAAATTCAGAAAAAATATATGAGAAATTTTAAGTTGGTATTTATTAAGGACAGTTATAAATTGATTAATCATGTGGTTAATAATTATGACCAATATTACCTACTACAGATGCTTACTAAAATGGTACTCACAAGTTAAAAAAATACTTTTTCATACTCTGAGGTTTTCCCTATTATTTTCTTGCCAATACTAATTAACTATCATTTATTTATAGAGACATAGAAGCTCGTGTTTGGTAAGTATTTTTTTAAAACTTTTATTCACAACCACAAGGTTAATTTCCCAAGTTGGGTACACGTAAGACTAAAAACTGGTCAAATACCCTTGAGATCTCCATATTTTGCCTATTTTAGACTTCTTGATCTGGTCTGCCTAAGTCAGGTCTATCAATTTATCCTTATTATATGAAGCCTGAAAAGCACCCCCAAATCCACTTGAATGTAGCTTTTGCTTTAAAATGAGGCTAATTTTAGACTACACACGGCCTCAACACTTGATGATTGCAATTCATTTCTTTATAACTGTTTGCATTCAAAACATGATATTGTGGTCATGAACACTTCTCTGCTATCATAGCGAGCTCCTGTGGGGATTCCACATACTCACTTTTGGCACATGAGGATTGAATTCCACAGCTCTATGAATGGCCTCGACTGCATTCATCTCTGCTGTGCTCAGCCCCCGCCGAGATGCAGCCTCAGGAGAGAATCTGAAAAGCAGAAAGACAAACACCATCCAGTTGGAAACACTGCTTGGGCATCATACCAGAGAGGCATCTACACATCAAGGGCCCATAAAACCACAGCAAGCCAATGGCATGGCCTTTCCAAACCTCCACTACATGAAACCTCTGAGTGACCCCTCAGACTGAGGCCAACAAAAACCCCAGCAGAAGCAGAAAGCATGTTTGCATCTAAATGCGGCAGGAATTAAATACAGCTGTTAAGTCTCTCTGGCTAAATAGCTAATCTAAATTTTCTATGGGTCCCTGCTTAGCTCAGGAGAGGGGGCAGGACTGACAAGGGCAGACAGTGTAGGAAAAAGAGAAAACTAGGTTACAGAAGAGCTCACTTGGTTAAAAACAGAACTGGGAAGAATTTTAAATGAGGCTCCCAACCCAATGTCAATGCTGCCATGGAGGTTAAGTTGTTGCAGCTTCAGCAGCAAAGCCTGCTTGGGGCCGTTCCAGAAGGGGGGTGTGCATGCCCAAACTGTGGGCGAGACACCTGCCCAAGTGAATGAAAAAAACCAGACCATGCAATCTCTTTCTCACCTCACACCCAGGGCTAACTCCAGAGCTGTGCTTGGCAGGCAGACACCACAGGGGAAGCTGTGACAACCCTGGCCCTGCCCTCCCAAGCTGGAGTCGCTGTGTAGGGAGAAAAGATGTTGCAGTAGGTACTGGCGATCTACAGGATAAAAAAGAATGAAAGACAATTACTTCGGTCTTGAAGTGCACACACACTTAACAGCAATCCTGTCTGACATAGCAGAGGCTATTTTCTTTTCCTGTTATCTGATTTTCGATGCTACCAAGGGAGTGTTTTGGGTCAGTATTAGCATTCCTAAACTGAAAAACAGTTAAGCCATCTATTCTCTTTCACCTGCCAGTCATATCTTGGATATTTATGGAAATTCTCTATGCCACAGTCACCTGCCTGAGTAAAGTGGGCAAATGTCCCACTGAGATGGCAACTCAAAGTAAACAGACCCTGGGTTGGGAGTGAGTTTGGAATCGATGAGGCAAAGAATGGGAGATGACCATCCCCTCTGCCATATTACTACCCAGCCTTCTACTGCTGAAGGAAGAGGAATACAAGAGGAATATGCAAAAAGAATTTTTAATGAATAAAAGGAAGGCATTTTGTTTAAGTCCCAAGCAGGTCTTTGGGTATCTATTATCTGACCAAAAAATAAAAAAAATAAAAAAAATTTCACTTCAGAGGCATGGAATTGCATATAAATCCCTCTTTAGGGACTCAAACACCCCTACGATACCTCGGGGTACAAATTCCCTCCTTCTTATAGTGAAAGAAAAGATCAGCAGATTTTGGAAAATGCATGCTCATAAGCAGTGGTCTCACAGGCTAAGAGAAACTTTCAGAGAAACTCTCAGGAGCAACACAGCTCCTTAGGTCAGGCATTCAGTACCTATTCACTTACTTGTCAGAGACAGCTCTTGCTTTGAGCAAGGCAGCTGTGTAGCATATTGTTGCCGACTTTGGTAAGCTTATATCTGTTAGAGAAAAAAGAAAGGAACTGTTGTAAGTTTGCTGAAACAAGGGGCACTGATTTTTAATACACTTGTATTTTAATCATGTAAGTCTAACAAAGTATTAATTAAGAATATTTTAATACACATAGTACACAGCTGTCCCTTATGTATCAGGGTGGTATTTGTAACTAAGGGCGATTTACATTTTTGTAAATAATTCATGTTTTAAATACACCAGACTGACTAGAGAAATCATCTATTTCAAATTGTGTATTTTTATATGTTGAATTTATTTAAGCAGAAAATAGTTATAAATATATTAAATGTTATATGAATACCCTTGATATCATGAAAGGCAAACAGGACCTCTTTGTGACCTAAAAAATTTCTCAATATGAAATATTTAATGTGAAGAAAAAATATTACCTGGATTAAAAAACAAAACAACACAACTTAAACCAGATTTCTTTTGAATGAAATTTCAAAGAGTTCATATTCAGTTTTTTGCTAAAAAGGTAACATATATTATATATTATCTAATTGATAAATCTTTATAAATATTTATAAAGATGTATATGAAATTGTTTTAAAAAACTATATAATTTTTGTTCATTCAATCCCCTTTCGTGTAAACCCTAATTTGTTTCCCAGAACAACTTCCTCTCAGTTTGTGTGGAATATCTCAGATGAAGAGGTTGGAGTGGGTAACATGTTCAGCTAATGAGTTTACAGGGAAGTAAGAGTACAGGGTACAACTGAGATAAACTCAAAGAGAGCAGCCCTTTGAGGTAAATTTGTTTTTAAAATATGATTTTTTATTAGAATAGTTAGTTCTTTAGTACTCAACCTAGTTTATGCTACGACATGGAATACCTTCTTAATTCAGACCAGGTAAAAATATGCCATTCCCAGTACTACAAAATTCTCTCTAAGTTAGAGGAACTCTGCCACCTGTAATGACCCATCAGTTTCTTCCCAGAGCTGTTTTCAACTCAGAATTATATTACAGTAGGAATGGAAAGGGAAGTCCCACAACTAGCCAAAAGACAGAAGCAGAAGAAAATAATTTCATTAAAAAATCCCTCCTCCAACAGCAAATATTTACCATCAATTCCAGCATAAGGAATTTGTCTTTGAGAGAAATTTCAATGACAGTGATAAAATACAAATAATCATAGAAAATATCAACATAGAATAGAAAGGGAAAGAGGTCTTTGTAACCCTGAAATTGGATACTATACTCAAACTAAGAAAATGCTTAAAAAATAACAAAAATATATTTTAATCAATATCAAATGGGGGAAGAGGGAAATGTAAATACCCAAGCCCCAGTGAAGTATGTTCATTCTATTTGCTATCTTTTTACCCAGCATATTATTTTGCTCTCACTATTTAACAAAAATAAAAAACAGCTAAAATTCTTGCATAACTTGTTTATGTTGATGCTTGAACAATGTGAGGTTTGGGGTGCCACCCCTAACACAAGTCAAAAATCCACACACAACTTTTTAACAGCCTACTGTTGACCAGAAGCCTTATTAATAAATAGTTGATTAACATATTTTGTATGTTATTTGTATTATATACTATATTCTTATAATAAAGTAAGCTAGAGAAAAGAAACTACTATTAAGAAAATCATAAGGAAAATACATTTATAGTACTATATGTTCATACTGAAAAAAATCTGTATATAAGTGGACTAGCTCAGTTCAAACTTATGTTGTCCTAGGGTCAACTATATTTTCAACATTTTTCTTTTAATTCTGTCAAAGCAGTATGTGTACTTAGTAATGGCAATTTGTTTCTAAGAAGGGATGCATTATTAGGCAAAAGAAACTGATTCTACATCCCTTCAGGTAAAGCATCTTGTTGTTCAAATAAGATTTTTGTTTACGTACTTTTTAAAAATGATGCGTCCCTTTGGCAATATAAATCAAAGCTTTAACATTTTGTTTTTCACTAGCAATTCCACTTTTGAGACTTTGTCTTAAGGGACATAATCATGACCATGCAAGAAGTTTTAGCTTTAGGGATATTTCTAATGGTAGAAAACTGGAAATATCCTAAATGTCCAAATATAGGACATTGGTTAAGGTATCTTACACCCAGAGGGTACAGTTGTATGTAGTCATTAAATCATAAAGTTAAAAAGCATTTTAATGACCAGAGAAATGCTACAGTTTTGTGTATACATCAATAAGTAAAACAAGTATACTAAAATTATGATTCATATATTTTTAAAAGCATTTATATGCACAGAGATAAAAAGACTGCAATTATATATATTAAATATCAATAATGTTTATTTCTGGGTCGTGGATTATAGGCAATGTTTCTCTACTTTTTAACTGTACTTCCAGAGCTTCCTGTGATGTGTAAATGAATAAAAAAATGATGCTAAATGGAAGAATTCAATTGTATAAATTATCTGAAGCATGTACTTGGACAAATATTTAGTGGAGCCAAACATTGACGGTATAGACAGACAAAGGTACAACTAACAGAAAGAGCTATTAGCCTGTAGATCTATGGGGAGCACTTACATACCTTTGTTAAAGTTAGTATACTCCTTTTGTAGTATGCACTCAAATATATTTGCATCTGCCTGGCTGGTGTGGCTTAGTAGATTGAGTGCCGGCCTGCGAACTAAAGGGTCACTGGTTTGATTCCCAGTCAGGACACATTCCTGGGTTATAGGCCAGGTCCCTAGTTGGGGGTGTATGAGAGGCAACCACACAATGATGTTTCTTTCCCTCTCTTTCTCCCTCTCTTCCCTCTTTCTAAAATTAAATAAAATCTTTTTAAAAAGAACAATAAATAAATATATTTTCATGCATTAACTGTCTAACATCTAAATCAGAGGCAGGGACTACATGTTTAGACTCACTTTTAAGAAAAAAACGTTTACACTACCTTTAGGGCAAAGCTAATTATTACAGGTGTTTGTCTCATTAGCACTACCTCTTTGATTTTTTAAAAAACAATAGGCCAAGACTTGGTTGCTGTCACCTATTATAATTTTGAAATTTATTATTTTAAAATAATTATAGGCTCACAAGAAGCTGTGAAAATGATGCACAGAGTTCTATGAACGCTTTCCTCAGCTTTCCTTAATGGTGACATCTTACAGAACTGTAGTACAATATCAAAAATCAAGAAATTGACATTGATCAGTACTCAAGTTAATCACAGACCTTCTTCAGTTTTACATGCATTTGTGTGGTATGTGAGCATTGAGTTCTATTTTATTTTATCCTATGGCTACATTCATGTAACCATCATCCTCATTAAAATACACAACTATTGCAAAGGAACTCTCTCATGCTACAGCTTTATTTGTACCCTTCCCACCCACTTCTGTCCCCTGGTGACCGCTAATCTGTTTCCTATTCCTATAGTTTTGCCTGCCAACTATGATTTTATGCTATTACCACTAGGGAAATATATAAAATGATAAGGGTAATAGAGTGGCCAAAAGTAGTGATGAAAATGATAGTATCAAAATTTTGAGGGGACTGTGGTCAAGATGGTGGCATAGGTACATGTAGTACTTGAATCCTCCCACACCCACATCAAAATTACAACTAAGCTATGAAACAAATGAACCACCTGAAATCTAGCTGAACAGAAGCCCTACAACTAAGGATATAAAGAAGAAGCTATACGGAGACTGATAGGAGGGGCGGAGATGCAGAACAGGCTGGCCCTGGAACACTCACATGAATCAAATAAAAATCAGTGGAGGTATTTCAGATGCAGAGAAGGTATTTCAGATGAGAAGTGAGGGGTCCCAGACCCACACCAGGTCCCCCAGCCCAGGGTTCAAGTGCCAGGAAGAGAAGTCCTCATAACTTTTGGCTGTGAAAACCAGCAGAGACTGTGACTGAGACAGAGGGCTTCTGGCAGTTCCTCTTTAACAGCCTGTGGACAGACTTATTCAAACTCATTTGCTCTAAGCTCCAGCACTGGGATAGTCAGTGGCTTGAAAGACACCAGGTGGTCTGTCATCGAGGGGAGAGCTGTAGGGGCAGCTTTCCTCCAGAGAGAAGTGATGGCAGACACCATTATCCCTTTTCTGGGCCTGCCACTCACAGAGCCTGAAGGCTGGTGCCATATCTGAGTCTCCATCTACCTGACTAACACTGTTTTCTGTGCCCTGGAGATTCCCTGACTCCTGGCTCCACCCCACCCAACTTGCAGGCCTATCCAAACTGTTTCCAGTGGCTTTTCCTTATAACTGGCCGCTTTTTTGGCTGATGCTTTAGACTTTCTTAAAACCTCTCAAACAAGTAGCATCTGGCCTTGGGGTGTACCATACCTCTTCCTAACTAGCCCCAGGCCCAGCAGCCAACCTTGGTTTGCAGCTTGCCTTCACCTGGGCACCTCCATGCCCAGCACAACTAGCAACCATCTGCAGATTGCTGTGCAGCTTATGCTAGTGGCCCCAGACAGGGAACCAGTGGTGTCTGACCTTAGCCTGCACCTGCCAGAAGGCCCTAGAGCCAGTGCACCCTGTGGCAGCTTCAGACCATGTCAAAGCATCCCTCAACCATCTTCTCCACAATGGATACATTCAAGGGGTGGACTCAGCAAGTACTAGAGCCCCACTGAAATAACTACTGCTACATGGAGTGAGCCCCTACACAGCTGATGCCATACAGTGGTCAAAGCCAGTCCTTACAGCTGATTGCCTCCAACTGAGGTGCCAACAACAATCAAGGCTCAACTACAACAGGAGAGTATACACAGCCACATAGGGGGGGCAACCTGGAGTGCCCAGCTCAGGGGATTAGGGAGGCTGTGCTGCTGGATCATATAGGACACCTACTACATTAGGCCACTCTATGAAGTCTGGGAGACATAGCAGCTACTGAATACATAGAAACATATACAGAGAGACTGTCAAAATGAGGGACCAAAGAAATGTGCCCCAAATAAAAGAACAGAACAAAAGTCCAGAAAAGAACTACACAAAATGGAGACAAGCAATCTACTAGATACAGAGCTCAAAACAGTGGTTATAAGGCCCAAGACAGGTGGCTCAGTTGATTGGAGCATTGTCCCATACACCAAAAGGTTGGAGGATTGATTCCCAGTCAGGGCACATACCTAGGTTGCAGGTGCAATCCCTGGTTGGGGCGCATATAAGAAGCAGCCAATCAATGTTTCTAACATCAATGCTTCTCTCTCTCTCTCTCTCTCTCTCTCTCTCTCTCCCTCTCCCTCTCTCCCTCTCTCCCTCTCTCAAATCAATTAAATATATTGTTGGGTGATGAAAAACAACCAGATAAGCCAAGTGAAAACTGCAATAAAGACACAGAAAACATAAATAAGAACCAGTTAGAAAAAAAGAATACACTAGTTGAAATGAAGAATGCATTACAAAGGACCAACTGTGGAGTAAATGAAGCAGAGGATCAAGTCAAGATTTGGAAGAAAGCAAAAAACACCCAATCAATAAAGAAAAAAAAAGAAGAAGAAAAGAAGAAAGAAGAAAGAAAAGAAAGGAAGAAGAGGAGGAGGAGGAGGAAAAATATAGCATAAGGAACCTTTGGGACAACTTTCAGCATACCAACTTTCACATCATGGTGTGCTGGAAGGAGAGAAGAAAAATCAAGGAATTCAAAATCTATGCGAAAAAATAATAACAGAAAACTTCCCTAATCTGGTGAAGGAAATAGACATACACACCCAGGAGGTGCAGAGAGTCCCAAACAAGATAAACCCAAAGAGGCCCACACCAAGACATATCATAATTAAAATGCCAAAGGTTAAAGACAAAGAGAGAATCTTAAAATAAGCAAGACAAAGGCAGTTAGTTATCTACAAAAGCGCTTCCATAATACTGACTGTCAGCTGATTTCTCAACAGAAACTTTGCAGGCCAGAAGGGATTGGCAAGAAATATTCAAAGTGATGAAAAGCAAGGACTTAAAGCCAAGATTACTTTACCCAGCAAAGCTATCAATTAGAATCAAAGGATAGGTAAAGAGTTTCCAGGACAAGAAAAAGCTAAAGGAATTCATCACTATCTGGGCAGTATTATAAGAAATGTTAAAGTCTTTTTCAAGAAGAACAGAGGATCAAAAACATGAATGATAAAATGTCAATAAGTACATATCTACCAACAATTACTTTAAAGGCAAATGGATTAAATGCTCTAATCGAAAGATATATGAAGGGAGGCTGAGTGAATAACAAGATCCTTATGTATACTGTCTGCAAGAGACTTGCTACAGATGGAAAGATACAGATGGACAGAGACTGAAAGTAAAGAAATGAAAAATGACATTTAATGAAAATGGAAACAAAAAAAACAACAAACAAAAAGTTGGGGAAGCAGTACTTATACCAGACAAAAAAGACTCTAAAATAAAGGCTATATAACAAGAGACAAAGAAGGATCTGACAATTCCACTTCTGGGTATTTATCAGAAAAAAAAAAAAAACCCCAAACCCTAAACACTAAATTAAAAAGACGTATGCAGTCATATGTTCCTTGCAGCATTATTTTCATTAGCCAAGATATGGAAGCAACCTAAGTATTGATAGATAGGTGAACAGATGAAGAAGAAGAGGTGCATATACACAATGGAATGTGACTCAGCCATAAAAAGAATGAAAACTTGCCATTTGCAATAACATGGATGAATCTAGAAGGTGCTATGCTAGGTGAAATAATCCAGACAGAGAAAGATAAATGCCATATGATTTCACTTACATGTAGAGTCTAAAAACCAAAATAGACAAACTAGCAGAACAGAAATAGACTCATAGATACAGAGAACATTTTTACAGTTGCCAGATGGGTGGGGGGTAGGGGAGTTGGGTGAAAAAGGTGAAGGTCTAAGCACAAACTGGTAGTTATGAAATAGTCACGGGGATATAAAGTATAGCATAGGGAATATAGTAATTAATACTGTAATAACTATGTGTGGTGTCAGGTAGGTAACAGATTTATCAGGTGATTATTTATTGTTATATGTCTAATAACTGGGTTGTACACCTGAAATTCATATAATATTGTAAGTCAACAGTAATTGGAAAATAAAAAATTATTTGAAATCAAAAAGTTTTGAGCAGGAAATAAAAACAAATCAGCTGCTTTCCAATATTACTTGTAATATGTTCAGAAATGTTATTCAGAGGAAAAGACTATCAAAATCATTCTAAGTCTAATTTTGTATGAATAGATACTGTGCAGTGCCATTCTGTCTTTTATAGGTGGCATGTAGCTGCTATTATTACCAGGAAGTCCTCTTAGTAATTAGAATCCAAGGAGGAGAGAAAAGAAAAGAATGAAGTATTGTATGATTCCATTACTCACTGCAGAAACAAGAAATGCTAAATAAATTCAAATTGATTACAGCCAAATCCATGTCTTTTCTCTTTTACTTAAGCCATGAAAACGTTGGAAACTATAAGCAGGGTTTCCCACTTGACTCCATTAAATTTTAAATCTTAAAATAAAATCCAAACCATTAAATCTTAATCGTATCATCCCATCTACCATTCTGACTCAAGCTACCATTCACAGATTTGCTCCATACACTTCATAAGCAGAGCTGAACTACTGGTACTAGTTTATTTGTCCTTCCACTTCTTTGCCATCTTGTGTTTCATACAAGTCCTTTTCTGAAAAGGGAAGAACATTCTCCAAATGTCTTAGGGATGCAAAACCAAATTGTCATGAGTTTCTCTCTAAAATCTACAATCTTGAACTTCATACAATAGTAATCTTAGAGCATATACTGTTTTGCATCCAGATTCTTTCACTTGGCATGATGTTCCTTCCATGTTGCATCATGTATCAGCACTTCACTTCTGTTTATTGCTCAGTAGTATTTCATTGTGTGGATTTACTACAATATGCTTATTCTCTTGCTAGTGGCTATTTGGACTGTTTTCCATTTTGAAGCTATTATAAATAAAGCTATTGTGACCATTCTTGTGTCAGCTTTTTTTTTATGAAAAAAAAACCGTTATTTTTCTTGGATATGTAACTGGAAATGAAATTGCTGAGTCAAGAGGTGCATGTTGTGTTTAATCTGGTTACATGAAGTTTGTAAAACTAAGATATGGTGATAGATGCCAGAAAAATTGTTACTTCTGGGTTGAAGGGCATTTTTTTGACCAGAAAGAAGTCTGAGGTAACCTTCTGAGATGATGGAAAGTTCTATGATCCTGGGTGGTCATCACAAAGGGGTATACATAAGTGAAAAGTCATCCAGCTCCACATTTAAGATTTGTACATGCCACTACATACAACTTGTATTTCAATAAAAAATTAAAATATAAAAAACCTACAATCCTGTGCCACCTGAAGGTGTCTTCTCTCCAATCTAACTTCCATAACATTTTACTTGTCTTTTATCATTCTGGCTCCCTCTACTCTCATTACAAGTCCTTATCTAAAAATTATTTACTAGTTTTGCCTTCTATAACAAAATAGAATCTGGTTACTTCTCAAGTCAGGCTTTCAAATATTAAGAAAGTTAAAACATCTTCTCTAAACCTAATTTTCTCTGTAATAAATAATTCTCATTCCTCAATGACATATTCTTCAGAACCTCTCACTTATTTTTGTTACAGAGCCATGGGTGATTTCAAAATATGAGAATTAGAAGTGGACATAACCCTCTAAATCCCTGAAACCTGGCCAGTACAGAGCTCAAGTGAAAGTACAGTCTGAGGAGCTACAGCCCTACACTTCTCTGAATACTGACTTGGATGGCCCTGGAATTGAGCAACTAGAACTCCTTTGTTCCAACAACTGTATAGTCAACAAAACCTCCCATATTCTATTCAAATTGACTACAGCCAAATCCATGTCTTTTCTCTTTTACTTAAGCCATGAAAACTTTGGAAACTATAAGCAGGGTTTCCCACTTGACTCCATTAAATTTTAAATCTTAAAATAAAATCCAAACCATTAAATCTTAATCGTATCATCCCATCTACCATTCTAACTCAAGCTACCATTCACAGATTTGCTCCATACACTTCATAAACATATGACCTTCTTCCTCATATGATCACTATTATCATCAAAATTCCTGGTAACATTTTTCAAGTGCTTAAGTGCCAGGCACTGGTGTTAATCACTTACTCACATTATGTTTTTAATCTTCAAAGCAGCCCTATGAGATAGGACCTACTGTTAGCTCTGTTTCAGAGATGAGGAAAGTGAGGCATACAATAGTTAAAAAATACACCAATATCATATATTTAGCACAAATATAAGTTGTCCCCAGAATACATGATTTTTAACCATGTCATGTTGTCTCATTTTTAAAAAATAATGACCATAGCAATACCCTCCCCCCCAAATTCAGGAATCGTATTCAAGAGACCTCCCTAAATTTGCAATGGTCTGCAATAATACACATGCAGCTCTTTATTATATTATATCATTAAATTATACAATTAATTAATAGTATAATAGGTATTATGACCACATTGCTTTATATTACAAAAAGGATAGCATGAAAAACATTATCAAATGCTTTATTTAATAAAGATATAAATACCATTGACCCTTGAACAAATGGGAAGGTTAGGGACATGGATCCCCAATGCAGCCAAAAATTATGGTGTAAGCTTTGACTTCTTCAAAACTTAAAAATGGTAGTTCCTCAGTATGCATGGAGGATTGATTCCAGAACCTGTGCATATACCAAAATCTGTAGAAAATCTACTCAACTCCCTTACATAAAATGGCATAAAAACAATGTGTAGAGTCAGCTCTCTGCATTTGAGGGATCGAAAAACCATTTTTGATCCAAGGCTGGTTGAAACTACAGATGCAAAACCCTGGGACATGGAGGGTCAACTGCATATTTACTGGGAAAAAAAAAACAACCCTGCATATATTTATTGCAAAAAAATCTGCATATAAGTGGACTGATGCAGGTGAAACCTGTGTGTTCAGGGTCAACTATACTTCTGTAGCATTCCTTTAATTCAGAAATATGAAGAAAAATGGCTATTTACATTAATAAAAACATTTAAATACTATTTTATAGACTTCAAATGGTTTCACACCCACTATATCATCTGTTTTTATTTGGCAAAATTTCCTTTGTAAATCCATGTTGGGTCTTTAATCACTTCTTTCTTCACTACATGTTGATAAACCACATAATCATTACTTCTAGAATTTTGTTGGGATTAACTTATTTAAATTCTTTTTTTTAAAGATTTTATTTATTTATTTTTAGGGAGGGAAGGAAGGGGGGGACAGAGAGAGAGAGAGAGAGAGAGACATCAATGTGCGGTTGCTGGGGGTTATGGCCTGCAACCCAGGAATGTACCCTGGCTGGGAATCGAACCTGGGACACTTTGGTTCCCAGCCCACACTGAATCCACTGAGCTACGCCAGCCAGGGTAAATTCTTTAAAAATAGAATCAAAAGCATTGAGGGGGCATCAAAAATAGGAATAAATAGTTGCATGTTTTTATCACTGCATAACACATTACCTTCTTCTCCAACTAGTATTACTACAAGGTAGATCAAAGAATTGGACAAGAGCACATAACTATGAAGGTTGTCCTCAAAAATCTTTTTGGAGAACTTCCGGTGAAGATAGCAATGTTATTAGATATGGCTATGACCCAACCACATCAAAATTACAACTAAAATATAGAACAACCATCACTCAGAACTGTCAGAAACCAAGTTGATTGGAAGTCTGACAAATATGGAATTAAAGAAACTACATCCATCCAGACTGGTAGGAGAGGTGTAGATGCAGAACAGGCTGGTCTCACACCCACGTGGATAAAAATTCAGGAGTGATATCTTAGGAGTGAGGAGTCCCAGGCACATACCAGGCCATCCCACTCCAGAGTTCCAGTGCCAGGAGGATAAGTACCCACAACTTCTGGCTACAAAAAGCAATGGGGATTGAGTTAGTGGAAGAAACTTCTAGATCCCCAAGCACTTTCCTCTTAAAGAATCCACACACAGACTCACCTACTCAGGCTCACTCCCTCTGAGCTCCAGTACTGGGGTAGCAGCTTGAAAGGCACCAGTGGCCTACAAGAAAAAACTGAAGTGTCTGGCATTGAGGAGAGCAGAGGCCATTGCCCCTTTTCTGTACTCTCCCCCCACAGAACCACAGAGCTGGCAAGCAGACTTCATCAACCTGACTAACACTGGAGATCCCCTAGCCCTACCTTGGGGATCCCCAGAGATGCCACCCCACCCAACTTACCGGCTCACTCAAGTTGCTTTTCCATATGAATGGCTGGTCTTGGCTCATGTTCCACAACTTCCTAAATCTTCTCAAACAAGCAACAGCTGGCCTCGGTGAGACCCAGGCCAAGCACTAGCAGCAGCCAGCCTAGAGTCACAACTTGACTTCCCTGGGAGGGGCCTTGCACCCAGGCCTTGCACCACACTAGAAACCTCCAAGCCTGTGCACCCAGTGGGCAGCTACAGACCATGTTAGAGCACCACCTCTCTACCCCTGATCTTCCACGGAGGGCGGAGGTTGGTCATCAGTGGTCACAACTAGTCCTTGCAGCTGACTGACCTGGGTAAATCCCTCCCACTGACCGGCCAACAGTAATCAAGGCTCAATTATAAGAGGAGGGTGTACACAACCCACACAAATGTCACATCTCAAGTGTCCAGCTTGGGTGATAAAAGAGGCTGTGCCACTGGACCCTACAGGACACCTACCAAGACACAAAGTCAAAGCAGCTCTACCTAATACATAAAAACAAATACAAGGAGGCTGCCAAAATGAGGAGACAAAGAAACATGGCCCAAATGAAAGAACAGATAAAAATTTCAGAAAAAGAGCTAAGTGAAATGGAGATAAGCAATCTATTAGATGCAGAATTCAAAACACTGGTTATAAGGATGCTCAAGGAACTTAATGAGGACCTCAGCAGCATAAAAAATATCCAGACAGAAATGAAGGATATGCTAACTGAAATAAAGAACAATTTACAGGGAAACAACAGTACAGCGGACAAAGCCAAGAAATCAATGATTTGAAACATAAGGAAGCAAAAAATAATCAATCAGAACAGCAAGAAGAAAAAAGAATCTCAAAAAAAATGGGGATAGTATAAGCAGCTTCCGGGACAACTTCAAGAGTTCCAACATTTGCAGAAGGAGAAGAGAAAGAGCAAGAAATTGGAAATCTATCTGAAAAAATAATGGAAGAAAACTTCCTTAATTTGGTGAAGGAAACTAACATGGAAGTCACAGAGGCACAGAGAGTCCCAAACAAGATGGATGCAAAGAGGCCCACTCCAAGACACATCATAATTAAAATGCCAAAGGTTAAAGAGAGAATCCGAAAAGCAGCAAGAGAAAAGCAGTGTTACCTAGAAAGGAGTTCACATAAAACTGTCAGCTGATTTCTCAAAAGAAATTTTGCAGGCAAAATGAGGCTTACAAGAATTATTCGAAGTGATAAAAAGCAAGGGCCTACACCCAAGATTACTTTATCCAGCAAAGCTATCATTTAGTATTGAAGGGCAGATAAAGTGCTTCCCAGACAAGGTAAAGCTAAAGGAATTCATCATCACCAAGCCATTATTATATGAAATGTTACAGGGACTTATTTAAGAAAAACAAGATCAAAACTATGAACAATAAAATGGCAATAAGTACATATCTAGCAACAACTGAATCTAAAAAACAAACTAAGCAAATGAGAAGAACAGAGACAGAATAGTGGATTTGGAGAGCATTCTGATGGTTGCCAGGCGGGAGAGGATGTGGGGGGATGGGTGAAGAGGTAAGAGGCTTGAGAAATACAAATAGGTAGTTACAGAATAGCCATGGGGATGTAAAGTACAGTATAGGAAATGGAATAGCCAAAGAACTTACATGCATGACCCATGTACATGAACAATGGGTTAATTGCTTAAGGGAGTGAGGAGTACTAGGTGGAAGTTGGCAAAGGGGGAAATTCAGGACAACTGTTAATAGCATAATCAACAAATATAATTTAAAAAATAAATAGTTGAAAAAATCTTTTATTTATAGATGGAGAAATAGAGGCCTAGAGAAACTAAACAATATACTTAGGAGCCACTTAACTAATTAGTGACAGAACTGTTCTTATAATACCGTGTCTTCGTCACCATCCCATACTACAAATGTGGTACTTGCTTTTACTTTCCTTATCATTATTCTCTTATACTTTCTTTACCATTCTGCTTGGAAAATACTTTTACAATTAAAACACTGAGACTTTTGCTTCCTCTGGACTTTAACCCCTGAATAACTGCTTACTGGTTTCTACCTCACTTGCATATGTATTCTTATTTAGCTATTGGTCATTCTGATCTTTTCATATACTTTAATCATTTGTATTTCCTTTATATTTTTCCATTGGAAACAACTATAATATCATCTTTTAGAATCTCCCATCCTTTTTGAACCAATTTCCACCAAAATAAAAAAGAGAAAAACTCTGTAGCTCCTATGCCAAATAGTGTCATCACAAAGTTAAGTCACTTATTGAACCTCCATTTATGGATTTATATTTGTTTTTCCTCTGAATTAAAAAAAAAGAGTGTGGCTTGGGCTTTTTGTTTGTTTGCTTTTAGATTCAGGGAATATGTTTATGACTTATGATCCCTTCTTTTACTATTATGAACTATAAGATAATATGGTCTCCTTCTCTTAAGAGTCTTTCCTTTTTGGTAAGAATTAAATCCAGATTATTAATTACCCTGAGGCTTTGTTTACTTCAGTAGTAACTGAAGCGTTACTAAGGCAAAAATTTATCAGATGCTTTGCTTTTAGCAAATGAAACTTCTTACAGATGACTACACATGCAGCCACTCACACAACATACTCCACTGTCTCCAAATTCACAACCTCGAAAAACTAGATAGAAACTGCACTGGTTCCCCACATTCCACTTTGTTCTCCTAGTGTCACTATTATGTATTAGCAGAAGTAGATAGGTATCAATGGGTTACACAAGTCCTGGCAGGCTCTTAATCATGTCTTAGTTACACCACCCCCAAAGACAGAGTATCTGAGGGTTATGCTGGGTCTATGGAGGTCTGTTTCCTATAGTTGAAAGATCACCAGAAAGCAAAAGAAATTAAGTGATTATGTTTAAAATAGGAAGTTTTGATCACCCAGGAAATAAAAAAGTTTGTGCACTGGGATTGTTTAAATGAGAAAATCAAACTGTAATAACTCTTATATTTACTGGTTGCAAAATCTAGCAAGTGTCTCCCTAAAGGACAGAATTCTGCTTCTTCCCAGTGTCTATTCAGTGGCACACCGCTCCTTCATGTCTTAGTGCTTTTGTACTGTGTTCATTTCTAAACCAACTCAAGTCAAAAGATGCAGGGTATGAATCCATTGTGCCACTCTCCTCACTTCATGATCAGATTAAACTCCCTACTCTGCTGAAATGGCCTCCACGTCTGTCCACGGGCTTCAGAATAAAATCCAGCCTAGATCCAAAGCTCTTCAAGGTTTCATCCCCTATCTAATTCACCCAAATCATCTTTTGCTCTTTACTGGAGTCGCCCTCCATCTCTCTGTTCTGTGGGATACAGAGAGTTCTCCAAACAAGAGATATCCATCCTGCCCCAAACTTTACAACATACTCTCTTTGCCTCCAGCACCCTCACTGTCTGGCTCAGCTCAGATCCCATCTCCATGGGGAAGGCTTCCCTCACTCCCCCTGGATGAGGAGTCCCTTTCATCTGGGGTTAAACTATCACAATCTTTACTCTTTATAGCAATTGTCTGTTCTTGCATTTTCCTCTTCTACTTACACGATGTGCTTGAGGAGTAAAACCTGTGTCACTTTGTACCCACAACACAAACAATGTCTGAAACATTGTTGGTGGTCAGTGTTTGCTAAATGAAGTCCTAAATTAATATACTAATATCTCCTATTGACAGTACCTCCTTTAAATGTGTAAACGTCTACATCTAATTTAGCTTCTGGGAGCCAAAAGTAATGTGTTGATGGGTGTTTTACGAGGGAGTCAGAACTTATTTCTCAACATATGTATTACATTTATCTTTGCTTATAGCATTCTTGCAAAATGCAAGAAATTGTACTAGATGTCTATTTGAAACAGCAGTGGAATAAAAAAGTGGGGCAGGAACAAAGCAAGAGTAAAAGCTGAAACAAGGTTGAAGACGAGTAGAACTTCGGGCCAGAAACAAGAAAGCAAATACTGGCTCTTCTGGCTCCCGAAGACCCTTTATGGGAATGATGCTGCTAAAAGAACAGGTCGTCTCAGGGAGAATGATTCCTAAGTTTTCAAAAGTCATAAATGGTTCATAACAAATTTGAAATTTAGTGTAATAATCTTGGGGAAAATTTATGTAATTGTAGTAAAACTGTAATTTAACATGTCTCAGAAAACCCATGGGTTAAAACTTTAGATAGATCAATTTTTTCAGTGCTAGTCTTTTTGACCTACTTCCCATTTATTCACCTATAATAACAACCAGATACAGTTTTTAAAGGACTATTGCCGTATCCATGCATTAGATAGATTAACTGAAGGTCAATTTCATATCTATAATGCTAAACGTGTTTTAGGGGTAGAAGATAAGTCCTACAGTTCCTCACACGTGAGGACACTATGTCCAGAGCATCTTCATCTAACAAGTCATCCATTTACCATAGATGTTGTGAATGTTTACCCTAGTACATGAGTGTCTGAGAAGACAACACAGGGCTTGCTCTCAAAGGGATTCTTTCTCTGCACTCCCCATAGCACATTTCTATCAGATTCACTGAGCACTGATTTGTCCTGCCTCAACTTACTATGGGTTTTTTTTTTCATTTTTTCTTCACTAAACTGAAAGCTTCTTGGCAACACAGAATAAATCATATTCATCTCTAAATCTGGAAGCACCTAAAAGTTAATATCTTCAACAGAAGGGTTTGATAGATCCTTGCTGAATTAATTTCAAAAAATTGACCTAATTATTCTCTGTAATCATTCAAGATTATGGAGTATCAGGTATCTGTTTTCTTGGATGGGCAACAAATTCATATACTTAAAGTCTGTGTTAATCAAACACATGTGGCCTTGACAGATGCTTTAGGAGCCACTAACTGGCCAACCAAACAAACAAAAATGACAAAAATGCAGCCATTTCTTCTTCCTAACCTGTTTATGGACAGTGATGTATTCTTACTGTTCCATTATGTGACACTGTCCTCCTTGTGGCTGTCTTTTTTGTTTACTACTATTTATAATATGATACAAAGAAAACAAAAGAAGTGTAGATACTTGTTTATTTGTTTGTTAGTTTCAGGAAGTGTGAGGTATTTCTGTTTCACCATCAAAATGCCAATCCAAGGTCCTCTTTTAACCAAGGGGTAAAACTTCATTGAAGAAATAAAAAGGATATACCAGAACCTCAGAAAGATGTGCCCCCTGGGAGTTCAATGATTCAATTTGGGGCAAGGGGACAGGCAAGCAACATGGATTCAACTATACCCAGAAAAATTCATTTTATGCTACAAAGTCTAATAGCAGATATTATTTGCAACTTTTGGATTGGACAGCTCCTAAAGGTCTGCGTCAGAAGGCTCTTCTGTGGCTGGTGCCCTGAAGCCAAACACTGCAGTTTATGTTATGGTAATGGCTGGTTGGAGAGGGATGTTACCTTGGTAAATTATGATAACTGAGCAATAATAATTACTAAAGATACCACAAATTTAGAGGGTTTGTCCATGTGCCAACTATGTAAATTATAGATGTGTGCATTCTAAAACACCTTCCATTATCAGAAACAGTAGAAGTTTCTCATGCACACAGTCTTCACTGAAATCACATCTATCATCAGAACTCCTATTCATTGCATGCATAGCCTGACAGTGAATTATTCTATAACCTCAAAGGCCTAGTCCTCTTGACAGATCTACCTCTTAGTTTCCAGCCTTGCAGGGCACCCAGTGCAAAGCTATAGAGGGCCATAGTTTCTCAGTGACTTGTGTTTACCTGCCTGAAGGCATAGTGATGATAATTACTTTCTTTTTATTGGTTAAATTTACTTTTATTTTTTATTTTTCAATTACAGTTTACTTTCAATATTATTTTGTATTGGTTTCAGGCATACAGCTTAGTGGTTACACAATATACTTTATATAGTGTTCCCCTTGATAATTCTGTAATTCCAGTATCTAACCAGCACCATACATAGTTAACACAATATTACTGATGATATTTCCTATGCTGTACTTTATATCCCCATGACTATTTTGTTAACTACTAATTTGTACTTCAAATCCCTTCACCTCTTTCTCCCAGTCCCCCAAACCCCCTCCCCTTCTGGCAACCATCAGTCTGTTCTCTGTATCTATGAGTCTGTTCCAATTTTGTTTATTTATTTTGTTCTTTTTTTAAAGATTTTATTTATTTATTTTCAGAGAGGGAAGGGAGGGAGAAAGAGAGAGACAGAGAGAGAGAGAGAGAGAGAGAAACATCAATATGTGGTTGCTGAGGGTCATGGCCTGCAACCCAGGCATGTACCCTGACTGGGAATTGAACCTGCGATACTTTGGTTTGCAGCCCACACTCAATCCACTGAGCTACGCCAGCCAGGGCATTATTTTGTTCTTTAGATTGCACATATGAGTGAACTCATATGTTATATGTCTTTCTCGGTCATATTTCACCAACTATAATACCCTCTAGGTCCATCCATGCTGTGACAAATGTTAAGATTCCATTCTTTTTATGGTTGAGTAATATTCCATTGTATATATACCACAGCTTTTTTTCAAAAAAGAGATGTTATTTATTTATTTTTAGAGAGAGGGGAAGAGGGAGAAAAACATCAATGTGAGTGAGAAACATCGCTTAGCTCTCCAACACGGGACCTGGCCTGTGACCCAGGCATGTATCCTGACCAGGAATGGAACCAGCAACCTTTTGGTTCGCAGGCTGATGCCCAACTCACTGAGCCACACCAGGCAGAATTGTACCACAGCTTTTTTATCAACTTGTCCATTTATGGACATTTGGGCTGAAGTTTTTGCACAGCAAAGGAAACCATCAAAAAAAATGAAAAGACAATCTACTAAAGGAGAAAACATACTCACTAATAACATGTCTGATAATGGGTTAATATCCAAAATTTATAAAGAACTCATACTACTCAGCACCAAAAAAAACAAACAATCCAATTTAAAGGACACTCTCCTGAGAGGACATACAAATGGCCAATAGACACATGAAAAGATGCTCAACATCACCAATTGGCAGAGAAATGCAAATTAAAACCACAATGAGATACTACCTCACACCTGTCAGAATGGCTATCATTAATAAATCAACAAACAACAAGAGTTGGTGAGGATGAGGAGAAAAGGAATCCCTTCTGCACTGTTGGTGGGAAGCAGACTGGTGCGGCCACTGTGGAAAACAGTATGGAGGCTACTCAAAAAATTAAAAACAGAACTACCTTATGACCCAGAAAGTCCACTTCTGGGGATTTATCCAAAGAAACCCAAAACACTAATTTGAAAGAATATATGCACCTCTATGTTCATTGCAGCATTATTTACAATTTTTTCTTTTCTGAAGCAGTAATGTGACTCATCTGCCCATCTTTACACAAGAATTTACTTCAACATCTGCCTGGTAACCTTGATCTTTTCCATAGGAACCAGCCCAGGGAAGGGCACTGGACTAGGCTTAGAATCTGTTGCCAGGGATTGACAGCATTTCAATCCTTCTTTTCAACTGCAGCCTAATTTTGCAGTGGATATGTCTCAGACACTGCTTATACCTGTGGCACCAAATATCTGTGTACTTGACTGAAAAGCACTGTGTTGTTGGTCTGCACAGCCTGACACTGACAACCTAAATAGAGATTTTACTCACTGGTGCTCCTGGTATCTTAAATCCCTTTTGTTCTGCCTACTCCTCAAATGAATGGAAGAGAGTCTAACCAAAATACAGGGTATCCAGTGACCATGTCAAAGGAACTATGATGACAATCAAATAACTTGTGCTAGTTATAAGGCCTTAGGCAATGAACAAGGTTTATGAAATTTTTACTTAAATATAACTACATGTGGACTCTACAAACCAATATCAGCAAAAAGCTTATTCTCGGAGTCAGCATGGAATGATTCCCTAATCATTCCATTAACTTCTTTAGAGCTTCTTTAGAAGTTCATTCTTTAGAACTTCTGTTTTTAATTTCCTGCAATGAAAGTATTTTCCCCAATATTAGAAATATATCCTGTTCTTAAAATATACCCTTTTCACATTACCAGATGGCAAATACCAACTTTAATTAAAGATGGTCATCAGTAAAATGGTCTTGATATAGTTATCGCATTTATATAACATTCATGACTGCAAAAGAGACCAGCTATCCATCACAGGGAAGTTGTTTCCCCCAATTTAGGACAATCCTTAAATGACCTAATGGAGTAAATATTCAAAAAGGCTTGGACTTGTAGTTACATTGGTACAAATTGTCCCAATACTGAAATAATTTATCTTTTGATGAGGAGTAAAAATCCATGGCATTTTTCTGTCAGCTTTCCAAAAGTTTAAGAATTGTTTGTAGATAGAACTAAGCATTTCTGTTCTTATCAAAAATCTATTCATAGGTTCTATTAGATCCATAATTAATTTTAATAACAGGCCATAGCATTGCCTTTTGGGGGGCACAACACTGGACTCTTATTCTCATATTTTAACTGACAATTTTGAACAAAATCGATTGAGAAAATTGGTGAAGTTCAGGAGTTGTAATCTTGGCTCTTGATAATAGCTAATCTTTACTGAACACTTACTGTGTGCTCCAAACTGTTCTAAACATTTAACATGGATTAACTACTTTAATCCTCATAACAAATTCCCAGATGGGTGATCTTGGGTAAGTTACGTACATTTCTTAAGCTTCCATTCCATTTTCTGAGAAAGAAACCAAGGTTTGAAAAGTGAAGCAATTTGCTGAATTCACTCAGCTAGTGGGGCAGAGCTAGGCTTGATCTCAGCAGGCTGCCATCAGGGCTAGACTGTTCACCATCACCAGGAACTGCCTTTGTATCTCTAGGAGACAGACAGAAACAGATGCTCCCAAAGGTAGCCTGTAGCACTCACATTCACATTCTTACTTGTTCTATGATATTCTTCAAAAATTGGAATGCACAAATGATAATAAATAAGAAACACATGAATTCTTCTCCACATTACCTCCCTAATCTTTGAGACATCAGTTTTCAACCTAGGTAGCCTAAAAGTTTGTTTGGAAGGCAATCCAAAGCTTGTAACAACTTTCATAATGGCTTCTAAAAGAAGGTTTTGATGACTTAATAACCTTAAAAACATTTCTGTCTTCATAGCAAATGTATGACTGGAAAAAAAGAGAAGATAAATCTCAAATTAAATGCATACCATACATGAAATCTCTTTTGTGACTAAAGAAACCAAACATAAGTTGACTGAAGATGGAAAACCATATTTGAAGACAGTTTCAGAAAGACAAGCAAAGGTAGACATACCTTGTTTTTAAGGAATGGTTAAAAAGGGACCTTAAAAGACAATCTGGCATCCCTGAAATTCTGTACAATTCCAGCCTGCCTAATTCTTGCCTTTGTAAGAAGAGTGAGAGAGACAGTAGGGTTTATATTTATAGAAAACACATGGGCTTTTAGATCCAGTTAGTCCTGGATTTGAATCCCAATTCTGCAGTTTTCAAGGAATGTGGTCTTGAAAATTACTTCAATTTACAAACCTTAGTTTCTGCACCTGCTAAAAATGGAATAACTACATCCTTGCAAGGTTATTGTGAGGGTTAAGGTTTATGTGTATAACATGCTTGGCATATGATAGTTCTCAATAAATTGTAGCTAATAATAACGACAAGCACCACACTGAAAAAAACAATAAATAAAAACTGCCAACAGCAGACAGTGAAGTGTGATGGTTAAGTCCCTGGGGCTGGAGTCAGCCCACCTCAGTTTTTATCCTGGCTTTCTTCTCTTCATAGAGTACATATCTTCTTGAAAAAAGAATGTTCTCTGTTTATCTCTTCTCTCTCTTAACATGACATCTTCATGGTTTTACTTGGACAACTGAGGCTTTTAATCTGAGCAAGTTACTTAACTTTTCTCTTCATCAGTTACCATAGCTGTAAAGTGGGGGCTAATAGTAGTATCCACCTCATATGCTTGTGATGGGAATAAATGAGTTTGTCCCTGTAGAGCTTAGACTCATGTCTGACTCTGACACATTGTAAGAGTGGAATAAATGCTAGCTATTGCTGCTGGTGTTATTTTAGTCATTGAGTGAAGGATACTCCAAAACCAGGACTGACCACCTGGATAAAAAGTACTCACCCATAATGTTCATTAACACATTTAAATTGAAAGTATGAAACCCCCTGAAGACGACAAGATAGCATTTCACACTAATGGCTAGAATAGAGAAGTTACCTCAAGGGCAAAATTAAAATTAGAATTCAGATTACAAGTATGTGTGACCAAGTAACTGGTAATCCTTCTAGGGATCCAGGGCTTCCAAAGTCCTTCACTATACAAGGAGTTTGTGAATGTCACTTTTAAAACTCAAAGTCAAACTCACTCACACACCAAAATCAGTGAAGAAGAATGAGGAAAGGGAATACATGTTGCCTTCCTCTTTCCCTCAGAACATGTTTCCATGTACCCCCACCCTATGCCTTAATATTTCTAAATCCTTTCTTCAAAGATCAGCAAAGCAGCACTAATCCCACTGTGTCACTTCCAAAGATACTAAAAAGCTTTGGCCACCTAGCCAAAGTAGTAAAGGATTGCTGTACCCATACACCACCCAAGAAACAATTACCCAAACCAGAGCATTCAGATTTGCAAAGACAGCATATAATCTTGCTGCTCTGTGAGTGGCTCTATGGAAAGGGATGGAGAGTCTGGGATTCAAAGTGCTATCTCCAGCATCTCATGGATTAGAATTATGATGTCTGAATAAGGGTGAAGAGCAGGGCACCCCTACTTGGTGTCTATATTCCAAGCCCTCTAAAGTACCCTGTTTCTCATACAGGGCCAGAAAATGGGACAACTCAGTAGAGGTCCTTGGGTCTCCAAGGAAAAGCAGCAGGCATGAACTTGAAAGAGCCCATTTTCTGCTATGGTATAAGAAACAAGAGGCAGGTTTTAATTATCTTGTGTAGTTGCAGCTCGCTCCTCAAGAACAGTAACTTCAGCAGCCACTTCATTATATCTCTACTGTAAATGACACAGGCATGAGCCAAGTCCTCACCAAAACACCCTTCAGAATTCAGTCCAAGTTAGGTCATCTGCAGTCTATTGACAACTGTTGAACTCAAAAGCCCTAACGAGGCATCTCGGTAACAGTATGTATCCTGCCACTAATGAGGCTCTTTTTCCATGAATAATGAACAAGAACATCATCTCTGTTGCCAGGTATACAACATAAACAAAGCTCAACACAAAGGTCTTGGTATGGTGAGTGTGTCCACTTGCAACAAAGGAATTTTGCAATGTGTGAGCCAAATTCTGGTACAGGGTGGAGCAGCTATTGTAACAAATAATGTGAACACATGTTATCAGAATCTAATAAATCAGCTTTCCGTTGTTGTAAAACAGAGGTCATGCAATGGGATAAAGATTGATGACAGAGATCAGCAAATGAGTTCATTTCTTTATTTTACAATCTGTCTTGTAACACAAAGCTGAAGATTTCTCTAATGAACACATATCTTCATGGAAGGAGCCTTTAAAGACTTGAGATCTCAAAGGCTCTAGTGGTTAAATCTTTTTTTCTCAAGCCTTGATGTATGAGGTTGAGTACAGTTTGACACTGGGGATGAGAACTCTTGAACCTTGCCATGGCACTGATGGCTACAGAGTGGGATTTGGAAAAGTGTGCAGCCACCTGAACCCAAATGCATGGGGCTAGGTTCCCTTGGTACCAAAAGACCCTCAATGTATGAACCATTTGCTCATAAGGTAGTTTCATGGCTTAGACTCCCAAAGTCAGGCAAACAAAGAACAAAAGTAAGCTGATGTGAAGGCCAAACAGTCTTTGTTTTGTTTACTACACAGTGTGACACAAACACTTTTCTTTTTCTTAAACCACTTCCATGCTAGGTAGTATGTACCTTGCTACGCTGGGTGCTCGTGTTTGCACAGACCAAGAGATGCCATCACTGGCAGAGGACTTTCAGTTGCCATGATTTTGAGCAAGAATTAATAAAAAACAAAACAAATGTAATCTTATAATTCCTCAGTTTCCCTACCTGTAGGGGCTAACAACTACAGCCTGTTTCAGAGATTCCTCGTGAAGATCTCTGTGTTGAAAATGAAACTTAAATGATATAGTTTGCTCTATATGTCTGACAAATCCCTGGAAATTTTGACCTGAATAATTCATTAAATACACTAGCAATATTTAGTAAAGAAAGAATATTTTATAAAGTACAAAATGATCATGTAATATAAGTAATCACCCCCTAACATCCATTTTATAAGCAAACATGTTTATTTAGGAGACAGAGTAAATGAAATAAGGCAGAATAGTATGAAATTCTGCAGAGATTTCAGTAGCCACATATGGCAGATAACACATGGATAATTTTTGTACAATTGATCAACTAGTGATTCACAGACAATGGCAATATAAGTAAAAGAGTTTTCAAATCTCTAGGCTCTGTCAGTTTATTTTTCTGGTTTATTAAGGACAGGGAAAATGAAATAAGCTCATGGGTGAGTAACCAGAATGGCTAAGAGACTTCAAAGCCCCTCATGTAAAGAAATGGGGGTATCCTGCTAATGAGGAGAAGACCTAGGATGAGGGGACATAATTTTACCTTCAAATATTTACTGAGTTGTCACAAGGGCTGGAGCATGGTCTGGTAGTTGTTCAAAACTGCTTCAAAGGATCAACATGAGCAACAGGTAGTGGTCAGTCAACCCTTGTGGGGTTCACAGCAGGAGCTCGAACAGTCATGCTGTCCCAGCAGGCCCTGCGCTGCCTGCAGGGATTCTGAGGGATTACTTTATTCCTAAGGTACTAAAGTGAACATGCACAAAACTTGTCGACAGGGAGAGTATGAGAGGAACCTGCTGGGAGGGAAAGGAAGGAATGTGGCATGGGACACTCAACATTTCTGGTTCCCACTAACCTTTAAATTTCAAGATTCTATAAATGCTATCATAAAACTGTTGATGACCATTCTCTAAGAGAATAGTTATCAAAGTACTGTGCTATTTAACATGATCCTTCCAATCTAATCATTAAAATACATCAAAAAGAAGAATACTCAAATAGATAAAAATATCCAAGGACTTACCATCATACTTTGCTAAGACTGCCTGAACATCAGCATATGCTTGTAGTTCCAGAAGGGCTTCTAAAAGGTTTTCATGGATGTTGAACATGCTTAGCAAGGGGAACTCCTTCATTAACTAGGAAAGAAGAAACCAAGAAATGAGTAATCTATACTTCTCATTAAAAAGTATAACTAATACTGAATAGCAATATTTTTGTAATATATACATAATACAACTTTAGAAGTACAGTTAATACTGAATTATAAGTATTCACACCGCTTATTATTTTGTAAATCATTCGCTGTTTATATTTTTCCTGCTATTTTAAAAAAAACGACAACTTTGAATTTGTGAGAACCTAAGGTGGGAGAAAATTTCAAAAGAAAGAGGGTTTCATAAAAACTGAGGAAGATGCTTACAGGTAGTGCTCAGTAATCTTGAAATACCATAGAGGCCAAATAAGGTGAAGGATGAAAACTATCTCTCAGGTGTTAACAATTCAACATCACCAAGAACAGTTTGGATGGAAGCTAGAGAACAGAAGGGGAAGTGGGCAGGCATGACCTCAAGGGTGTCAAACTCCTTTTCACTGGAGGCCACATTAGTCTCATAGTTGCTTTCAAAGGGCCAAAATAATTTTAGTACTGTATAAATGTAACTACTCCTTAACTGTTAAGGAGTTGATATTACATTTGACCCTTTGAAGGCAACTCGAGGCTGATGTGGCCCCTGGTGAAAATGAGTTTGACAACCCTGCACTACTCTTTCAAGCAGCCTGTTGACAAAGTTAGGGAGAAAAAGCAGGAAAATAAAGAAGGTGATATAGATTGAGAAAATATGTAGGTCATGCTGGGGAGTGGTAGTAAAGGGACTGGATGTGGAGCAGTCCTATCTGGTGCCCTCAACAAAACAGGAACCAAGATCAGTTTCTGAGACTGAGGGAAGAGGTGGCAGGGAGGAGGTTTGAAGATGGGGGTGTAAGTGCAGAATGGCCACAAAGGAGGGGAACTGCTTAGGAAAAGAGTTAAGGAATGCCAAGGCCATCTTGAGGGCCTAAGAATTTGGAGATGATGAATTTAGAGAGGCTACAATTGGCATGATTGTCAAGTTTTAGCTGACAGAAGTCCAGGTCCACTAGCAAAGATGTCAAATGAGTTAGGCTCAGCTTGGGCAGACTGCATTAAATGCGATGAAAAGTGAAGGAGCAAGAGAGTTAAGAATGGTGAAAGAATGATTAAGGGAATGAATGGCCTTAAGTTGCTAGGCAAGATGGAAGAGAGGTCCAAAAGGAATTAAAAAAATATAATACTGAACTTCACTGGAAAGCAAAGAGAAATAAGAAAGGACTAAGATTTCAGAGTAAAATCTTTATCTGAAAGAAAGGTAAATCTCATCTTAAGGGAAAGATAAGCTGGTTCTTTATAGAGAAAAATTATATATATGTAATATATGTGTATATATCACCTACTTAATCTCCTATATGGATAACTGTTTTCTATTATAACCTGTAAAAAAAAGTGATAACTTTTTGACATCAACATCATTAAAGCAATTGTGCTGAGAGAAATAATACTCAAAAAATAGGCTAATTCACCCTTAAGCAAGAAACCACTGGATACATTGCATTGACAATCCACTATTGTTTCACATTAGAAACATTTGCCATGTTGTTGTTATTTAAAGCCAAGAATCATTTAGCATAGCTCTAAAAATAATTTTCTGCAGCCCTAAAGAGTATTATATTACCAACAAAAAACATCTATCAAAATGATTATGTGTTCAATAAGACTGAACCCCCTAGAGACAGCATGCAGTGTTTTTACTGCCAGTAAAGGAAGTGAATAAGACTATACCACACATTGTTGATGTTCTGTAACCAATAAAAGTATTTCTTGTTCTGGTTTACTTTGATTCTGGTTGATATCACCCTTTGATTTTTTTCTCTCCTAATTAGTACTTGTTAGAATTAAGCTCTCTGTCATTCAGCATTTAGCAACACAGTAAAGACATTCTCTAAACTGCAACATTTAAACATTTACCATTTTTTACCAGTTCTTCAGGTACAGGTCAAATGTCAAGGACACAAGTCATATTCTGCATTTTTAAAACTGCAATTCCAAATATTAGTATGTCAAAGCTTAAAAACTGAGAGGGTGTCTTATTAAAATCCAGTGGGACTGTATGAACAAATGTGGGAGTCTTGGCTTGTTGAAACAGAATTTGAAGAAAGATGCAAGGAGCTAGGGCAGCTGTGCTTTCACTGGAAGCTTGGACAGAGTATATCATCCCCCACCCCCCAAAATCACCAACTAAAGGCCTTTAATCATGGTAAATAGCAATTGTTGGGGAGGCAATTGAAGTCATATGACAATTTGGAAATCTAGCTTTCCTTGTTTAATAAACAAGAACAAGTGATATTTCTGCTGCCCCATCTCACTCCAGCCATTAACTAGTCCTCTCTAGCCTTTCACATCAAACTGTCTCATAAAAAAAGTCACGAACACTGCTCCCTCAGCCCTCTTTACTCCTCACCACGTACCTACAATCTGCCTTCCAGCCCCACAATTCCTCTGAATCAGCTTGTCCCACATTTACAGGTGACTTAAATTGCTCCATGGACACCCTCCAGTCCTTTTTGTATTTGACCTCTGCAATATTCAAAAGTTTGATGACTTTTTCCTTGAAACTCTTGTCTTTCTTGGCTTCCTTGACACCATTCTCTTCTGGTTTTCTTCTTCCTTATCTCCTAGCTCCTTCTCAGGTTTCCCACTTGTCTGTCCCTTACCAGTAAGTTGTCTCCCAGTTATGTCCCAAGCACTCTTCTCATTAACACCCTGATCTATAGGACTACTTTCGTGTCCAGGGTCTCAATACCACCCTTCTTGTGGGGGTAGCTCCCTCATCCTCACATCCTGCTCTGACCTTCCTCCTAAGTGAATATATTGGTCAATATATAAACTATCTCCCTTACAGTTTTACCTGATACACTTAATATTAAACTCATAAATTCCTCCTCCCCCAGCCAACCCTTCAAACATGTTCTCCCTTGGTATTTCCAGCCTCGGAGAAGAAAACCATTAACCCCGTCACCCTCTTCACCCTACCCAATGCAGCCACCTTAGAGGTCCCTAAACCCCGGAATATGTAAAAATTGCCAATAGCTTTCATCAGGTTCACAGAAAGCTGTTATGCAAACAATAAACAAGCAAACATGATGGTTAAGAATCATTACCATCTCCTCTTTTCTTTGACCCTACCACTAATACTCCAGTTTATGCTCTCATACTTGGTCTAAACTTCTCTGCTTGCCTCTGGGTAACCTCTTTCTCTTTTTTTAAAAAATATATTTTTTAGAGAAGGGAGGAGAGGGAGAAAGGGAGAGAAACACCAATGTGTGGTTGTCCCTCACATGCCCCCTACTGGGAACTGGCCTGCAACCCAGGCATGTGCCCTGACTGGGAATCAAACTGGCGACCCTTTGATTCGAAGACCCAGCACTCAACCACTGAGCCACACCAGCCAGGCCTGGATCATCTCTTTCCAAATCACTCTTCACATTGCCATCATAAGAGGTTTTCACATATACACACTGGAGTCCATCACACCCCTGCTTAAATCACAGACATGGATGGACTTATCCCAAGGAAATGGGCAAATGTGAATACAAATTTACAAATGAGGCTGCTTATCACAACATTATAATAGTGAAAAATGCAAGCAACTTAAAATTTAATCCATTATGAGGCACTTAAGTATGAGATATAGTCATCTTTTGGGTTACAGCTATTATATGTAGTTACATTCTCAAATAATTTTTAATGGCATGGCCTGGGAAATGCTGACATACAAAATTACATTAGAAAAAGCAGAATGCAAATTATATTGTGCAATTAGATCACGCTTTTTTTATATATATGTATAGACACACACTTGGTAAGAATGAACCAAATGTTTTAACAGCAGTTATTTCTGGTTAGTGAGATTAAAGGTGAGTTTTATTTCTTCTTTCATTTTTCCATATGTTCTAATATTTTTAAAGAAGTATATGTACATTCTATAAATTGGGAAGGAAAGACTATATATAAGAATATTGACCTCTCATCAAATTGAGGATATAAATGCTCAGCAGAGCAAACACAGCTCCTGTGACAAGTCCCTGTCTACTGTGTCAGCCTTGTTTGGAGCTTGTTTGTTGTTGCACTTCAAGGGAGATAAAGGGTGTAAGTGGTGGTCACATGGGGGCTATGGCTTTATATTGTTTTATTTTTTTAATATATTTTATTGATTATGCTATTATAGTTTTCCCCCTTTGTCCCCCTCCACACTGTATCCCTCAATTCCCTCTGGCAATCCATCCCCTTAGTTCATGTCCATGGATCATGCATATAAGTGCTTCAGCTACTCCATTTCCCATACTGTTCTTAACATCCCTGTCTATTCTGTACCTGCCAATTTGTACTTCATAATCCTTGAACCTTTTCCCTCATTCTCTCCCTTCCCCCTCCCAGTTGCTAACCCTCCAAAATGATCTCCGTATCTATGATTCTGTTTCTATTCTACTTGTTTAGTTTGTTTTTTAGGTTCAATTGTTGATAGTTGTGAATTTATTGCCATTTTAATGTTCACAATGTTCTTTTTCTTAAATAAGTCCCTGTAACATTTCACATAATAATGGCTTGGTGATGATGAATTCCTTTAGCTTTACCTTGTCTGGGAAGCACTCTGCCCTTCCATTCTAAATGACAGCTTTGCTGGATAGAGTAATCTAGGTTGTAGGTCCTTGCTTTTCATCACTTTGAATACTTCTTGCCAGTCCCTTCTAGCCTGCAAAATTTCTTTTGAGAAATCAGCTGACAGTCTTATAGGAACTCCTTTGTAGGTAACTCTCTGCTTTTATTCTGCTGCTTTTAAGATTCTCTCTTTATCTTTAACCTTTGGCATTCTTGCTCTTTCTCTTTTCCTTCTGACATCCTATAATTTGAACGACGGTACATTTGAAGTTTTCCCAGAGGCTCCTTAGCCTATCCTTGTTGTTCTGGATTTATTTTTCTCCTTGCTCTTCTGAGTGAATGGATTTTTTTTTCTTCCTTATGTTTCAAATCATTGATTTGATTCTCAGCTTCATCTACTCTACTGTTGGATTCCTATACATTTTTCTTTATTTCACTTAGTGTAACCTTCGTTTAGCCTGGGTCTTTTTTATACTGTTGAGGTACTCAATGAGTTCCTTGAGCATCCTAATAACCAGGGTTTTGAACTCTGCATCTGATAGGTTGAATATCTCTGGTTCATTTAGTTCTTTCTCTGGAATTTTGTTCTGTACTTTCATTTGGACCATATTTCTTTGTCTCTTCAATTTGGCAGCTTCCCAATGTTTGTTTCTGTATGAGGTAGAGCTACTTTGACTTCCTGTCTTAGTAACATGGCCTATTGTAGAAAAGCACACTGGTAAAATGGATGGGGTAGAGCCTTAGGTAATTGCCAGGATGGGACAACCTGTGTGAACCAGGTCGATGGAGCCTCTGATATAGTGTCACTGCTCTGTGGCTCTGTGGGGAGGACTCAGAAAGGGGACAATGCCTTGCCTGGCCTCTGGAGTTCTGTCCAATTAGAAACTGTCCCACAGCACTCGCTCTGATTTCAGACACTTCAATTTCTCCCTGTATGCCACTGATGCCCTTCCAGCTGCTGCCCTGGGGTTGAAGCTCTGAGGAAGTTAGTCTCCATAATTCCCAAATCTGTTGTGGGTCCTTTAAGAAAAGACTTCTGAGAATCCTGCAGTTTCTTCTACTGCCCCAATCTTGACTAGATTTTATAGCCGGAAGTTATGGGGACTTACTTTCCTGGCATTAGAACCCTGGGCTGGGTGGTCTGGTATGAGGCTGCAAGCCCTCGCTCCCAAGGTATCCCTTCTGATTTTTATCCACCACACATGGGTGTGGGACTGCCTGTTCCATATCTCCATGCCTCTCAGCCTCTCCACATGTCTCCACATCTCTACCCACATTTCTGTGTCTCTACACCTCCTATCCATCTGGATGGATGTGGCTTCTTTTATTCCTTGGCTGTTGGATTTCTGTACAGCTTGATTTTCTGATGATTCTGGGTGATATATGTTTTGTAGTCTAGGTGTAATTTTTGCTGTGGTTGTGTAAGGAGGTGAGTTTTGTTTACCTATTCCTCTATCTTGACTGGAAGTTTCTGTTTTACTTCTTTTCAGTAAAGAAGGTAAACAAGGATGACAAGAATTTTAGTTAATTACCAATTTATTATTATTTATTACTAATTGTGGGAAGTGGGGCTATTTTTAATATATTATTATTTATTTATATATATGTTTAAGTGCTTCCTCAAACACAGGATGTCCATTAGATGTACTTTTCATTTGTAATACCTCAAGTTATGAACAGCTCTTTTCATCACTTAGATTTTGATTTGTTGTCCTATTTTCTAAATGCCTTTTGAGACAAAATACTTTCTTTCCCTTTGGGGCTCTGAGTCTGTAGCTCCTTAAAGTATTGTCAGAGTCTTTAAAAATCAGTCAAAGTCTGACTAAACAACATTTCGAGAATTTCCTCAAAAAGTAATTTGATTGTATAGATTTTAATATACTGCACTTGAATTCTGTAACAATATCAAGATAATAATTGCTAATCTCAGATGAACCACAGCTTAGCCACTCTTCTCCACCTGAGTTACAGAGAGCAGATTTGCTGACAGATGTGGTGAGAAGAATTATAAAAACTATTGTTTCATCTTGAAGGAATCTTCAGAGTTAAACTGACTTAAGGTAAGTTCCTTTAAGATTAGGCTCAGACACGACTACCTAATAAGAAAACTCTTCTGTCATAAAATTCCTTCTTGCTTCCTCTCCAAGACCATTTCAAAGATTCCTGTGACACACTGACTTAAAAATAAAAGAGAAAGCACTGGGGAGGCTAGAGAGGTGGCACATATAGAAGTCAAGAGCACCACCACCTTTGAAATCAGATGGATCTGCGTTGACACATCCAGGGACAGTGGAGCTTCTTAGCACCAGGTGAACTGACTTTTTTTGTCTGCAAAATAAGGATAACTCCCAGCTCACAGTGCACCCAAACATAACATGGGGGTTTCATTATCTTTACATAATAACAGTAATATAGGTTTACCACATTTTCAAAGTGCTATTGTTTGTTTTGCTGGAACTGTGTGCCCAGTTCCCATTTTGGTTTTAGTTGTACAATACAGCATATTTCAATTTATTTATTTATTCTAAAATAACATATAAAATGGCTTGGTGACATAATTGTCCTTTCTATTAAGAAACTTGAATGAAGGCAGATGATAAATATAAAAGCCTGTTTTCTATAAGCCAAGTCATTCTAAATATATGTTTAAATTTGCTCGCTGTCTAGCATAGTTCTGTTATTTATTGCCAGCTCTCTTCTCCAAACTGGTAATTGCCTTCTCCAGGCAATAAGAAATGTAAATGCCCCATTTTCTCTAAGTATTACAGATTACATACAACAAAAACACGAAGTCTCCTATGATTCCTCTAATACCTACGGGAAAGAACATGGGATGGGCAAAGGATAGAATTTCAGTTTCAATTTTACATCATCTGGCTATTGTCAGTTCAAGTTTATTTCAATGGAAGAATTTGAGGCACTTCTGAGGTTAACATTTATGAGCTCAAATTGAAAAAAAATTCAGTGGATCTGAAATACTCCACAGACATAATTTAAAACTACAGTATGTATGTTTTTTCTCAGCTGATTTATAGGATGAAAACAACTGTTTAAACCTTTCAAGTTATATTTGTATCTATTTAAACATTTTATTAGTTTGGCTATCCATGCCTTGTTCCTTGAGTGAGAAAAGCAAGGTGAAAAGTCTTACATATTTTAAGGAAGAGGTAATTAAAAGAGATCCTCAGCCAGATTCCTACTGAGGTCAATGCAAGCTTGGCCTAATTAAAGTTTACAGAATTTGGCCTGTATTATATTCAAACAGCAGATACTACTTTGTTATAGTTGCAAGTTTGACATTATTTAATTATAATTCAAATAAAAGCATAAACAGAAAATAGAAAACACACTCTGTATTGCATGGTTATTATTTCGTCAGTAATTTTTACTGACACTAAGGACCATGAAAAGAAAGAATGAATTGTTTATCCAAGTCCTCATTGGCCCATGAGAGTTCCATTTACACAGACAACTATATAAAATGCAGTCCTGGGAGGCTTAAGTATACAATAATAAGAAAGTGTGTCCTGGCTGGTGTGACTCAGTGGATTGAGTGACAGCCTGCAAACCAAAGTGTCGCTGGTTCAATTCCCAGTCAGGGCACATAATTAGGTTGTGGGCCAGGCCCCTCATGGGGGCTGTATGACAGGCAACCACATACTGATGTTTCTCTCCTTCTCTTTCTCCCTCCTTTCCCCTCTCCCTAAAAATAAATAAATAAATAAAAACTTTAAAAAATATCATTTTCAGGGCTAATCTAAAGGAAAATATGAAGCTGCATCTAGTGAAAAGTAACATGATTAATATATGACCTATATGGACAGTTAAATTACAAGTTAACTAGTCCTTCACTAAACTGAGCACATAATATAAATATATCCATCACTGACAACCAAAGAGATAACTAACAGTTGTAGGCATAATGGTGGATCATCCAATGACAGTTTTATATTACAGGAAGAATCAAAAGGCTAGAAACTTAGATAAACAATCATCTACTTTTCCTGTCAAAATTATGCTCATTTCATTCCAGAGGAAGAAATTTTCCTGAAAAATTTCTAGTGAATGAGGCATTCACTAGTGCATTTCAGTATAAAATGAGGTTCCTCTTCCATTTGCTATACAATCAGTTCCTTAATAAGTCTATGTGCCTAATCAGATAAAACAAGCACAACCCCACTCAGAACTTAGAAATCTTCAAAGATTCCCTTCTTCACCCTTTACCCTCCTCAGTAGTAATTCTTTACCTCATTTCAAGACATAGCACGACTGTTTCATCTGCTGTCTGAACCGCATGGTAACTGCAGCTTCAAGAACCCCAAGTGTGAAAGTGGAGGAGAGATCAGGGAAGAAATCAGCCTCATCCTGTCTCAGGGAAAAGAATGATTTGTACCCTCCTAAAAACTGAAAGGTTGCCACTTTTAGTATAACATTTGCTTTATCACCTTAAACAGCTTGCATTAGGACTGTGCCCTGGCCCTGAGATTATGAACAAATCTGAACTATTTGATGCATATTTCAAATGGCTCAGAAGCAGTCCCAGTAACAGAAAATAGGACAAGCACCTTCCCTCTGTGATTACAGAGCATTACTCTGTCCCAGGAGTGGTTTCAACAAGCATTTAAGCATACCAGCCAACAATTACTGTCAGAAAGGACATTTTATGCCAAAGAAAAAAAAAGTATGTTTGGCAGACACCCTTCCACATTCACATGGGTTATGGTAAATAACTATTCAAGAGATTAACTCATTTGGTTATCTGGGGCACAGTTAATAAATGCTCACCCTGGCAGACATTTTGCAATGGGGTCATTATAAAAGTTAATTATTCCAAAAGATCCTTTTATAGCAACAGGCAGAAGGTCAGTACTTTTGACATTCTTTCTGATAGTGCTCTGTAATCACTCTGCATTCCAATATTCTCTTTCCTCCTCCAGTCTTTCCACAGTACTCTCCTAGAACCTGGCTCTGTGACACACAAATTCCCGGACACATCCATAAGTTATCCACAGAACACAAGCCTGAGTTCACTGCTTCTGCTGCAGCCATTAAACTTGCCCATGGAACTTGTACCTACCAGGCTACATGTAGGGCTGGCTTCTTCCAGTTTGCCAAAGCATATTGAAACCATTACTGTTCAGACCCTGAGAGGTAGTTCCTGTTCCTCCAAAGTTCATGCCATAATGCTCCGACATCTGTCCCCATCTTTTGACCAAATTTTCTACCCAATTAACAAACCCACATACACTGACAACTCTGGCACCCTGCTCCATAGTCTTACTCTTAACCTCAAGGGCTGCCCTTACTGTAGATGATCACAGTCTATGTAAACATCCCATCTAATATCCTACGCTCTTGATTGCTTTGCCGTTTCAAAGCAAAACCCTGTCCCTCTGCTACAACTTAAGTAACCCAAGGCCATAACCAAAACCTGGACCTTGACATCTAGACATGTTCCATCTAAAATATATAACTCTCTGACCATAATATATCAATCTCCAGTTATGTTTACCATTATTCACACTAAAGTTCCTCTTTAACTTCACTAAGACCACCATTGTCTTATCCTCTCCACTTATTTTTTGTCTTTATCTTTCCCAGGCCACTACCATTACTGTTAAACTCTTTTCTTCTTTTGGCTTCCATGACATCACACTCTTCTGGTGGTCCTCCAAGCTTTCCAAGTGCTCCTTCTCAAAAGTCATTAGATGCTTGTCCTCTACCCAGCCTGTCAATGTTGGAGACCACTGGGGCCCACTTTTTAACTTTCTTTCTTCCCTATCTACATCTCTACATACATGATCTCAATACCACAGCTATATTTACTTTTTTATTCATCACTTTATTTTTTATCATTTTTTATTGTTATCTTATTACAGTTACTCAATTTTCCCCCTTTGCCCTCCTCTGCCCATCCCACACCCTGCTCCCACAGTCAATTCCCGCACCATTGTCCACGTCCTTGAGTCATTCACACATGTTCTTTGACTAGTCCCATCTCCTTCTTTCCACCATTCCTTCCTCCTCCTTCCTCCCCTCTGGTCATTTTCAGTCTGATCCATGTTCCCTTGCCATAGCTTCATATCCTACATATATATAGTTAACTCGCAAATTCCTCACCCCTGAGTTCCAGACACATATCCAATTGTCTTTATGACATCTCCACCTAGAGGTAAAATAGCCATTTCAAACATGATGCCCAAAATAGAATCCCTGCTTTACAACAATAATCTGTTCCTCTTCTTGTCCTCTTTTGCATCAATGGTATGACCATCACCAAGCTGCTCAGGCTAGAAACCTGTGGACTCCTAGGTTTCCTTGATTATATTTCTTCTTTTTTCACAGCCAAATCATTCAGTAATTAATTTTTCAATCAGTTATTGAGAAGCTACTATGTGCCCAGTACTGTTCTATTGGGATAAAGTAGTAAACAGATAAAAAAATTCTTTCCCACCTGAAAGTGTCATTCTAGTGAAGAGAGAGAGAGAAAATAAGCAGATAAGTAAATATACAGACTGTCAAATGGTGATTCATTCTAAGGAGAATAAATAATGCAGAGAACAATGTTAGGGAATGCTGGTATAGCAGGCAGATGCAATTTTAAATAGAGCAGTCAGCGAAGGTGGGATAGGGAAGACATATCGTAAAGATTCTAAAGATAACATTTAAGCAGAAACTGAAGCAGCTGAGGGACATGTCATCAGAATGTCTAGAAGAGAAACATTTATGGAAGGGTTCCAGCAAGTGCAAAGACCCTGGGATGGGAGTGAGTCTGACAGGTTCAACAAACAGCAAGACCAGATGGCTGGAGCACAGTGAACACATGGCAGAAACAAGGGCTGGATTATATTGAGCCTTATAGGCTACTTTTTGAGTTTAAATTCTGAGTGAGATGAGAGACAATTGGAAGGTTTTAAGCCAAAGAAAGACATGGTCTGACATGTTTTAAATGGCTCATTCTAGCTGCTCCAGGGAGAGTAGCTCCAAGGAGATAAGAGTAGAAGGGGGACACCAGTTGGAAGGTTTTTACAACACAAGTATGACATAATGACACTTTAGATGGAGAGGTTGGTCGTGGACATAGCAAGAAGTGATAGGATTCTAAATATGTTTGAAAGGTAGAGCCAACAGAATCTACAGTAGTCAAATCCTATTGATCCTATGTCCAAATATGTCTCAAATCCATCTGCTTCTCCACTGCCACTGCCAATTCCACACGCTCATCAGCTCATGCCTGAATTACTATTAATAGCTGCTTACCTGGACTCTTTACTGCCATTCTTGCCCTCCATTCTCAACAATGCACCCAGTACTCTTTAAAAAACATAAGTTAGATTACACCCGTACTCTGTTTTACATACTTTCATGGCTTCCCACTCTACCTAGAATGAAATGTAAACTCCTTCCTATTCCTTCAAAGTCCAGAATGACAGAGCTCCTGCCTTGACTGACTTTTCAAATTCATCTCATTCTGACCTTCCCTTTACTTACCAAACTCTTTCCAGTCTCAGGGTCTCTGCATTAGCTCATCCTCTGTGAAATCATCCCCTAATCTTCACAAGGCTGGCTCTCTCTTAACCTTCAGGTCTCAACAATGTTACCTCCTCATGGATATCCTTCTAGAGCAGTTGTCTAAGTTAGCCCAGCCCCAGTTACCCTGTGTCTCTACAAGCCTTCTGTATCCCTATCAGTGCAGTAAAAGAACTCAGCTAAGGACTTACAAATCAAAACAAGACTGAACAAACATGTCTACCTCCTCTCCCTGCTGCCAAACTTTTGAAATGACAGCAAAGTGGTACAAAAGGAGACAAATATATACCTGTGATGAAAGCAGCTCAGGGTGTGGGAAGAATGGCTGGTAGAGTCATTGAACAAAAACTTCCTTTAGCCTAGGTCTCTCTCCTGAGCTTAGGTTCTCCCTACTGTATATTTCCACTTAGACAACCCATAGGCACTGCAAAAGTAGCGTATCTAATATTGAAATAATTCCTCCTGGCTTACCCACCCCCACCCAAACCAGCTAGTTACATTACAATCTCAAACCCTATAATAATACCATTATTTTCCCAGCTCCCAAGCAAGAAATCCAGAAGTCATCTATGACTGACTTCTCTTTCCTGCTCTCTTTTTCTCTCACAATACCCAACATCTGAAAGTTAAAATAAAAACAAAACACTTATTAAGTCTCCAACTTCTCTCAACTATTCCTCTTAAATCTTTCAAATTGGACTGAGAATTTACTTGGGGTTGTTTTACCAGAATCCATTAAATTAAACCCAGAGCATTTGGATATGAATGTCTCTTCATTACTGAGGAGCAGAAGGCAAGGTTAAAAAAAGAAACTGTACAAGGCAGGAGTGACATTTCTCTCTTTTCAAAAGAAACCTGTAATCAGTTGCAGCAGCACAAAATGAACTCTTATTCTTTAGTGAAAGGTCTAAATAAATTTCCTTGTCTGTAATCAGGGATGCATAAGAACACCAGAGTTACTGACATGTGAAAGTGGCAAGTTCTGATCTGAGTTTTAAAAAGTTACTTGGTTACTTTCTGCAGAAGAGACTCTAGAGGGCCACAGGAAAAGCCTGGAGACCAACAAATGGTGACCTGAGTGGGGATCACAACAGTGCAGTTCAAAAGAGGTGAACAGACTCTGCATATATTGTGGCATTAGGGCACACAGTAACTGGAATGTGGAAGGTGAAGCAACTAGTATTTGGGAGTAGGAAAAAATCAGTAACAGCTTTTATTTTACCTACACACTAAAAATTTTCCTGGTGGGAGAGTCTAGCAAGGTGCCTGCTAGAGACTAAGATTATCTGTATTTTTTGGACTATAAGATGCATCCTCCCCGCAAATTTGGGAGGAATAATGGTTGTTAATGCTTCTGTTGAGTTCTGTTTACATTTACAGTGGAGAAATATTATGTTATTTATGTTCTTAAATATTTTATCACATTTTTTGTTTCAATTTTTTTTTCCTATTTTCCTCCTCTAAAACCTAGGTGCGTCTTGTGGTCTGAAAAATATGGTATATTTCAAGGGCTCGACGAGACTCAGTTCTCAGAAAGTAACCTTGTACACCAGTGGCTCTTGAGTCACAAAAGTAGAGCCCTCCACCCCATGAAGAGGGGGATGACTACCAGAGTATCTGCCTAATAAGTAAGACAGGCAATTGCCCAGAAAGGAGATATACTGTGTTTTTGCATAGATTATTTAAAAAAGGAAACCCAAGAGACCCAACTCACTGGCCTCTCTGGTCATCATATGCATGTGCATTACTGGCTTTCCTTGCTTTGTGGTCTCAGTTCCTAGCACAGGTCAGCCAATATGTCTGTTTTCAGTGATAATGTATCTGCTCAATATAGAGGGCAATAGTTTCACTAGCTATGGAAGCAAATCAGCCAGGCCAGCAGAGACTTAGACACTGCGAGTTTTCTGCACATCTCAAAGAAGGAAAAGCTGCTTACAAATTTCCCTGGCTGTTGAGAGTTTATACAGAGGGCAGACACGGGGTATATTAACTATAATTTAGAAAGAAGATAATAGATATTGATAAGCTTAGTAGTTGATCAATAGACATACCCATGTTTTTTTGGACCATAAGATGCACCTAGGTTTTAAAGGAAAGTAGGAAAAAATTTTGAAGCAAAAAATGTGGTAAAGTATTTAATAACATAAATAACATAATATTTCACCAATGTAAATGTAAACAGAACTCAACAGCAGCATTAACAACCATTATTCCTCCCAAATTTTGGTGGGGGTGTGTGTCTTACAGTCTGAAAACTACAGTAAAAATAAGTATGAATCTTAGTAAGTAGGGACCAAAAGAAAGAAAAAATTTTTAATTTTTAAATGTTGAATCAGCAGGTTTATTCAACTGAAGGGAAAAAAGAGGGAAAGTATAACTGATACAAAACATGAAAGAGAGCAAAAATGACTAAGCAGAATAATGACAATAAACACAAATGGTAAAATATATTAACCAAAAGTACAAAGCTTTCAAATTTGCATAAACACAATATTCAGCAAAAATTTTACATATCCAAACAATCCATCACAAAGTTGTAGAAAACCTGATTATAAAATCTGGGAATAAATATATCAGGCAAATCCAAATCCAAATAAACTAGAGTAGCTCATCTTATTACTACAAGTTAAAAAGGAAATCAAGGCAGAAAAATATAAAGGACAAAGAAAGAGCATATATACTCTTAATTATATGTCATCAGAATAATCATCAACATAAATACATCTAACAATACAGCCTCAAAATATATGAAGCAACAATTAATGTAACATAAAAAAACAGGTAAATAAACAATTGGAAGTGAATATTCTATCATATCCCTTTCAGAAACTGAAAGAACAAGCAAACAAAATAAGCTAAGATACAGAAAATTTGAACAATGTGGGTAATAAGATCAAACTAGTAAATATGTATAAACTTTAATAATCAACAGGGACCATATTACTTGCAACACAGACATAACTTTTATGAAAACTAACCATGTACTAGGCCTCAAAGTAAGCCTCCATAAATCCTCTCCAAACCAATATCATATGATCTATGTTTTCTAAGCATGATATAAAAAATTATAAATCAATGACAAGGGGCTAAAAATACATAGGATAAGATAAAATTATAAAGGAATAAAGAAATACTTAGAATTAAATCGTGATAAGTGTTCAATCGTGATAAGTGTTTAACCTATTTAAGAAATAGGTTAAAAAAAGGCAATGGAGAATAGGGGAGAAAAAGAAAAAATAGTGCAATATGGGCAGAGAAGACTGAAAAAAATGTTAAGAAAATGAACAAAACCAAATCTTAGTTATTTTGAAAAGATTAATACAATAGACACACCTCTGGCAAGACTAATCAGAGAATATAAAAGAAAAAAAATAGGGTGAACAGCCCTGGCTGGTGTGGCTCAGTGGATTGAGCGCCAGCCTGATAACCAAAAGATCACCAGTTCAATTCCCACTCAGAGCACATGCCTGGGTTGTGGGCCAGATCCCCAGTTGGAGGCGTATGAGAGGAAACCGATCAATATATCTCTCACACTGATATTTCTCTCCCTGTCTTCCCCTTTCTCTAAAAGTAAGTAAAATCTTTTTTTTTGAAAAAATGCAAATAAACAGAATATAAAATGAAAGGAGAATATAAAATGAAATGAAAGAAAAAAATAACAATACTTTTTTAAATTTAGAGATAACAAGTTTGAAATATATATATCAAACCAGCCTAGTACTGAAAAACATAGGCATAGCAATGTATCACTGATGAAAATGTAAGCAATTATAAGCAGCCATTCTGGAGAGTGTACTAGTAGGAATCAAACATGCATATGCCCTAATATCCAGAAATCTTACTCTTGGGTATACACCATAGTGAAGAGCCTCTCTCGTGTCGATAAGGATGTTCACTGCAGCACTGTTGGAATAATGGCAAGTGGGAAGCAGCCTGGGGGTTCTTCAGTGAGGGGCAGGTTAAGTAAGATAGAGTAAGAGTATAATATAAAATACAATGTACAAGTTAAACACTAGAAGTTAAATACTAAATGTACATACAGCAAAATGGACAGATGTGGAAAATAGTACTAAGTGAAAACAGTAAGAAAAAGAGAAAATAGATAGGTAAATTACACACACACATGCCAGTGCATTATCTATTTTACAAAACTGTCATGGTCATGATTTCTCTGAAATCAACTAAGTTTTTATCTTCCTGGCATTTTAGAAATGAATGGTACTCTAACTTGGTACTCTATAGTTGGCTCTTCACCAACTATATTTAGAAGAGATTCTATCAAATCCAGATTCCCATTACTTTCTTAATGGCTCCATCACCTCAACAAGGCAAAATTTTGTTATGGTCCACAAAAATGTCAAGAAGCCATTATTTAAGATAAAAATGCACATGTACTTTCTCAAATGTAGTATGTTCAAAACTGAACTCCTAACCTTCCCCACCCACTGAAAAAAAAACTGTTGTACATGCAGGTTTCCACATTTTAGCTAATAGAAACTCCTCTCATTCAAAGAAAAAGTCCTTGGAACCATCCTTGAATTCTCAAGGATGAACAAATTCCATTGGTCTTACCTTCAAAATACATCTAGAATCTGAACACTCACTACCTCCTTTGTTACAACTCTGGCCTAGGCCACCATTGTCTCCCTCCAAGATTAATACAAGAGCCTTCTGATTGACCTCCCCCCTTCTCCCTTGCTTCACACCAGCCTGTAAAAATGAACACTAGTCACATCACTTCTCTGCTCAAACACTTCCAAGGTTCCCTGTTTCACCCAGGATAAAAGCTGAAGGCTTTACTACAGCCCATAAATCCTGCATGATCTGTAACTCCCTGCCCTCTTTCCTTCCTTAGGATCACTCTGTTTCATCCACCCGGACTCTTTTGCTGTTACCTGAGCACACCAGGCATACTCTTACCTCAGGGCCTGTGTGCATATTTCACATGACTAACTTCCACACCTCCTTCAGTCTTTGGTAAAATGTGACCTTCTCTATCACAAGTACCTGACCATCCTACTAAAACTGTGATTTCTACAGCCTACTCACTCTGCCCACTGGCTTTCCTAATCCTCTTTATCTTATTCTACTTTATCATATTTGATAGAATTTACCAATTTCTAATATAAGAATACCTGATTATGTTTATTATTTTTTGTCTCCTTTCCTTGCTGGAATGGAAAATGCACAGGATCAGGAGTCTATGTTTTGTTCACTGGTTATACCAGTCACCCGGAACAGGCACTCGAGTGGAATGGAGGTTTGTTCAGTATGTTTTCACTGAATGAGTAAATGGATGAATAACTGGATGGTTAAGTGCAATGTGGATATAGCAAGACCAAACTGCAGGCGGTGGAGGAAGATGTAGAGAAACCTGAAACTAGAGAAACAGTGAGCATGACTGGAGCCACGGCATAAAACCAGGAGGGAATCCTAGCAAGGCGAAATGCAGAACAGCAGGAATCTTAAGAGGACTGTCTGAACACATAGTTGGGAAGCAGAGGCCAAAGATCAATACTGGACAAGGGAGGTCAAGAACAGGAATTTAGAGGAGGGAAGCTAAATCAATCTCCCAGATAAAAGGCACCTGTCTAGAATTGCTCATAGGCCAGCCCCATACACAACTCAGTAGTGGACCCTATGCACCACATTGAAAAATGTGGACCTGGAATATGAAAACCCCCAATAGTGACAGTTTAGGTTATCAAGTGTGTATTCATTATGCCATGAGTAATACCTCCATGTAAATGAAAATACATAATGGTAAATAAAATAACACTATTTCTACCTAAAACTCTCAATCACACCAGGGATTATTTTCCACCTGCTCTTCACTTTATATAATAAATACAGAGTACAATGCTGATAAAGACCTGTTACACTGTTACTGGTGCAACAAGATAAATCAATAATTAATAAATCTGCTATTTTTTCTTATTAAATACTTTTCCTTTCTATATAAATCACTATTTGCAAATAATTTACTAAGTCAACTTAACATATCAGGCAAACTCAGAAAAGCAAATTAAGATAAAAAGGAAATCAAGTGTTCAGATAAAATCTAACTCTGAAGATCAGTGAGTTATTATTTATAGTACTTGCTTTCAAGGTTTACTTTTTCTTTATTTGTAAGTATAGCAAATACAGAATTAGAAACTTGCCAACAATCACTTCAGAAACACTTACTAGGAATTAACATTATTCACTGTATACTTTGTCTTAAGTTCAATGATAAATCTGGTTATCTTAAAAGCTTTAAAGTTGGATTGAGCGCGGGCTGGGAACCAAAGTGTCCCAGGTTCAATTCCCAGCCAGGGTACATTCCTGGGTTGCAGGCCATAACCCCCAGCAACCGCACATTGATGTCTGTCTCTGTCTCTGTCTCTGTCTCTGTCTCTCTCTCCTCCCCCCTTTCTTCCCTAAAAATAAATAAATAAAATCTTTAAAAAAAAAAAGCTTTAAAGTATTAACTGTGTCCAAGTGATTCTTGGTTGCCTGAAGATATTAAAATACTACTCTTCCCATCTCCCAAGACCAAATAACAGTTCTTTACTGTCTTCAATAATCAAGCTTAAAGCCCTGGCTGGCATAGCTCAGTGGATTGAGTACGGGCTGCGAACCAAAGTGTCGCAGGTTCGATTCCCAGCCAGGGTATCGAACCTGCCTGGGTTGCAGGCCATAACCCCCAGCAACCGCACATTAATGTCTGTCTGTCTCTCCCCCCCCCACTAAAAATAAATAAATAAATAAATAAATAAATAAATAAATAAAATCTTTTAAAAAAATCCTTAAAGTTAAAAAAAATAATCAAGCTTAACATCTTCTAAATCAATTCATCAACCAAATTATCCATAACAATCTGTGACAATTTTAAAAGGAATAAATATTGAATAAAAGGGAAATAATGTGACCTGTGTAATGAATAAGGAGAGAAAAGGAACAAAATTACTGGATTTAAGAATGAGGAAAAGCATATTAAAGAGAACAGAAATTAACACCCAAAATATTCATTTAGAATTTTCCAAGGTGGACGCACCATACCTCCTCGTACAACTAAGATTAGAAAACCAATAATTTACAACAATAATTTACTATCAGAATAACACCCAGATCCGGCAGAGGATTTATCTGAATGGAAGTCGGGCAGCCAAGAAGCTGAAGTAGACGCGTTCATCCGGACTGGTAGGAGAAGATGAGCCAGCGGACGCGGGGCTGGCTCCGGTTGGCGGTGCGTGGAGGTCGGGGGAAGGTTTGGCGCAAAATCGGTGCAAAAGCCATCCGGGGTGCAAGAAGGCAGCGGTGATCCCCGAGTACGCAAGCTGCGGCTGGCAGACCCAGAGGGGTAGCGATTGTGGACCAGGGCAGAACTCGAGGCCCAGAAGCCCAGACAAGGGTCTGAGTCCAGGGGAACGGAACTACTGCCATTGTTTTCTCCCGCCCCTGCTCCCGCCCCACCCCCACATATAACGTCACAATCTAGCGACCGGGGTGCCCAGCCCCGGTGAGCACCTAAGGCTCCGCCCCCCACCGTAACAAGAGCAACCAGACCAAAAAAAAAAAAAAGGAGAGACGGGGGGTGCGGAATATGTTTTCACCAGAGCAGATCAGTCCCCCAGGACTCATCCTTTTCAGCGACCAAGAGTTAGCCAATCTATCAGATGCGCAGTTCAAAACACTGGTGATCAGAAAGCTCATGGAACTGGTTGATTTTGGACGAAATTTAGATGAAAGAATGCAGATTACCATAAAACAGATGCAGGAAGACACGCGGAGGAGAGCCAATAGTGAAAGGAAGGAATATGAGTCTCAAAACAATACAGTGGACCAGAAGGAAGATAGAATCAACCAAGCAGGAAAGCATGATGAAATAAGAATCCAAAAAATTGAGGAAAAGATTAGGAGCATCCAAGACACCTTTAAACGTTCCAATATCCGAATTATAGGGGTACCAGAATCGGAAGGGGAAAAGCAACAGATTGAGCACATATTTGAACAAATAATAAAGGAGAACTTCCCCAATCTGGCAAAGGGAACAGTCTTCCAAGAAATCCAAGAAGCTCAGAGAGCCCCAAAGAAGTTGGACCCAAGAAGAAACACACCAAGGCACATCATAATTACATTAGCCAAGGTAAAAACGAAGGAGAGAATCCTAGAAGCAGCAAGAGGTAAGGGGACAGTCACCTACAAAGGAGTTCCCATCAGACTGTCAGCTGATTTCTCCAAAGAGACCTTACAGGCAAGAAGGGGCTGGAAAGAAATATTCCAAGTCATGAAAGACAAGGACCTACATCCCAGATTGCTCTATCCAGCAAAGCTCTCATTTAGAATGGAAGGGCAGATAAAGTGCTTCTCAGATAAGGTCAAGTTAAAGGAGTTCATCATCACCAAGCCCTTATTTTATGAAATGCTAAAGGGACTTATCTAAGAAAAGAAGATAAAGAAAAGATATGTATAGTAAAAGGACAGCAAACTCACAAATATTAACAACCACACCTAAAGCAAAACCAAAAGAAACTAAATAAACAATTAGAACAGGAACAGAACCACAGAAATGGAGGGCACATGGAGGGTTAGCAGCAGGGGGGTGGGAGGAGGAGAGAGGGGGAAAAGGTATAGAGAATAAGTAGCATAGAATGTAGGTTGAAAATAGATAGGGGGAGAGCAAGAATAGTACGGGAAATGTAGAAACTAAAGAACTCATAAGTATGACACATGGACATGAACTAAAGGGGGAAATGTGGGTGGGAGGGGGGTACAGGGTGGAGGGGAAAGAAGGGGGGAAATGGGACAACTGTAATAGCATAATCAATAAAATATATTAAAAAAAAAAAAGAATTTTCCTCCTAAAAATCTTTACCTGTGCAGTAAGAGCAAAATATTTCTTTTGCAGAATATTTCCTAAAATGAATTTTAAAAACAATTTGGGGAGGGTATAATAGTTCTCTTTTTACAAATCATTGAATAATTAGGACATTTTTTTCCATGAACATAAGTAAGCAAAAATGCAAATCAATAGTCCTGAATGCTCCGAAGGCTTGGATTAGTCCCTGTGATGTACATTTCCTAAATTATGCTTTCTTTAGAAGTGCTCCTCTTCAAAAAATCATTTAAAAGGCATCCTCTTACTATTTATTAATACTCAACTAATTTCCAAAGGTCAATTGCTCACACCCATTAGGTCATCTCTAATGACCTAATAGGGATATGTCATGAACAACTATAATTTTCTAAATGAAACTCATTTAATTTACATTATTTAAAAAATAAATGTTACCCCTTCTAATGAAGGTAGAAAATCAATATAATTAAACCAGTAACAAACAAGTGTCATAATTAACAAGAAGCTGGGTACAGGTCACAAGTACAAAGTTGTAACTGGGAATTTGTATGCCATAGCTCTGACTCATCAATTCAAAAATTTTTTTACTATGTTTATCTACAAGATATTGTGTAGTGGGCTGGGGGTGGGGGAGACAAAAGAAATATAAATATCATATCAGCACTCTAGAAGCTCAAAATCTAATGAACTTCAATTATCCTTTTTTTTTTTTTAATCCTCACCCAAGGATATGTTTGAGCAGGGGAGAGAGAGATGTGAGAAACACCCAATCTGGAGTTCTTCTCAAATGCCCCAATCAGGGATCAAACCCTCGATTTAGGTATGTGCCCTGACCAGGGAGTGAGCCGCTACCTTTTGGGATACAGGATGACACTCCAACCAATTAAGCCACCTGGCTGGGACTCAATTATCCTTTTGTATGCTTTTAAAATTCAGCTCGAAAAAGCCTCTCTCTCTCTGTTCACTTACCTCTAATCTCTCCTTAATGAAGGGATCACATGAGTAAGTGATGTGAGACCAAAACGGAAGATAAGAATAATTGTGGATTGAGCACAGGCTGCAAACCAAAGCATCGCAGGTTCGATTCCCAGTCAGGGCACATGCCTGGGTTGCAGGGCACATGCCTGGGTTGCAGGCCACAGCCCCAGCACCTGCACATTGATGTTTCTCTCCCTCTCTCTCTCCCTCCCTCTCTCTCTAAAAATAAATAAATAAAATCTTTAAAAAAAAGAATTGTAAAAAAAGAGGTGAGAAGAAACAGTACTACATTATCTCAAAATTTATGTATTCTTTAGTGAGGGAGCCCTACAGAAGACGCTCAGATATTAAGCATCCCCATGAAAGCTTAGTTTTCATATGGAAAGTTGGGTAAGATACAAATCAACTCTTCAAAATCCTTACATGATCAGGTATGTATTTGCAGGAGCAAAGAAAAGGGGGTAAAAAAATATATGTTCTACTATAAGTGTTGGTTACTTCAGTGAGAAAGCATGGTAGGAGTGGAGAGGATATCATTAACTTCCCTCTTCTTTGATTTGTTACAATGAGTATAAATTATTTCTATAATTTAATAGGATACCCATGGCGTGTGTGAATTAAGTGAAATGGTCTGCATAAACTTTTCAATAAAGTGCCTGGCACTTGGTAATACTATGTTACTTACTGATGACAAAAACCAAAAACCCTCTAGTTTTAAACTAGGGAAAATGTTGAAAATACAGGAAGGACCCAAGCCTAAGGATGAGGTAACTGCAGTTTTACCAGGCTATTTTCACAAGTCATAAGGAAGAACGCAAGAAGGATGGTTAACAGTTATTATCTTTCAAAACCAGCTAGGCTGAGCATGGTTTTGACATGGTCAAAGAAATACAGAACATGCCTTCAGCTGGCCTGATATAGGTAGTGAAGTTTTGGAAAGAATGAAAGTATATACAGGGCATCTATATTGTGATTTTATATAGGATCTGGCGTTGTAGGTTGAATCATGTCCTCTAAAAAGATATATTGTCATCCTAAATGTTGGTGTCTATGAATGTGACCATGTTTAGAAATAGAGAGCCTTGTGGATATAATCAAGTTAAGATGAGGCCTTAAATCTAGTATGACTGGTGTTTTTTATGAAAACTTGGACACCGAAATACAGATACACAGGGAGAGCACCATGTGAAGACAGAGGCAGGGACTGGAGTAATGCACCTACAGGTCAAGGAATGCCAAGGATTAACTAAGAAAAGATTCTTTCCTAGAGCCTTCTGAGGAAGTATGCCTGCTCACATCTGGATTTTGCACTGCTGGTCCCCAGAATTGTGAAAGGACAAATTTCTGTTATTTAAGCCACCCAGTTTGTGGTACTTTCTTATTGTAGCCCTGGGAAATGAATACATATCACAGGTTGGTATTAAGCTAAAACTTTAGGTAGGTGGATTTTTTTTTCTTTGCTATCTGCTGCGCCTTCCTGTGTCTACCCCATTTTTAACCTTTTTACATCCACTATTTTGCTTTTTTGAAAGTGGTCTCAGCCATTACTTTTAAGTTTTATTTCTATCATGATAAAATAAGAATAACATGCTCATTTTAATAATTTCATGTTACATAAATTCATAAAGTAGAAATAATCTTACAGCTATAATCTTACTGCCATTTTCTCTATATATCAAGGTTTTTCCTCATATTTATACAGTGACTCTCAAAAGTACAGTGAGGAGGATTCCTAACACCTTTTCAGGGAATCCTTAGGTCAAAACTATTTGCATAATGTATTTTTTTACTTTTGCACTCTCCTCTTTTCATGAGTATACACAGGGGCACTCCCACAGGCCACATGTTGGCTGATACCACACTAGACTAAACGCAGAGCAGATAAGAAACTCCAGTTGTCTCCAAGTCAGCTGGACACTGAAAATATTTGCAAAAGTGACAAAACAATATCATTCTTCTCATAAACTTTTCTGCTTGAAAAAGTTGCTTTCAATAAAAATGTTATTTGTGTTAACATGTAACATTTCTAATTGTTATTTTGAAATAAATATTTTTAAAACTTGTTTCAGTTGAAAAATGATACACATGATAACTACCTGTGTAGTTAGATAAAGTGATAAGTATCAATAGATAAACCCACAAATACAAAAGTTTTGGTACTTAGTAATTTTTTAATGTTTTTTTTATTTACTGATTTTTAGAGAGGAGGAAGAGAGATACAGAGAAAGAGAGGGAGAGCTATCAACTTATTATTCCATTTATCTATGCATTCACTGGATGATTCTTCTATGTGCCCTGACTGGGGATTGAACCTGTAACCTTGATGTATTGGGACAATGCTTTAACCAGCTGAGTTACCTGGCCAGGTGAGTCCTTAGTAATTTTATTTTATTTTATTTTTATTTTTTTAATATATTTTATTGATTATGCTATTACAGTTGTCCCATTTTCCCCCCTTCACTCCCCTCCACCCTGCACACCCTTTCCCACCCACATTCCCCCTCTTTCGTTTATGTCCATTTGTTATAAGTTCTTTAGCTTCCACATTTCCCATACTATTCTTGCCCTCCCTGTCTATTTTCTACCTACCATCTATGCTACTAATTGTCTGTACCTTTTCCCCCTCTCTCCTCCTCCCACCCGCCTATTGCTAACCCTCCTTGTGATCTCCATTTCTGTGGTTCTGTTCCTGTTGTAGTTGTTTGCTTAGTTTCTTTTGGTTTTGTATTAGGTGTGGTTGTTAATAACTGTGAGTTTGCTGTCACTTTACTATACATGTTTTTTTATCTTCTTTTTCTTAGATAAGTCCCTTTAACATTTCATAAAATAAGGGCTTGGTGATGATGAACTCCTTTAACTTGACCTTATCTGAGAAGCACTTTATCTGCCCTTCCATTCTAAATGAAAGCTTTGCTGGAGGGAGCAATCTTGGATGTAGGTCCTTGCCTTTCATGACTTGGAATACTTCTTTCCAGCCCCTTCTTGCCTGCAAGGTCTCTTTTGAGAAATCAGCTGACAGTCTGATGGGAACTCCTTTACCCTCTCATTTTCTCTTATAGGATTCTCTCCTTCATTTTTACCTTGGGTAATGTAATTATGATGTGCCTTGGTGTGTTCCTTCTTGGGTCCAACTTCTTTGGGACTCTCTGAGCTTCCTGGACTTCCTGGAAGCCTATTTCCTTTGCCAGATTGGGGAAGTTCTCATTATTATTTGTTCAAATAACTTTTCCACTTATTGCTTTTTTTAATTGAAAAAATATATAATAAAAATATACCTAATATTTACACCTTTCCTTTTCACTTCACAGTATATTCTGGACAATTATGATAAGAAAAATAACACTAACTATTTACTATTAATGAAGTCCTGTGCCATGTGCTTTGCATGGATTATTCCATTTTATTACTGTATCAGCCCTATAAGATAGGTACTCAACTAGCACCCTGGGTACCTCTGATGTAGGTGACTGGTAGACCCCACTCTCAGAAACACTCACTAGCTATGTACAGGACCTACAACTTGAACAGGACCTATATTAAGGGTTGTTATGAGAAGTAATGAGTTTATATCTGTAACGCACTTAAAGCAGTGGTTAGGACACAGTAAACATTGTAATTTGTCAGCATTTAGATGGTATTTAAAACTCTGAGTCCAAATGTAGTCATCCAGGACTATAGATGGAGATAGAAAAGAAGGCTCAAGACTGGCCAGGGAATAATCCTAATTTTCAAGTCAGGAAGCTGAGGAAAATCTAACCAGGAACACTGAGATATTAGAAGAACTAAAAGAACATGGTTTCCTAAAATCAAGCAAATAAAATGTTTCTAGAAGGCAGTGATGATCTGTGTCAATCGAGAGGACAGGCTATTGAAAGAGGTAGTATTGCAGAAATAGAGTAAAACAATAATGAGAGGAAATAGAAGTCTGCAGAAAACTACAAAAAGGTGAGAAAACAGGTGAGAAAGTCTAAGAACCTATCTTCAACTTTCAAAAGAGTTGTAGATTTCAGGGAAGAGAGTCAGACAATGATCTGGAAGCATGCACAAGAAGCAAGGAAGACCACTACCCTGTATCACGCCTTCACATTCTCCTCTCTCTTTCCCCATTCCTTCAAACAGAGCCACACCAAAACCTTTTAGTTCATTTATTTTTCATACCTCAGGATACCTCTTCAGGGAATCCCATCTGAAATAAAACAGGCCCCCAAACCATCCTGGTCCCAGGTAAAGGGTTCCAGTAGAAACTAATCAAATCTAGGGATGCTTTACAGACTTGTTCCACAGTAGGGGGAGCTCAGACTACTAACAAATAGTGAATATAACGTGATGTCTGCCTTGAACAGATGTATCACTCAAGGATTTTCTAAACCACTGATTATTAAGAGGGAGCAATTTTGCCCCCAACTGGACAATGCCTGGAGATGGTTTTGATTGCCACAATGGGAAGCGAAAGGGGGCAGTTTGCTCCTGGCAGTGAGCAGGTGCCAGGGATTGTGCTAAACATCCTGCAATGCAAAGTATAGCTCTCCAAAACAAAGACTTATATAGTCCAAAATGTCAATAATGCTGAGACTCAGGAACCCTGCTCTAGACCTGAGACAAGAGGAGCTTTTGGTTTCTTTTATACAGGTAATCCCATCCATACCAGTTTACACCAGTTCTGATTGTGGCTAAGGGGCCAGACCAAACAGTCAGCCTTATGAATTCTATTCCAAGCCAGCTCAAATAGGCCAGGGTAAGATAGAGAAAAGCTTGAGGCTAGCTAAATGGTAAAAGTTAAAGAGAAAAAAGAAATCGTGCCATATATCAAATGTTAAAAAAGGCACAATTACCAAAAATGAGAACAAGCAAACTATTTCTAAATTTTAGAAAGCAGAAAATGCAACCCTTTTCACTTTAAATACTAACACCTTACAGTGAAGTTCAACAGGTAGCATGCTCTCTTAGACCTACTCACTGCCAAAATATTCCTTCAGTAAGGTGCTTTCATTTCCTTGATTGCAAAAGTAAGCTAATCAAAGTGAATTTTGTGGGGAAAACATCTTGGGAATTCAAAATAATTCATCTGTTACTTTAAAAAATGGGCAGCCATGAATCTTGACATTAAGGAACCTATGTGTTCTTACCTCATCAATATTTCACTTCCAGTATCAATGTTTTATTAGGCCTATAATCATCTATAGCTGGGATTTTCTTTCATTCTCTTTCAGGATATCTAACCAATTAAGTTCTCCCTTCCTTACGGGGTTCCCAAGAAAGTTTTTTAGAGAGTCTATTCTCTTGATGAATAGGGTTCGGACTCTGGCATTTCTATTTCCACTTTAAAAATCTGCTCTAGGAAAGTTTCAACCAATGCATATGGAAAGAGGATGGCTACGTCTTAATGAAAAATTACCATAGAATCTCCTGCCTAAAGGCTTTATCAGCATGCTGCCTGGAATCCACAGTGCTCTTTTATCAAAGGAAGCCTCCTCCCAGCAAGATGGTTTATGTGCATGTAGTTAAAGGAGTGAACCCTGCAGTGCAGTCCCTGTTTATACATGAACTCTGACCTAAGAAGAGTCAGACCCAACCAACAACTGTCTCCTTCAAGGCTGGGACCAATTGCAGTTTTAACAGAGAGAGAGATCCTCAAACTCCTCTTGTCCATTTAGGTGCCAGGAGTTTCTGAAGGAAAAAGCACTCAGAATATTTCTCTTCAAAACACATCTCCAGCATGTCAACAGTGTCTTTCACAGGACTGTTGTAACAGTAGGACCCACATTTAATGGATGCTCTACAAACCCAGTCAAAGGTTACATGTATTGATATTCTAATGATATGACAGACTTTTTAAGAAAAGTAAGCCAAGAAACAAACACATATACATACAGATACACACATACATAAATGTTTATACATATATGTAGAGAAAAAAAGAGACAGATGGCTTGACTGACTGATTCATTCAAGAAAAAGAAATCAGCAGTATGTCAAAATTAAGGTATACTAATATAAGAGAAAAATTGGGGGGAAACTGTAAGCATATCTACTATGTGCCATCTGTTTTCACATAATCACATTTCATCCTCCTCACCACTCCCTCTGTGTGCTTTTAGGTGAGAATCATTATGCACAATTAACTTAAGACAAATGAAAAGTCCGTAAGAGGGAAATAAGTTGCCCTGGGTAACAAAGCTAGTGAAGAGTAGAGCTATAAGATTCACATTCAGATTTTCTGACTCCCTGCCCAGCATTTATTCCACTGCAACCCAGACTTTCCCCTAAGATATGTATTTGGATTAGGTCAATAAATAGAATTGCAAGTATAAAATAATATTGAATAAAAATCAAACCATAATAAAGATGTATTGGTTTTGATCATGTGACAGTTTATATGTATATACTAAAAATGACATAATCAGAATTAAACTGATAGAAAAACCAATGGAATTCAAATTACCCAAGTTTGTTTTTCTCATAAAGTTGCTTAAGCATATAATATAGAAAATCACCAAAATCTGCTACTCCATGCATGCCTGTACCATACTAATTAAGGTTAAGAAAAGACAATAAATACAAAACACCAGTTAAAGGCTGAATGCAGCTTTGCCAGACTGGAACAGAGAAATACCCTGAACTTCATAAAATTCTCAGCTCTTTCAGAGCCAAAGGAACTGGAAAAATGTCTTTGCTATGTCAAGGTATGAAACTTCTGCAAGTTAAAAAGCTTGAAGACCAGGCCATGTCTCTGCAGAAATCTTTTATTAAAATTAGCTCATATTTTATAAAACATTAAATTCTTCCATCAACCAGAAGAATTTAATCCTGAGAGATCCCCTTTGCTGTGTATCTGTCACCTTCAGTAAAATAAAATTACTTCAGAATCCTCTTCCTTTTGTCCTTATCCTCAGGTCTGGAGACGATATTGCTGTTGTATATGGAGTAGCCAGAATGCAGCATGTGTCTCACTCCGGCCTTTACACGATGCTACACTTGCAGAAATAACTAGGAGTGGGCCTGTAGTACAGGCCCTGCCTCCACAGAGTGACTGAGAATTGCATGAATCACTGACCTTCCAGAGACAAACTGAGAAGACTCACTAAGTCTACACAGTCCTGTTCTCAAATCCAAAAGCTGAGAATTAGACAAGATGCCACTTTTATCTTGTCCCTTGGTTCTTCCATTTTTACAGTGAACAGGTGTACCTAGTCTCCTAATCCAGGAAGACAGCAGAAGAATGAATTGCTGAACAAGGTTTTCTGAGATGGTTTTTAAAAAGAAAATAGCTTATAAATACAATTCACACTGGCTTCAGTATCTTTAGAAAAAAGTATTTCTTATTTAAAAAAGGTGTAGAAGTAAAAGTTCCTCAACTGGTCTCCCTTAAAACCACTGTTTTGATTTTCACCTCCCTTGTTCTCTTTCATTTTAAAACTCTCTTTCTTATACTGATACTACTACTAATAAAGTATCCTGATTTGAGAACATAGGAAAATGCCCGAAATGGCTACAATAAAATCAGATCACATTATTTATCTTTAAAATAATTTTTAAATATGTTTATTGATTTTAAAGAGAGAGGAAAGGAGAGAGAGAAAGAGAAACATCAGTTGGTTGACTCCCATATACACCCTGACCAGGAATTGAACCCACAACCTAGGTTATGTGCTCTGATGGGGAATTAAACCGCCAACCTTTTGCTATATTGGATGATGCTCCAATCGACTCAGCCACACTGGCCAGGGCAATATTATTCTATTTGAGGGTAGCAAATTGACCCACAGTTTATTCAAGTCTTACTAACAACTACACGAAAAAAGTCAGTCAGCTAAAATGGCTGATCTTATCCTTGGCTTCTAGCTACAGACTCAAAAGTTGAGTAGAGACATTTATTAAGATTTCTTTAATATGCCAGTCACTCTATTAAAAATTTTGTATGTATTATCTCACTAAAGCTTTGCAACAATTCCTAGTAGTTATTATTATTGTTGTATTGTTATTCTTATCCTTATTTTACAGATGAGGAAACAGGGCACAAATAAGTTGAATAACTTGACCAAATCACTCATCTAGTACTTTGGGAGCTAGAGCTGTACCCTAAATAATGTGGAATGCCCATGGGACCATCACACCATCCCTGGTCCTCCTTCTCTAAGTCAGGTTCATTGCTACTGTTCCCAAACATAAATTCAAACTCACATCTCTCATCATTTTCACTGCTTCTCTGGTCCTCCCGAGTCTTCTGGCACACATTGCTAGCCTTCTTTTGATATAGACCAAGACATTGGTGTCTCGTCCTGAAAAGGAAGATACAGAACACCAAATTAAAAGAAAAATAGAAAGAAAACCAAGAGCTTTCAGCTGATCAGCAAGAAAAAATACAGAGATCCATTTGCCATGCCCTTAATGTAAAACCCCAGAGAAAACAGACTGCTCCTTTGTTTTACCTTACTTCCAGGAGTACTGACAGCTTTGCTAATAGAATGCACGCAGAGTAAAGTCAAAGTACTTAGACTTCCAAAGGGCAAATCATGTGATTGATTCTCTAATCCATGCTTTTCAGTTAGTATGTTGAATATTTGGTAAATAAAATCATCTGCCACAAAGTGCTGGGAAAGTGAACATACCCACATTGTATGTGGTTTACGAGCAAGAATTCGACATTCTTCAAGTGTGCATGCTTTTGGTGAAGATGCAAGAGGTGAATCTCAGGTTGCATCCTGATGAACTATTTTTTTCCTTCTTGACATTATGCCTGGAGAAGCCTCATCTTGAACTTCTGTTTTATATTATTCTTTCCCAAACACTAGTGACATCATAATCATCTCCAGGTCCCAAAAGCAGTTGATTTTAGATGGCAATGTAACACATTCCAGATATGACAATAGAGTATGTAACAAAATGAAAAACTATCCTAGTATTAGAGAAAACACTGACAAGCTAAATAGGTATAATAACAGTCACCAAAATGGCTCTTAAAAACTACATTAACAACTTCTTGCCTTAATCTTTTATTTAATTATGTCTTTTTGGGTATGTTTCCAGACCAATGAGAACATGCATGTGCTTAATCCTCAATAAAATTACCATGTTTGAGAAAAGTATGACACACCTGTTATAGATTAAGTATATGTATAATATGCAGCTATTAAAAGATGTTAAGACTGAAGCCCTAACATTTCAAGTTTTAAACAATGAGAACAAGATGCATGCTGAAAATCTGCCAAGTACCTACAAATTATTTTAAACATGTGATTATATTTCTTGGATATATTTAAGCAAGAGGTTGAAAAGATTTAATTTACAGAAGAAAAGAAATAAAGAAAATTTCTTAAGTTATACTGTAGGTTATATAATTTTATATATTAATCTTCATTTAGTTCACAAAATAGACTTTTACTAATATGTCAGAATATACTGTTATACATATTTTTTAAAGCAAGATACAGATGGTGATTAGAGACTTAACATATGCTTACTGCAAAGTAAAAATAAAACTTGTGTATTAAATATGTTGTGTGGACCTATTCATGTATACACAGGCCATGAAAATATTTTGCTGTACCCTAGTCATAGGGAGTAACACATTCAGTTTCTGCACCAAATCCAAGTTTAACACTAAAATTTACTTTTATAATCTTAAATATGAAGGAGATCCACTCTTACTCTCCAAGTGGTGGGAGGCAGAAACGAAGTGAGAGAAATTCTACCTTAAGGAAACAACCCAAAGTTAGGTTGGGTGATAAAAATACTCCCTTTCATAAGGATTGCTAAATTTCTGTTGAACACCAACAAAGTGACAAATCTGGGGGCTAGAGGAATTCCAGAAATGATTTTGCTGTCTTGTTTTTATACCATTACTCAAAATCACTGACTCTCAGTTTACTCTACTGAAGTTAAAGATGTTGTTTTAAACTTATATTAAATAAAAGAAGTCATCATTTTTAATGTAAAAGAGATAAATTAGGAACTCATGGCTCTTTCTCTCTGGAAGTCAACATCAATACTTCCTAAATAAGAGTTGACAATCACAAATAACTGTTATATTCCTAATGGCCCTATTTCAACCCATGCTGTAGAAGACCCATAAAATAAAGCCTTAGATAACATCAACACTAATTTAAGTCTTATTTCCCAGTTAGTACTTGAAATTATGGGGCAGAGAAGCAACTGATAAACAGAAATATGGAAGAATTTTGGGGAGAAAAAGGTTACCACTAATGGTTATTATAATTTATTTTTGGAATTAGAAATCTATGGGAAGAAAAGAGAATCTGAACATTAATTTGAACAGTAATGAAGCTATAAGATAATTATATATTATGTTCTCATGGGAAGGAAAAAATAAAAACAAAGAAAGGCAAAACCAGGTTTTATTCCCATCTAGGAGAATCATATTTTGAACTGGCTTAAAAATTTGCTCTGATTAATCACTTCTGATCCCCAACACCTCAACCTGGAGGAAACCTTACTATGTTGGGCTTCATACTGGGATCCATGATGCTGTAGCTGCTGAGAACGACGGTAACAGCCATCTCCAGCCTTCAGGGCCTGTTTAAACAGCTTTTCTGCTTCAGCAATGGTTGTTGCTTCCTCTTCAGCCAAGAGAATATAAGCAGTTGCACACCTGTCCATTCAGATAATAGCCACCATTAATTACAAATTCAAGGACATGTAATGGCTGTAGGAGTGCATGCAGAGGGCAAGGAGTTAACATCAAAACATGCAGAGTAGCCAACTGGTTCATGCACCCATTTGTAGTTGTTGACACAAAGTAATGGTACAAAAGAAATGTCTGTATTTTAGCTTGAGAGGTGGGAAGCAAAGTGTGAGGAAGATGCGGCTCACATGTGGATTCTGCCCCTTATTAGTGTGTCGCTTTGGGAAAGTTGTTATTACTCTGCCTCCCTTATGGATAACAACATGGAATCTATTTATTCATAGTGTTGTGCAGGTTAGGTAACGTGATGCATGTAAAGTGCTCAGTACAGTAGCTAGCATGTGGTACATGCCAGTAAATGACAACTATCAGTGGTGATGATACTAGCTATTATTAAACATCTCCTCCCAACACTCAAAACTAGAGGTAATATATAAGTTTACTTCAGTTTACTAAACATAGAGTCTCTATTCTCAAACACAGGTCCAGTAATCAAGTTAGTTACACATTGAAGAAAACAGTGCTTCAACATCTCATTACAGTTAGCACTGATTTTCTATGTCACAGAACTCTAGAACCTGCAAGCAGTATCCTTTCTAAAGAACTTAAAATCTGATTCAGCTTCAGTAGCAAATAAGAGTTCAATCTCATTCATGCCTTTAACAATAATAGCTACCACTTGTTGCTTAGTATATATTAAGCACTGTAGCAGGCCCTTAACATACATTGTGTCACTTAATCCTTTCAATAACCCCCTAAGGTAGGAAGCCAGAAAGGATAAGCAGTTTACTAATGAACAAGGGAAGCACTTGGAAACTGAAACCTTCCAAATCATTTAAGAACAACCCAACTTCCAAAGAAAGGGAATGTAATAGAGAAAGGCTGAGGCCGGAGCAGACAACACATGTCCTAGTCTGCACAGATCCCTTTGGTTTCCTTCTTCTCCGCTGTCTCTCTTGTGGTTATTTCCCTACTTAACAGAACCTCCATCAGACCACAAGAGAGAAAATAAACATAAAGTAAAACCAATGTTACTTTTACTATTCATAAACTGCAGGAGCGAGCTAGAAAAAGGAAGTTGAACCATGGCTAATGTGAGGTTTGAGGTTACTAGTTAATCTTAGCTTTGAGGAGGGGTCTTGTAAGTTCTTTAGCCAGTCCATGCAGTTTCAGGCAGGACTGATCAATGGAGCTTAAACTGAATGTGATGAAGTAGGGAGAAAAATGTCCAGAAAAAAAAAGCTGTAAGCCAATTACTATGGAGGGCAGTAGATATGACTTGAAAAGAACAATAATGATGCTGAAACTGCCCAGTAATTCACTAGAGAAAATAACTGGGACAGGCATCAGGAAGCAATACTTAAGTCTTCAGATACTGACATATAAATATAGGTCAAGGGTAATGAAGTGAAAATCGAGATTGTAATACTGAGTGGCAGATTCAGTATCTGATAAATTAGCTATAAGATTATGGTTGGTGGGCTGGAAACTCAGACAGGTTGGGGCTACTTTGTTTGCTTGGTCATTTATATTTCAAATAGTATCTTAGGAGGAGAGGCAGAGTAGCACTACTGGCCAAGAAAATATACATCTATGTGGGAATTCATGAGTCTGGAGTAGAAGCATGCTAAAAGCTTGTGAGTGAAGGAGAAAGGAAAGAGTAGTAGAAGTGCTAATGGTTGGGGAGTACAGAACAGACTACTCAGCTCGATGAAAGATATAGATGACGCATCCTTGTCACAACACAATACACATACAGAAGCAAGAAAGTGTGGTGATGGGGGTGTTGACCATCCAGATATCTGCTAGAAGTCTCATTTGGTTAGAAGTAGGGAACCCGACAGGTTCTTGACTTACTTTGGTAACAATTTTATCTCCCAGATGGTAGAGGAAGCAATTAGGGGAACTTCAACTCTGGACCTAATTCTGACCAAGAAGAAAAAAATAGTTGGTGAAATGAAAATTGATAGGAACTTTCAGAGAGAGTTACTTGTCATTTTGGAGTTTGGGGTAATCAAAGAGGGTAAGGTGAACTTCAAAAAATTCAAAGAAAAGAGGCATGATTCAATGGCATGAGACTCAGAAGGAAATATGGTTTAAGAAGGTTGGGTAGCTTTCAGATATCCAACTGTAACTGCAATCACTATGATCCTCTTGGGAAGAAAAGAAGGGTGACAATTAAGTACCCAATATGGCTGCACAGAGATCTCTCAACAGGTCAGATTTTAAAGGACATGTAAAAAAAGATGGAAAGAGGGCATGTAATGAAGGACTATAAAAGAGTGAAATGGGCTTATAAGAATAATGTCAGGAGAGCTAAAATGCCAAATTAGCTTAAGCTTACAAAACAAAATAAAGACAAAACAAAACAAAATGCTAAAAGACACAATTTATTCCCTGTTTTTAAATTATGTGTAAGGCTCTCTCACCACCCCCATTTCCCCCAAATTATCACAAAAATAAACAAAAAAGACAAACAACACAACAACAACATCAAAACAAGGAAAGTTTATAGTTAGTGGCAGCAAATAAAGAGAAAGCACAACTTTCTAATTCCTATTTTGTTCCTGGCTTCTCCATCAAGGAGAATGATTGTCAGACTGAAAAAGGGAGAAGAAATTAACTCTAAAATGGGTATAAAGATGTAAGATAGCAAATAACTGGTCTATACTAAATGAACTACTATACTGGGATAGGCAACTCCCAGGAAGCCAAAAAACATAAGCAGGCCAAGAAACTGCTCTGTGCGGACAGTTAAGGACTCACAAAGAATGGAGAGGTACTAGAAGATGAGATGACAAATGTAGTATAAATGTTCAAAAAGGGGAAGAGGCAGACTTCCCAAACTACAGAACAGTGATTTGGAAAGATATTCTAAAGGATTATTAAGTCTCCAAGCATTTTAAAAAGAAAGTGAACACCGGAGCTAGCTTAACACTAAGACTAAACAAATCAGTTTGTGCTAGCTTAGTTTACTCTAATAGATTTACTGTCCATTAAAGAACCATAGCTAAAACCTAAGATCAAAATGGAGAAATGTGGGCTGAATAATAGTGTAGCTGGTGGCTTAGTAATTAATTGAACAATACCAAAGGATAATAATTCATGAAGACATGAAACTTGAGGGTGGTTTTTATATGGCACGTCAGAGGGATCTACCCCTGACCCTGATATTTTTATCAGAAACATGGATGACACATAGAAGACAAGCACATCAATTTTGCAGATGACAAGTAATTAGAAAATAAATATGTTGCATGACAGAATCAGAAACCAAATAGATTAGTAGGCTATAATGGCAGGATCTTCAACTCTCAAAGAATATTTTTTCTGAGACCACTGAAGAAGATTCCGTAACCTTCTTCAGAAAAAAAATCATAAAATAGTTTAACAATGACCACTTGGCAGGGAGAGTGTCGAGGTGATTCAAGTACCAGATGGGTGGCTGAGCTAAATGACCTTTAAGGTCTCTGCCAACCCTGAGCTTTTATGACTCCAACTTTAAGAGTCTTTCTAATTTTCTGAGATTGCCAGATTTCCCAGTCTTCCTTGGTAACCCATAGATATTTCACAACACTAAGCACAGCATTTCCTCTTATCTTTGCCTTGATCTTGAAATATTTTTAAAGTGTAAATATTTTCACCTTAGGATTTTACTGTTTTTCCCACTAGAAGAAGTTCTGTCTTGAAAATGTGATGGCACAGATGAGCATTCTGTATCCATAATTATTTCCACAAAATGTTTTAGATATTTAAAGAACTGCATTTTAGGGTTAGAGCAAACCACTGAACTGCTCTCTAAAATGACTAACACCACCTTCACAAAAAGTTTTTATAAATTAATGTCCCCTCTAATAATCCTCAAGTTCAAATACATAGTTTAATATCAGTATCCCATCAATGGCAACTGAATACATTCAGCAAAGAGTAAGATTTCCTTTTTAAAAGCAAAGTCTTCCCCCACTTACTCATTTATCTCTAAGGCTTCATGAGCTGCAGAAATCCTAGCTTGAGGGTTTCTCTCTCTCCAGGCTTTTTGCATTACTATTTTAGAAAAAGAGGGAAAAAGCAAGTCAATCAATACAGGACAATAGCTCAACTAGTAGCTTTAGGTTCAGATTACAAGGGAATACTTCACTTAACAAAAACTTCAGCCCAGCCCAAACCTGCAAAGTCACCCAAATACATGATAAACTTGCTATCCCACTGTCCTTCAATTGCTGATATCCAATCTTTCTTGTACTCACAAAACAATAGATCTAAATCTTATAGACTAATTCATAGTCTATAATCTTAGAGATAATCCTAAGATTTCTTAATCGAGAAAAGGCACTCTAATAGAGATTTAATATTTCTTTTGCTCATTAATGTTATTTGTTGTTAAAATATATATATTATTTTAACACATTTTTAGATGGCATTGCTACTAATCTCTTCCTTCTACTTAGACACAATATAATTTTATTGGTCACTCCCCCAAACACCAGCTACAGGCTCTGGATATGGGAACATTTTATTTTATTTTATTAAAGACTTTATTTATTTATTTTAGAGGGAAAGGAGGGAGAAAGAGAAGAAAAACATCAAAACATCCCCTCATGCACCCCCAACTGGGGACGTGGCTGGCAACCCAGTCATGTGCCCTGACTGGGAATCGGACTGGCAACATTTCGGTTTTCCAGGACAACACCCAAACCACTGAGCAACACCAGTCAGGGCAAACTTCAGTATTTTTTTAAATAATACTTTAAATTATAATGAGGGGACTAATTTCTACATCACTACTTCATTGTGATTAAAGCCTTTATTTAGGTATCAGAATTCTGGTTTTATAGTCAATGTCCAATTTAATTTTTATTTGTTGGAGTTTTTATAAAGCAGATATTCTAAAAGTAGCCTTGCTGTTTAAAACAGACCAAAAAGCCCTCCCACCTAGCAACTAACTAAAGGATTTTCCATACTTGCATCTGCAGGACGCAGATGGTCTGAGTCACAAGTAAAGAATGTCTGGTGATCCTGAGCAGAGAGATTCATGTCATAGTAAGTCAGAGGTTCTCGTCCTGTCACCCAAGTATACCTGTGAAGGGGGAATAAAATGGTCAGACACCTATGAGAGAGGAAAGAAAGACCTATACAATATTAAGCTGCATCAAGTTGAACTATAAAGCATTAATCAAGGACTAAAACAGATTTGCCAATGAATAAAAAATATTTTTTAATCATCTTATTCTTCCTTTAGGAAATACATCAGTAGGAAAGAAATAAACATTTCCCCATATTTGTATCAAAGTTTCACTAGCACTAGCTAATGAAAACCTTTCCTAATTAGTATTATCAACAGACATTTCCGAAAAGCTATAATTCTCACTTGCCTAATTACTCTGCAAAATTAAATTTCAACATCACTTCTGTGGCATCTTTATAACCATGTTCCAGGTAAGCTTCAAAATATTTTGACTGTATAATATATAATGAAAAGAATAACGATAACAGAAAATTTCCAAAAACTACATATTTTTGTACATTTTCCCAATTTCAGTGCTAAGATATTGATAAAACAGAAAAGTCAAAACATTTGAGGATATATCAAAAAATGGAAGCACTAAATAAACACTTACAATGACCCCTAAATGAACCAGCAAAAACATTTTGTTGTCTTTGCTCTCTGAACTACTCATTTGTTTCCCAAGCTGTCAAAATGCTTACCGATTATATTCAGCTCCCCGAAATAAATTTAGTGGATTTCGCCATACTTTGCATTCTGAAACAAAGAGAAATATGAAAATGTTACACATAGTTCAGAGACACTACAGCTACAAGCTAATTAATTCAGCAAAACACCCTTCCTGGCCACTTGATAAGATAATTTTATTCTCTATCCTCTACATGAAAAGCAATGTGGAAAATTTCAGGAAATGTAGCTCAGGCACCAGGAGTTTGGAAAGTTTCGCCTAATCTCTCTGGGCCCAAGTTTCCTCATTTACTAAATCAAGGTATGTGCCAAAATCAGCTAGTTCATTACCTCTACAATCATTTTAAGAAGTGTAAACAGATTCTATAAGTTTGCTTCTAAAATTTTAAGTAGAAGTAAAACTACTTTCGATTACTGTAAAATTTACCTTACAACAACTTTACATATGACAAGCTAAACTTAAAACTCAATGGTATATATTAAAAGAGCCTTAGATTTTAAATTAGGATCTATGTTAATATTGATTTTGTGATAATTCACCAAAGTGCTTTTTAGAATGCCATAAAGGAGTAATAGGAAAATTAATACAGTTAACATTATTGTTCGGGGAAATGCTATGAAAATAAATGGTTTCAAAGCAATTAATATTGCTCACTTATACTGATACATTATTAATAATCATACTAATATCATAATGTTAGCAGGTACTAACAGATTATACATCTTTGTTATATAAGAATCACAGAAATTTAGAACCACAGAACCTTAAGTTAGAAAAATCAATCATTACTTTTTAGGATTGTGTAATAGTATATGTATGACTAAAATGCTACAATTCTATTAAGACAGCCTACGATTAAGATTTTCTACTGATTCAGAGTACTACATTTCTTTGGATGAACAATGTTTTATTAGAAAATAAAATTAGGTAACAATACTTAAAACATCTGTATGTGTGTCATCAGCCAAAAAAACACCCCTAAAGACATATACACATAAAAGTGAGCCATTATTGTAAAAATCAAAGGAGCATTAAAAACCATGGGTGAGACATTAAGATTCTACGTTCAGTGTATTATATTCAATATCTATTCTTTCACCCACCTACCCACCCACCCATCCATCCATCCATCCAACTATCCACCCAATGAGCACTGAGCAACCAATGGGGGACACAAACAAGTAAACTATTATTATAATACAGTATGAAAATAAAGACCATAAAGTACTATGAAAACACTGCATAATCACAATAAATTGTTGTTAAAATAGTGAATAAAGGATGTACACATAACAGGAAGACATGTTTTTTTAAAAGACATAAATTTACCTTTAAATTAGGAAAACACCTCACTGAAAATTTGCTCAATCTTTATAAACTATGGCCCTAAATTTTCAGTTACTTAGCTTGTCATTTAGGAAATGATCTTTCTTTGGTTCAGCATCTTTAAGTTTTATTCTTTTTTAAGTGTATTTTATTGCTTATGCTACTACAGTTGTCCCATTTTATTTCTCCCCTTCCTCCCCCTCCACCCTGCACCCCACCTCCCTTCAACTTTCCTCCCCCTTAGTTCATGTCCATGGATCATACATGCAAGTTCTTTGGCTTCTCCACTTCCTATACTATTCTTAACCCCCTCTATTTTATACCTACCATTTATGCTTCTTAATCCCTGTAACTTTTCCCCTATCCTGCCCTCTCCTCTTCCCCTCCCCACTGATAACCCCCATGTGATCTCTATTTCTGTGAATCTCTTCCTGTTCTAGTTGTTTGCTTAGTTTTTGTTTTTTAGATTCATTTGTTGACAGTTGTGACTTTATTGTCATTTTACTGTTCATAGTTTGGATCTTGTTTTTCTTAGATAAATCCTTTTAACACTTAATATAAAAGGGCTTGCTGATGATGAACTCCTTTAACATGACCTTGTCTGGGAACCACTTTATCTGTCCTTCCATTCTAAATTATAGCTTTGCTGGGTAGAGAAATCTTAGATGTAGGTCCTTATCTTTCATGACTTTGAATATTCCTTGGCAGCCCCTTTTTGCCTGTATAAGGTTTCTTTTGAGAAGTCAGCTGGTAGTCTTATGGGAACTCCTTCATAGGTAACTGTCTCCTTTTCTCTTGCTTTTAAAATTCTCTCCTTATCTTTAATCTTGGGTAATGTAATTATGATGTGCCTTGGTGTGTTTCTCCTTGGGTTCAACTTGTTTGGGACTCTCTGAGATTCCTGGACTTCTTGGAAGGCTATTTCCTTTGCCACAGTGGGAAAATTTTCCTTCATTATTTTTTAACTAAGTTTTCAATTTTCTGTTCTTCCTCTTCTCTTTCTGGCACCCCTATGATTCAGATGTTCAAATATTTAAAGTTCTCCCAGAGGTTCCTAAGCCTCTCCTTATTTTGTTGAATTCTTTTTTCTTCATTCTGCTCTAATTGAATGTTTCTTTCTTCCTTCTGTTCCAAACCATTGATTTGAGTCTCAGTTTCCTTCCCCTCACAGTAGGTTCCCTGTATACTTTTCTTTATTTCACTTCGCATAGCCTTCTCTTTTTCCTCTACTTTTGCATCTGTACTCAATCATTTCTATGACCATCCTGATGATTAGTGTGTTGAACTCTGCATCTGATAGGTTGACTACCTCCTTATAGCTTAGTTCTTTTTCTGGAATTTTGATCTGTTCTTTCATTTTGACCATATTTCTTTGTCTGAGCACCTGTTACTCTGTAAGGGGCGAAACCTCAGGTATTTGCAGGGTAGGGCAAGCCACTTGGCTGTGTTGTGGTACTGTATGTGGGGGAGGTGTCAGAGAAGGAACAATGCTGCTTGTTCAGCTCTCGGCCGGCTTTCGGTCACTTCCCCCAAGCAAATTGGGCCCTTCTGGCGTTAATTTCCAGGTGGGTGGTTTTGTGTATGTCTACTACACTGTGGGTCTCTCCAACAAACTCTCCTGTGAAGCTGGGAGTTTCTCTGACCACTGCAGCCCCTAAAGATTTTTATAGCCAGAGATTTTGAGGCTTCAGTTTCCCACTCTGGAACCCTGGGTCCACAGGCTGTCTTGTTCCCCAGTTGTTCCTCCCAGCTTATCCACACACCAATGTGGACCACCCTGTCCACCAGCTGCTGCCTCGCCCACCTGGTCCACCATCTTGCCACACGTCCTCTCCACTCCGGCTGCCCATCTCTGCCCTTTCTACCAGGCTGGATGAATGTTTCTTCTTTAACTTCTTGGTTGTTGGATGTCCATACAGTTCAGTTTTCTGGCAGTTCTGGTTGTTTTTTGTTTTTAAATTTGTTGTTGTCCTTCTTTTGGTTGTGCAAGGAAACAGAGCATATCTACCTATGCCTCCATCTTGGCCAGAAGTTCTGAATTTTATTGTTCTTTTTAAAAAAGACTTTATTTATTTACTTTTTTAGAAAGAGGGGAAAGGAGGGAGAAAGAGAGGGAGAGAAACATTAATGTGTGGTTGCCTCTCACGTGGCCCCCACTAGGGACCCAGCCCACAACCCGGGGAATGTGCCTTGACTGGGAATCAAACCAGTGACCCTTTGGTTTGCAGCCTGTGCTCAATTCACTGAGCTATACCAGCCAGGATGAATTTTATTCTTAATAAACTGAAATTCAGTGGCTGTTGCCAACTAAAGTATTATGCTTCTTTTAAATAATTACCTTTTTCCATAAAAGAAAAGCCCCTAAGAGGTGTACTAATGTACTCCACCCAGATCATGGCTTGAATCACATCTGTGAGCCAAACAACAATGACAACATCCTTGTAGTTTTATAACTCCTTGGTCCCTACCACTCCCAACCCCTCCTCAGATGTCTTTCAAGATCCAAAGTGGTTCTCTTAAAACTTTATAAATATTGCAGGCTTTGTAGTTAGCATACAATAAACATGCACACAGGTTTATGTACAAAGATGCTCATGGTGGCATTATTTACAGTAAAATAGGTATACTTGGGGAGATGCCTCTCCCTCACAGAATTCTTCTGAAATATTATTAAAAAGGCTATGACAAATACTTTGTCTCCAGCTGATACATCATTACATTGCCTTCAAGGATAAGCACTGTTCAAATACCAACCGACAAATTACAAAGCAAATTGCCTTAAATTAAAATTTCAACACAACTTTATATATTAGATGTGAATACAATTATTTCTAAATAAAAATAATTCCAAAGAGAAATGGTGTGTGTATCTAAAGTATTACTGAGCAATATCCAAATATGCTATCTTTATTTAGGAGGAGACACATGTAGCCAGCAGGGGTGCTACAAATATTTTGAAATACTGTTTTTATGACTTCTATTAGAGAACTGAACTTCTTTTAAAAAAAACTAAGAAGTACAAGTAGCCAATTATAAAAATAGTCATGAGGATATAAGGAACAGCATAGGAAGTACAGTCAATAATACTGTAATGCTGTATTGTGTCAGATGAGTATATTGGAGTGATCACTTCATCTTCATTGTGCTGTATACCTGAAACTAATCTCATATTGTGTATCAGCTGTAATTGAAAAATAATTTTTTAAAGAGGGATAATACAATTAACCTAACCAAGAACTGGAGAGAGGGAAATGGGCATAGTCTTCACCTTTCATAAAAAAAGAACTTAATAATATTTAAACTGAAACACTATAGTAAAAAAATCAAACAAAAGATCATTGTTAACATTAGTGTCATATATGTGGTCTGTAACCAGTGTCTTGAACTATCCCTGAACCTTGGGAATTAGAATCTAATAATTGTAAAATATGTAAAATATTCTAAGTGAGAAAAAATATGTGATGAGGAAATACATAATGTCTTCATTAGCTGTCTTCATTAGCTATATCCTTCAAATTGAGGGTGCTGGGAAGGTATAATTTGCCTTTAAGAATAAGTAATCTAGAAGTCAAATATGAACACATGTAAGTGAATGTATCACTCAAATTAAGTCATAGCTATATTAATTTTTTCCTTGCTGCTCTGTTTTATAATCTTATCTTTACCACAAAAACTTAGTGTGGAATCACTCTAGGGAACCTAACCCATAAATATGGACTGTTTGATGGTTTCATGATATGCACAAAGGTTGAATATGCCAAACATATTAAAATATGAAGATTTAAGTCAGGAAATTAAATTCAGGTCTCTAGACAGTAAAATTTTTCCACATGAGGTCAAGATTCTTATCTTATTTGTGACTTTGAGGAATAAATTCCTTATCTAAGTCACAATGAAAAGTTTACCTCCCCCCCAAAAAAAAAATTTCATTCTCCATAATATTAACAATTTCAATCCTCTTTAGAACACTCAAAGTTGACTAGGACTCCTTCAAGGATTTGCTAATATCATTAATAGTTCAATTAAAAATATGGCCTTGAAACAATAACACCTTCTCTGTGGTTCCATTCACAGCAGCCCGCAGTCAAGTATCTGCCCAGAGCTGCTGACAGAAATGTTCAGATCTCAGCACATTGGCAAGAATGCAACTAGACAAAGAGAAGCGGTAAATAATATGTTTAGCACTTGTTTAGTTCCCAAAGCCTACAGGACAGATTCTCTCCTTTGTCATAATAGGATGATAAGTTTCTGTGTAGGACACAAAGAACATAAAAAATGCTACCTACTACCAAGGACTACAAAATCAAGCTCCAGTCTTTTCTCCAGTCTTCCCTCTCACCATTCCCTACTAAAACTTCCCATCTCAATGATGCTATTTCATGACTTTTCATGCTCAGTACTTCTCTAGAATGCTCACCTATCACTCATCGGACAATGTGGTTTAAACATGTATAGCGTGGCTATTACGCATTAGTCCTGGCACTAAACCCTGTGTTATAAAAAAAGATACAGTTTATGCAGAGAGGAGGTTATAGCCTTGGTAGAAAAATGAAAAGGGCATTGAACAATCATTATCTGACGTCCAACTGAAGCTCTATAGAAGGAATAAATGTTCTGAGAAAACCAAAGAATTTCCCTTTGTCACAATCCTCAAAGAAAAAGAGAGCTCAATTCTTAAAAAAAAAATTAAAAGACTCTAATGGCACAGGACTTCTAGTAACATGGAAGAAAATATTATTCTACATCCAAAGGTTTGTGAAAACCTTTTCTTTTTTCTATAAAATTTAAAAAATAAGAAAGGAAGGAAGAAAAAGATACACAACTCTGGCTGGTGTGGCTCAGTGGATTGAGTGCCAGACTGCAAACCAAAGGGCTGCTGGTTTGATTCCCAGTCAGGGCACATGCCTGAGTTGTGGGCCAGGTCCCCAGTAGGGAGCGCATGAGAGACAACCACACTGATGTTTCTCTCCCTCTCTTTTTCCCCTCCTTTCCCCTCCATCAAAAAATAAAAATACATTTTAAAAACTAAAAAAAAAGATTCTCTTAAAAAATAAAAATAAATGAAAAAATGTTAAAAGATATAGAATTTCCATTCCTGAAATTCTTAACTAGGCAAATTACTAATTCACAGCCTAGGAAGACAGTTACCAAGTTACCACTTCTTCCCAGAGTCTAAAATCTGGTAAGTGTGGTAAATGTTATTATGAACAGCATAACAACTTTTATTATAGCTACAAGCTTTATTTTCATTGAGCCTTTTAATAAAGGGAATTAAAGCTCAAGTCATCTATGTTAGCAGTCCCCAACCATTTTGGCACTAGGGACCAGTTTTGTGGGTGATGGGGGAGGGGTATAAATGGAGACATAGCTCATATGAACTTTGCTTGCCTACTGTGAATGGGGGACAGGAGACAATGAGCAGAGCTCAGGAGAGCTTCACTCATGGCCTGGTTCTTAACAAGCCATGGACTAGTACCAGTCTGCTACCACAGGGTTAGGTACCCCTGATCTATATCCCTACATAAGTTAGCAAGGGGAGCATAGAGTAGACCCTTTTTACAGAAGCAGACTGTAAGGCATAGAAAAGCTACATAGGGCAATCCAAGACACAGTCAGAGTAGATGAAAGCTACACTCAGTTCCTCCCAGGACCAAATTGGAATTACAACTAAATTATTGAACAAACATCGTGAATAACCAATGGAAAGACTGGCTGAAGAGAAGTCTCATACCCAAGGATTTACAGAACAAGCCACATTCAGACTGGTAGGAAGGGCAGAGATATGAAAAGGGCTGGCCCTGCTCCTGCGAAGAGTGGCTGAGGTTTTAGATAGATATCACAGATGCAGGTGAGTCCCCCAGAGAAGTGTGGGGTGTAAACCATGAGCTGTACTATCCAGCCCAGAGCACCAGAGCTAGGAAGAGGTGTCCATATAACATCTGGCTGTAAAAATCAGTGGGATTTCTGTCTACCAGTCAACTAGGAAAACAGGCACCCTCTTAAAAGGCCAACGAACAAAATTCTGTTCACAGCCACTAAAACTGGCCTCCTTCAGAGGGAGGGCAAAGTAGGATAGAGTTGTGTGAGGAGAGTCTGGGGTTTGTGGGAGGGAGCTGAAGGGATAGCCACCAAGATCCCTGTGCTGAGTCATCCTCCCATGACACAGATGCCATCATTCTTGGTTGGAGCACTCCCCCTTGTGCAACTTGGGGGAAAGCAATAGTCCCTCCCTTTGGACTCCCCCATATGCCACCCTGTGGAGCTTATGCCCTACTAAGGAGTACAGCTAGAGGCTCTTTCAGTGGATGAGCCTAACAGGTAGCTGGGAAGTTTAGTCAGGCATAGGCAGTACCCACTAAGGTGCCTTGGGACTTTTGCTGACTTGCCCCCTGTCCCAGTGTTGATAAAAAGTGGTCATGGCGTGTAGCTTGGTCATTCCATGTGTACTCAGGCCCAGCAGAGGAAGTCACAAACAGTGGATTACTTATAGTTCCAAACAGGTTGCTGAGGACAAGAAACAGGTAGCATCTTACACTAATGTGCACCAGAGTCCCTCCCAGGAGGCCCAGAACCAAAACAAACAGTGGCCACATTCAAATAACATCAAAGCAGGATCCAATAAGCTTCACAAGCAGCATATCCAAAGGGAAATGTCCACAAGCACCAAACACTGCTGAGGTTAATTACGCTTCCTGTGGTCAGCACCTGCAGAGCAGCTTGCGAGCTGTGGCTAGGTAGAGCTTCACAACCAACCTGAGGGTTGATCTCAAGCACATATGGGCAAACAGCAATCCAGACTCGATTATAACACGAGGGCCCACACAACCCACACATGGGACATTCCTGGAGTGCCCAGCCCAGGTGACCAAGGAGATGACACCACTTGACACCACAGGACACCTACTACATAAGGTCACCCCCAAAAGACCAAAAGTCATAGCAGATCTAATACATAAAAACAAACACAAAGAAGCAGCCAAAAAGGAGTGACAAAAAAACAGTATCCAAATCAAAGAACAGAAAAAAATCTCTAGAAAAAGAGCTCAGTGAAATGGAACGAGCAATTTATCAGATATAGATTTCAAAGTAATGGTTATAAAGATGCTCAACAGCATGAAAAAGAACACAGAAACCATAAAAAAGACCAATCAAAAATGAAAAATACAGTATCTGAAATGAAGAACACAATGGAAGGAAGAAACAGTAGATTGGATGAAGCTGAGGTTCAAATTAGTGAATTGGAAGAAACGGTAAAAAAGAAATCCAATCAAAGCAGCAAAAATAAAAATAGAATTTCAAAAAATGAGAATAGTTTAGGTGCCTTTGAAACAACATGAAGCACAAGATCTGCATCATAGTAGTACCAGAAAGAAGAGAGAGAGATCCAGGAATCAAGAACCATTTGAAGAAATAATGACCCAAGACTTCTAGAACCAGGTAAGGAAAAATGACACACAAGTCATAGAAGCACAGAGAATTCCAAAGAAGATGAACCCAAAGAGGCCCACATTAGGATACATCATAGATAAAATGGCAAAGGTTGAAAACAAAAAGAAAAACTTAAAAGCTTCAAGAGAAAGTGAGTTATTTACCTGCAAGGGAGATCCCATAAGACTATCTGCCAATTTCTCAATAGAAATATTTCAGGCCAGAAGGGAGTGGCAAGAAATAGTCAAAGTAATGAGAAACAAGGACCTACAACCAAGATTACCCTACCCTGCAAAGCTGTCATTTAGAATTGAAGAGCAGACTTCCAGCCAAGATGTAGACATAGGCAGACACACTGTGCCTCCTTGCACAAACAAGATAGGGACAACAACAATTTAGAAACAGAATAACAACCAGAACTGACAGAAAATTAAACTGTATGAAAGTCGGACAACCAACAAGTTAAAATAGACCCATTCATCCAGACCAGTAAGAAGGTCGGAGTCCGGCAGCCAGGAGCAGGTCATGGCACAGAGAGCAGAGAGTGTTGGAACTGGGCACATAAAGCATCTGGGGTGTGAAAGACTGCAGTGGGTGGATCCTGAGCATGCAAGCAGCAGCTGGCAGACCCTGGCTGAGGGGTGGCAAAGGGCAGATCCAGCGAGGTGGGAATTGAGAAGCAAGGCACTGCATGCAACCCAGGATCATAGTGCTGGAAAATAGAGCCTTAGGGCACTGATGAAAATACCTATGGGGGTGGAGGCGCAGGGAGAGACTTCCAGACTCACAGGAGAGGTCCTTGGAAAGTCCCATGGGGTGCGCAAGCCCACCCACACAGGAAATGGCACCAGAGGGGCCCAGTTGGTTCGGGGGAGTGGCGGAAGGGACTGAGGTCCTAGAGAGAGAGTGCCACTGTTCCCTCTCAGACCCCGCCCCCACATACAATGTCACAACCCAGCAAATGGGGTGCCCTGCCCTGGAGAAAACCTAAGGCTCCACTCCTCATATGGAACAGGCACAACCAGACCAAAGGGGAAGAGGGGGAGATGGCTCAAACAGAATTGAAAGCCCCAGAGACAGTGCTTTTAAGCGACTGAGAAATAGCCAACCTATCAAATGCACAGTTCAAACCACTGGTGATCAAAATACTCACAGAATTGGTAGGTTTTGGTCGCAAATTAGATGAACAAATGCAGGCTACAATAAGAGAAATGAAGAAGAATGCACAGGGAACCAATAGTGATGGGAAGGAAACTGGGACCCAAAACAATAGAGTGGATCAGAAGGAAGAAACAACCAAACAGAAAAGAATGAAGAAATAAGAATTCAAAAAATGAGGAGAAGCTTAGGAACTTCCGGGACATCTTTAAACATTCCAACATCTGAATTATAGGGGAACCAGAAGCAGAAGAGGAAGAGCAACAAGTGGAAAAGTTATTTGAACAAATAATAAAGGAGAACTTCCCCAATATGGCAAGGGAAATACACTTCCAAGAAGTCCAGGAAGCTCAGAGAGTCCCAAAGAAGTTGGACCCAAGAAGGAACACACCAAGGCACATCATAATTACATTACCCAAGATAAAAATGAAGGAGAGAATTTTAGAAGCAGCAAGAGATAAGGAGACAGTTACCTACAAAGGAGTTCCCATCAGACTGTCAGCTGATTTCTCAAAAGAGATCTTACAGGCAAGAAGGGGCTGGAAAGAAGTATTCCAAGTCATGAAAGGCAAGGACCTACATCCAAGATTACTCTATTCAGCAAAGCTTTCATTTAGAATGGAAGGGCAGATAAAGTGCTTCTCAGATAAGGTCAAGTTAAAGGAGTTCATCATCACCAAGCCCTTATTTTATGAAATGTTGAAGGGACTTACCTAGCAAAAAGAAGATAAAAAACATGTATAGTAAAATGACAGCAAACTCACAATTATTAACAACCACACCTAAGACAAAACAAAAAGAAACTAAGCAAACAGCTAGAACAGGAACAGAACCACAGAAATGGAGAACACATGGGGGGTTAGCAACAGGGGGTGGGAGGAGGAGAGAGGGGGAAAAGGTACAGAGAATAAGTAGCATAGATGGTAGGTAGAAAATAGACAGGGGAGGGCAAGGATAGTATGGGAAATGCAGAAGCTAAAGAACTTACGACACATAGATATAAACTAAGGGGGGGGTGAATGTGGGTGGAAGAGGGTGTGCAGGGTGGAGGGGAAGGAAGGGGGTAATGGGACAACTGTAATAGCATAATCAATAAAATAAAACAAAATAATTGGACAGATAAAGATCTTCCCAGACAAGAAAAACCTAAAGGAGTCTATCACCACCAAATCAGTATATATGAAATATTAAAGGTTCTTCCTTAAGAAGAAGAAAAAACCAAAACATCAAAAATATGAACAATATAATGGCAATAAATACACATCTATCAACAGTTGAATATAAAAAAAACTATCAAGCAGAACTGAAACAGACTCATAGATACAAAGAACATTTTTTAATATATTTTATTCATTACGCTATTACACTTGTCCCATTTTCCCCCTTCACTCCCCTCCACCCTGCCCACCCCCTCCCACCCACATTGTCCCCCCCTTTAGGTCATGTCCATGTGTTATAAATTCTTTAGCTTCTACATGTCCCACACTATTCCTGCCCTCCCCATCTATTTTCTACCTATTGTCCATGCTACTTATTCTCTGTATCTTTTCCCCCTCTCTCCTCCTCCCACTCACCTGGTGCTAACCCTCCATGTGATCTCCATTTCTGTGGTTCTGTTCCTGTTCTGTTTGCTTAGTTTGCTTTTGTTTTAGGTATGGTTGTTACTAATTGTGAGTTTGATGTCTTTTTTTACTGCTCATATTTTTTATCTTCTTTTTCTTAGATAAGTCCCTTTAACATTTCATATAATAAGGGCTTGGTGATGATGAACTCCTTTAACTTGACCTTATCTGAGAAGCACTTTATCTCCCCTTCCATTCTAAATGAAAGCTTTGCTGGATAGAGCAATCTTGAATGTAGGTCCTTGCCTTTCATGACTTGGAATTCTTCTTTCCAGCCCCTTCTTGCCTGTAAGATCTCTTTTGAGAAATCAGCTGACAGTCTGATGGGAACTCCTGTGTAGGTAACTGTCCCCTTAATCTCTTGCTGCTTCTAAAATTCTCTCCTTCATTTTTATCTTGGGTAATGTAATTATGATGTGCCTTGGTGTGTTCTTCCTTGGGTCCAACTTCTTTGGGACTCTCTGAGCTTCTTGGACTTCCTGGAAGTGTATTTCCCTTGCCATATTGGGGAAGTTCTCCTTTATTATTTGTTCAAGTAACTTTTCCACTTGTTGTTTTTCCTCTTCCCCTCTGGTACCCCTATAATTCAGATGTTGGAACATTTAAAGATGTCTTGGAGGTCCCTAAGCCTCTCCTCATTTTTTTGAATTCTTATTTCTTCATTCTTTTCTGTTTAGTTGTTCCTTTACTCCTTCTGGTCACTTCCATTGATTTGAAACACAGTCTTCTTTCCGTCACTATTGGTTCCCTGTGCATTCTCCTTCATTTCTCTTATTGTAGTCTGCATTTGTTCATCTAATTTATGACCAAAGTCAAACAATTCTGTGAGCATCCTGATCACCAGTGGTTTGAACTGTGCATCTGATAGGTTGGCTATTTATCGGTCACTTAAAAAAAAAAATGGCTCTGGGGCTTTTAATTGTGTTTGAGCCATCTTTTTTATTTTATTTTATTTTTTTCCTTTGGTCTGGTTGAGCCTGTTACATATGAGGGGACAGAGCCTTAGGTGTTCACCAGGGCAGGGCACCCCAGTTGCTGGGTTGTGATGTTGTATGTGGGGGCAGGGTCTGAGAAGGAACAATGGTTCCCGCTCTGCTCTCTCTAGGACTTCAGTCCCCTTTGCCACTTTCCACAAGCAAATTGGGCCCCTCTGGTGCTGGCTCCCAGGTGGGTTGGTTTGTGTACTTTCTAGGACTCTTTGTGAGTTTCCCCAAGGAGCCTCCTGTGAGGCTGAGAGAATCTCCTGGCCTCAACTTCCACAGTTGTTTTCAGCGAGTGCCTTTAGGCTTTGTTTCCCAGCGCTGGGTCCCTGGGTTGCCTGGTCTGTGTCACTGCCCGTTTCCGCTTAGTTTGTCTGCGTGAGAGTGTATGGCTGCAGACAGCCGGCTGCCTTGCACACCTCACTGGGTCTGCTCATTGCCTCCCACGCCCAGGGTCTGCCACCAGTCTGTCAGCTGCCCCTGCATTTCTGGGGTCTGCCAACTGCCGTCTGCGCCCTGCGTGCCCACGTCTGCCAGCCACCGATTTTTCCTGCCGGTACCCCTCGACCCCTCTCTGTAGGCCTCCGACTCCGCCCCTCCTTACCAGTCTGGATGTATGGTATTCAGACTTCCATTCGGTTCATTTCTCTCTGTTCTGGTTGTTTTTTGTTTGTAAATTCTTGTTGTCCTTAGTTTTGGTTGCGCGAGGAGGTACAGTACAACCACCTATGCCTCCATCTTGGCCGGACAAAGAACATTTTGATGGTTACAAGATGGGAGGGTCTTGGGAGGATGGGTGAAAAGGGTGAAGGGATTAGGAAATACAAATTGGTTGTTGCAAAATAGTTATGGGATGTAAAGCACAGCATAGGGAATATGGTCAATAATATTCTAATAACTGTACAGGGTGTCAGAAGGGCAGGATATTTATTGAGATGATCACTTAGTAAGTTACATACTACCTAAACACTGGGTGCACAACTGAAAATAATATAATACTGTATGTCGATAGTAGTTGAAAAATAATTAATAATTAATGGAAAAAATAAAACTAAAAAATAAAAAATATCATTCTAAAAAATAATATAATAAAATAAAATCTACCCCCCCCAAAAAAGAAAGAAATGAAAACACAAACCAAAAATTTATGGGATACAGCAAAGTGGTCCTAAGAGGGAAATTAATAGCATGACAGGCCTATTTCAAGAAACAAGAAAAATCTCAAATAAACAGTCTAACTTTACACTTAAAGGAATTGAAAAAGAACAATAAAGCCCAAAGCTAGAAGGAACAAAATAATAAACATCAGAGCAAAAATAAACAAAATAGAGTATTAAAAATAATATAAAAGATGAATGAAACCAAGAGCTGGTTCTTTAAAAGGATAAACAAGATTGCCAGACCTTAACTATATTCATCAAGAATATAAGAAAGAGAACTTAAATAAATAAAATCAGAAATGAGAGACTTCCAGTTAAGATAGCAGCATAGGCTCTCCTCCTCACACAACCACTTCAAAATTGCAAGTAAAATATAGAACAATCAATACACATAACTATCGGAAATTGAGTTGAATAAAGTCTGACTACTGTGGAATTAAAGAAACCACATCCATCCAGACTGGTAGAAGGTGGGGAGAGGAGGAGTGGGCTGGTCCCACATCCACGTGTGGTGGATAAAAATTCAGGATGATTATCTTGGGAGCAAGGAGTCCCAGCCCCATACCAGCGTGGAGTTCCAATGTCAAGAAGATAAGCCTCCATAACTTCTGGCTACAAAAACCAGCAAGGATTGACAGTAGAAGAAACTTCTGGAATCCCAACCAGTTTTTCTTAAAGAACCTACACACAGACTGACTCAGACTCAATCCTTCTGAGCTCCAGCACTGAGGTAGCAGCTTGAAAGGCACCAGTAGCATACAAGGAGTAACGGAAGTGTCTGGTATCAAGACAAGAGCCAAGGGACAGATATCTACTAGCCAGAAAGGCAGGCAGAAGCCACTGTCCCTTTTCTAACCCCACTCCCACAGAGTCACAGTGCCAGCAGGCAGGTGCCATATCTGAGACTCCATCAACCTGGCTAACACTGTTTGTCCTATCTGGGAGATCCCAAGACTCCATCTCACCCAACTTATGGGACCACCCCAATGTCTTTCCCAAATGAATGGCTGGTCCTAGCTCATGCTTTACAATTTCCTAAACCTCTCAAACAAGCAACAGTTGGCCTCAGTGAGTTCCCAGCCCCTGTACCTCTTGCCAAGTGGTCCCAGGACCTGAACTAGCAGCATCCAGCCTAGATTCACAGGTTTGCTTTGCCTGAAAATCTCCAAGCCCAGCACAAGAAGCAGCCATCTCAGATTGCTTTATAGCTCAGGCAGGGTGGCCCCAGGTAGGACACAGGTGGGGGCTGACCTTGGCATGCACGACCCTGGAAACCCCAGAGCCTGCACACCCACTGGACAGCTACAGACCACCACATTGCCCCTGCATAGCTGATTCTGCACAGAAGGCAGAGGTTCATGGTCAGTGGCCACAGCCAGTCTCTGCAACTGACTGGCCTGGGTAATCTCTCCCATTGACCTGCCAACAGCAATCAAAGCTCAACTACAAGAGAAGGGTGTACTCAGCCCACATGAAGGATGCACCTCAAGCACCCAGCTTAGTTGATAGGGGAGGCTGTGCTACTGAACCCTACAGGACACCTACTATATTAAACCACACTACCAAGATAGGGTAGATCTATCTAATACATAGAAAAAAACAAAGGGAGCTTGCCAAAATGAGGAAACAAAGAAACATGGCCCAAATAAAAGAACAGATCAAAACTACAGAAAAAGAACTACACAAAATGGAGATAAGCTATCTATCAGATACAGAGTTCAAAACAATGGTTATAAGGATGCTCAAGTAACTTAGCGAGAACTTCAACAGATAAAAAAGACCCAGTTAGAAACAAATATTATAGTAACTGAAATAAAGAACAATTTTCAGAGAAATAATAGTAGAATAGATGAAGCCAAAATCAAACCAATGATTTGGAACAAAAGGAAGCAAAGAACAACAAATCAGAACACCAATAAGAAAAAAGAACCCCCCAAAAATGATAGTGTAAGCAGCCTCTGGGACAACTTCAGAAGGTCCAAGATTGACATCATAGGGGTTCCAGAAGGAGAAGAGAAAGAGCAAGAATTTGGAAACATATTTAAAAAAATAATGAAAGAAAACTTCATTAATTTGGTGAAGGAAATAAACATGCACATCCAGGAAGCACAGAGAGTTCCAAACAAGATGGATGCAAAAAGACCCACACCCAGACACATCATAATTAAAATGTCAAAGGCTAAAAATAAAGAGAGAATCTTAAAACCAGCAAGAGAAAAAAGTTAGTTACCTACAGAGGAGTTCCCATAAGACTATCTACTGATTTCTCAAAATAAACTTTGCAGACTAGAAGGGATTGGCAAGAAATATTCAGTCATGAAAATCAGAGATCTACAGCCAAGATGGCTCTACGCAGCAAAGCTATCATGTAGAATCAATGGGCAGATAAAGAGGTTCCCAGACAAGAAAAAACTAAAGGAGCTCATCATCACCAAACCATTATCATATGAAATGTTAAAGGGATTTATTTAAGAAAATCAAAACTATGAACAATAAAATAACGATAAATACCTATCTAGCAACAATTGAATCTAAAAAACAAACTAAGCAAACAAGAAGTACAGAGGCAGAATCACAGATATGAAGAGCATTTTGATGATTGCTGCCAGATGGGAGGGAATCTGGGGAAATGAGTGAACAGATGAGGGGATTATGAAGCAAATAGGCAGTTACAGCATAGCTGTGGGAATGTAAAGTACAGTATAGGAAACAGAGTAGCCAAAGAACTTACACACATCACCCATGGACATGAACAATAGTGTGGGGATTGCTTGAGGGAGTAGGGTGTGCTGATGGAAGAGGGCAAAGAGGAAAAAGTTGGGACAACTATAATAGCATAATCAATAAAATATAATTTAAAAATAAAAATAAATTTTAAACTCATGGAAAAAGTGAAAGGGAGGAGGTAACAATTGACACTAAAGAAATACAAAGATTGTAACAAAATATTATGAACAATTATATACCAACGAATTGGACAACCTGGACAAATGAAATATACAATCATTCCAAACTATATCAGGAACAATCAGAGAATCTGAATAGACATATTACAACTAAAAAAATTGAAGTAGTAATAAAAAAGTCCCAACAAACAAAATTCCTGGACCAGAAGGCTTCATAGGTGAATTTTACCAAACATCAAAGCAGAACTAACACCTATCCTTCCCAAACTATTCCAAATAATTCTAGAGGGAAGGCTGCCAAGCTCATTTTACATGGCCAGCATTTTTCTAATTCCAAAACCAGAAAAACACACTAGAAAAAAAAATAAAACTATAGGCCAATATGCCTGATGAACATAAATGCTAAAATCTTCAACAAACCTGATCCAGCGATATTTTTAAAAAATCACACACCATGATCAAGTGGGATTTATTCTAGGGATGCAAAGTTGGTACAAAATAGGCAAATCAAACATAATATCCCACATAAACAAAATAAAGGATAAAATCTACATGATCATATCAACAGAGGCAGAAAAAGCATTTGAAAAAAATCCAGCACCCATTTATGATAAAAACTCTCCTTCACCTTAAATGTTACATTATGACTTCACCTTCTGCACCTCACTCCCTTAACTGTAAAATAGAGATAATAACAGTATTTGCTTCATAAGGTTATTGTGAGGATTAAATGAGTTAATAGATGTAAACCTGATTGTAGGCACTAAGAGTATTAGTTATTATTATTAGAACTGTATGGCTTTCCCTGGGGAAAATCTGTTCTGGTGTTAGGAGAATTCAAAGATCTATGAAGTTCTTAGAATATATCTTAGCATTCTGAGTTTCTTCATCTCCACTGCTTTTCTTAAATTAATTATCTGTATGTAATCAGTGCTTGAACAGGTTCTGCAATATAATAAACTTTAAAATTCCAGGTGAAATTCTTTTTTAAAGTTTTATATAAAAGATATATATCTTAGCACTGGCTGGTATGGCTCAGTAGATTCAGTGCTGGCCTGCAAACTGAATGGTCACTGGTTCAATTCACATGGCTGGGTTTTGGACCAGGTCGCCAGTTGGGGGACATGAGAGAGGCAACTGATCCGATGTATCTCTCACACATCGATGTTTCGCTCTCCCTTTCTCCTTTCCCCTCTCTCTAATTGAATTATAATTGAGTGAATTATAAATAAATAAAATCTTTAAAAAGATATATATCTTATATTGATTAAATAATATTAAAATGAGATGATTTGTGACAGGAAGTCAAGAGACTAAAACCGTATTTGTCTAAAGATCCAGTTCTACATAAGAGGCTACCAAAGTGTCTCAGAGAATTTAAACTTGATTTTGACGATTATATTTCTCACATGATGGAACACCCTACACTTTTCCAAATATCTTGAAGAACCTGGGTGCTGCAAACCTTGTCTTTATGGCATCTCATTTGAAAATAGGGCAAATTATCAAACAGGTGTTTCCATAAACCCAAATGTAGAATGTTTCTGGGCCCTGAGAATTCATTTCCTTGTGACAGGGAAAAGCTGGCCATGTTTCAAATCCCTATGCAAAAGCTAAGTTGAATTAAGAAATGGCAGCAAGAAACATGGTGACATGGCAAATATATCAGCAGGATTTATCAGAAACTGTATATTTGTGAGAAAAACGGTAGTTTAACTCCCAAATAATCCAAAACAAGTGAAATACTCATAAATGTTACCTTAAGTCAACCAATCTGAAATTTGGCTACAGTAAGATGAAGATTACTGCAAATTTTGAGCAGGTCTATACTCAGGTCAATTTGCACAAATCCAAAAGTTAAACAAATATATGAACAGTCTGCCCTATAACAATCACAAAGTTCTCACACCCTATTTTCCCCACCCAAAATTATTCTTAGGTAAGCCAGTTCTTTCTGCTTTTAATCAAAACAAATGATTCTTGAAGAAAACAGCTACACTATGAGTTTTCATATAAACCATTGTTTTCAGTTTATTTTTAGCTTTTTCAATGATTTTTCTTAAATAATGTCATTAAAGTGTGTTTGTCAATGTCCATGGGGCTTTGTCAGCCATATTGTATTTCATGTAAGATTCAGCAAATAATTGTCTTATGTTGCTCCAAGAAATTCAATAGATTCACCCTTCTGTTATTAAGGCAATAGTCATTTCATTATTATTAAGGCAATAGGAATTTCTAAAAAAATTATGTTAAGAAAATGTTTTGATTATCCGTGGTTTTGACCTTCTTTTGCCTTTACACTTAGCTAAAGCCAGAATACAAAAAGTTATTAAGAGATACACACAATCTTATACTATTTTTCTTATAAAAAATAAAAATAAAGAAAAAAAATGAGGAAAATGGCATTAGTCCAATGGTATCTGGTACTTCCATATCAACTAGATGTTTGCTGGGCTAAGAGAGCCAAATATTAGAAATCCAAATATCAAAAAGTGGGCATATTGAGCCCTATAAATACTTAAGATGATTTCCATTTTCCTAAATGTAGCAAAACACTGTTATGAGATCAGATCATAAATACTATATATATGTCATTATATATATATCCTATATATATATTTTTTTTTTCATATACATATAATGAAAAGAAATATTTCAGGTCTAGTAGTAGACATTCAGTAAATGCCAGTGGAACTGTATTAATAATATTCAAAAGCTCAGTTTTTTCCAGGTAATAACTTAGTATAAATAAAATTGGGAACTTCCCTGATTTCTATAATTATTATTATTGACTATATTTTTATAAAGAGCTTATTCAAGGCATTCACAGAGAGAGACAGCAAAATTATAGTGACAATAAGAAGAGCATGAGGTCTTTATTGCATTAAGGAATGACGTCAATGATTTAAATTGGGGTAGAGAAGTAATTTTAATGAGAATAAAAATGTATTCACAATAAAGAATGGCCTCAAATGAGGCAGCTTTCTGTTTTCAGTCTGTTAATTTTCTATAATATCTTACATCATTCAAAGACTACAGTAATCAGACAAGAGTACATTTAATCTCTTCACAGCAGATGCAAAGTGCTGACAATTATCCACAACTGCTTTTGTGATGATGACTGAGTGATCAAGATTACTCATTAGCATAACATGCCATACTCATTAGAGTAGCTGGTTGAAGTAATGGTTCATTTTGCTCAGGTATCTTTCTGTTTCTTTCACAAAGTAAATGAGTTTACAAAGTTCCAGACAATTTTGTCACCTTGGTGTGCCATCTCTTACACATGTACCATTTAGGATGAAGTTAAATGTGTACCTAGAGTTACCTATTGCCAGTCATGGCTACCTGGCAAAGGGTCTATTAAAAGAGCATTGAAATCAACATCAGAAATAAAATGCATACACAATTCTATTTGACACTTATCTCCTGGCTAGACCACTATGTAATATGGACTGAGTTATTCTAGAGAGGAAGGAAAAAACATTTAACCTAGTTCTTTAATTTCTTCCTCTTCATTCTTCAAGTCTCAGGACGTCAAAAAGCAAAAGATTTCCTCCAGTTTGAGTCAAGAATCCCACCTTTGATCTCCATAGCTCTGGATGTTTCCCTCATACAGTCAGAAAACATATTACTTTGTCTCCATCAGTAGACAGGAGTGTTCCATAAGGACATAATATTATAAGAACCTGTACAAGGCTAGGTTCATATTAAGAACTTAGGAAATGTTTACTGAGCTGATGACAAGACCAAAAATATAATAGAAAATCATATTCTTCCTTCTTTTAAGAGTGGAGAAAGCACAGGCCTTGTATGTGCTCATTCATTGAGTTTCTATCATATAATAGACACTGCAAAGTGCTAGAGGTACAGTAATGAGACAGTTTAAAAATTATAGTATAATTTGATCAATGTTGTTAAAGATAAAAATGTTAAGTCAATGAATGTGAGAGATATTTACAACCTATCACAGAAAGCTTCCTAGAAGAGAACACTTGAGTTGACTTGTGAAAGTTGAACAAACATGGGAGACAGGGAGGCAGTCTTCCAGGCAGAGGATCTTCAAAAAACATAGCACGTTCAAGAAATGTACAGGAAAGAGACTAGATTGTGACAGAAACCAAGGTTGGCAAAAATAAGTTAGAAGCAGCTTATGCTGTGAGAAGGAATCTGGGCTTTATCTTCAGTGTAATAAGAATCAATGAAGCCTGTTAGGCAGAGGAGCAACGCTATCAGCTCTAGTTAGACTTAAGATTTTTGTAATTAGCATGACAAAGAATGGATACATTCAATAATACTTTGAGAAATTAGGGACAAGGAAGCTGAAGACTCAAGTTGGGAACATTGACTTAAATGACCATTAGCTAAATTAAATGAAAAAAAAAGTAAATTAAACAAGATAAATATTCCTTTCCCTGGGATGCTTATATGCTAGTTCTCTGTAAAGGTTGTCATCTCCTCAGGGAAATAAACAGATTTTTCCCTAAAGTCAAACATTTAAATAACATTCTTACTGTCATATAGTTATAATAATTTAGTAAGAGTAAGCAAACACTGCTGCAAACTGAAGAGCTTTGCATACCTGAGACGCTTTGCCTGTTGGAATCTGAGTCCCCATTACTGGAGTTAGAATTGTTGGAGGAGTTGTTGTCAACACCTCCCAGGAGGGGGCGCAAGTGGCTTACTGAGACTTGTTCAATGAATGATGTTCCATACTTGCGAAAATACCACCATTCAAATATCTAGAATAGAAAAATAATAAGCGTGATTATGGTCCCTTTTACTGTTTATGATTTTTGTACACATGTCCATAAAATATGTTGCATTTACTAATTATATCTACCTTACACTTAATTAAACCATTTTTATGCCAGAATTGTTTAATTTATTCTAAAAATTGCAGTGTTTATAAAAATTAAAACACCAATTACACTTTAAACTCTTAATGCTGTTTCTCCACTTAACATTGGTTTTGGAGAAAATCTATAGCTACAACCATGAATTAAAGAACACTGTAGGAGTTGCTCAATATTCTTTTCCTCCAAATTTATATATCATTGTAATAACAAAATTATTATAGTTGAAACAGAACTCCAGAAATATATACAAAGAAGCCACTTTCAGAAGTATGACTTATAAAATATTCCAATTCTTGGCACCTTATATTCTGATAAAACTATACCTCTATAAAATTAATATACAAAAAGTTCATTAAAAAAAACTATCTAGGCTGTGAACCAAAGTGTCGCAGGTTCGATTTCCTGTCAGGGTACATGCCTGGGTTGCAGGCCATGGCCCCCAGCAACCGCACATTGATGTCTCTCTCTCTTTCTCCCTCCCTTCCCTCTCTAAAAATAAATAAATAAAATCTTTTTTAAAAACTATCTCTTTAGGGAAACACTGGTTTTACAAAAATAGTGGAAGGCATCCCATTTCATCTATGTATAGCACCCAGCTACTAAGAAATTCAGCAATATCCCACTTGCTAAGAAGTACTTTATAACATAAGCACCTGTTGTTATATAGTATGGGTTGCGAAGGAGAAAAGAAACAACTTTCATTAATAAAAGGAAAGAAGCAATGATACTCACATGACTAGACTAAAATCAGGACTTCCTAAGCCTGGAGAGGACAGGTGACCTCTCTCAACCACCCTTCTTACCTGGCTCCTCTGCCCCTCCAGTGATTGCCTTCCTACCACTGTTCAAAGTTGCTCTCTCCCACTTCCTCTCCTCTCCTCCCTGTCTGATTTGGAATATGTTTCTTAAGCAGTCACTAGTCATTATACAGAAGAAATTTAACAAACACCTATATCCCAGTCTCATAGCAATATGATAATAGAGAATGTGAAATTAACATAGAATTAGTTGCCTTCATCTTTATTTATTAACAAGATGTTGATATCTACTCTAGAATGGTATTTGGGCTATTATTTTTAAATTGATATCTTCTGGAGTTTCCAGCCAAGATGGGGACGTAGGTAGATATACTTTGCCACCTCACACAAAGAAAGACAACAACAATTTTAGAAACAAAAAATAACCAGAACTGACAGAAAATCAAACTGTATGGAAAGTCCAACAACCAAGGAGTTAAGGAAGAAACATTCATCCAGACCCATAAGAGGGGCAGAGACGAGCAGCTGGGATAGAGAGGACTATCCCACAAGGCAGTGGCTGGAGGAGCGGGAGGTCCCACATTTGGATATGGATAAACCAGGAGGAACAACTGGGGAGCGAGACAGATCATGCTGCCCGTGGCTCCAACTCAGAGAAATAAAGCCTCGTAACTTCTAACTGAAAAAAACCTGGGGGAGTTGAGGTGGCAGGAGAACTCCCACCCTCACAGGACAGTTCATTGGAAAGATCCACAGGGTCCTAGAATATACACAAACCACCCACCCAGGAATCAGCACCAGAAGGGCCCAATATGCTTGCAGATAGTGGAAGAAGTGACTGAAAGTTGGCTGAGAGGTGAGCAAGCAACATTGTTCCCTCTTGGACCCCTCCCCCACATACAGCACCACAATGCAGCCATGTGGTTGCCCCACCCTGGTAAATACCTAAAGTTCTGCCCCTTACTATCTAATAGGCCCACCAAGACAAAAAAAAAAAAAAAAAAAAAAAAAAAACGGCTGAGCTGAAAGAATAGATCAAAGCTCCAGAAAAAATAGAACTAAGTGATGAAGAGATAGCCAACCTATCAGATGCAGAGTTTAAAACACTGGTAATCAGGATGCTCACAGAAATGGTTGAGTATGGTCACAGAACAGAGGAAAAAGTGAAGGCTATGCAAAGTGAAATAAAGGAAAATGTAGGGAACCAACAGTGAAGGGAAGGAAACCTGGATTCAAATCAATGATTTGGAACAAAAGGAAGAAATAAACATTCACCCAGAAAAAAATGAAGGACAAGAGTTCAACAAAATGAGGAGAGGCTTACGAACCTCCAGGACAACTTTAAATATTACAACATACAAATCATAGGAGTGACAGAAGGAGAAATAGAAGAGCAAGAAGAAACTGAAAACTTATTTGAAAACATAAATGAAGGAGAACTTCCCCAATCTGGCAAAGGAAATAACACTTCCAGGAAGTCCAGGAAGCTCAGAGAGTCCCAAAGAAGTTGAACTCAAGGAAGCACACACCAAGATACATCATAATTACATTACCCAAGATTAAAAATAAGGAGAGAAACTTAAAAGCAGCAAGAGAATAGGAGACAGTCACCTACAAAGGAGTGCCTACAGGCAAGAAGGGGCTGGAAAGAAGTATTCCAAGTCATGAAAGGCAAGGACCTACATCCAAGATTACTCTATCCAGCAAAGTTATCATTTAGAATCAAAGGGCAGATAAAGTGCTTCCCAGACATGGTAAAACTAAAAGAGTTCATCATCACCAAGCCATTATTATATGAAATATTAAAGCGACTTATCTAAGAAAAAGAAGATCAAAAACACAAACACTAATCTGGCAACAAACTCACAGCTACCAACAATTGAACCTTAAAAACAAAAACAAAAATGAACTAAGCAAACAACTAGAATAGGAACAGATTCACAGAAACAGAGATCACATGGAGGGGTTATCAGCAGGGAAGTGGAGGGGAGAGAATGGAGGATGAGGTACAGAATAAGAAGCATAATGATAGGTACAAAATAAACAGGGGGAGGTTAAGAATAGTGTGGGAAATGGAGAAGCCAAAAAACTTACATGTATGACCCATGGACATGAACTAAGGTAGGGGGATGACGGTGGAAGGGGTAGGTACAAGACAGAGGTGAATAAAGGGGATAAAAAATAGGACAACTATAATAGAAGAATCAATAAAATATATTTTTAAAAAGTTGATGTCTCTCTTTTGCTCTACCAAAATTTATTTTAAAAAGACAAAAAGATAGGCCCTGGCTGGTGTAGCTCAGTGGATTGAGCGCGGGCTGTGAACCAAAGCATCACAGGTTCAATTCCCAGCCAGGGCACATGCTTGGGTTGCAGGCCATGGCCCCCAGCAACCACACATTGATGTTTCTCTCTCTCTCTTTCTCCCTCCCTTCCCTCTCTAAAAATAAAAAGACAGAAAGAATATTTATGAATAACCAAAAGAAAATGTCAATTAGACCAAATGTTTCCAAACCTTTAATAGGGCAACTTGATTTAATTGCAAAGAGCTATCCCTTCTGACCATATGAATTTCCATATATTAAGACTTCAAGTTCAAGTAATTTCACTGAGTAGATGGAAGAATATGATATGGAAGTAGAAAGAAACAGGACTAGTCTATAATAAGAGATTTTGCTTAAAGAGGGAAGAAAGTTTAAGAACAGTAAATTTACAAACCATGGATCCAGAAGAGAAGTTGTTACCTTAGGTGAGTTAACCTAACTGAACATCAGTTTCTTTAACTCTCAAGTGGACATCATATTTATTATTTTTCATAAGTTACATTTACTATTAAGAATACATATATTGCCCTGCCCAGTGTGGCTCAGTTGGTTGGAGCTCTGTCCCATAAACCAACAGGTCCCAGTCAGGGTACATGCCTAGGTTGTGGGTCCAGTCCTCTGTCAGGGTACGTACAAGAGGCAACAAATCAATGCGTCTTTCTAACATTGATGTTTTTCTGCCTTTCTCTTTCCCTCCCTTCTCCCCTCTCTAAAATCAAAAAGCATGTCCTTGGATGAGGACAAGAAAAGAAAAAGAATACATTTAGTGTTGAGGGCCGTCAATTTTCACAGCCATTTCTCAATCCCCGTATGAAAGACCTAGTTCAGTGCTTGCTGCATAGACGGTTCTCAAAAGTAACAGCAATGATGCCATTGTTTGCATTGATGATATACCTCTCATAGGCAGTATACCTCACATACTGCTATAACACCCCTCTTTTTGCCAGTCTACAATTCAGGCTAGCACAGCATCTTGTCTTGCTACTGAGTTGTTGGCTGAACACCCTGGAAATCATTGTGAAAAAAGGTACTGCTCACCATTCAGTCCTAACCACCTAACAAAACACTGAAGAGATTCACGGCTTTGCCTTTAGAAGAGAAGAAAGACTCCAGGAGACTGAGAACATTGATCACAGAACTGCAGGTGGCTCTCAGTCACCTGTGGTGGAGAGCTCTCTTTGCTGTACTTCCTCTACTCGGCTGTTTGGGCGCCTGCCAGGCCTTAGTCTGTTCTTTTAGTCACACAGCACTAAATACTGCACAGCTGGCATGAGCTGTTGCAGACGACAGATGTGGCCCCTGCCACTATTAGTCCATGCCACAGACCCACAATACCTCCTATAGGTTGCTCGTAGCATGGCCTGTACCCATCACAAGAAAACAACTTGTGGCACTCAGATTTTTCAGTTACTCCAGCAGAATCTCAGAATGTTCAGTACTAAAAAGGACTTTAAAGAACTGTGTGCAGTCTCCATTAAGAGATAAGGAATAAGTTCTATACATGAAGGTACAGTGACCTGACCAAAGTCACACAGCTAATCAAGTAGTTGTTTAGTCTAAAGCCCCAGATCTGTGCCACTAATCTTACCAGGACCCTATAAGAAGGTATCTTTTTATAACTCTCTTGATCATTTAAACAAACACAGACAGATATCACCTATCATTTCCCTTTTTAAATCTTCACTTGGCTGTGTCCCCTGAGGTTTCTTAGCTGTCAAAATCAATCCAGAAGTAGTCTATCAAATGGGACCAGATAATTCATCCTAAGATGTAAATGACTCATATTAACAGGATATTTACACTGTAATAGGAGACAGACCTTCCACCCAGTGTTTCTAAAGTAGGAATAATGGACCTCAGTAAAGACTGCGTTATTTTTGCAGCCTTTTCAGGACTGTCTTGTCATAGCAAAAGTGGCTTCTTACCCATCACTGTCTTAGTTTATACTAGTGCCCCCAACACCCTAGAACAGAGGCTCCAATATATAGTGAATAAATAACTACTGAAAGGACAGAAGGAAAGGACTTGAAGCCATCTTCAAGCCAAGTCTTCTAATTTGGGGTCTTAGCATAACAATCTGCCCCTTATCCTGAAACATGACAGGCTTTGGGCTAGCATGTCACAGTATTTTGGAAGAGCTGCACTGATCCAAATGGGCAGATGGTGTTACCTAATCTGCACATATTTGTTGTCACTTTGAATTTTTCTCCATGGTGCATAACCAAAAATGTAAACTACAAAGCTCTCATAAACAAATTTAGATTTTAAAATTAGTTTTTAGACATGTTATTAGCTAACTGGGCTTGGCACAATGAAACAAAACAGATTTTTTTTAAATCATCACCGGAGGATATGTCTATTGATTTGAGAGAGAGAAGAAAGGAGAGAGAAAGAGAGGGGGGGTAGAGAGAGAGAGAGAGACATCAATATGAGAAACAACAATCATGGGCCTCCCGTATGCACTCCGACCAGGGATCAAACCTGCAACCTAAGTACATGCTTTGACCAGAAATTGAACGTGCAACCTTTTGGTGTACGGGAAGACACTCCAACCAACTGAGCCACCTGGTCAGGGACAAAACAATTTTTAATCTGACAATAATAAAAGTATGAATTTACTCAATTAAAGTATGAATTTACTCAATTCATAGTCCTAAAAATGTAATCTTTCTATTATTTTTTCTACTCATGTTCCATCCCAAGGATTATACAGATCAAGTGAGATGAAAACTAAAAAGCATCAATTGGGTTTAACATTTAGGAAGCCAACAGTGACCCTACCATCTAGCTGAAAGGTAAAAATTCTAATACAGTTCATGATAGCTGAGTTGTATGACTTTGGCTGGTTCTTTTAATTCTCTGTGGCTCAGTTATCTACTGTGTAAAATAAGGTCAGAGTAAGCACTCAGTTAATGTTGGATAGATGGGTGGATCAACGGAAGGAGGGATGGATGGTGGATGCATGGGTGGATGATAAGGACTGGCCTGGTGATTTAGAGGGACATAATTTTAAAAAACATTAGGACCAATGAAAGGGCTTATGTTCATTTTGTTTGTTATAAAAAAGAAGCCTATATAGATTTGTGGAACAGGAAAGAAACTAGTGGAAAGAGAGAACCTGAAGATGCAAAAGTACAAATAACCAAGAGACAAGATGCCAAGAGCCGATGAAACACACTTACCCTGCCTTGAAAAGTAACTTACCACTTTTTGCTTTCAGCCAGAAAAAATGGGGAAGGATCAATGAATAGAGGGATACATTCTTTTTTGGAAAGTAGGGTGTGATATGAGCTATTTCACATTTAGAAGTCAACAAAGGGATAAAAAGTGGGTGACACTGATCTCAGTAGATTTCAAATAAGGTTTATCCTCTGGGTAAGGGATGTAGAAATGGAATTGGGAACGTGAGGATGGAAGAAGTGGTTTTGGGAAAAGTGTTTTGGATCTATACCTTGCAGTACAGAAGGGCCACAAGCTAAACTCAGGACCCAGATCATATTTAAAACAAACACGCATTTAGTCAAGGTCTCAGTTAACAATGCCTTGTGACCTCCTCCTTTACTATCGACAGAAGAAGAGAGGATGACTAAGGAACACTGGGATTGGGGATTGGAGGTGGAGATACAGGTTGGCAGCTGGCCTAAGGTGCAAATTTGTCTCATGTTCAACCATAGGGAAGGAGCAAAAATCTGACAAAGGGATAATAGGCAAGACTTTTCCATCTGTGTTCCACACCTAAAAGCTAAATCCTTCCTAAAAATGCCTAGATACTTTCTAATCGATAAGCCCTCCTCTTCTTGAATTGTGTGTTCTATGTATAAGACTTCTCTCCATGAATCAGGGGACTTCTCTATTCCCTATATCACATTTAAAAAAAATACTCCAAGATTCCCATATAGCAGCACCTTAGTAGTTTCACACCAATTCCATTAAATCCATGGGAAATACAAAAATGTCACAGTCTTTAGTTGACTAAGTGCTTCCTGAAGATTAAAGTAGATGGTGACAACACAAGAGCGTAGACACAGTGACAGTGGAGATTAAAGAGGAAATATGAAAATTTCTAGCTGTCTACTCCTATGGAAAAACAGCCAAATTGACAACTGCTGTAAATATTCAGAAATATATCTGATGGTAAACAATGGTTTGGCAAGAGGGAATATTCTGGGCTTAAATGAAACAAACTAAGGCAGTTGTCATGAATTATAAATAGTAAGATCCATAAACTTTTTAGTGTCTTCTTAGAATTTTCAAGTATATTCCTTTCACCATACTCACCTACCTTCTCAAAGTCCCTCCTAATCCCTCATAACAAACTTTTTTTTTTAGTCTTGGATCCTGTCTGTTTTGTTAGGAATACTGAAGAGTTAAAGAGGGGGTCTTGATCTCCTGCTTCTTTGATCTCTACAGATACTTCCTCAGTCACCTATTTCCCTAAACAATTAAGGCAGCTGTGTGAAGATCAGGTATTCATGCTCTTCCACCCTCTTTCCCAGTCACCTATTGCCTTTAAAAAAGAGAGAGAAGATAAAGAACTGAGGTTCTCTTCTAGGTCAACAGTCAGTGATCCATCCCACCTCAGTGTCTGTATGTTCACAGGATAAGATTTTCCTTTTTAGCATTACCGATTGTGGCTAAGATAGAAAGACTGCTCTCCTGGAATGAAATTATGGAGACCACAGACAATTGGGAGAAGCCAGTCTGTGCCCTATGTCCCAAGTCCTGCCAGCTCATATTCATGGTCTGCAGTGGTACTCAGAATCCATCATTTTAAATAAGCTCCCCAGACCGCCCCCCAGCCACAGTGCTAACAAAAGCCAGCCATGGTGCACAGCTTGGTTTTTTCAGCACACACTCAGGCCCAACAGAAGAAACCACAAGCTGTGAATCACTGATAGCTCAAAACACTTGCCCAGGGCCAGTCACAGGCAGCATCTGACATAAAACTGTACAAGAGTCTTTGCAAATCTACCTAATACACAGAGACAAATGCAAAGAGGCAGCCTAAATGGGAAGACAAAGGAACGCTGTACTCAACAGCATGAAAAAAAAAAGACATAGAAACCATAAAAAAGAATCATTCATAAATGAAGAATGCAGTGTCTGAAATAAATGATACACTGGAAGGAATAAATAGTAGGTTTGATTGAAGCAGAGGATCAAATCAGTGATTTGGAAGACAAGGTTGAATAAAACACCCAAGCAGAACAGCAAAAAGAAAAAAAATTTAAATGAGGATAGTTTAAAGGACCTTAGGGACAATGTGAAACGTAACAACATCTGCATCATGGAACTACCAGAAGGAGAAGAGAGACAAGAAGGGATCAAGAACCTATTTGAAGAAATAATGTCCTTCTGGCCAAGATGGAGGCATAGGTAGACACACAGCCTCCTCCCACAACCAAAAGAGGGACAACAACAAATTTAAAAGCAAAAAACAACCAGAACTGACAGAAAATCGAACTCTATGACATCCAACAAGCAAGGGGTTAAAGAAGAAATATTCATCCAGACCTGTAGGAGGGGCAGAGACAGGAGGCCAAGTGGAGAGGTGTCACGGCAATGTGGCAGCTGGAGGACCAGGGCAGGCAAGGCAGCAGCTGGCAGACAAGATGAGGCAGTGGCTTGTGGACTGGGTGGTCCCACATTCACTTGCGGATAAACCAGGAGGAACAACTAGGGAGTGAGACAGACCACACAACCCAGGGTCCAGCACCGGGAAATAAAGCCTCATACCTCTGACTGAGAACACCTGTTGGGCTTGAGGTAGCAGCAGGAGAAACCCCCAGCCTCACAGGAGAGTTTGTTGGCGAGACCCAGAGAGTCCTAGAACAGACACAAAACCTACCCACCCAGGGATCAGCACCAGAAGGACCCAATTTGCTTGTGGGTAGTGGAGGAAGTGACTGAAAACGATCAGAGAGTGGAGCAAGTGGCACCACTCCCTCAGACTCCTCCCCCACATACAGCACCACAACGCAGCCACATGGATTGCCCTGTTCTAGTGAACACCTAAGGCTCTGCCTCTTACTATATAAAAGGCGCACAGAGACAAAAAAGAAAAATTGGCCCAAATGGAAGAACAGATCAATGTTCCAGAAAAAATACAACTAAGCGACCAAGTGATAGCCAACCTATCAGATGCACAGTTCAAAACACTGGTTATCAGGATGCTGCAGGAGCTCACTGGGTACTTCAACCGTATAAAAAAGACCCAGGCAGCAATAAAGGTTGCATTATGTGAAATAAAGAAAAATCTACAGAGGACCAATAGTGACCAGAAGGAAACCAAGGGTTTGGAGCAGAAGGAATAAGAAAGAAACATTCAACCAGAACAGAATGAAGAAACAAGAATTCAAAAAAATGAGGAGAGGCTTAGGAATCTTCATGGCATCTTTAAATGTTCCAATATCTGAATCATAGGGGTGCCAGAAGGACAAGAGGAAAACCAAGAAATTGAAAACTTATTTGAAAACATAATGAAGAAGAATTTCCCCAATCTGGCAAGGAAATAGACTTTCAGGAAGTCCAGGAAGCTCAGAGAGTCCCAAAGAAGTTGGACCCAAGGAGGAACACACCAAGGCACATCATAATTACATTAGCCAAGGTAAAAATGAAGGAGAGAATCTTAAAAGCAGCAAGAGAAAAGGAAACAGTTACCTACAAAGGAGTTCCCATCAGACTGTCAGCTGATTTCTCAAAAGAGACCTTACAGGCAAGAAGGGGCTGGAAAGAAGTATTCCAAGTCATGAAAGGCAAGGACCCACATCCAAGATTACTCTATCTAGCAAAGCTATCATTCAGAATGGAAGGGGAGATAAAGTGCTTCCCAGATAAGGTCAAGTTAAAGAAGTTCATTACCACCAAGCCCTTATTATATGAAATGTTAAAGGGATTTATCTAAGAAATAGAAGAAGATAAAAAACTATGAACCATAAAATGACAACAATTACCAACAACTGAACCTAAAATACAAAAACAAACTAAGCAAACAACTAGAGCAGGAACAGAATTACAGAAATGGAAATCACATGGAGGGTAATCAGTGCAGGGGGTGGAAGGGGAGACGGGGAAAAGGTACAGAGAATAAGAAGTATAAATGGTAGGTAGAAATACACAGGCGGGGGGTTGGTTAAGAATAGTATAGGAGCCCTGGCTGGCGTAGCTCAGTGGATTGAGTGCGGACTGTGAACCAGGCATCGAAGGTTCGATTCTCAGTCAGGGCACATGCCTAGGTTGCAGGCCATGGCCCCCAGCAACCACACATCTCCCTCTCTCTCTCTCTCTCTCGTTCTCTCTCTCTCCCCCCACTTTCCTCTCTAAAAATACATAAATAAATAATCAAAAAAAAAAAAAAGAAGAAAAGTCAAACTTAAAAAAAAAAAAAGAATAGTATAGGAAATGGAGAAGCCAAAGAACTTATATGTATGACCCATCAACATAAACTAAAGGAGGGCAGGAAATGCGGGTGGGAGAGGGTGTGCAGGGTGGAGGGAAATAAAGGGGGGGGGGGGGTGGGACAACTGTAGTAGCATAATCAATTAAATATTTTTTATTGTTTTTTTAAAAGAAATAATGACCAAATACTCCCCTAACCTGGTGAAGCAAAAAAGACCACAAATCCAGGAAGCACAGAGAGTACCAAAAAGATTCACCCAAAGAGGCCCACTCCAAGTCACATCACAATTAAAATTGCAAAGCTTGAAAACAAAGAATCTTAAAAGCTGCAAGAGAAAAGCAGTTAGTTACCCACAAGGGAGCTCCCATAAGAAGGTCATCTGATTTCTCAACAGAAATATTTCAAGCCAGAAGGGACTGGCATGAAATGTTCAAGGTGATGAAAAGTAAGGACCTATTACCAAGGCTGCTTTACCCAGGAAGGCTATCATTTAAAACTGAAGGAGAAATAAAAAGCTTTCCAGACCAGAAAAAGATAAAGGAGTTTGTTACCACCACACCAACACTGCAACAAGGGGAGAGGGGGGAGGAGGAGGAAGAAGAACAATGGAAAATAGTTTTTAAAAAGAAATGGCAATAAATACATATATCAATAATCACTTTAAATGACCCTATTAGAAACATAGAGTAGCTGAATAGATAAGAAAACAAGATGCACATATATGCTGTCTTCAAGAGACCCACCTTAGAATAAAAGATACACACAGACTAAAAGTAAAGGGATGGAAAAATATTTCATGCAAATGGAAAGGGAAAAAAATCTGGGGTGGCAATTCTTATATCTGACAAAATAGGTTTTAAAACCAAGGCTATAGTAAGAGAGAAGGACACTACATAATGATAATGGGAACAATTCAAAAAGAGGATATAACCCTAGTAAATAAACACTTAGGCACCTCACATAGGAGCACCTAAATATGTAATCCAACTCTTAGTGGATATTAAGGGACCCAAGCAGTCCTAGGACAGAAATTCAGGCCTACCTCAAGAAAAAAGAAAAAGCTCAAATAAACAATCTAACTTGACACTTACAGGAATTTGAAAAAGACCAACAAACAAAGCCCAGAGTGAGTAGAAGGAAGGAAATAATCAAGATCAGAGCAGAAATCAATGAAATCAAGTCTAAAAAATAAAACCACTACAAAAGATCAATGAATCCAAGAGCTGGTTCTTAAAAAAAAAGAAAAAACAAGGTTGGCAAACGTTTATCCAGATTCATCAAGAAAAAAAGAGAGAGGATCCAAATAAAGTCAGAGATGAAAAAGGATTAGTAACAACTGACACCAAAGAAATACAAAGGACTGCAAGAAAATATTATGAACAACTATATGCCAACAAATTGGACAACCTGGACAAAAATGGATCCAAATGGATCCATGTTGGCATATAGTTGTTCATAATATTTTCTTGTAGTCCTTTGAACATACAATCCTGGAAACACACAGGAGTCCTGGAAAGGAGTCTTGCAGTCCTGGAAACATACAATCTTCCAAAACTAAATCAGGAAAAATCAGAGAATCTGAATAGACATCTGAATATTACAACTAATGAAACTGAAACAGTACTCAGAAAACTCCCAACAAATGCCCTGTACTGAATGGCTTCACAGGTATATTTTACCAAATTCTGAGAAGAACTTACACCTCTCCTTCTCAAACTATTACCAAAAATTCTAGAGGAGGGGAGACTCCTAAGCTCATTTTATGAGACCAGCATCATGCTAATTCCAAAACCAAAAAATAGACTAGAAAAAAAGAAAATTACAGGCCAATATCCCTGATGAATGTAGGTGCAAATATCCTCAACAATATATTAGCAAACTCAATAGAGCAATGCATCAAGAAGATCACACACCATGATCAAGTGGGATTTACTCTGGGGATGCAAGGTTGGTACAATAGTCACATATCAATAAATGTGATACCCCACATTAGAAAATGAAGGATAAAATGCTTATGATCATGTCAACAGATGCAGAAAAAGCATTTAATAAAATCCAGCACTCATTTATGATTTAAAAAAAAAAAACCTCTCAGCAAAATGGTAATATAGGGAACATACCTAAATGTTATAAACGCCATATATGACAAACCCACTGCCAGCATCATACTTAATGGGCAAAAACTACACATATTCCCCCTTAATATCGGGATCAAGACAGGGAAGTCCACCTTCACCTCTTATTCAACATAGTACTGGAAGTCCTACCCCTACCAATCAGACAAAAAGAAGAAATAAAAGGCATCTCAACTAGAAAAGAAGAAGTAACACTGTCATTATTTGCAGATGACATGATATTGTACAAAGAAAATCCTAAAGATTCCACCAGAAAACTACTACAACTGATAAATGAATTCAGCAAAGTAGCAGGATATAAAATTAGTATCCAGAAATCAACTACATTTTTATATGCCAATAATTAACTATCAGAAAAGGAAATTAAGAATACAATCTCACGCAAACTTTCTTCAAAAAGAATAAAATACCAAGGAATAAACCTAGCCAAGAATGTAAAAGAACTGTACTCAGAAAATTATAAGACACTGAAGAGAGAAACTGAAGAGGATACAAGTAAGTAGAGGCACATACCATGTTTGTGGATAGGAAGAATTAACATCATTAAAATGTCCATACTACTCAAAGCAATCTAAAGATTCAATGCATTTCCTATCAATATACCAATGATGTATTTTACAGAACTAGAATGAATATTTCCAAAATTTACATGGAACAACAAAAGGTCCCGAGTAGCAATAGTGATCTTGAGAAATAAAAACAAAGTTGAAGGAATCCCATTACCTAAATTCAAACTATACTATAAGGTACTTTAATAGAAAGAGCCTGGTACTGGCATAAATATTACACATAGATTAGTGGAATAGAATAGAGAGTGTTTATAGTCAATTAATATTTGACACAGGAGGTAAATACATACAATGGGCTGAATAAAGTTTATTCAATAAACTTGTTGGGAAAAATTGGACAGATATGTGCAGAAAAATGAAACTAGATCACCTTCTTATGCCATACACAAGAATACATTCAGAATGGATTAAAAAGTTAAATGTTAGACTCAAAACCATAAAAATCCTAGAAAAAAAACATACACAGTAAAATCTCAGACACTGCTTGTAGCAATGTTTTTTCTGACTTATCTCCTCAGGCTCGGAAAAGAAAAGAAAAAATAAACAAATGAGACTATATCAAACTAAAAAATTTTGCACAGCAAAGGAAACCATCGACAAAATGGAAAGACAACCAATGCTGAATGGAAGAACATTTTACCAATATATCTAATTAGGGGTTAATATTCAAAATTTTTAAAGAACTTATCGAACTCAACACCAAAAAATACCACCCCCCAAAAAAACCCCCAATCCAATTACAAAATGTGCAAAGGATGTGAACAGACACTTCTCCAAGGAGAACATTCAGATGGCCAATAGACATATGAAAAGGTGCTCAACATTACTGTCAGAAATGCAAATTAAAACCACAATGACCTTACACCTGTCAGAATGGGATAATCAATAAATCAACGAACAACAAGTGCCAGCCAGAATGTGGAGAAAGGGGAACCCTTTTGCACTGTTGGTGGGAATGCAGATTGGTGCAGCCACTGTGGAAAGCAGTAAGGAGTTACCTCAAAAAATAAAAAATGGAACTGTCTTATGACCCAGTGATTCCACTTTTTGGAATTTATCCAAAGAAACCTAAAACACTAATTCAAAAGAATATATGTACCTCTATGTTCACTGCAGCGTTATTTACAATCTCCGAGATATGGAAGCAGCCATCCATCAGTAGATGAGTGTAGTAAAGTACTATGGTATATTTATACAATGAAATACTACTTGGCCATAAAAAAGAAGAAAATCTTACCCTTTGCAACAACATGGATGGACCTGGAGAACATTATGCTAAGTGAAATAAACCAATCAGAGAAAGACAAATACCATATGATTCTACTCATGTGTGGAATCTAATGAACAAATTGAACTAACAAGCAAAATAAAGACAGAATCACAGATAGAGAGCAGGATAACAGCTCTTCTTCAGGTTTGGGGGGTGGAGGGATCAACCAAAAAAGAAAAAGAACTCAGGGACATGGACAACACCATGGTGATTGCCAGGAGGAAGAGATGGGTAGGTGTGCAAGAGGATATAAGGGGGATAAATGGTAATGCAAAAAAAAATACAAAAAATAAACTATAATAAAAGGAAATATACATGTGAAAATAAATAAATACAAATAAACTGTCCAGATAATTTTGATGCCGTTGATTAATTCCTTTACTCACTGGATCTCTGTGCAGTCAAAAAATATTTCTAAGTGTTTACTTATTATATAGTCATCTACAAAAACACAGATATTGTCCTAGCCTTTGTGAAACTTCCATTATAAAGAGAACAAAAGAATAAATGATGAAACAAAAAATGTAAAGTGTGGTAAGTGTTCATCTATGTTCTAGACTATAGAAAAAAAGTGTCTCCTCCAGAAAAGGCTAAAGTCTCCCTCCCTTTTTCATTTCTTTTCTTTTCTACCCTGCCCCCCTTTTTGTCTACCTGACCTATTTCTGTTAAGCCTGTTAACATGAAAACATCAACTGCTAGGCAATGGGGCTATCCACCTTCCTACTCAACGTCTTCATGAGAGGCAGAATGATGCTGTGGAAAAGCAGTGGAAATTGAAATCCTAGGCCTCACTCCACCCTTACTTAGCAAGATATCCTGGGCAAGTCATAAACTTTCGGATACTTAGTCCTTAGGTCTTTCCTGGTTTCAATTGCATAGCTTTTGATGGTTCTCACCTCCAACCCTCCAACTGCATAATTTTCAAGCCTCTCATTTTTGCTCAAATATAAATGAAAAATGCCCAAAAATGGTTTTGTTCCTTATTCTGCCATTAGCATTTTCATCTCCTTCACCAAGTCTAATCATTAATCTGATCCACTCATGTCCACAGTCAGACCCTGATAGGCATATATCTACTCTATGGCACTTGGTCTCCTGCAGAAGATCATTAATTTTCATAGTGACCCCAAGAAGCTGTAATCTGATAAGGCCTTAGTTTCCTCCCACTGCCTGTAGGCTCCCCAGCGATCTAGCCTCCACAGCATCCCTCTCATGCTTTATTCTAGAGCCAACATACGAGCTGCTTCATAATGGACACAACCTGGTATTTATTTATATGGTACTTCCCACACCCCAAGAGCCCTTCCAATCAAGTTTTCCTGAGTCTTTTTTCTCTGTTACCACAGAATCACTTGGGTGATCCATATGCCTATCAAAGTACTACCTCAAGTGCAGGTCAAGTTATTCAGATAAGTGAAGAAAAGTCAAAAGGAGCCATAACAATCCTCCAAGTCCCACTCCCATACTTTTGAATAAGAGGGGATAGAGGGCATGATCAAACAGGCCCAGATTCAAATTTCACTCTCTGTCAGCTACATAACCTTGGCCAAATTATTTACACTGTGTGTAGGTTTCTGCTCAGCAGCACAAAGGCATTGGTTATATCTACCACCTAGAATTTCAATGGGAATTAAACAAAATAATATATGCCAAGTGCTTAAGACAGTACCTAGAATAGAGTGGGAAACCCAAACAACTGGACCTTCGTTACAACAAATTCCCCACCTGATCCGTTATCTCTACTACTATTTTCCCCAAAACATAATTTTTTCACATCTAATCCATAAACTAATTAATTCTTTTATTTACTATTCTAAATTTCACATTTTTTTGTTCTTGATTCTCACTTTTAAAAATTATGCTCTGGATGCCTACTTTCTATCTTTCCATTTAGTATCTGTAAAATGCAGTTGGAGGTGCTTGTCTATATATATATGTTCATAAGGATACAGGGATCTAGGCATGAATGTCAATACAGCATTTTCTCCCTTCTACCAACATTTTGAGAAAAGTGTGGGGAGCGTTTTCTCCACATATCCACCTGACCACTCTCAAAAGCAAAAACAAAACCCAGAAATTTTCTCCATTGAAATAAACATTGCCCACAGAAGCTACTTCAAGCAGACAGATATGTCCTTGCTAGAGCAGATAAAAGACAAAATTGGTAGATTTGGGCTGTGACGACAGTTGCACTTCCTGTGGCTAGAACAGGACTGAGGTGAAAAGGCTTGTACCAAGCCAGCAGAGGCAACTTGAAGTAAAGAGAGTGAGCTGGCTGGATGGGTACCTGGGCACAGGAAACAAAGGGAAGAGAGAAGGTACATGGTAGAACTCACGGTAGGTTTTTAACTTGGGAAATTAAGAACTAGCTGTGACATCCACTAAAATGCATATTGATTAGTCCTCATTTATTTTTAAACACATTAGTGTGAAGGAGAGCAGCATTTGGCAAACCCATTTTATTTCTATGAATATTTGTTCAGTTAATTGACTTTTTCTTTGCAAGAGAAATACCAGGGTTTTTTTGTTTCTTTTTACCTCTCTTCTCCTAAGACATCACATCACATGATAATTTTAGCCTCCAGCATAGGAATCCTGAGGTCCTCAAACAAGCAATTTCCCCAGGGGCTGCACTGTTCTTTGAATGCTCAAAGCATGGCTCTTCTAACATTGCTCAAAGGAGAATAGTTAGATAATCATCTCTCTGGTGCCAGGAAACAAACTGCTAAGCAGCTATTTTTCAAAGTACCTCTTCCTTTACCTCAATACTGCTTCTTCATGAAACGCACTTGGCAGAAAAGAGTTGTGGCTGAACAGAAACCTCCATCCTAGGTCCATTTTGAGGGTTAGCAAAGTTGAGCCCCAAAAGGCTGGACAATGCCAGTGTCAACAATCTAAAGCAGGCGTCTAACACTATCAAGAACTACCCCTACGTTGTAGTTACTTTGCCCTCAGGACAGATCAAGCATTTTTGAGAAAGGCCTTTCAAAATCCTCACACGTTAGAGGATTTCCCTTGCTCAAAATACCGTATCAGTCAGCAATATCCTCTGCTTCCTGAGAATAATGCAATGCAACAATCCCATAAGGCAGCACTACAGTGATGAAGTTTCAGCAGCTGCAGTCCACAGGCCAGGGAGAGAGCCTTACGAGCCCGGATCTGCAAAAAATGGCCATGGGCTAGGGAAATCCTTTATTTGGAGAACAAGAAAAATAAGCTGATGAGACTTCACCATCCCTGAGTTAGAAGGAAACATGACTGTTGGGGGCCTAACTTACCAGAGTGAAAACAAATAACCTATATACTCTTGTAATTAATTTAAAGCCTAATGCTCTGTACCAATATACTGCTAGAATAAAATCCAGACCCGCCATTTATTTAGCAAACCAGAAAAACAGCCAAAAAGTTAACCAAGAGGTGGTGAAATGAGTGAGAAAGCACAACTGGCCCTGGCTGGGCGGCTCAGTTTGTTAGAGCATCATCTCAATATACCGATGTTGTGGGTTCCATCCCTGGACAGGGTACACACAAGAATCAATCAATGATGCATAAATAAGTGGAACAACAAATCGATGCCTGCCTCTCTCTTTCTCTCTCTCCCTCTCTCCCTCTCTCTTTTTCTCTCTCTCAAAAATCAATAAATAAAAAATGTTTTTAAAAAGCATGACTGCCTAGGTAGAAGCCCAACTTCACAATTTACCAATTGTGTGACCTAAAGCAGGTTGCCTACTTGCCTACTCTACCACTGAGTTTATGCATAAAGAAAATGGAAATGACATTAGCAATTACCTCATTGTACTGTTGGGAAGAGTAAATGAGTTAGCATTTAAAGTGCTTAGATCACTGCCTGGCACACAGTAAGCACCATCTCAGTAGGTAATGTTCTTAAGTGAACATCCCTGAGAGCAATGCACAAACCTAGCTTTCCATATCAGAGTAGATTACTGGTTTCACTATAAAATTGCTATTCAAATTGTATACAAAAATGCCCACCATGTTTTATTTGTTTAACCAAAAAAGATTTAAAAGATGTTTTAGAAAAAATACTAAAGTATTATTTTATATGTAAGTGATATTAGAGATTTTGTAATACTTCCTCACTCCCTCCCCCTCAATATATATATATGCTAAAAGGTTGCTGTGTTTTCAGCATATACTCACTAATAATTTATCAAGCATGTGAAAGCATTCTCCAAGTTTAAAGTTTCTTTAGTCCATTAAGCATATTAAGGCGGAAACCAGAGACATAGGCTCTAAATCTGGCTTTGCTACAAATCAACAACAGGAATATAGGCAAATCACTTACACCTTTATGAACAACTCCCTGTGAGGCCTTTATTTTTCTCATGTCCCCACAGAATAAGAAAGACTTCAGACACAAACGGGTGGGCAGTTCTGCATGTGAGCAGCAATATGGTACAAATTATACATACAGCTCATTTCAACCCATTTCAAGAAGGAACTTTAATATGCTTCCCCTCACCTAGGTTTGGTCTCTGCAGTCAACATTGGGCTTTCTATTTGGATTTCCACTTACATAACAATCTTGGAGTGCCCCTTGCTGATGTTCTTCACATTCCTGGTCCAATGTATCAATTTTAAACACATCTTCCCTTGAGTCCAGCAACCCACATGATTAACCTGAACAGGCTGTGGCCACAAAAAAGGTGTTCCCCACACTATCACCATCACTCTCATCTGTTTGCAGGTTTCTGCCCTGCACACATTGTTCCACCTTTTCACTCTGCACCTTATAAGCTCAAGCTTCTGAAATCCTCTGTTCATCTAGGTCCACTTATGTTCTTGCTCCACATCTTGGTGCCCTTTTCCCCCAAAACTTCTGTTTCTCTACAGATATTCTCTTAACATAAACCCTGTAATATCTTTCTTGTCCTATTTCTATAATAGTTAATAATCAAAGGGTTATGTGTAAAGAAAAAAAACTTTCTAAAACCACTTTCTCCTTAAAGGTCATTTACTTATAGGAGAATGATTCTGAGTTTAGATGGTCCTATCTAAGGCACTTTTAAAGTAAAGGAAATGACTTCAGGTGTTACAATTTATTAAACCTGTAACTATTTTCAAGCATAGTATAATAGAGCCACAGACATGATTATCATATTGTTTTTCACCTATTTAGAATTTTTTTAAAAGAAACAATAGGGAAATAAATGCAAATTTTACCAGAATAGGAGATCAGGGGAAAAAGCTTAGAACTGTCATACCCAAGTCAATAAATTTGAAGAAACTGAGCTATTTTTCTGCTGATCTTAATTATATTCTGTAATTTATTGTAAAAGGAGTAATGAAAATATTTTTACTTGAACTGAGTCATTTATTTTATAGTATCTTAGACACTACAATTTGACACAGAATCATTCTCCTTTATATTCTATTTTATTTACTGTTTTTCAATTCAATAAAAATAATATATGCTTTGTCTAAAGTTTTTAAAAAATATTTTAGAAATATGTAACCTAAGTAGTGAAAGGCCTCTCTATGTGCCAACCCAACATATACACACAGGCAAGATAATAGCAAAGCTGCTAGTGTGTATTCTTTTAGATTTTTTCCCTGTACATATACTAATATATATGTGTATTGATAATAAACAAGTTTTTAAATAGGAAGAATTCCATTACTTACCAAAATAAGCCCCGATATTAGTGAAGAAGTGCCTGTCAGGGCCACGTAGAACTTCGGTGTTAACGTGTTCAAAAACATGCTCACTGAAAAAAAGAGAGGGGGAGAAGAACAAGGAATGCATGAGTATGCTAACCAATTTTCATTTTTCTTTCTGTTGAAATCTTTTGTTTCTGGTGATAAAAATTTTTAGAACCACAGCAAACCCCTATTAAATTGGTTCAGCACTACACAAGTTCACAATACTAGGTGTTAAGTTACACACCCTGAAAGAAAAATGCTACATACAAGAATAAAAGAGCAGCTTTTTTAGTTTTTTGCCTATTCAAACTATTGTTATGAATGGTTTCCATGGATTCCTAACCACTGAAAAGTCTAATCAAAACTGTTTATAACTGTCAGTGAAATACACAAGATGCCCTGTATGTTTTGTGGGACCCGCACATCAGAATCCTTGATGAAACAACAGCAGTATTTCAATTTTAAGACAAATGGAAAATAACTACACTCAACGGTTATTAAAGATTATACTACCCCTAAAAAGGAAGGTCAAACTGACAAAAGTAAGCATATATTAGTAAATTTTTTTCAGCTTACTAACAAATCATCAAAATAATTGGATCCAATGGAAAAAAATGAATAATAAGCCAATTAAAAATTAATGTTCACTACCAGGAATTTTCCTGACTGGTTCCTGGTACTCTCTCCATATCAACTATACTGTTGATCTGGTTGCCCGTTAAGAAAGGTTCACTTACAAAGGAAGCAAGAACATACAGTGGAGTAAAGACAGTCCATTCAACAAATGATGTTGAGAAATTTGGACAGATATGTGAAAAAAAATGAAACTAGAACACCTTCTTATACCATATCCAAGATTAAATTCAAAATGAATTAAAGACTTCTATGTAAGACTTGCAACCATTAAAATCCTAAAAGAAAACATAGGCAAAAAACTTTTGACATTTCTCAGTAATATTTTTTCCCTGATCTATCTTCTCAGGCAAAGGAAACAAAATAAAAATAAGCAAATGAGACATCAAACAAAAAGTTTTTGCCCAGCAAAGGAAACCACCAACATAACAAAACACAGCCTACTAAATGGAAGAAGATCTTTGTCAGTGATACATCTGATAAGGGGCTAATATCCAAAATTTATAAAGAACTTATAAATCTCAACACAAAAAAAAAGTCCAACTTCAAAATATGCAGAGGACCTTAAAAGACATTTTTCCAAAGATGACATACGGATGGCCAATAAACATATGAAAAGATGCTCAACATCACTGATTGTCAGAGAAATGCAAATTCAACATACAATTAGATAGTACCTCACATCCGTTACAATGGCTATCCTTAATAAATCAACAAAAAAGGTGTTGGCCAGGATGTGGACAAAAGGGAACCCTTGTGCACTTTTGGTATAGCCACTATGGAAAACAGTATGGAGTTATCTCAAAAACTTCAAAATACAACTCCCTTATGACCCAGCAATTCCACTTCTTGGTATATATCGGAAGAAATCAAACACTAATTTGAAAAGATATATACACCCCTATGTTCATTGTGGTGTTATTTATAATAGTCAAGATGTGGAAGCAGCCCAAGTCCCCATCAATAGGATAAGTGAATAAAGAAAATGTGGTACAAGACTTTTGGCCAAGATGGAGGCATAAGTAGACACTGTGCCTCCCCACACAATCAAAAAAAGAACAACAACACATTTAAAAACAAAAAACAACTAGAACTGACAGAAAAACAAACTGTATGGAAGTCCAACAATCAAGGAGTTAAAAATGGAACATTCATCCGAAAGCAGTAGGAGAGGCAGAAACAGGCAGTTGGGATGGAGAGGACTCACCACAAGACAAAGCAGCACCTGGAGGACTGGGGCAGGTAACGCGGTGGCTGGTGGACAGGGTGAGGAGACAGCTGGCAGAATGGGGGGTCACACATTTGCGTGTGGATAAACTGGGAGGAACAACTAGGGAGCAAGACAGACTGTGCAAGCCAGGGTTCCAGTGCAGGAAAATAAAGCCTCAAACCCTCTGACTGAACAAATCTGTGGGGGTTGCAGCAGCCAGAAAAACTCCCAGTCTGACAGGAGAGTTCACTGGAGAGACCCACAGGGTCCTAGAATGTACACACAACCACCCACCCAGAAATTAGCACCAGAAGGCCTGAATTTGCTTCTGGGTAGTGGTGGAAGTGACAGAAAGCCAGCACAGAGCCCAACAAGGGACACTGTTCCCTTTTGGACCCCTCCCCCACATACAGCACTACAATGCAGCCACGTGGTTTGCCCTGCCCTGGTGAACACCTAAGGCTCTGCCCCTTACTAAGAGTTGTACTAAGACAAAAAAAAAAAAAAAAGGCCCAAATGAAAGAACAGATCAAAGCTCCTAAGTGACAAAGAGATAGCCCACCTATCAATGCACAGTTCAAAATCGATGCACTGGTAATCATGATGCTCACAGAATTGGTTGAGTATGGTCTCAAAATATAAGAAAAAGTGAAGACTATCCAAGTGAAACAAAGGAAAATGTATAGGGAATCAACAGTAAAGAGAAGGAAACTGGGACTCAAATCGATGGTTTGGATCAGAAGGAAGAAATAGACAGTCAACCAGAAGAGAATGAAAAAACAAGAATTCAAAAAAAATGAGGAGAGGCTTAGGAACCTCTGGGACAACTTTAAACATTCCAACATCCAAATCATAAGGGTGCCAGAAGAAGAGGAAGAGCAAGAAATTGAAAACTTATTTGAACAAATAATGAAGGAGAACTTCCCCAATCTCTGGCAAAGGAAACAGACTTCCAGGAAGTCCAGGAAGTTCAGAGGGTCCCAAATAATTTGGATCCAAGGAGGATCATACCAAGATATATCACAATTACATTACCCAAGATTAAAGATAAGGAGAGAATCTTAAAAGCAGCAAGCGAAAAGGAGACAGTTACCTACAAAAGAGTTCCCAAAAGACTGTCAGCTGATTTCTCAAAAGAAACCTTACAGGTAAGAAGAGGCTGGAAAGAAGTATTCCAAGTCATGAAAGGCAAGGACCTACATCCAAGATTGCTCTATCCAGCAAAGCTTTCATTTAGAATGGAAGGGCAGATAAAGTGCTTCTCAGATCAAGTCAAGTTAAAGGAGTCATCATCACCAAGCCATTATTATATGAAATGTTGAAGGATTTATCTAAGAAAAAGAAGATAAAAACTATAAACAGTAAAATGATAACAAATTCACAACTATCAACAACCAAACCTTAAAAAAACAACAAGTATGGAAACTAGAACATGAACAGAATCACAGAAATGGAGATCACCTGGAGGGTTATCAGTTGGGGAGGGAGAGGAGGAGAAAGGGGGAAAAGGTACAGGAATAAGTAGTGTAAATGGTAGGTACAAAATAGACAGGGGGAGGTTAAGAATAATATGGGAAATGTGGAAGTCAAAGAACTTATATGGGTGACCCATGGACGTGACCTAAAGGCGGGGAATGTGGGTGGGAGAGGGTGTACAGGACAGAGGGGAATTAAGGGGGGAATGGAAAAACTGTAAAACATAATCAATCAAATATATTTTTAAAAAATGAAAAAAAAAGATGTGGTACACATATATATATATACAATGGAACATTACTTGGCCATAAAACAAAATGAAATCTTACCAGTTGAGACAACATGAATGGACCTAAAGGATATTATGCTAAGTAAAATAAGTCAGTCAGAGAAAGACAAATGCCATATGATTGCATTTGTATGTACAATCTAAAGAACAAAATAAATGAACAAAACAGAAATAGATCCATAGATACAGAGAACACACCAATGGTTGTGCTAGATGGGAGGGGTTTGGGAGACTGGATGAAAAAGGTGAAGGGATTAGAAATACAAATTGGTACTTACAAAATAGTCACAGGGATGTAAAGTACAGCATAAGGAATATAGTCAACAATATTGTAATAACTATGTATGTGGTGCCATGTGGGTCCTTGAATTATCAGGGATATCACTTTGTAAATTATATAATTGTCTAACTGTAACGGGGGGTCTGGCCAGATCACTGGGGGATGGGGAGAAACCCAATCTAGCAAGAGAGCCTGCTCCCTCCAGAGAAGGGAGGGGTTGGCAGAAACTCCAAGACAGCAGATTGAAGCAGCAGCTGGCGAAAAAGACTGCCTTGCTGGAGAAGTGGGGGGAACCCTGAGATGGGTGAAAAGTGCCAAAAGCAGCCCAGGATTAAAACCAGAGCTGGGATACAATTCCATACAGTATTCCCGAGGCAACAGTAAACAAGTAACGCAGCTCATGACACTGCTTGCACAGAGCCTGTGGGGCCTGGAAAAGGTCACAACACACCTATAACAAGGGGACACCCTGCCCTGGGCAGAGATGCTGTGCCCTTGTGCAGCTAGAAAACCCTCCCACCTGCTTCTGGATAATGGTGGCTGAAAGAGGGCTGATTTACAGTGTGGGCTGACACTTATGGTGGGTATTGGCCTGGAACTGGCTGGGAATTTTGACACTCCCACAGTGCATGGAATTTTGCAGGAAAGATTTCAAACAGAAGGTACACGTAAGTGCTTCCCTTTTTCCTTCCCCTTGTTTGCAGAGTCAGAGCTAGTTGATGGAAGCTGAGTGGCATGCATAGGATGCACACCCCATCAGTGGCCGGCCCGTGGGATGCCAGGCCCTGCTCATTGCTCTGTTCATACGGTCTGTAGTAGGCTCACATGGGATGCATACCTCACCAGCAGCAAGCTTGGGTGGGATGCTGCAGCCCTGCACCACATGGGATGGGTCCTGGTCTGCTTCCATTCTCTCACTCTCAGAGTGACACACAGATGGGTGAGCTGGGAACATTTGATGGCCCCAAGGCACGAGCAGTCTTGGATGCCAGGGCCCACTGGACTGAGCCCCTAGCACAACTGGCTACAGTGATCTGGCCATGCAACCTGGCCCCAGGAGAGGGAGAAAGCTGTGGTGGGACAATGGAGATGCTGGCCCACAAGTGTGCGCTCCAGAGAAAGAAAGAGTCTGGAGCTAGAGAGACAAACACCCATCTGTGTGGCAGCCTTTGGGCTCTAAAAGGGCAGATAAGAATGGAGGGGGATCTCTGGGCATGGATTTGGACTTCAGTCTTTTGAAGAACAAGGGGGTTTCTGTGTTTTGCACAAGAGAATGGCTTGGAGCAGCAGTGCTCCCAGCTCCCTCAAATTTGGCACACTGTTAATAAAAGACTTTTTCCTTCCCCACCAATCTCAGTTTTATGGTTGTATACAGCAGCAGGCAGCCAGATTACATTTTGCCCTGTAACATAACCACTATGCTATATGCCTAAAACTAATTTAAAATAATATTGAATGTCAGCTGTAATTGAAAAATAAAATAAGTAGGTTAGATATATATTTTATAAATATATTTTAGTCCTTATCATTTATATATAGATATTACATGAAAATTTGACTATTACCAAAACAACAATGACCTAAAGGGCATTTTGTGCACATATTCCTATTTGTTTACTGTTTTTGTTTGTGGAAGGGGATCATATCTAGCCCAGTTTTACAGAGAAGGGTATTAGAAGCAGAATTGTGATGTCATTAACGGAAAGGGCTTTGGCATCTGTCCTGAGCTCAGCCCAAAAAATCAAAGTCACTATTATGAATAGAGATCCGAGGCTCATTCAGATTTCTCTATTTATGAATGAGAGCATGGAATGGAAACGAATCAGACACAGTTCCCACTTCCACAAGGCCAAAGTCTAGTTGGGAAACAGACAAGTAAACGAGCAATTGCAATAAAGTGGGATAAATGTATATATAGTTCCTGTATACAGAATTTGATGAAACACATAAAAGGGATGCACCTAAGGCTGGGGGTCTGGAAAGAGGTCCAGGAGAATAAGTAGGCCTTAACCAGACAAAAGCAGGCAGGGGGAGGGATGGAATGGCAATGTGAGCAAATGAATGGGGCCTGCTTCAAGGTGCTGAGCAAACAGCACAACCTTTCTAAGGAATCACACTGGTTGAGGAGGAAAGAAGCTTGAGCTATGTATGAACCCTTTGCAAAGATGCAGATGTGGAAGAATACACTGATTCCATCCTTCCTGGCTACTGGGCATCCTCTCAATAAATCCTCTTCTTCCTGTACCCCTCTTAAAATAAAATTGACTTGTGGTCTATCATTTCTAATCACAAGAGTCTGGACTAACACAATGTGCTCAGTCAGTAGTCAAAGACTTTATTAAGAGGATGCTTTCCAGGCACTAGAAAAAGGCATGGAAAAAAGAGATCAGCCTAAAGCTGTAAGACAAAAGTAGGTACAGTTGAGGTGGCTTTGCTTGGTCATTATAAAAAAACAAAAACACAATGATTTGTTATTTCCCACTCAACAGTCTGTGGAAGGAGGCAGACTTCAAAGAAGGAAAGAAAAAATCAAACTTAATTACAAACCTAGAGCTAGTAACTGCCAGTCTGATTCTGAGGTGCCTAAAATTCTCAAAATTCCCCTTCTTACATTATGATTTCATATTTCCCATTATTTAAAAAAAGTCACCAAAACAGAGTATTTGTTTACTATTCTGTAGCTATGAACATTTGTATCTGTGCCATATACTTTTCAGTACCTTTCTAAGGACAAACTGAACATAGAATTAGAAATCTACACCTCTAAGACAGAAAGAAAGGTTTACCTGAATTGAAAGTACAGTAGTAGCCTTGCTGTTAATGCCCCAGAAACAAAGCATAAAGCAATGAAGGTGAAAGCTTTTCTACTGAAAATCACTGATTTACTGATCCACTAATTATGAAGAATTAATTGATAAGTGAAAAATATTTTAGTGTTTTAAAGAGATAAAAGTAGACATTTCACTCATTTGGTTTTATTTAATTAAGATTGTACAGCAATAGTAACTAATAAGTAGAACACACTTCTCTATTCTGTCTAGTTATAGAAAGCTGACTAGAGTTGAGAGAGATAATGGGCATTAAAAGAAATAGAGACACAAATAAAGAGAAAAGCAGGCACAGAAGCATTTAGAGAGTAGAAGGTGCTCATTTGAGAATCTATTAATTTTATAGTCTTACTGGATATTCTGGCTAAAATCATTGAGACATGGCATTTGGCAATTCTGGGCATAATATCAATACTTAGTACTTGTAACTTCAATCTATTTACCTATTATATAATGTTTACAATAAAAGCACTTTCACATATTACAGAATTTAACTTTCACTTCAACTCCATACCTGCTAAGGTCAATATTATTGTTCATCCTACATCACAGCTGAAGTCTGAGCAATGGCCTGAACACCAGACGTCCTGCCCTCAAAGTGCAGGATCATGGCATGACAGCGTGCACATGAGGATACTGATGAAAGTATTAAGGAACAAAACAGCAAAAAGAAAATATTAGCCTTTCATTAGAAAAGGGATGCTTTAAAGAATGAAAATTTTTTTAAGATTTGTTTGTTTGTTTTAGGCAGAGGGGAAGGGAGGGAGAAAGAAAGAAATGTCGATGTATGGTTGCCTCCCCTGATCCCCTTACTGGGGGACCAGGCTGGCAACCCAGGCATTTGCCCTGACCGGGAATCAAACCAGCAACCTTTTGGTTTGCAGTCTGGCACTCAATCCACTAAGCCACACAAGCCAGGGCAAGAATGAATGTTTTTAATGCTGGACTTATTTTTACCTCTGACCTTTAAAAGTAAGTCCAGTGCACATCACCAGTGTGTGCTGCCCCGGGGAGGAAAGGCAGGAAGCCACTCTGAAAGAGGGAAGAATCTAGTTAAAGTTTTCCCCATTACATTAGGGTTGCACACTGCAGTTCAGACTGCCTTAAAACCAAGGACTATCTTGCATGGTTTTACCAGGACCACTAGCAATTATGTTTGAAGATACCCGAGGCCTGATAAAGTACCTAAAAATTGGACCAGTACCTAAAAATTGGGGCATGTGCTTTGAAACATCAACTAGGTTTTCCTGAAATGTACAGGGACATCAATGTAACCTCCATACCTGCTGGGGCTGGGCAAAACAAATTCAGGAACAAACAGGTAAAGACTAATCTAGTTTTGTGAACAATAAATTCGTACAATTTTTCTAATGTCTTATTTTAGTCCAAAGACAAAATTAATAAATCGGAAGGCTTTTCATTTGATCCAGGTGAGCACTCCTATCACGTCATTGCTCAAAGAATATTCAAGAATATGCTGTCAGTAATATCAGGGCAGCCTCTAGGACTGCATCATGCAGCATTCTGAAGATGTTGAATTTTAACTTGACACAATTTTCTCATTTAATTAACCAGCAATTAGGAAGGAACAGAGTATGGCTCTAAAAGGAAACTTGGTAGAAGCAATAGATACAGCATTAAAAATGAAGTGACCTCTATGAATCACAGAAGAAAGAAGATAATACAACATAACAGATCAACTGTGGAAAGTGAAGGAACACTCCTGCAAGCAGGAACTATTGTAGAAAACCAGAAGGCTTACTCAGGAATCACATGCAGTGGGCCTATGGGACCTGCTTGTGAGGAGCCAGTCACATTTCTGGCCCTTCCTTGTGAGAGTATTCAGCCTTCCTCCATATTCTTCAGAATACAAGCTATTCTCAAGTTACACTCCTGGAGAAGAGCTTCTGTGGAAAACCCTGTGAGTTTGTCTCCATAGCCATAGTGTACCTCACACAGAAAAGCTCTGGAAGGAAGAGGTTAAGGTGACATCAAAGACTTGGAGGTAGTGACTAGACAGAACTGAATATGCGCATAATAAATTCTACAACACCCAAAAATAAGAAAAATAAGAATCTGCTTTGTCCTGTGTTCCCTTTACTGCATTGCTAAAATATGGCATGTGAAAAGGGGGGGTGGGGGGGGAGTTAGACAAAAAATGTCTAGAAAGAAAGGTTCAAGAAACTAAGCTTATTTAGGCTGGATGGAAAAAAATGAAAGATGTTTTATGTAAAAGCATTATGTAAAAGCATTATGCTTTTACATAAAAGATCAGGATTAGGAGACTTAGTCTCTAAATGTGAAACCAGTGGTGGTGTGGTGGCCTCAGAAGAGTCCTATAACCCTCCCATAGCTGCTCTCTCTAATAATTTCAGGACACATTAGCTGAATGCACACCTGGGCCAGATGCTGGGGATACCACAGCAAACAGACCACTGCCGCTGCCCCCAGAGGGACTCACAATCTAATGGGTGAGACAGAGAAGTAGGTGGATAAACAAATATCAAAGAAGTCACCTTAGGAAGTTATAAGGACACAGGGCACCCAAAGGGATTAGGAGACCAAGAAAAATTCCTGCCAAGAAAAAGCATTCCATCTGAGACTTGTAGAATGAGGAATCAGGAGTTACCCAGGTGAAGTTACTGTGGCTGCAGTGAGAGGTAGAGCTGTGGAGCGCTCCTCAGAACACTGCAGGCCAGGGGCCTGAGGGTGCCCATGGAAGGAAAGAGAAGAGTAGTACAGGTGCCACTGAGCAGCATGTGTAAATAGAGGCACTAATGGGAAATTACTATTAGATATGTGAAATTACTTCCTAAAGTGCCTGGTATACAAATACATGGAATGTTGCTTGACTGGTAGCAAATGGCTATTCTCAGATGAGACCATTAGAACAGGTCAAAATTGTATTTCTAAAAGTGAAATGTCTGCTTCTGTTTGATCTTCTCCAAAATTATTTACAGAGAAACAATGTAACCTAAAAATGCTTAAGGAATAGGGACTTTGGTTTATTTACTTTTCTCAGTAAATAAACATAAGTAACATTTATCTCACCACAGGCTGTATCATTGTCCATAAAATAAGATGAATAATGGTTATATTGCAGAGTTGTTGTGAAAACTGAATGTGTTAACGTAGATAAACTGCCTAACAGAGCAGACCTCATTGAATGATATGTATTACTGTTGTTATTTATGTTTATGTTACTCTTCCTTTAGCAATTTGGTATCTTACAATAATTCAGAAAAGACTGAGCAGAATATATACATTATAATAGGAGTAATAGCAGCCATCTAGCATTTACTGAGCACCTTCTATGTGTCTAGCACTGTGTTACAAACTACTGCCCAAAGAGTAAATTGCCTACACTGTGATCTGTCCTTGTGCTAAACATGGATATCCTACAAAACAAATGAAGAGCCAGTTGATAGAAGGGTCCTTGAAAAAAACAATTCAGCCACAGGCTACGTGGGAACCACATGCAATCCTGTCCTTAGTGTTCTTCAAGTGTCCTTATGGTGTAGGACATACGCCATATTGAAGCCTAAAAACCATAAACCAAGCATGCTGATTTGCAAATATTTCCCTTGCAAAGGGACAAATAATCAAGGCCATAATACCTTCCGGGCCCTGACACAGAGACATCAAGGTACATTGTGAGATTGCTAATTTCATGCAAAACAACATTTCTCATTTAGTTACAGAAAGTACACAAAGTGTCTCATGTCACAGAAAGCACATTAAGGGACATGTTAGTCTATTAGAAACCTTCTACCAAATTGTTTTCTCACACTTCCAAAGTGGATTAGGTAACATACTAGAAGAGTTTAATTCATCATTTGCATTTTTTTCTGGTGGCAATAGGAAATATTCTCTTCTTTCATTTCATTGTTCTTTCAAACCTATTACTCCTCCTTTCTGTCAGCTTCCATTAAGGCTGCAACTCCACTTCTGCCCTTCCTCATTTACCAAAGAGTGAAATAGACATTTTAATAGTTTAGCTTACACACGTACTAATTTTGAACAGATTTCCAGATTGTGCAGCTTTTGAAATTATACAACTTGACACTCAATGGACAAAACTCTAAGGTACCCAGACCTTCTGCTATTCATATCTTGATGCGACTCCCTCCCCTTGAATGTGGATGAGACATGCAACTCGCTTCTAACAACGATAAGTAAGACACCATCTTGGTAGGAGACATGTAGAGATTCTCCTTGCTAGTTCAATTAAGTAAGTGGCCACACTGAGAAGCCCATGTGGCAATAGACTACAAGAAGTCTCTAGGGACTAAGGGTAGCTTTTGGTCAACAGACAATATGAAAATGAAGCCCTCATTTCTGCAGCTATGATTTCTGTAAATGGCCAGAATGCACTTGGAAGCAGATTCTCCTTTAGGTGAGCTTGTAGATAACATCACAGCCTGGTCAACACCATGATTACACACTTGTGAGACTGATGGCCAAAGACCAGCTAAACTGTGCCTGTACTCCTGACCCACAGAAATCATGAGATAATAATAAATATGTGTTATTTTAAGCTGCTATATCTGTAGTCATTTGTTATATAGCATATAAAACTGATCCAATCATGTATAATTTATGAGAATGAAAATCATGTGGACATCTGACAACTCAGCAGTATGCCCAAAAAGGGTGTTAAGACATGCCAACTCTATCCGCCCGAAGAGCTTCTTTCATAAATATAATGCACGTTCTAACTTTGCTGCTATGACATGTTATTCCACATGTTCATCTGCAACTGTGGTTGCAAGTCCACTAACATTAAAGTGGAAGCTGAGAGAAAACATTTTTTAAAATATGGAAATCAGATGTCCGGCCAAGATGGAGGCGTAGGTAGACATACTGTGCCTCCTCCCACAACCAAAAGAAAGACAACAACAATTTAAAAACAAAAAAACAACCAGAACTGACAGAAAATCGAACTGAATGGAAGTTCAACAACCAAAAAGTTAAAGAAACACTTATCCAGACCTGTAGGAGGGGTGGAGACAGGCAGCCAGACAGAGAGGACGTGCAGCAAGGCAGCAGCTGGCAGACCCAGCAAGGTGGCAATTGTGAAGCGAGGCACTGTGCACAAGGGATATGGCTAACCAGGCGGTCCCACATTGGCGTGAAGATAAACCAGGCAAAACTGGGGAGTGAGACAGAATGAGCAACCCAGGGTCCCAGCACTGGGAAATATAGCCTCAAAACACCAATTGAAAACACCTGTGGGGGTTGAGGTGCAGGGAGAGAGGCCCAGCCTCACAGGAGAGTTTGTTGCAGAGACCCACAGAGTCCTAGAACATATACAAGCCCACCCACACAGGAGCCAGTGCCAGAAAGGCCCAGTTTGTTTGGGGGAAGCAGTGGAAGGAACTGAAATCCAACAGAGAGCAGAGCAAGCGCCATTGTTCCCTCTCAAACTCCGCTCCCACATACAATATCACAACCTAGTGACTAGGTTGCCCTATCCTGGTGAAAACCTAAGGCTCTGCCCCTCATACATAATGGACATGACAAGACAGAAAAAAAAAGCCCAAGTGGAAGAACAGATCAAAGATCCACAGCAAATACAACTAAGGGACTAAGAGATAGCACACTTCAAACCACTGGTGGTCAGGATGCTCACAGAATTGGTTGAATGTGGTTGCAAATCAGATGAAAACATGAAGGCTATGCTAAGTGAAATGAAGGAAAATGCACAGGGAACCAATAGTGATGGGAAGGAAAATAGGACTCAAATCAATGGAGTGAACTAGAAGGAAGAAAGAAACAACCAAACAAATAAATAAAGAAACAAGAATTCAAAAAAATGAGGAGAGGCTTAGGAACCTCCAGGACATCTTTAAACATTCCAACATCCAAATCATAGGGGTGCCAGAAGGTGAAGACGAAGAGCAACAAGTGAAAAAGTTATTTGAACAAATACTAAAGGAGAACTTCCCCAATCTGGCAAAGGAAATAGACTTCCAGGAAGTCCAGGCAGCTCAGAGAGTCCCAAAGAACTTGGACCCAAGGAGGAACACACCAAAGGCACATCATAATTACATTACCCAAGAAAAAATGAAGGAGAGAATCCTAGAAGCAGCAAGAGAAAAGGAAACAGTTCCTTACAAAAGAGTTCCCATCAGACTGTCAGCTAATTTCTCAAAAGAAACACTGCAGGCAAAAAGGGGCTGGGAAGAAGTATTCCAAGTCATGAAAGACAAGGACCTACATCCAAGATTGCTCTATCCAGCAAAGCTTTCATTTAGAATGGAAGAGCAGATAAAGTGCTTCTCAGATAAGGTCAAGTTAAAGGAGTTCATCATCACCAAGCCCTTATTTTATGAAATGTTAAAGGGACTTACCTAACAAAAAGAAGATAAAAAACATGTATAGTAAAATGACTGCAAACTCACAATTATTAACAACCACACCTAGAACAAAAAACAAAAAGAAACTAACCAAACAACTACAACAGGAACAGAACCACAGAAATGGATATTGCATGGAGGGTTAGCAACAGGGGAGTGGGAGGAGGAGAGAGGGGAAAAAGGTACAGAGAATAAGTAGCATAGATGGTAGGTAGAAAACAGACAGGGGGAGGGCAAGGATAGTATGGGAAATGTAGAAGCTAAAGAACGTATGACACATAGACATGAACTAAAGGGGGGCATGTGGGTAGCAGAGGGTATGTAGGGTGGAGGGGAAAAAGGGGGGAATAGGACAACTGTAATAACAATCAATAAAATCTATTTAAAATAGAGGAGAGAGAGAGAGAGAGAGAGAGAGAGAGAGGACCTAAATAAACACAATGAGAAATGAAAGAGGAGAGATTATAACTGACACCACAAAACTACAAAGGGTTATAAGAAATTATTATGAAGAACTATATGCCAAGGAATCTGAAAACCTAGGTGAAATGGACAAATTTCTAGAAAAATATAATCTTCCAAAACTGAATGAAGAAGCAGCAAAAAGCATGAGCAGACCAATAACAGCTGACAAAATTGAAGCAGTAATAAAAAAAACTCCCAACATACAAAAGCCCTGGACCAGATAGTTTCACAGGAGAATTTTACAAAGCATTTAAGGAAGAGCTAACCCATATCCTTCAAAGATTATTCAAAAAACTCCAAGAAGATGGAAGACTCCCAAACTCTTTTTATGAAGCCAGCATCATCCTAATCCCAAAACCAGATAAAGACATAACAAAGAAAGAAAACTTCAGGACAATATCACTGATGAACATAGACACTAAAATCCTGAAAAAAATGTTGTCAAACAGCATCCAGCAATACGTTAAAAAGATCATACACTATGACCAAGTGGGATTCATCCCAGGGATGCAAGGATGATACAATAGTTGCAAATCAATAAACGTAACACATCATACAAACAAAAGCAAAGACAAAAATCACATGGAGACTGAATTTTGATGAGATCCCATTTGTTTACTCTTTCATTTATGTCCCACGCTCATATCAATAGATGGGGGAAAAGCATTTGATAAGGTACAGCACCCATTTATGATAAAAACACTCAGCAAAGGAGGAATACTGGGAACATTCTTCAACATAATAAAGGCTATATATGAGAGACCTACAGCCAGCATCATATTCAATAGGCAAAAAGTAAAATCTTCCCCACTAAAATCAGGAACAAGACAAAGTTTTCCACTTTCACATAGTATTGCAAGTCCTAGCCACAGCAATCAAACAAGAAAAGGAAATAAAAGGCATTCAAATTGTAAAGTAGGAAGCAAAACTGTCATTGTTTGCAGATGACATGATAGTGTATATAGAAAATCCTGTAGGCTCCACCAAAAAACTGCTCGATCTAATAAATGAATTTGGCAAAACAGTGGGATACAAAGTCAATATTCAGAAAACAAAGGCATTTTTGCATACCAACAATGAAACATTAGAAGCAGAAATCAGGAAAGAAATCCCATATGATATAGCAACAAGAAAAATAACATATCTAGGAATAAACCTAACCAAGGAGATAAAAGACCTATACTCAGAAAACTACACAACACTAAAGAAAGAAATTAAGGAAGACACAAAGAAATTAAGCACGTACCATGCTCATGGATTGGAAGAATTAACATCATCAAAATGTCCATACTATCCAAAGCAATTTATAGATTCAACACAATACCTACTAAAGTACCAATGGCATATTTCACAAATATAGAACAAACACTTCAGAAATTTATATGAAACCATAAATGATCCCAAATAGCTGCAGCAATTTTGAGAAAGAAGAGCAAAGTAGGAGGGATCACAATACCTGACATCAAACTATATTACAAGGCCACTGTAATTAAAACAATCTGGTACTGGCATAAGAACAGGCATAGACCAATGGGACAGAACAGAGAGCCCAGTAATAAACACAAGCCTCTATGGTCAATTAATATTCAACAAAGGAGGCAGCATAAAATGCAGTAAAAATAGCCTCTTTAACAAATGGTGTTGGGAGAACTGGACGGCTACATGCAAAAAATGAAACTTGAGCACCAACTTACACCCTACACAAAAATAAATTCAAGGTAGATAAAAGACTTAAATATAAGTCATGGCACCATTAAAATCCTAGAGGAGAACATAGGCAGGAAAATCTCAGATATTCCACACAGCAATATTTTCACTGATATGTCCCCTACAGCAAGGAACATAAAGAAACAAATGGAATGTCATCAAAATAAAAAGCTTCTGCACAGCTAAAGAAAACATTAAAATGAAACGAGAATGAACCATATGGGAAAACATATTTGCCAATGATACCTCAGACAAGGGTTTAATCTCCAAAATATAGAAAGAACTCACATGACTCCACCCTATGAAGACCAGCAACTCAATTAAAAAATGGGCAAAGGACTTGAACAGACACTTCTCTAAGAAGGACATACAGAGGGTCCAAAGACACGTAGAAGATGCTTAGTATCACTAGTTTTCAGAGAGATGCAAATTAGAATCACAATGAGATAGCGCCTCACACCATTGAGAATGGCCATCATAAACAAAGAAACAAACAACAAGTTGGAGAGGATGTGGAGAAAAGGAAATCCTAGTGCACTGCTGGTGGGATTGCAGACTGGTACAACCACTATGGAAAACAGTATGGAATTTTCTCAAAAAACTAAAAATGGATCTGCCTTTTTACCCAGCAATTTCACTGCTAGGATTATATCTTAAGAACACTGAAACACCAATCCAAAAGAACCTATGCACCCCAATGTTCATAGAAGCACAATTTACAATAGCCAAGTGCTGGAAGCAACCTAAATGCCAATCAGTAAATGAATGGATTAAAAAACTATGGTACATTTACACAATGGAATTCTATGCAGCAGAAAGAAAGAGGGAGCTCCCCACCCTTTGGAACAGCATTCATAAAATTGGACAGCATTATGCTAAGTGAAATAAGCCAGGCGGTGAAAGACAAATACCATATGGTCTCACCTTATGGTAACAGGAACCTAATGAACAAAACAAACAATCAAGAAAAATATAACCAAATCACTGAAATGGAGAACAGGCTGACAGTGACCAGAGGGGAGAGGGGAGGGGATTATAGGGGAAAAGGGTGAAGGGTTTGCAGGAACAATTATAAAGGACACATGGACAATAACAAGGGTGGGGGGTGGAAATGGGAGGGAAGTGGGAAAGGCTGGAGTGGTGAGGAGGGGTGGGGAAAAAAGGCAGAAAACTGCACTTGAACAACAATGAAAAAGTGTTTAAAAAATAAAACCTCAAAAAGAAAAACCTATCACGGTGTCAGTTCAACAGAGGACTGAAACCATGCTGTGCACACTTTTTCTAATTTGTTGCTTCTGCTTCCCCTCTCATTGCCCTTCACCCTGGTTTCCTTGGGCTCTTTCTTATAAGTTCTTCAGTTTTTATGCATCACAATTCTCTTGATAAATCCTGTGGCATTTATCCTTGTGAGGAAAAAAGACATAAAGATATATTTTTAGAGCTACTCCTCTGGGAAGAAACTCATAAATCATTCTGTCTACCCTTTCCTGTATCCTTGATGTTGCCTTGGCAACTTCACAGGTATACTGTTTCTGCTTTACTGGGCATCTGCCTCCATTGAGGAGTGGAGCAGGACACATTCTTTCTTTTCTCAGCTGTGATCTGGAGAACTACACTGAAGCCACATTCAGCCTTCATGGCTCCTTGACCCTTGCTGGAGGAAAGCCATTTGTCAAGCCATGAACAACTGTCCAAAGCCCATTGCCTACAAACCTCAGTAACCCTCAAGGACAACTGAAGCAAGATCCTGTATTATCTGTCCGCTTTTATTTACAAGCAGGCTGATAATGAAGAACTATACTGTGGTGGAGAACAGAAGGAAAGCTTATAAAGTCTAATTACATTCTTAGCTATTTAAACTATGTTTTGATTTAGGGTTGAAGAACCATTTTATGAATCTTTCTGTTTTCCATGAACTGTTCAACATCAGAAAGAAAAAAAAGATGTATCTGTCTTTAAGAAGACAAGACCTTCCTCATAGAGATGCTGCAAGGAGACAGAGGCCTTGTGGAGAGATGGTACTCTGGGCTTTGGGCACCTCTAGCTTACAGGCACTCACTGTGCTCAATCCTGCTGCACCCAGCACAGAGCCTGGTCCAGAGAGGTACTCAGTGCTTGATGAACACTAAATGAGTGCTAGGTGATAAAGTTGCAACAACCATTCCCCAGAATTTCTAATTTTAAAAAACTTCCCATATCTGGCAAAACTGAAAGTCTTTGATGGCTGAGAACTTATCTCAGAGACTTCTGAAAGACTGTGTGTGTGTGTATGTGTGTGTGTGTGTGTTTCTATACCCACAGTATTTCTACAGTGTGAGATGTTCATTAGGTAGACTGAATGACTGTCCTCATTGATAAATTGAGACAGTCCAAGATATACTTATATTATCCTCACACAGCAAGATCTTGGCTACAGAACCCTCACAAATCATTCAGTTGGGATACTTAAGGGCTTACCCTATTAAACGCCAAAACACTTTTCTTTTTAAAGAAATTTTACAGAGAAATCTTTCCAAAATGCATTCTATATTTGACTATCTTTAAACAGAATATACTGGAAATATTTCAATCTTTATTTGATGGCTCTAAGTCATCAAAATGAACTATAGTACTGTGCAAACATGCATCAATGTTTTCAGAAACTCTTCAAGTACTCTATGGTTTTTGCAGGCAAAATGAAGTGATCCCAGTGTAATGTATTTTTTGAGTCTTTAATGTACTAGTTTTGTCACCTGACATGCTATCAGATTATTGTGTGCCTGCTTCAAACTGCTCTCTCTCTTTCTTTAACATGCTACTTAAAAATCTACTGCTACTTCAAAAGCAGGTAACCAACTTTGGTCATTCAATAAATATTTGTATTTAATATATGCCAGGCTACGTAAAATGCTGGGGATACAAAGATATATGATACATAGTTCTTGCACTAAAGGAGCTATGGGTTTTGTGGAAGAGACAGATGTAGAAACAAATTACAATTCTGAGTGTTGCTCTGGAAATAGAGTTCATATTTCTAACTTGGCCTTGGACTGGGATCAGGGACAGAATGAGAAAGTTGCTAAATAGAGCCCCAAGGATGTGCATTAGAACTGTGTAAAATAAGACCCTGGGTCTCTTTTTGGTAACTCTTTTCATCTGTCTATGCTATGTACCCTGGCTTTTTTTCCTTAGAGCTTGGTGTTTTGGGGAGTTGAAATGACTGAATTGCTGAGTTCTAGGAAGGTCAGGTATCACTACAGTGAGCTGTAATAAGTAATTCTATAGGATTGTTGTAATCAGTGTTGTAAAAGAACACTTTCAGGGGTTCTTGTGTTCACACTGGTGCTCCAACAGGCTCTTTACTGCATTAGCCACACAAAATGTGCTTGAACTTCTCCAGCCGCTTGAGGAGTATGTGGTCACCAACTTCTCATTTACTTCTCCTTTACCAGAAGTTCTTTAAAAAAATACAAAAGCTTTAGAAGGCTTGCAAAGTTGAATGTAGCAATTCATTACCCAATGGGCCAGAATGTAGATAAGCACCTAAGTGTTCAAAATATTTGTGGTAATCTGCTGTTTGAAAAGATAATTGTTAAATCTTAAAATGCATGGAAATAAGTAAGAAAGGTAAGAATAAAACTGGCAGTAATGAGAATAATGGAATAACCACCCATATTCTAAAACATTTTCCAGTAAATGTTCTATATTTATTAATATCAGCCTATTCATTCATTTATCCAAATATACTTAGCTTATAAAAAGTACAAGATTTTCAAGCAGACCCTGGAGTTGAAAAATAAAAAGATGAAACTGACCCTCCCCTTGAGAAGGGAAAATAAGATGTCCACACAAATAACACAGAACAGAATATGAATCACATTAGAAGAGAGGTGCAGATAAAATCTAAAGAAAATATTACTTCCAAGTAGAAGGATCAGAGAATCCCAATGAATGATACTTCCTTCTGGGCTTTGAAAGGATGAACTTTGAGCATGAGATCGGAGAAGAGATAGTATGGATTCCACACTGATATTAGAGCACACACAAAGGAACTGAGTAGGCATGCAGGGCGGGTGAGAGAAGCAGGGGGAGAGAATGCTGGCTCAAATGCCAGGTCAAGATACTCAGGCTTCTCACAAATAGTGAGAATATACCTGCCATTCATGAACAGAGATGTGACCAAGACAGATCTGTTTAGTAGTGATGAAGTAGTGTGTAACATGTACAGCTTTGGGAGTTACTTCAGAGGAGAGCTCCTGTAATACCATTAGGGTGGGAGGTTGGGCACATTACATGTTGCAGAGGTAAATTCAACAGGATGTGGCTCTTAACAATGTGACAAAAAGGGTGAGAGTCTGGAGAAAGTTGGTTAAGTGGGACCAAAGTCAAAATGCAAGGAATTAGAGACAGTGAGTGGGAAGGAAATTATGGCAGCAAGCACAGGCTACTTCTACAGGAAGCCTGACAGGAAAGAGATGAGAGTTTATCATTAAGTGTGACTTAAAAGAAAATATAAGCAGCACCATCTTAGTTAGTATGTGAATTAGGAATAAAACTCAAACATTTATTTCACTGTAATAAGATCAGCCCTCCTAAGAAATCCTAAAATAATGACTAAAACAGAATGAAGCATTTTACATGACAGGATTTTGAACCTTACAATTACACATACATATATTCCTATTTTATCAGTTGGGATTAAACAACAAAGTAAAAATAAATCTACCTCCTATTCTATTTATTCTGATTTTTGCACTTTCTATTAATTTACCTCCTCTGCTTTGAAACCCTCTGCTACCTTACAGCTAAAATGTCTGCCTCACAGGAAGACAATGGTTTGGGCCAGAAAAGCAAAGAGAAGCCATGGGGTAGTAAAATTCAAATTGGATTTTTAAGTTAGCTATTTCTTTTCATTACATTCTCCAACAGTTCAATGGGTAGCTTCTCTTTTGAGTGAAAAGCGGCTACATAATAGAAGGTCTGCTGAAAACTGTGTTTTTCCCTCTGGGTGAGGGTGTATAACCAAGGAGATAACACGCCACAGGGGAAACCACTAGACAGGCCAATATTTTAGTAGTCAGCTGCTCTAACTGCCTGGTTGTCCAAAATAAGGCTTTATGATTTCCAATTCCAGAAACTAGATTTGGCTTTCCATTTGCATCACATGGCAGGTTACTATTCCAGAGGGCAACTGCAATTATCTCCTCATGTCTAGGGCTGGCAGCAAATTGTAAGTGGTAAATCACAAATGCACCTGATTTTAAGTAACATCTATATACATACATGTGATAGTCAATGGGAATTGGAGCATTGCTATTTTCAAATATTAGTAAGCCGGGGGTTTTTTTAATCTATTAAAAGATGCAAACAAATTCCAGATGCCCTATGCCATCCCTAGTACAAATGCTCCCAATCCCTGTGGATGGCCTTTTTTTCCCTTTTAAATCAATTCTGTCTCGAATAGTTTTCAGACATTGTCAAGTCTCTCTATAAATGACCCATTCATCTGTAATGTAAAAAAAGAGAATAATAAAAGGGACATCTTTCTACCTACAAAAAAAAGAAGGAGGGAAGGAAGGAAATTAATTTGCATGTTTTTAATGAGCAACTGTCTAATGCAATGCATAGATCCTTATGGTCCAGGCAGTTTACCTCCAGGTAGATCAGTAGTTGGTTAAAACTCAAGGTTAAGGAGACCACAGGCCTGGGTCTGAATGAGTCACTGAACCTCATACCAAGAAATCCTTCATTTTATTTTCTAAAGACTTTATTTATTCATTTTTAAAGAGAGGAGACAAGAAGGAGAAAGAGAGGGAGAGAAATATGAATGTGTGGTTGCCTCTCCCGTGTCTCCTGCTGGGGACCTGGCTCACAACCCAGCCATGTGCCCTGACTGGGAATTGAACTGGCGATACTTTGGTTCACAGCCCGCACTCAATCCACTGAGCCACACCAGCCAGGGCCACAATACTCATTTTACAAATGAGTATTACCACTGGGATGCCCATCATCACATTACAATCCCATTTTACAATAAAAAAAGTAGATTAATTTTTAAAGTTTTTCCAAAACATTCTAAAAATACAGAAACAACTTTAAATCACTCCTCCTCCCTCCCCACACTATCAAAAGAAAAAGAAAAACCAGCCTACCAGCACTGCTGATGATAACACAGGCTATGTTTTTCTTAGAAATAATTACTAAGATAAAATCATATAAATTGACAGATGTAGAGACGACAGCACAAAGATATATTTTACATGATTACTCAATAAGTACAGTGATTTGCAAAACTGCCGCCTTCGATATAAGTCAAATTATTATCTGTAAAATGACCAATACCATTGGTATGAAGACCAAAAAAAGGGTCTTATCAGGCCATACTTTTAAATATGTGTTTCATTTCAACACACACACACTGTGGAGAGAAAGGCTAATATTTACTGACTGTCTACTAAGTGGTATAGTGTGTCAGGCACTACTTTAGATGTCTAGCGTGTATTTTTAATCATTTGATTCCTGCCATGGCCCTCCAAAGTTAGCTATATTAGCCCCATGTTATGAGGATGGAACTGAGGCTTGGTGAAGTTAAATAATTCACCTATCAAGATGCAGCTATTAAGGGCTAAACATTGATTGAACAGAGTTGTGCCTGATTCCAAATCCAATGCTCTTTCCACTTGGATATACATTTCTTTTGGGTAACTGACACTACATATGGGAAGACAAAACAAAAGAACCACCCGAGTTTGGGGTTTACTGGTTGAAGTTTTCAATGTTCGCTGTCTCTTCTGAAATGGCAGCCCGGTGCTTGCTACAGGGCCAGGCCCTGTGTCTGGGCTCTATGGGATCTGAGAACAAGGGGCTGCCCCAAACTCAAAGGCAGCAGGTCCTGATGCATTCTATCCTATCCATTTCAATTCTGTCTCATAAAATATTCTATCTCATTGTTTATCTTGTTCATTTATCTTACTGTGGGTCAGGATAAAATCCAAGGCCAGATATCTGATACAGAAAGAAGCAGTAGGCACTAATGGTCAGGACATAACTATGGATATAGAAACATATGGCTCCTTTCTCTGATTCTTTTTAGGCATCAGTCTTCTTTACATAAATTATAGTGTGAACATTTTCCAATGTTATTAAACATTCTTTGAGAGCATGATTTTAGTAATACATAATAATATTCCCTCTGAAGTTTTTAATAATATATGTAACCACTTGTCGTTGGAAATCTAGGTTGTTTCTACAGTTTTTGATGTTTCCAATGCTATTAGAAATGACAGTTATTGCCCTTGTATGTAATGTTTTCATAGCATCTGTAATGACTTCCTTAGAATGGATTCCTAAAAGAAATATTAATAAGCTAAAAGTTATGAGCATTTTAAAATCTCAATTTTCATCAAATTTCTTTCCAAAATGGTTGTGCCACTTCCCACTTTGGCAGTGTTTGAGAGCACCTGCCTCATCAAATTAAGTATTATGTGTTGTTAATCTTTACCAAAATAGGAGGGAGGGAAAGTGGGAAGAAGTGAAAGGGAGAAAGAAGAAGAAAGGAAGTAAATTTTTTGATTACCAGCTAAAATTTTTTCATGTTTATTTTCTCTAGTGTTTACTCTTTTGGAAACTATTAAGTTCATGTTGTTTGCTTATATTTCCATTGGGAGGTATCAGATTTATAAGAGCTCTTTCTTTAGTATGTTAACCTTTTGTCTGTCATACTTGATGCAATTTTCCCCAGGATTTCTTTTAATAGTTTTATTTCCACAATTTCAACAAAGTATTTTCTATTAAAAAAGCTGAGGGCTCAGGAGGAAAACATTACTGAGGGAAAACACTATATAAAATTTACTAGAGAGTAAAATTTACTGGAATGTTCATTGCTATCTTCTAGTTGTCTATGAGCCAGAAAGTGGGACACTCCAGGAGTATTTGATGACATGCAGAAAACAAAACAAGAAAAAATGACTACAGCCCTGACCACTGTGGCTCAGTTGGTTGGAGCATTGTCCTATAGACCAATAGGTTGTGGGCTCAATTCCTGCTCAGGGCACATGCCTGGGTTAATGGTCCAGTCCCCAATCAGGGCACATATAAGAGACAACCAACTGATGTTTTTCTCTCACATTGATGTTTCCGTGCCTTTCTCTTTTCTTCCCTCTCCCTCCCTCTAAAATCAGTATGCATGTCCTCCAGTGAGGATTAAAAAAAGAAGAAAAGTGAATGCACTGAGCTTCACAGAGCTCTTCACAGCAAAAAGCTATAGCAAGGGCAGGCACACACACACAAACTATAAATACTGTTCACATATGCAGAGAGGCATGTAATCACATGAGAAGGATAATAATTTAAGTGTCTCCTGAAGAATGCAAAACAAACAGTCACAAAACACAGAAACCATTAAAATAAGTTATTTCTCAGGCTCTGTCACAGACAAAAGCAGATTTAGAAATGACAGGAGTATAACATGAGACAAATTAATATCTGCAAAGAAAAGCAAACAATTTCTTTTTTTCCCCTAGGGGTTTCTTTTTTTGTTTTTTTCACATTTCTTTTTTTTTTATTTAATTGTTGTTCAAGTACAGTTTTCTGTCTTTTACTCCCATCCCAGACAACTCCCCCACCCTCCCCACCTCCCTCCCATCTCTACCAGCCTAGTTTTTGTCCATGTGTCTTTTATACTTGTTCCTGTAAACCCTTCCCCTTTTCCCCTGAAATTCCCTCCCCTACAAGCAAAATATAACCAAAGACACTGAAATAGAGAGAAAACATTTCTTAAAACAGGCAGGTAAGGAATCTATTTGAAAGGAAATATTCAGGAAAAAAATCTGCTTGCAGAGTACTAGGGTTAAAAATACTCTAAACTATATACCTCGGTTTAATCTGAAACAGAAACTCTGTCACAGAGCACTAGTGACTTGGCGTCTACTTTTTTTTTTCTTTTGGTGTTTTCTGCCTCACTTTCTTCTTTTTCTTGTGCACAATGGCTATGTACTTCTCTCTTATTTCCTCTGACTTCCTTAGGAATAAGTCCCAGGACTAACAACATTTTTTACATGAACATACCCAGGCTACACATGACAGGTGTTCTATGTAGTCCTGAAAAAACAGAAAACAGAAAAAATGACAGCCTAAATTTAATTTGCTCCCAATATTTTTTATCAAAAAACAGAGCGTGTCTGACTCCCAAAACCTATAATCACAATTTTTAAATGGCTGAAAATTTTCAATGGCACTGAAACTTGATTTTCTCTGACAAATAATAATAACAATGGCAATAAGCATTTATGGGACCTTTATAAGACTCCCAACAGTGGGTTAAATGCTTCACATTCATTGTCTATGTTAATTTTTACAACTTCATGAGCTGTTATTATTCTGTCCATTTTTACAGATTAGAATAGTGAAGATTAAATCATGTAAGTCATCTGTTCAAAGTCATACAGCTAGAAAGTGAAATGCCCATGATGTAAATTCAAGCACAACTGGCTCTGAAGCCTGAGTTCTTAACCATTGTTCTAAGCACATTTTTCACTAAATGAATCCCACAGCAGCTCTCCAAAAGTCTCTAGCCAGATCATTCCTTTCCATCACACGTCCCTCAGTGGGCCCATCCTCCTTTCTCTTGCCTAGATTATCATATCCTTGAACTGTCTCCTTGCTGCCACTTCTCAGCTCAGTCTAACCTATTCCCTACCCTGCACTAAGGTACAGACTTTAGTTATCTCTTTAACTCATAGGAGCTGATAGGCTCCAGCTTAAAGATCCCTACCATAGGCAACACTAAAAACAGATGAAGAAAATAACCAAACATGGTTAAGTATCATTCCTTAGGTCACATTTCTAGGTACTAGCAAAATCTCCAGATTCCTTATTTTGTGCCTAAACTATTATTTATTAGTGTTAGAGGAGACTGTATCATTTCTGCCCATGAATTTAGAATCTAGAACTCAAATATTGAGATGCCTGTGAATTTAACAAATGCCTATATCCTCTCTATATAAGCTCAAATAATTCTTGAGCTTCTTTTATTATTGTTGTTGTTGTTGTTCTTGTTGTTATTATTTAATATAGAGAAAAAGGTGGGAGGAACCAAGGTCAGGAAGCTGGCAATCAGCAATTGGCCTTACAATGCTGCCTCCATATGCTCACATGGAAATCTCCACACCTGGCCTAGTTTCTGTGCTGAGACACAAAACAAACACATATATAAGTTTACTTTCTTCTTTCTTAAGTGTTGGGGGAATATACCTCATTTCATGTATATATAATAAAGAAGTCAATATATAATGTTATATAACCATAGATAACATATAAACTACATACCATATAACCCTATATTATTATATCTTATTTGCTAATAATTTTATATATAATAATCTTAATTCCGTAAGGACTGGACACTGTTCCATGCCTATATTTGTTCTGATTCCTCCACGGTTCTTATTAACATAGAGGAAAAATAAAAGATGTTCAATAAAGTTGATCAATTCCTAACATTTTAAATCATGCTGAAATATGTCCTATTACTAGGTACGTACAGTATTATAAGCACAGTAAGTGATTACTTTAATCAACACACCAGACCATCTGTAGAAGACAGATAAACAGACATGAGCACAGCAGGAACAACAGGCCAGATATGGAATATCAACAGGCAGAAAGCCACAGATACCTAGCAATGGGAAAAACTGTGAAAACAAACACTTCACTCCCAGAGTGTCCTTTCCTCCCCTAGCATATGGCTGGTAATGTGCTTTAAACCCCTAACCTTTCATATCACTGATCATGTGGTTTGGACTCTACCCTGAGCTTTTCCCCCCTAGCATGTTGCTAGTAATATGATGATCCCCTTAGAGGAGTAACAAGGGGGCCAGAGAACAGCTTCATACTGTTCCCATACAAACCCTTGCATGACCACTCCCTTAAGCATTAAGTCCTCAGGACAATGAGGTTCTGGACCACATCAAATAAACAAAGCCTTGGGTCTGTTGACCAGTAAGAAAGAGTTTTGGTCAAAGTAGAGACAAGATCTAGGCCTCAGTTATGTTTCACCTCCAAGCCCAGAAAACCAGAAAGGCCATCATGGCTGACATCAGAACCACTGCAATAACTAATCACGTCATTCCCTAGAGCCAACCAATCTGTAGAGACCATGACCCTGAAGGGATACAACTGGAAAACCTGATGAATACACTATTGAGACTCTCTCCTGGGACCTACCCTAAGATCCCCCACCTTTAGAGAGAGGACAAAAATACCTGAGGACAGAGGACCCACTGTGGCTCTCCCTTTCAAGCATGTCTGTGCTTCTGCTTTCCCCACAGTGGCTCCCTCTCTGGAGCACTCCTTCACCTTTCCCCACCTCTCCTTACCCCAGGCACATATATCCTTGCTTGCTTTCTCCTAAGTTCTAAGGGCCCTTCTTTTGCCTCTGTAACTTGTTTCCTGAGCCCACACTGCCCAGCTGGTTCACATCTTCCACAGCTCACCTCTTCTACCTCTGTAACTTTCTAAATAAATTTTTGCTTGTATTTGAGTCTTTGCTCTGAATTCTTCCTTAGCCAGAACTCAAGTACCAAGGTTGCTGAACCAAGGTCCAATTGCCAGTAACATTCTGATACTGTTTCACCACTAATACATCTACTTTAGAGATGGGCAAGTCAGGGGTAGGCAAACTACAGCCTGCAAGCAAAACCCAGACAACTATCTGTGTCAGTAAATAAAGTTTCACTGAACACTGCCATGCTTATTAATTTATGTATTGTCTATGGCTGCTTTCATGCTACAACAGAGATGAACAGCATGACAGAAACTCTGTGGTGTACAAAGCTCGAAACATGTATTATTTAGCTCTTTACAGAAAGTTTGCTGACCCCATGTCTACATTAAATAAAATCATTGCTTCTCTGGTATTTTCTACTAATGTTCCTCTAATGGCAGAAAAATTTAAGTATATACTCCAGAGGAGTCATAAACTTATTTGAGAAGCATATATTTAAAAACTGCCCCTTCAAATGCTGTGGGAAAATAATCAGCATTGAAATAATGCTGCCATTCCTGAAAACTTTACATCTGAATTCCTCATTTCCATCTCATAAACCTAAATTGTAAAAGTAAAATCAAGCTAAATAAAAGCTACTTGAAAGCATAGAGAACTGATTGGTCATTAAAACTGTGAAAGTTTTTTTTTAATTTTAATCATTGTTCAAGTACAGTTTTCTCTCTTTTACTCCCATTCCAGCCCACCCACCCAACCCTCCCCACTTCCCTCCCATTACCACCCTCCCCTTAATTTTTGCCCATGTCTTCTTTAAATTTGTTTGTGTAAACCCTTTTCATTCTCCTCTGAAATTCCCTCTTCTCTCCCTCTGGAAAGTCTTTATATCTTAGAGAAACTATGACAGTAAGAAGAAGATGGATAAAATTATTAAAACTTTTCTTACATGTTATGCCAAATCACACCTCAAACAGTTTCTATGAAAATGCTATGGTCTAAAGAAGATTTTAGTAAACTAAGAAAGTCTAACTACTTGAGGTAAGATGTCCAACCATTTTTCTGGAACCAAAACATCAAAAAGAATAACCTGAGGAGCATTTAAAATCAAAATACTCAGGCCTGCCATAGATACCTTACTACCCTGGATTTAATGAGGACTTAACAAGAACAGGAAGAAGCTCCTAGGCCTGTGCTGGACATCTAATATAAGCTCTCTACAATGTTACTACATTCACAAAATTATAGTTTTATTCAAATCATAATTATTTCTTTAATCAACACATGAGGTAGTACCCTTTTACATGTTCAAGTTACGACAATTATTTATTTTAAAACAAAATATAATTTATTTTCTTCTAGCGTGAGTTCTATAAAATAAGAAAGAAATTCAAAGTATCCTGAGAAGTCATCATATCCTTTCTCTCCAAGAAAACTGAGCTACAATTGTTACTAAGTATCCCATAAAACCTGAGTTTGACTGTTTTTCACTTTGGATTTGGATCTTGTTGTGACATATACAATTCCAAATATTCAATGGATATAAAACTCAGAGACATAAACAAGAATGGTATTAAAACATGCACAATAGCTCTGTCTGGTGTAGCTTAGTGGATTGAGTGCAGGCCTACAAGCCAAAGCATCACCAGTTTGATTCCCAGTCAGGGCACACGCCTGGGTTGCAGGCCATATCCCCAGTATGGGGTGTGCTAGACCATACATTGATGTTTCACTCCCTCTCCTTCTCCCTCCCTTCCCCATCTCTCTAAAAATAAATAAATAAAATATTTTTTAAAAAAGTGAAATACATTTGAAAAATAAAAATGAAAAATAAAATTGCAATGTATTATAAAAAAAAACAAAAAAAACATGCACAATAAGCTTCCCTTACACAAATGCAATGATTATACACACTCAACCATATATCTTGAATATACTTCAAGATAAACCATATTGATCTTGAAGTATACTCAGCAAAATATATTTACAAATATATTATTTTTAAGGATCTGAATACCTAAACCCAAAATATTTAAACCTGGAGGATTATCTAAAGTAAAAGGCTTTAATTTGGAATCTTCAAATTTACTTACTAAACTCATTCTAAAAATATGATGATATCTTGTTCATCCACTTGTCAATCCCAGAAATCTGTACACATGAACTGAGCACACTGTTGTTGGCTTTTAAAAGTCACTACATACCTATGAATTTATCCCATGGAAATAATAATGAGTTTCTGCACATATTTATCTTGAAGTATATTCAGCAAAATATATTCACAAATATATTATTTTTAAAAGCAAAAAAAACTTCACTGAAACATCCAACAAGAAAAATGGCTAAATATTATATACCATTATAATAGAATAGTATGCAGCTATTAAAAATCACATTATATGTGACATGGAAAAATAATCACAATTTAGTTTTAAAAGCATATTATGTAACTATGCATAATTTGAAAACTTTAAAAATTCATAGATAATACATGTGCTATGTAGGCACATAAACAATACGTATAGTTTCTGAACATGGAAAGAAATATGAAAAGGTACAAAGAAAATGTTCTGTGTGGTAGAATTATGTGAATTTTTTTTTGCTTCACTATAATAAAAAATTTCTACTATGTGTGTTGTTTTTTAATAAGGGGAGAAAAGATTTTCAAAGCATGATATACAACTAGGAACTGTAAAGCTGTGAATCCAAGTTATCACGTTACTGCACTTTTATTCTTTCTAATGGAGTTATTGTGCTATTATCAACTAGAAAACTAGAAAACCATTTTTGGAGGGTGGAATTAATGAAACTTTTGTCTTATACGCTTTATATTCTCTCTTTTTTAAAGATTTTATTTATTTATTTTTAGAGAGGGAAGGGAGGCAGAGAGAGAGAGAGAAACATCAATGTGCGGTTGCTGTGGGCCGTGGCCTGCAACCCAGGCATGTGCCCTGACTGGGAATCGAACCTGCGACACTTTGGTTCACAGCCCGTGCTCAATCCACTGAGCTACATCAGCCAGGGTGCTATATTCTCTATAGTCTTAAATTATTTATACACACATGTATTATCCTGGTAATCAATAAAAGTGTATATAGTTTTATTTATTTTTTATTTTATTTATTTTTAACAGTTCATCTTTATTGTATTTTTCCATTAGTACTCTCTTCCACCTCCACCAATCCCCCACGCCCCCCACAATCACCGCACTGTTGTCTGTGTCCATGAGTTCTTTTTCTTTTTAGCTTAATCCCTCCACCCTAAACCCACCCCTCAGAGCTGTCACCCTGCTCTCTATTAAGAAGTACAAACAGTATAGTTTTAAAAACAACCAACACTAATGTTTACTTCATTGAGTAAGACCTTTCCTAAAGCAGAAATTTAGGGGAATTTTTTAAAGAATATTTCCACTTATTTTAGTTTAAAATCAGGTATTAAAGGATAAGTTGATTAATAGTAGCAACAACAACAGCAACAGCAAAACTTTCCTATCTTTATTAAGAAATTTTCTAGAAGAATTAAATATGAAAAGTTATATGTTTATATGTTTGTAAAGTCCAGTGTTAGATGGTACATGAACAGTGAATGGTTTTTAATATTTGCAGTGCTACAATCACAAAATCTCATATGGACTTATTTATTTTAGAGCATTTATAGCTGCATAAATGGATAACACAGATTTATGCAAAAACCTAAAGCACTGTTTCCAAGTCATAGAAGGAGAGTCATTTAGCAAGCCAGACTGATTTAATATGCACAGTCTGCTCACAGCAATGCCACCCACCCAAGAACTATTACCATCCTTCAGTGTCACAGTAGGCTGGTAACATGACTTAACTGCTGAGCTACAGCTAATTATAAAAGCACATGAAACACTACCAGAGAATTCATCCCAACCAATTAACTGTTACAGAGTGGATGTTAATTGTCTTAGAATGTCCTGCATATGCTAATTCAAACTTTATCCCCATAAAGGCATTTGCACAACCATGACTCCTTTTTGTTCCATTCTTTCAAGCTTCATAATAGAAATGACCCTGATGCAGAGCATCTATCTATCTTGCTACCATTGTAGCTCGTATTCTGCTTTTTCCAGGTGGATAAGAATTTCTATGCCTCATCCTGGGCTTTAAACAGCATTGTTTAAATAACCTAAGTTACTGCATAGTAATAAGTTAATAATCACATAACTCCATTAGAAAAATGAAAGTAGCATGATAACTTGGATTCACAATGATTATAACTCAATAAGTGTAATTAATTTGTGTCACCAGATGGCTGAATTAACACATGTAATCAGCAATGCTCCTAAAACTAAGGAGTAAAAACAATGATTATAGTTCTTGAAATCCTTATGTTTTCTATTCTACCGTTAAATGGTTGAAATGAGTTGTACTGTCTCAACATTAAAAAACTACAAAAAATGTTTTTGATTCCGTGACATTGTATAAAACTATTATATAAACATAGTTGCAACTAAGAGTTCTTCCCTGTACATGAATTCCTTTTATCTACATAGAATACTACTCCCAAGAAAACATTTGGGGATCAGATTTGCTTTCTTGATCAAATAGCTTAATGTCTCTGAACAAGCAATTTTGAACCAGAGTTGAAAAGCGCTCCTTTTCAACACTAAAACAAAAGACATATCTCTAAGGACAAATGTAACACAATATTTAAGCTAAAATATTTAAGCTAAAATAACCCACACAATTTTGTACCTCATATGGCACAGGGCTAATCTCACTAATAAAAGCTCCTAACTACTTCTTTTACAAGAGAATTCAAACCCACACAAGATAACCTCTTGCCACTGATTAGACTAGCAAAAATCCAAGAGTTTGAGAACATGCATCTTTTTAGGCTTGCTTAAAATGAGACAAACCCAAATGCTGTCTATAATAATAGTAATAATTGTTATTATTGCTATTACTATTAATACTGCTGCAATATATAGCAACAGCAGTATTAATAGTAATAGCAATAATAACAATTATTTGTCTATATATTGCAGCAGCAGTATTAATTAAATAATAATTAAACTCCATGAAAATCTAATGTAGACCTATTATGGCTTAACTTACAATAGTCATTTAACATGTCTACAGGAGTATAAAAGCAGAGTTTCTGGACTCCTAAATGTGACTCCTCTCTGGCTGGAGGACGGTCCTTAAGGATCCTGAATAAATTCGTGTGCTAGCCAAACACAGTCATAAATGTACATTTTATACTTCTACCATTCTAAAGATTTTATAGAAAATAATGAGGCAGTATTTATAAATTACACAGAATTCCCAATAAGAAATACTTATACTAAAGGAGTTTTTATATATGTGCATATTCATACATGTTTATATTGGATTAGATAAATTCAAAATTGGTCCCTTCATTAGCTAAATTATAAGTTGGTAATCTAGAAATAAAAAAATTTACTTTCGGTTTTACCACAAGTTTTATGACATATTTTCTGCATTTTTGTTTTCCTTTCTTCTGCATCTTTATTTTGTAATTGATTTTTAAAATGATATCTTCTGAAATTCTCTCATTATGAGTATTTCTAAGGAAGATGAGAAGATATTATTTAGTTTTAGGAGTCTCCTCCAACTTAGGGTGTTCTAGAAAACCCTAAAGATGGGAGGATGAGTGTCTTGCTCCAGCTCTTTTCACATGAGCTTAGGCTTCACCCTACCAGACAGTCCTGGGTGCAGGAGATGGTATGCAGCAGAGGAATTCACAGAAACATACCTTTCTACCTCTTATTTTTTCTCCTCATGCCCAAGGAAGTGGCTGTAGGAGAGAAAAACAGGTTGCATAGAGAGGCTCAACTTCTTCATCTTCCCATTAGGCCAAATATCTTAATTTGAGTGTAAAGAAATGTAGAGCCCCTATATTATCTAGCTTCTGCTTCAATCCATCTCCACTCACCTCCACTCCTTTATTTCCGTAGGCAGACTTCTGCCATAGAGAAAGTAAATATTGTCATCATCATGAGCTTATTAGGCACATAAGAGAAATTCATAATAAATTACAAAAACTATGCTTTTTGTAAGGGTGCTTATACATTTAAGCAAAACAAAGGATACTAGTTAGTATAATTTTTCATGAAGATAATATAGGTGAATGGATTTGCAAGTTGCTATACAGTAATTACAAGGTCTGTCCGGAAAAAGTCCAACCATTGTTAATATAACAAGGACAGTTTGCATAATTGATGTAACCTGGCAGCCAAGAAGAGTGGACTGAAATGCGCGTGGCATGAACAATAACAATGTCACTGTACTAGTCAGTGGGGGCAGTAGACACCACTGAGTGAGTATGTGTACTCTGTGGCCATTGCATTCAAAATAACTGAGTGACTAGAACAATGACTCTACGTCAAATTTTGTGTTAAGCTTAAACATTCCTCCATGGAAACTACTTGAATAATTCAGAAGTCTGCAGCTATGGGCAACTGGTGATGGGCAGCTTCATCACAACAACATGGCCACTCATGCATCACATCTTGCACAGTGTTTTGGCAAAACATCAAATCACCCAGGTGACTCACCCCGCTACAGTCCACATTTGGTGCTCTGCAACTCCTGGCCTTTCACAAAATTAAAATCACTTTTGAAAGGGAAGAGAGTTAGACCATCAATGAAATTCAGGAAAATATTACAGGACAGCTGATGGTGACAGGGAGAACAGTGAGAGGTCCCCAAGGTGCCTACTATGAAGGGGACTGAGGTGTCATTGTCCTATGTACAATGTTTTTTGTATCTTGTATCTTCAATAATGTCTCTATCACTCATGTTACATGGCTGGATATCTTCTGGACAGATCTCATATTTTCATCTTCTTTCTTCATAAAAACCCTCAGGAAGGGATAAGAATTATTCTCACCACGTAAGCACACTGGTATTACCTTCACCAAGGGATAATTTTAAAGTGTTCAGTTTCTAGCAATTAAGCTAGAAATAATGAATTAACTACATTTAAAATTACTAAATTCACTCAATGACCCAAACCGTGGTATCATCTCATACTTTAGGTTCATTGCTAATTAATCTGAAATCATTCAATGAAATTGCACATCTGTACCAAAAACAGTACAAAAGCAAAAGACCATTATTCACCACAGCATCACTACTCATTAGCAAACATGTCAGCCAACTACAGCAAACTTAGGAAAAGCCAAATTTCCAAATTTTGTAGGGGTTCCAGGTAGAATACCCTTATTTATTTATTTGTTTGTTTGTTTGTTTACTATCTAGTGTTGGTTTCCTTAACTTTACCTAATGGCCTTACAAAGGTTTCAAAGGTTTAATTTCTCAAAGTGTTACTAAAACAAAAGCCACATTATTTAAAGTCACAGGACATCTAATGACTTTTCTTTTCCATGTATTGGGTTGGCCAAAAGTCTTTTTAGTTTTTTCTGAGGACTTCCGGCCAAGATGGAGGCATAGGTAGAAACACTGTGCTTCCTCGCACAACCAAGTTAGGGACAACAACAATTTAGAAACAGAATAACAACCAGAACTGACAGAAAATTGAACTGTATGAAAGTCAGACAACAAACAAGTTAAAATAGACCTGTTCATCCAGACCAGTAGGAGGGGCAGGGTCGGGTAGCCAAGTGCAGGTCATGGCACAGACAGCATTGGGACTGGGCGCATAAGGCAGCTGGGGCACGCAAGACTGCAGTGGGTGGACCCTGAGCATGCAGCGGCAGCTGGTAGACCCTGGCCAAAGGGTGGCAAACGGCAGACCCAGCAAGGCAGGAATTGTGAAGCAAGGCACTTGTGCAACCCAGGATCACAGCACTGGAAAATGGAGCCCCAGGACACTGATTGAAAACACCTGTGGGCGTTGAGGTGCAGGGAGAAACTCCCAGCCTCACAGGAGAGGTCCTTGAAAAGTCCCACAGGGTGCACAAGCCCACCCACACAGGAATCAGAACCAGAGGGGCCCAGTTTGCTCAGGGGAAGCAGCAGAAGGGACTGAGGTCCCATGCAGAGTGGAGCAAGCATCATTGTTCCCTCCCGGACCCTGCCCCCACATACAGCGTCACAACTCAGCCACTGGGGTGCCCCGCCCTGGTGAACAACTAAGGCTCTGCCACTCATATGTAACAGGCGTGACCAGATGAAAGGAAAAAAAAGATGGCTCAAAAAGAAATGAAAGCTCCAGAACAAGTACTTTTAAGCAACTAAGAGATAGCCAGCGTCTCAGATACACAGTTCAAAGCACTGGTGATCGAGATGCTCACAGAATTGGTTAATTTTGGTCGCATTTTAGATGAACAAATGCAGGCTACGATAAGAGAAATGAAGGAAAATGCACAGGGAACCAATAGCAATGGGAAGGAAACTAGGACTCAAAACAATAGAGTGGATCCAAAGGAAGAAACAATCAAACAGACAAGAATGGAGAAACAAAAATTCAAAACAATGAGGAGAGGTTTAGAAACCTCCAGGACATCTTTAAACATTCCAACATCCAAATTATAGGGATACCAGGAGGGGAAGAGGAAGAGCAACAAGTGAAAAAGTTATTTGAACAAATAATAAAGGAGAACTTACCCAATCTGACAAAGGAGATAGACTTCCAGGAAGTCCAGGCAGCTCAGAGAGTCCCAAAGAACTTGGACCCAAGGAGGAACACACCAAGGCACATAATTACATTAGCCAAGGTAAAAAATGAAGAAGAGAATCCTAGAAGCAGCAAGCGAAAAGGAGACAGTAACCTACAAAGGAGTTCCCATCAGACTGTCAGCTGATTTCTTGAAAGAGACCTTGCAGTCAAGAAGCGGCTGGAAAGAAGTATTCAAACTCATGAAAGGCAAGGACCTACATCCAAGATTGCTCCGTCCAGCAAAGCTTTCATTTAGAATGGAAGCGCAGATAAAGTGCTTCTCAGACAAGGTCAAGTTAAAGGAGTTCATCGTCACCAAGCCCTTATTTCATGAAATGTTAAAGGGACTTATCTAATAAAAGAAGATAAAAAACATGCATAGTAAAATAACAGCAAACTCACAATTATTAACAACCAGACTTAAGACAAAACAAAGAAACTAAGCAAACAACTAGAACAGGAAGAGATCCACAGAAATGGAGAACACATGGAGGGTTAGCAACAGGGGAGTGGGAGGAGGAGAGAGGGGGAAAAGGTACAGAGAATAAGTAGCATAGATGGTAGGTAGGAAATAGGGGAAGGGCAAGAATAGTATGGGAAATGTAGAAGCTAAAGAACTTATGACACATGGACATGAACTAAAGGGGGGGGAATGTGGGTGGGAGAGGTTGTACAGGGGAATGAAGAAGGGGGGTAATGGGACAACTGTAATAGCATAATCAATAAAATATATTTTTTTAAAAAAAAGAGTATGCTGGCTTTCTCCCACTACTGGCTTCTAGTGCATAGAGGCTAGGAGTACTGCTAAAAATCTTCCAATGCATAAGACAGCCCCACAGCAAAGAATTATTTGACAAAAATGTCCATAGTACCAAGAAACTTCACAAACAACTTTTGATAGGTTTGATCAGTCACAGCATCTTCTCCATACACTGCACAAATCCTTTTCTGCATTTCAGTAGTATTTTTACCTTTCGTTTTTAAAAACATACTTTATTCATTATGCTATTACAGTTGTCCTAATCTTCCCCGTTTTGTCCCTCTCCACCCTGTACCCCCCATTCCATTCAGCAATCCCCCCCACTTAGTTCATGTCCATGAGTCATGCATGTAAGTTCTTTGGGTACTCCATTCCTATACCGTTCTTAAACATCCCGTGTCTTTTCTGTACCTACCAACTGGAACTTGTTAATCTTTGCACCTTTTCCCCCATTTTCTTCCTACCCCCTCCCAACTGCTAACCCTCCAAATAATCTCCATACCTATGATTCTGTTTCTGTTCTGCTTGTTTGCTTAATTTGTTTTTAGATTTAGTTGTTGATAGTTGTGCATTTATTGCCATTTTAATGTTTATAGTTTTGATCTTAATTTTCTTAAGTCCTTTTAGCATTTCATATAATAAAGCTTGGTGATGATGAACTCCTTTAGCTTTACCTTGTCTGGGAAGCACTTTGTCTGCCCTTCCATTATAAATAATAGTTTTGCTAGACAGAGTAATCGAGGTTGTAGGTCCTTGCTTCTCATCACTTGGAAGACTTCTTGCCAGTCCCTTCTATCCTGCAAAGTATCTTTTAAGAAATCAGCTGAGTCTTATGGGAATTCCTTTGTAGGTAACTACACTTTTCTCTTGCTGCTTTTCAGATTCTCTTTATCTTTAACCTTTGGCATTTTAATTATGATGTGTCTTGGTGTGGCCCTCTTTGGGTCCATCTTGTTTGGGGCTCTCTGTGCTTCCTGGACTTGTATATCTATTTTCTTCACCGAATTAGAGAAGATTTCTTTCATTATTTTTCCTAGTAAGTTCTCAACTTCTTGCTCTTTCTCTACTCCTTCCAGCATCACAATGATTTGAATGTTGGTATATTTGAAGATGTCCCAGAGGGTCTTTGGCCTATCCTCATTTTTAAAAAATTCTTTTTCTTATTTTTGTTTTAGTTGAATGTTTTTTTCTTCCTTATGTGCCAAATCATTGATTTAATTGTGAGCTTTATCCATTCCACTGTTGATTCCCTGTAAATTTTACTTTATTTCACTTAGTGTAACCTTCATTTATGCTTGGGTCTTTTTTTATGCTGTTGAAGTACATAGTGAGTTCCTTCAGCATCCTAATGACCAGTGTCTTGAACTCTGCATCTGATAGGTTGGTTATCTCTGGTTCATTTAGTTCTTTCTCTGGAATTATGTTCTGTTCTTTCACTTGGGCCATATTTTTGTCTCCTCATTTTGGCAGCCTCCCTGTGTTTGTTTCTATGTATTAGGTAGAGCTGCTTTGACTCCCTGTCTTAATAACGTGGCATATTGTAGAAAAGCACACTGGTAAAATGGATGGGGTAGAGTCTTAGATAATTGCCAGGATCAGGCAACCTGTGTGAACCAGATTGATAGAGCCTCTGATACAGTGTCACTGCTTTGTGGCTCTGTGGGGAGACGGACTTGGGAAGGGGACAATGGCTTTGCCTGACCTCTGGAATTTTGTCCAGTTAGAAACTGTCCCCTAGCACTTGCCCTGATATCAGATACTTCAATTTCTCCCCATATGCCTCTGATGCCCTTCCAGTTGCCGCCCTAACGGTGAAGCCCAGAGGCAGAGTCTTCGTAAGTCCTAAGTCCCTTACAGGTTCTTTAAGAAGAGAATCCTGAGAATCCCAGTTTCTTCTGCCTTTCCAACCCCAACTGGTTTTTACAGCCAGAAGTTATGCGGACTTTATCTTCCTGGCACTGGAGCCCTGGGCTTGGTGGTCTAATGTGGGACTGGGATTCCTTACTCCCAAGGTATCCCTCCCAATTTTTGTCTACAATAAATGGGTGAGGGGCTGCCTGTTCCATGTCTCCAGGTCTCCATGCATCTCTATGTCTCTGCCCCTCCTAACCATCTGGATGAATGTGATATCTTTAATTCCATGGTTGTCAGATTTCCACACAGCTCAATTTTCTGATTATTCTGAGTGATGTTTGTTTTATAGTCTAATTGTAATTTTTGCTATAGTTTTGCAAGGAAACAAGCTGTGTTTACCTATGCCTCCATCTTGCCTGGAAGTCTACCTTTCTTGAAATAATAAAGCATAATACACTGAAAATGTTGCTTATTTTCTCCATCTTCAATATTAAAATAGCTACGCAAAAATTGACTTTGTTGTTTGCTTTTTTTAAAATGAATGCTGATATGACAGCTGCCACAATACAATCTAACAAAATTGTTTCGAATGAAGTTAAAGACAATTAAGCACAACTGGAGCCATCCTACAGAAAAAAAACTAAATAAATTTTTGGCCAACACAATACCAATCAGGCCTCGTCAGCAATATAAAATGCCTTATCTTCTAGCAGACTAGCTCATGATAGGAGGGGTTGGGAAGAGCCAGAAAACAGTTTTGTTATAGATTACTTTCCCTAACTATCAAAGCACCACCCATGAGGGATAAAACACCAGCCATCCAAACTAGATACAACATTAACTGTATATGAAAAATCATGTAACAATACTAGTACATACTATACCACAGAATACAAATGCATAGGCCAGCCACTTTAAAATTAACTAATGTGATTTCTTTCTTAATTTCAGAAAGATTAAGGTCAAAAATCCAATGCAAAGACCTACTGACAAGAATTTTAACTATATTTTTCTATAGTGTTTGAAACAATACTTTTAAAACAAATTTAATGTCCTACAATAACGACATGTACATGAGATGCAAAGGAAAATCTGAGGTTAGCTCCTGACTAATTCCTGAAACCTGTGAAATTATGTTTTTTGTTTATTTGCTTAACAAACATTTGTAGAGAGCTTAGTATGGCAGAGACACTGTTCTGCATATTTTACAAATATTAGCTCATTTTATCCTCATAACTACCACATGAAGTAAGTACTACTATTGTCCCCATTTTACAGATGGTGAAACAGGCACAGAGAAGTTAAAAGACTTAAAGTCATACAAGTAGTTAGTGGTAGAAGCAGGATCTAAACCCAGGGAGTCCAGATCAGGAGTTTGTACTCCTAACCACTTATGCACCGGTCTCCACAATATGCTGCCTCTCTTCAGGAGTGCCAGCAACATTTGGTCACTGAAGGCATTTATTATTTAATAATGTGGACATTCCCAGGGGAACAGAAGAATTAAAAACAAACAGCAAAGCTCTGGGTGGTGTGGCTTACTTGGTTGGAGGTTCGTCCCATGGACTAAAAGGCTGTTCGATTCCTGGTCAGGGCACATACCCAGGTTGCGGGTTCAGTCCCCAGTCACAGCATGTACCAGAAGACAACCAGTCAATATCTATCTATCTATTTATCTATCTATCTGTCATCTATGTATCTATCTTTATCTCTATCTCTCTCAACAATGAAAAAATGTCCTCAGCTGAGTATTAAAAAGAAAACAGCAAACAACTTATCTGACCCCATAAAGTATGTCTAAGGCATCTGTATCATTCATTCATCTTAACAGAGTTCTAATTACCACAGCCCAAGGTTCCTCTCACTGAGATAGTACATTTTTCCCAAAAACTACATTATATAATATACTGCAATATGTGTTTTCACTTAATACATCATAGTTTTTCATTCAAAACATCCAGACTTACCTCTTTCCTTTAAAATGCTACACAGCATTAGATTGTGTGGATGCTTAGGAATATGGTTAAAAACCTGTTAATTTCTCCCTTTTCTTTTTATTATCCACACCCAAGGACATGCTTTCTGATTTTTCAGAGAGATGGGAACGGAGGGTGAGAAAGAGGGAGAGAAACATCAATGAGAGAAAGAAATGTCAACTGGTTGTCTCATACACACACTGACCAGACACTGAACCTCCAACCCAGGCATGTGCTCTAACCAAGAATTGAACCCATGACCCTTGGGCTTATGGGACCACACTCCAACTGATTCACACCAGCCAAGGCTCTTCCACTTTTTATTACCGAGTTTCTCCTGCTATTTTTCCAAGGTCTCATTCCTATAACTTGCTAAAATCCTACCCCTTTTCAGTCCTATACCTCAAAGACTGAAGCTCAACTAAGTATGGTACTAGGGTGAAATATCAGGTAATCATTTTATAAACTGTTATCTATTATCTAAACTGTTATATTTTCTAAACTATTATATTATCTAAACTTTATTATCTATTATAAACTAAACTATTATCTAACCATTATGCTGTATACCTGAAAATAATATAATACTGAATATCAATTGTAATTAAACAAAATATTTGAAACAGGGGAGGGGGGAGTGACTAAAGCTTAGCCTCAATGCTACCTGATAGTTTCCAGCACAGCCTGCATAGACTTCTAAGAGTAGTAAGCCTGAGATTTTGAATTACTATCCTCTCCCTTTCTTTGTCACACTCCCTTTTGCAATGACTGCCTGAGCACCTCTTTGGTCTTTGGACTTGAGCTGACACCCTTTATTTCCTTCCAGTTGTAGTGGTGACATCTCTCACCCATTTCTGACCTCTGCCCACGTGCATCGCTCTGTTAGAAGGACTTAGCTCTGCCTGGCCAGATCCCAAGAAGTGAAAAATTAAACTCCATGAAAATGTAGTAATTACACTTCTACCTCAAATGCCCAAAAGAAGGTGTCAATGGAATTTCTCAGTGGACCCCTGCCACTAAGCAGGATGCAGTTTCATGCTTAGTTTTAAAACCTGAACTCTCTCCAACAGGATTCTTAGAGAAAATCATAAAGAATGAATAAAGGCAAAAATAAGAGTTGTTTTAAGGGAAAATTAATAATAAGTACAAAAGGTAATCTGAGAGGACCTGGCATTTCTGAAACCAAAACATCTATTTAAATGGATCATGTCAACTCTCCATTTCTAGGTGAGCTGAATAGAAACACTAATTGAACAATGACATAGAACATTTTCTGTTTTTTTAATTTTTATTTTATTTGTTGTTTTGAGAAAAAAAGAGAGGGAGAGAGAGAAGAGATGTTCCACTTATTTCTACATTCACTGGTTGCTTCTTGTATATATGCCCTGACTAGAAATCAAACCAGCAATCTTGGCGTACTGGGACAACACTCTAACCAACTAAACAACCTAGCCAGGGCTGACATAGGTCATTTTCAAACCTAACACATATTCTTGTTTTTTTTTCCTTCAATCTAGAATCTTTAAGTAAACCAGCCATTCAGAAGATACAGTATTAGAGGATGACACCAACTGAGAAGAGGGAGAGGGCTAAAGATGACTTCAGTAAGAGGCCTGAAGGTGAAAAGTATTACTTTCGCTGACTGATCTATACCATATTTTTTTAAGAATGCATTAATATGAATTTGCTTTTCTTTAGAGGAATATATTTATTCCTCTGAAAAATGTGGGGTTTAAAAAATGTTTTTGTTCTATTAAATGAGAACTATTCTACATATGACATTAGTACATCTGTTCTCACTTTAAAAAATAAGAGGCTGTTTGGAGACCTCAGAGACTCCACCCACCCAGCTTAGAAGCCCACCAAGCTGCTTTTCCATATGAATGGCTGGTGCTGGCTCATGCTTCACAACTTCCTAAATCCTATCAAACAAGAGCCTAAGCCACAGGCCAGGCACTAGCAGCAGCTAGATTAGTTTCACAGCTTGTAATAGCCTGGGAATCTCCAAGCCCAGCACAAGAGGCACCCTCCTCAGATTGCTTTACAACTCAGAAGGTACAGTACCCCAGGCAAAACACAGGGGGGTGCTGACCTTGGCCTGCACCACCTGGTAAACCCTAGGGCCAGTGCTCCCAATGGACAGTTACAGATCACTTTGGAGCACCACCAACCTGTCCCTGCACAGCTGATCCTCCACAGAGGGTGGAGGCTGGTGGTCAGTGATCCCAGCCAGTCCTCGCAGTTGACTGGCCTGGGTAAATCCCTCCCATTGATACACCAACAGCAACCAAGGCTCAACTACAAGAGGAGGGTGTACTCGGCTCACGAAAAAGGCATACCTCAAATGCCCAGCTTGGGAAATAGGGGTGGCTGTGCCACTGGACCCTACAGGACACCTACTACATTACACTATACTACCAAAACACAGAGTCAAAGCAGCTCTACCTAATACACAGAAACAAACTCAGGAACGCTGCCAAAACAAGGAGACAAAGAAACATGGCCCACATGAAAGAACAGATCAAAACTCCAGACAAAGAGCTAAACGAAATGGAGATAAGCAAACTATCAGATGCAGAGTTCAGAACACTGGTTTATAAGGATGCTCAAGGAACTTAGTAAGGACCTCAGCAACATAAAAAGGATCCAGTCAGAAATGAAGGATCCATTCATTGAAATAAAGAACAATTTACAGGGAAACAATAGAGTGGATGAAGCTGAAAATGAAATCGATAATTTGGAACAAAAGGCAGCAAAAAACAACAAATCAGAACAACAAGAAAAGAATCCAAATAAATGTCGATAGTATAAATAGCCTATGGACCAACTTCAAGAGGCTCAACATTGTAATCATAGGGGTGCCAGAAGGAAAAGACAAAGAGTAAGAAATTGTAAATCTATTTGAAAAAAATATGAAAGAAAACTTCCCTAATATTGTGAAGGAAATAGACACACAAATCTAGGAAGCACACAGAATCCCAACAAAGTTGGACCCAAAGAGGACCACACCAAGACACATCATAATTAAAATGCCAAGGATTGCAAATAAAAAGAAAATCTTACAAGCAACAAGAGAAAAGCAGAGAGTTACCTACAAAGGGGTTCCCATAAGACTGTCAGCTGATTTCTCAAAAGAAAGTTTGCAGGTAAGAAAGGACTGGCAAGAAGTCTTCAAACTGATGAAAAGTAAGGGCTTATAACCAAGATTACTCTATCCAGCAAAGCTGCCATTTAGAATGGAAAGGCAGATAAAGTGCTTCCCAGACAAGATAAAGCTAAAGGAATTCATCATCAAACCATCATTACATGAAATGTTAAAAAAACTTAATTAAGAAAAAGATCTAAATTATGAACATTAAAATGACAACAAACTCACAACTATCAACTGAATCTAAAAAACAAAAATAAAAACAAACTAAGCAAACAACCATAACAGGAACAGAATCATAGGTACAGGGATCATTTAGAGGGTTCTCAACCTGGAGGGGCAAGAGGGAAAAAGGAGGAAATGGTTCAGGGATCAAGTAGCATAATTGGTAGGAACAAAATAGACAGGGGGGTATTAAGAATAAGATAGGAAAGGGAGAATCCAAAGAACTTAAATGCATGATCCATGGACATGAACTAAGGGGGGAAACTGTTGGAGGGGAAGGGGGTACTAGGCGAAGGGGGGCAAAGGGGAAAAAATTGAGACAACTGTGGCAGCATAATCAATAGCATATACTTTAAAAAATAAAACTAAGAGGCTGTTGAATTAATCACTTAAGTGTATTAAATAGGCAATGGAAGAGTACTATCCTACTGGAAAACCCTAATCCCTCACTGTCACACCAAGGGAGATTTTCAATTACATCTAAAGACCAGTAATAACCACAGCCATACAGATAATCAAGAGAGTTTTTGGTTTACCTAAAATAGATACTGCTACCAAGAAAAAGCAAATGGATCAAACTTGTGTATGTTCTGCCTCTGGTGCCTCTTTCTCAGGATGAACATAACATCTGAAGAACTAGACATTGCACAAAGTTTGTTCAGTGATAACTTTTTATAGATCTGATTACCAGGTCTTTTCCCAACTGTTGTACTGATTAAGTTACTCAGCTCCCAGCCCTGAGCCACCTCCTCTATTTACCCTACCATGCCATTCAGATACTACTCTCTATGTATGCCATGATGTGGGAAAGGTTGAAAAACCCAGAATTCATCTTTGTCAATCAGACTATCTACATCTTACTTTAGCATAGGGCAAATAATGGTGTCTTTGAAGAATGAGAACATATTTGAGCTGCAAAAGATCTCAAATCACCACTTCCCAAACGGGGCTCTTCCAAACATAAGTGCTATGGGATACTAAGAGATGTTAATTTAGTTGAGGGAGAGGCAATATGCAAAATGCTGAGTTAAAGTTGAGCAGATATTTTGGTGCAGGATATCTCAGAAGCTTCTACACACTGCATGCACTGTGACTGCAGAAGGGGAGTATAACACACAATTCATGTTTATTTAAGGGTGAAGCCCTTAAAATATTGTTTTCAACTGTAGTAAAATACACATAAAATTTATCTTCTAAACCATTTTTAAGTGTACAGTTTGGTAGTCTCAAGTATGTTCGCACTGTTGTGCAACCAATCTCCAGAGCTTTTCATCTTGCAAAACTGAAACTCTAAACCACAACTCCCTATTTCCCCCTCCTCCAAGCCTCTGGCATCTACCCTTAGAATACCTTTAACAAATGATAATTCACAAAATACTCTTTGGAAACTGCTGCTTTATCTCTAATAGTTCATCCCTCACTTTATGGGTGAGAAAACAGGCCCAAAGATGCTAAGTAACTTTTCCAATGTCACAAGCTGATAGTGAGCCAGGCCTAGAAACTCAGGCTGCTAAACTTTCAGTCTGACCTCTTTTCACAACACGAAGAGTGAGTAGACAGCTGAAATAATCTAGCAATTATACAAATCATACCACCATGTGTGCTGAAAATACCTGGTATCTACTAGGTACCCTTCAAATTAAGGACTACTAGGTAAAATAGTTTTCCCTAAAGTCACACTCAGGCCAGAATTCTCCAAACTGAGGTGCATGTAACATCAGGAAGTCCCAATTCAAACATGCCACACCTTCCCAGAGCATCAATTTTACTTTATTAAATGATAATTAAATTTTGTATCCCCACACATGGACATGCTTATTGATTTTAGAGAGAGGGAAAGGGAGGGGGAACGAGGAAGAGAAACACTGATGTAAGAGAAAAACATTGATTTGTTGTTGCCTTCCCTTACACACCCTGACAGGGACTGAAACAGTAATCTAGGCATGCAGTCTGACTGGGAATCAAACCCTGGCTTTTCAGTTTACAGGACAGTGCTACAACCAATTGAGCAACATTGGCCGGAGCAAAATGATAATTAAATACTTTGATATTTAAAAAATCATGGATCTATTGCAAGGAAAGATGCAAAGTTAACATAATATAAAAGGACTTCAAGGGGATTCTGTTTCAGCATCTTATTCCATACTTGTCTCCAGGACTTCTAACAAGGAAACTTGAGAAGCACTGCCTGGAAGGGAAGATCCTAAAAGCTATACTAGGACCTGGGACACCAATCAAGAGGAGCACCCTGGTAAACCATGAACCAAACTGTACTTCTACATGTACTGGGAGGATTCATGCCATGTCCTTAAGTACCTGTGTCTTTCAATAAGCATCCTAAGAATCCATAAAAGGAACAAGTGAAGAGAGTCTTTTAGTAATTATAATCAACCAGAAGGACACAAAAAGGGGTAATATTATCTATTAGTAGATATCAAGTTTAGGATGTGAAATTGGGAAAGTTGTAGCAGAGAAGAGTTGAATTACATATCATGCTCCTACTCAGAAGGATGGTCATAGCGATGGTAGGATGGCCTCCTTTTCTTCCTGCAAATTCGAAATCCATGGAATGTAAAATACTGTATGTCCATTCATTTTTGCAATGTACTTAATAAAATCCAATTATATCTATTCATGCTGAAGAGTGAAAATGAAAAATGTTTCTCCTTTTCTTCTAAAAATTAGCCAAAGAGGGAAGGCACAACTTTTGAAAATAATTCTGCAGAGGCACCCTAAAAAAATACCCTATTTTCCTTGTGGATCTCTAAGTTTTTTCCTTTCCTCCACAACATTCTAAGTTTTAGAAGTTAGTGGCAGATTTTCAAACATAGAATATATAGTGACCATTTTCTTGCCTTTACTTTAGCTGTGTCTAAGCAGCTGGCTTGAAGCAGCTGGCAACCAGAGAATGAAATGCAGCAGAATGAAGCCAAGTACCTCCTTAATTAGCATCATATGCCAGGGCAAGACAGACTTCATTTCTACTTGGTGTTTTCTTTTAACCTGTCTCAAAAGATCCCTTCTCAGAATCTGCATCACTATGTTAATCCTAGCACTGGGTTCTGAGTATTCATTCTTCCCCCAGCTGCTCTCTGCTTTATATCCCCTAAAATCATGGTTCCCCACACCAAAATGAAAGGCAAAATGGTACATTAGTCAAAGAAACAGAAAATGGACACCACACAGGTGAGAGGCATGTGCCATTAATATTAGTGTAACCCAAGCACTATAATCATTACAAAGAGAGCTGGCACACATTAGTTACTAACTTCACAGAAGAGGCTGCAGCTAACCTTGGTGAAGGTCAGGAGCCTCTACTTTAGTCATTTAGATGATGCCTTCATTCTTCTAATTGAGTGAAAACTCAGGATTCCTAAGACAGCCAATTATTTTTGGTAGCATTGCTAAATTCTCAAAATGAATCTGAATTTGCATTAATCGAAGATACATGACATACTTCAAATGGGTGGTAGTTAAGTAGAAAAAACACAGGATTGAACACTTTGTGAGAAAGTTGAAATCATTCTTGACCATTGCTGGCTAATTTATAAACAATCTACTCTAACAAGTGGGATAGTTTCAGTAAGTAGGATAGAGTAATAATAGTAATAAAACAATTTAGTACTGCATCAAAGCCACCACCACCCTGAAGCATAGAAAGAAAATTCTTTTTATGCAAGAGAAGAATAGTGACAAAGGAAAAAAAAGAAATAGATATTCATTAAGCTTAAAATGTACATTTATGGCAAGAATAGTCATTTGCTTAAATGAGACATATGTTCCTAACTATGAACCCTACAGTAATACATGATATTGCCTTTCACTCTTTATAGCATAAATGGGAATATCAAAAAGGCCTAAACTATCTGATGTGCTAAATGTTTTTATACACACCTAAAACAAACCAAAAAAACCTTAATTTGCATGAAATTGAAAATAAAGTAGCTTCATGAGCTTCAAGAAAATAGCCATTACCCAACACCATGTTAATAAGTATCTGTTGGATGCTAAATGAAATGTCACTGTGTAGAATTTAAGGGAAGTTAAAAGAATTTATTGGAACCTCCTTGCTAATACAGTTGAGGAAAAACACTGGAAAGGCAATTCCTGAATTATCTGTAATGGGTCCTACAAAGCCCAGACTTTAATCAGGATATTCTGAATCCTCTTCCAACTGGGCCTTGACATTTAAACTTGCCCATCTGCCCTTTTATCACCCAATTTTAGCCAGAATCCCTAAACCTTACTATTTGATTACCCTTAATATCTGACCAAGTAATAGCTGATCACCCTGGTCTGCCTTCAGCAAAAATCCTGTTAGGTAAGTTTAAGCAAAAAAAAATTGCCTTACCCTCTTAGCAGTTTTCCATCTACGGAGTCCCCATCCCTCTACTCCCACTCTGCTTCTTGGCTATAAATCCCCACTTTTTCTTGTACCAAAACTGAGCCAATTCTATACTGCGGTCTCTTTCTCCCTATTGCAACTGGTCTAAATAAAATTTGTGTTTCAAGCTCTAACTACCGTCCAGCTCTGGTTTTCTCTCACAGGTTTTAGTAAGTGTACCAGTCTGGAAAAGTTTTGACATTTCTTCAAAAAGTAAAACATAGATTTACCACAAGATTTCCATGAGAACAGACAAAATACATCCTCACAAAAACTTGTCTACAGATGTTCATGTCAGTATTATTCATAGGCCAGGAAAAAGAAACAACCCAAATCACTATCAAATGATTCATGGATAATAAAATGTGGTATATCCATACAATAGAATGACATTCAACAATAGAGAGGAATGGAGCACTGACACATGCCCCAACATGGATGGACCTTAAAAACATTGTGCAAAACAAAAGAAGCCAGTCTCACAAAAGGGCATATGTTGTATGATTCCATTTATATGACATTTCCAGAATGTCATATAAAATCCAGAAAATCCACAGAGACAGAAAATAGATTGGTGGTTTCTAATGGGTTGCGGAAGAGGGAATGGGAAGTGCCTGCTAAAGGGTGTTTCTCTTTTCTTTAAATATTTTATTGTTGTTCAATTAGAGTAGTCTGCACTTACCTCCCACCACTCCCCACCACCCCAGCCATCCCCCACTCTCTCTCCTGCTTCCACCCCCACTGGGTTTTGTCCATGTGTCCTTTATAGTTGTTCCTGAAAACCCTTCTCCCTTCTTCCCATTATCACCTCCCACCTCCAATCTGGTTAATGTTAGATTATTCTGAATTTCAATATCTCTGATTATACTTTGCTTGCCTGTTTCTTTTGTTGATTAGGTACCACTTAAAGGTGAGATCATATGGTATTTGTCCCTCATCACCTGGCTTATTTCACTTAGCATAATGCTCTCCAGTTCCAGGAATTCTGTCCCAAAGGGTAGCAGCTCCTTTCTTTCTGTTGAGTAGTAGTCCACTCTGTAAATGTACCACAGTTTTTGATCCATTAATTTACTGATGGGCACCTAGGTTGCTTCCAGCACTTGGCTATTGTAAAATTGTGCTCCTATGAACATTGGGGTGCATAGGTTCTTTTGGATTGGTGTTTCAGGGTTCTTAGGATATAATCCCAGCAGTGGAATTGCCAGGTCAAAAGGCAATTCCATTTTTTGTTTTCTGAGGAAATTCCACACTATTTTCCATAGTGGCTATTCCACTGCATTCCCACCAACCGTGCACTGGGGTTCCGTTTTTCATCTACATCCCCTCCAACACTTGGTGTTTGTTGATTTCTTTATGACAGTCATTCTCACCGGTGTGAAGTGGTATGTCATTGTGGTTTTAATTTGCATCTCTCTAATGGCTAGTGATGCTGAACATCTTTTCATATGTCTTGGGCCCTCTATATGTCCTCCTTAGAGAAGTGTCCGTTCAAGTCCTTTGCCCATTTTTTGATTGGGTTGTTTGTCTTGCTAGAGTGGAGTCACGCGAGTTCTTCATATATTTTGGAGATCAAACCCTTGTCTGAGGTATCACTGGCAAATATGTTTTCCCATATAGTTGGTTCTCTTTTCATTTTAATGCTGTTTTCTTTAGCTGTGCAGAGCTTTTTAATTTGATGAGGTCCCATTTCTTTATGCTTTCCTTTATGTCCCTTGCTCTAGGGGACATATTGGTAAATATATTCCTGCATGCAATGTCTGAGATTTTCCTATGTTTTCCTCTAAGACTTTTATGGTGTCACAATTTATATTTAAGTATTTTATCCACCTTGAATTTATTTTTGTGTAGGGTGTAAGTTGGTGTTCAAGTTTCATTTTTTTTGCATGTAGTTGACCAGCTCTCCCAACACCATTTGTTGAAGAGGCTATTTTTACTCCATTTTATGTTTCTGCCCCCTTTGTCAAATATTAATTGACCATAGAGACTTGGGTTTATTTCTGGGCTGTCTAGTCTGTGCCATTTGTCTATGTGTCTGTTCTTATGCAAGTACCAGGCTGTTTTTATTACAGAGGCCTTGTAATATAGTTTGATATCAGGCTTTGTGAGCCCTTCTGCTTTGTTCTTCTTTCTCAAAAGTGCTGAAGCTATTTGGGGTCATTTAGGGTTCCATATAAACTTTTGAAATATTTGTTCTATATCTGTGAAATATGCCATTGGTACTTTAATAGGTATTGCACTAAATCTATAAATTGCTTTGGACAGTATGGGCATTTTGATGTTAATTCTTCCAATCCATGAGCATGGTACATGCTTCCATTTCTTTGTGTCTTCCTTAATTGATTTCCTTAGTGTTGTGTAGTTTTTTGCAAACAGGTCTTTTACATCCTTGGTTAGGTTTATTCCTAGGTACTTTATTTTTCTTTTTGCTGTATCAAAAGGGATGTTGTTCCTGATTTCTGTTTCTGATATTTCATTGTTGATATACAAAAATACCTTTGATTTCTGAATATTGACTTTGTACCCTGCTGTTTTGTCAAATTCACCTATTAGGTTGAGTAGTTTTTTGGTGGAGTCTATAGGATTTTCTATATACACTATCATGTCATCTGCAAATAATGACAGTTTTGCTTCCTCCTTTCCAGTTTGGATGCCTTATATTTTTTTCTTGTCTGATTGCTGTGGCTAGGACTTCCAATACTATGTTGAATAGGAGTGCTGTATACAGACATCCTTGTCTTCTTCCTGATCTTAGTGGGAAAGTGCTAAGTTTTTGCCCATTGACTAATGTTGGCTGTAGGTCTCTCGGATATGGCCTTTATTAGTTTGAGAAATGGTCCCCTCTCTATTCTCACTTTGCTGAGTGTTTTTAACATATATGGGTGCTGTACCTTATTAAATGCTTTTTCTGTATCTATTGCTATAATCTTGTGATTTTAGTCTTTAGTTTTGTTTATGTGATGTACTATGTTTACTGATTTGCGAAAATTATACAATCCTTGCATCCCTAAGGATGAATCCCACTTATTCATGGTGTAGGATCTTTTTAATGTATTGCTGGATGCCATTTGACAACATTTTGTTCAGGATTTTAGCATCTATTTTCATCAGCGATATTGGCCTGAAGTTTTCTTTCTTTGTTATGTCTTCATCTGGTTTTGGGATTAGAATGATGCTGGCTTCATAAAGAGTTTGGGAGTCTTCCATCTTCTTGGAGTTTTTTGAATAATCTTTGAAGGATATGGGTTAGTTCTTCCTTAAATGCTTTGTAAAATTCTCCTGTGAAACTATCTGGCCCAGGGCTTTTGTGTGTCAGGAGGGTTTTTTTATTACTGCTTCAATTTTGTCAGCTGTTATTGGTCTGTTCATGATTTCCGCTTCTTCTTCATTCAGTTTTGGAAGGTTATATTTTTCTAGAAATTTGTCCATCTCACCTAAGTTTTCAAATTCCTTGGCATATAGTTCTTCATAATAATTTCTTAGAATCCTTTGTATTTCTGTGGTATCAAGTTGTAATTTCTCCTCTTTCATTTCTGATTGCATTTATTTGGGTCTTCTTTTTTCTTGATGAGTCTGCCTAAAGGCTTGTCAATTTTGTTTATCTTTTCAAAGAACCAGCTCCTGAATTTATTGATGCTTAGAATTGTGCTTTTAGTCTCTATGTCATTTAATTCTGCTCTAATCTTGGTTCCTTCCTTTCTTCTACTTGCTCTGCATTGTCATTGTTGTTCTTTGAGTTCTTGTACATGTATGGTTAGGTTGTTTATTTGAAATGTTTCCACCTTTTTCAGGTAGGCCTGTATTGCTATGAACTTCCCTGTCAGGGCTGCCTTTGCTATGTCCTATAAGTTTTGGATTGTTGTGAGTTCATTTTCATGTTTCCAGAAACTTTTTGATTTCTTAATCTCATTCTTGACCCATTCATTTTTTAGGAGGATGCTATTCAATCTCCACAACTTTGAGTGTTTTTGAGTTTTTTCCTTGAGGGTGGTTTCTAGTTTCAGTCCTTTGTAGTCTGAGAAAATGCTTTCTATGATTTCAATTTTCTTGAATTTGTTGACGCTTGTTTTCTGTCCTATCATGTGGTCTATCTTTGAAAATGTTCCATGTGCATTTGAAAAGAATGTGTATTTTGCTTCTTTGGAATGAAAGGCTCTCTCTATATATATCAGTTAAGTCCATTTGATCTAGGAATTGTTCAATTCCATAATATCTTTGTTGATATTTTGTTTGGAAGATCTATCCATTTTTAATAGTGGGGTGTTAAAATCCCCTACTATAATAGTGTTGCTGTCTATATCTTTCTTGAAGTCCTCCAAGATTTTCCTTATGTATTTGGGTACCCCTATGTTGAGTGCATATATGTTTATAATGTTTATGTCTTCTTGATGGATTCTTCCCTTGAGTATTATTAAGTGACCTTCTGGGTCTCTTTTTATGGCCCTTTTTTGAAGTCTATTTTGTCTGATATGAGTATGGCTTCCCTGGCATTTTTTTTTCCTGTCCATTTTCTCGGAATATTTGTTTCTAGCCCTTCGCTTTCAGTTTATGTAGGTTTTTGTTCTGAGGTGGGTTCCTTGTAAGCAGCATATGTGGTGGTCATCATTTCTTATTCACTTTAATAGAGTAGTCTCAGTTGTAGGCCTTCCTCACCCCCATTACTTGGAACATTCCTTATCATTCCCTTCTGTCTTGGAGCATTTCCATTGAGAAGTTAGCTGCTAGTCTTATCGGGGCTCCCTTGTATGTTACTTCCTGTTTCTCCCTTGCTGCCTGTAAGCATCTCTCTTGTCCTGGAATTTTGTCATTTTAATTATGATGTATATTGAAGTGGGCCTCTTAGGATTCCTCTTTATTGGGACTCATTGCGTTTCCTGGATTTGTGTGAGTGTTTCTCTGATGAAATTAGGGAAGTTTTCCATCATTACTTTTTCAAACATGTTTTCTATCCCTTGCTCCTCTTCTTCTCCTTCTGGTATCCCTATTATACAGATATTATTATGTTTCATGTTGTCCTCCATTTCCCTTAACCCCTCTTCATTCTTCCTGAGCCTCTTTTCCTTTTCTTGCTCTTTCTGGGCATTTTTTTTCTACCCTGTCATCTAGCTCACTGATTCAATCCTCTGCTTCATCTAGACTGTTTTTGATTCCTTCTACTGTGCTTCAGTTCAGAAATTGTATTCTTCATTTCCTCTTGGCTTTTGTTGATAGTTTCTATTTCCTTTTTCATGTTGATATAGTTTGCAGTGAATTCATTGTAGTTTCCCTATAGTTTTTGGAAATTCTCATTTAAGGAAGCTTATTGAGCTTCCTTATAACCATTGCTATGAACTCAATATCTGATCATTGACTTGCCTCTATTTCATTTAGCATTCTTTCTGAGGCTTCCTCCTTTCCTTTCATTTGGGAATTGTTTATTTGCCTTCCCATTGTTTGTGGATTCTTCTTGTTAGCTCTGCTTCTTAAATTGATCTGTTCTTACTCCCTGGGTTTATGGTGTGAACTTCTATGGTAGGAGACCTGTGAGATTCAGTAGTGTGGTCTCCTTGATTTCCTGAGCTTGCTCGTCTTGGGCTGTCATTTATGTTAGCTCTCTGGATGTCTTTGGGTTTTGACTGTTGTTGGGTCTTTCTTTGGTGAGTCCTTCCCTCCAGCTGGTTCACTGAGGGTTACTCCACCCACCACATCTAGTATGCTGTTGTGCAGGTGTGGACAGGTTGTGTTGAAGCTGGTTCTTCAGTCTGTCCAAGGTTTTGAGGCTTCTCTCTCGCTATTTTTCAGTTGCTTTTACTGGATAATTTCTCCACCATTTAGTTGTAACTCCAGATTGGTCCTAGGTGGAGATTATGTGGCTTCCACTCACTCCTTCACCTTCTTCTGTTGGTACTTCCTTTGTTAGTGGTTTCTCCCTTCCATCAGGTATACTGGTGTTCATAGCTTCAACTTAGTCTTTTATGTGATCAGTTGGATAGGGAAGGCAAAATGGATTAAGACAGCAGTAGTGTATTCTATGGGACTTAAGGTACCAACCCATAGAGAAGAGACAGGAGATCCTTTGGGTAAGTACAGTGTTAACTGTGATATTTCACCCAACTAGTCATTTTTTAGACAGGATGGAAAAAAGATAAGACTCTTGTTAATGGGGGAGGATTATGAGCTGTATCTATAAAGTAGTGAGATTGTGGGAGGTCAGATTATGAGATATAGTGATAGTAAAGCACAGAAAATAGCTGTAGTGTGTGAGAGAACAGAGTTAACCATAACATTAAGAAAGTTCCATAAGACAGTGTGATGAGTTAAGATCCAGGAAGGGTGCTGTGTAGTATTTACAATTGTATGGAACAACAATTATTTACAATAGTAATGGAGCAATAGTCATATGACAGAATCTATGTGATCCGAATGACAAGAATAGGAAGTACATGACCTAGAGTAGTGTGCTATTAGAACACAAGTGAAGTGAAAGATGGAAAACTAAAAATATACTGTGCAAGAGAGAACAATAAAAACCAGTCAAGCAATGAATTTGGAGAAACAAAACAAAGAAAACTAAACAGAAAGAAGAGAAATTAAAAATTACTAATAAAAGAAGTAAAAATCGTGAAAAAATAGTAATACAAATAAACAATAACTTGCCAGTTCTCTGGAATAGCAAAGTGAAATTTGTCTCAGTTTCTCAGTTGATGATCCCTCTTTGGGTCTAACTCTGGTCCTTTCACAGCTTCAGGTCGTATTGTCTCACTTGCTGGGGTAGTGAGGCAGCGGGGAAGAGAAAGGGGTGGGAAAAAAGCCTCCTGCTGGCTTTACACTGGCCAAAGGAGTTCTGCTGGTCTTCCTGGATGCAGCAGGATGAGGGGAGTTGGGTTTCACTTTTCTCCCTTCCTGTGGTTTTGCATGGATGGGGGGCCTGGTCTGAGCCTCACTCTTCAGAGTTGCCCAGCCCGCAACCCAGTTCCTAAGTTCACCGCTGGGCCTCCAGTGCCCTTCCGCACCAGGCTTACACCTTCAGTCCACCAGTTGCGCTGTCCCTGAGGTGCACGAATTATGGGGAACTCACACACCACCTTCTCACTCTTTCCTGTCCTAGGTGCTAGGAACTCTCAGTTTTTCAGGGTAACTTGGTTCCCCCACTGAGTTAAGTCTTTCTGGGGACTGTTGACTCCCTGAGCCCTGCTGCTCTCCTCTGGGGGGGGGCGCCTCCACTTTCCTCTCAGAGAGGCAGTCTGGCCCTGCAGAGCAGGAGTTCCTTTTGGGGGTGATGCAAATGCTCCAAATTAGGTAAGGATAATAGTTGCACAGCTCTAAAAACCACCAAATTATATACTTCAGTACTAACTTCAGTATATACTTCACCAGTATACATACTTCCAAAACCCACCAAAGTATATACTTCACCAGTATATGTACTTCCAAAAACCACCAAATTATATACTTCAGTATATACTTCAGTATATACTTCACTAATATATATACTTCAGTATATACAGGTATTACTGTATGTAAATTACTTTTCAGAAAAGCTTATAGATATAAAGTCATTTCACTCAGAAACCTAGCAAGATCCATTTGCCAGAGCAGCGGCTCTGTTGCCCTACGTTGGCACCTCCCTCCGTGGCAGCTCTTGAGACCTGCCACAACCACACTATTTATATCAACAACTTCAATGAGAAGATCAAGAAGGATGAGCTCAAGAAGTCCCTGTATGCCATCTTCTCCAGTTTGGCCAGATCCTGGACATCCTGGTGTCATGGAGCCTAAAGATGAGGGGCCAGGCTTTTGTAATCTTCCAGGTCAGCAGAGCCACCAATGCCCTGCACTCCACACAGGGTTTCCCCTTCTACAAGCACAGGAACATCCAGTACCAAGCCTGTCTCAGGACATCATTGCCAAGATGAAGGGCCCCTTCATGGAGTGAGATCATAAAAGGAAGAGGAAACCCAAGAGCCAGGAGAGCCAAGCTGCGAAGAAGGGAATGCAACACCAGGCAGTTACCTCCATAGTGGGGATAGCCCCAGGGCCTGACACAGGCACCCTAAATTATACACCACATGCAGAGTGAGCCTCCCTATGTGCTGCCCCCTGGCATGATCCCACCTCCGTCCTTGCACCAGCCATATCCCACCTGGGGCCATACCTCCACAGCAGCTTACTAAGCCAGATGCCACCTGCCCAGCCTCTTTCAGAAAACCCACCAAATTATATCTTGTTTCTACAATCTGCCAGAGGAGACAAATGAGCTCATGCTGTCCATGCTTTAAAACAGTTCCTGGCTTCAAGGAGGTCCGGCTGATTCCAGGGCAGTGCAACATCACCTTTGTGGAAGTTGGCAATGAGATGCAGTTGAAGCCCTTCTGTGATGCCCAAAGGGCTTCAAGATCACCCAGAACAACTCAATGGAGATCTCCTTTGCCAAGAAGTAGCTCCTTTTCCCCATGCCTGCTCCTACTCTATTAGGAAATCTCCCCACTTCCCCCAGCTCAGCCCCCTGAAGGTAAATCCCCCCTCAGGGGCATTCTTGGAGCCTCCTGTGTGAATGAGTGGTCAAATAGCACTGTACCCAAGGATTGTCCCCAGACATTGTGCCTGGAACAGTTAAGCTGGAATTAAAGTGTTCTTTTGATGTTTGATTTCTTACCAAAACAAAAAAAGTAATTTGTTCAATATGTATTTCTTGAGGGCCTACTATATATACACCAGGCACTAGGAATAAAACAATACATAGACATGGTTCTTCCACTCCCAGAGTTTTAGTCTTGTACAGGAAGCCTGGGTTTAAATCCTGATTCACGATTTACTGTTATCTGGGAAAGTATTTTCTTCCTCATCTATAAACAGAGTTAAAGGCCATATTCAGTGACTGGCATATTGGAAGGAAACCCTAACTGTTAGTTATTATTATTAAGTAAATATAAAGGCAAGTTATAAATGCCAGGAGAGAGAAAGCAGGAGAGCTCAGATTGGAAAGTCTCTCTTTAGGAAATGACATTTAGGCTGAAATCTGAAAGATGGATCAATTGAACAGAGTCAGAAAAAACTCAAAGAACTGCAGACAAAGGAAAAGTGCAAATACAAAAGTCTGAGGCAACCAAGGGTGTGAGGCATTCCAGGAACAATGTAAAATCAGAAGACACTAAACAAGTGAGGGAAAAATAAGCAGGAGCTAGACCAAAATAAGTATTTTGAATTTTATTCTAAGTACAATGGGAAATCACTGAAGGCTTTTAAACAGAAGGGTATGATCCAAATTATATTTCCAAGGGGGAAGAACATGCAGTCAGAAGGCTACTGCTGCATCCCTGGAGAAAAGTATTGGTGACTTGGATTATGCTGTGGTAAAGATCCCAAGTGTGATCCTGAGCTGCAATTCAGAAATGAAAAGAAGAATTTGCAGCAGAATCCCTTGCTTTCTGTTTTACATACCCAGCCTGCACTGGATAGAACATAAAAGGAAGGGTGAGCATGCTGTAGACTCTACAGTGTAGAAAAAAGTATACCATACCAGACTTTAATCAAAAAGCCCTCAAATTCCTAGTTCTACTCCCAACCAACTACGGAATCTTGGCAAATATATCTTCCTTGAGCCTCAGTTCCTTATCAGTATAATCAGAATAAGAGTTCTCTGCCTCACAGGATACTCTAAGACAGGGGTGTCAAACTCATTTTCATCAGGGTAATTTTAGGACTGTATAAATGTAACTACTCCTTAACTGTTTAGAAGTTGAAATTAATTCAGCCCTTTGAAGGCAATGGTGAGGCTGAAGGCAATGGAGAACACAGCAGGAATCCATCTACTTCTGTTCCATAGCACTTACTTGCTGGGAAACCCTTAGAGCTGTTGCAGATAAAAGTTCTCTTCCAGAGGCCCATCTCTGGGGAGCAAGTATTATTTAAAGAAAGCTTTTTGCTAAAGAAGCCCAGGCCAGGGAATATATTGACCTGGAGAAAAGCAGTGAACATTTTGTTATAAAATAGGTTTATAGAGGAACAAACATGAGGGTTGATTTTAGGAGATATTCTTCCAAAGTTTATGACAAAATTATCTTTTTTAAATGTTTCAACTTTTGCTAAGATTTATAAATTACACCCAAATTCCACCTGAAAAACCCCACACTTTGATCTTGCTGATAAAGGTGACAACACCTCTGTACATATTAGAGTCACCACCATTTCAGAAGCATATTTGTAATAAGAGTACACTTGGGACTTTTCTCAAGTTAATTAAATGGTTGTGAAAAAAGCAAATTCTTCTGAGGCTTTTCTGGAAGCCCCTGATAGCAACCCACAGAAAAGTAGTTTTTTAATTACCTCGATATTTCATTAATGTTTTTGATGATTTTTACAATAATCACATCATAGTTCTTATAAATTTCTAAGAAAGCATTAACTTAGAGAAAAAATCAAAGGAATATGTGTTTATTTACTAGTATATTGAGTCAGATAATTTAAAAAAAAAAAAAAAACCTTTTCCGTGTACATTGTTACATAAATTTTTATCTTCAACAGAAAAAGATAGATTTTCTTTCATGACTTAATAAAATACCATATTATAAAGCCAAAGGTAGCAAATCAAAAAATCTTTAAATAAATGCCATATTATGTTGTTACAGCTATGTTAATTAATGAATAAATAGGAGGGTATTTAATTATTTCCCTGAACAGGATTTAATGATCTGAAAATTACTGTACTTCAAATATACAGAGACAGTGATAAAGATTAATAATACCTGCTGGAAATTACTATAAATGCCACAAATTTCCATAAAATTATATCCCCCAGGTAGAAAGAAAGGAGGCACTGGAGGATAAACACCACAGGCATTTTCTTAGTTAGTGTGTGGTTTTCAAAATCCTGCTTCCTTTAAAGAAACAAATAAATTATGCTTCTATAGAAAAGGGGGGGAAATGACAGACACCAAGAAAGCAGCATATGGAATCATTTTATACAAATACAGGTATAAAAATCTTTCTCCGCTGCCTTTTCAGTAAAGGAAATGCAGTGAACGAAAACAAAACCTTACCATTCTGCAAACCTTTTATTTTTGTACTGGGCTTAAAGCAAAAAGGAAGAAAAAAGAAAGAAAGGAAGAAAGGAAGAATTGGAACTGTATTTTCTCATTTATGTAAAATCACGAGAATATTATAAAAAGAACATATCATCCAGGATTTCTTTCTAATTTAATTCTGTCTAGGACCACAAAAGAGAACTGACATAAAAAAAAAAAAGAAAAGAAAACCAAAAGCAAACAAAAACACCAAATACTAAAGATTCTATTTCCAGTTACTGTTATTTTCATTTTTATTGTGATTTTTCCAGGTACAGTATAATACACCAATTACAGCCTGCCTAAAAATCAGTACTTTAAAATATCATTAGATATAGATTAAGAAAGTCTCAGCAAAAGTCAAAAGGAAAGGATTTCTTAATTTTCTCTTTTCTTTCTCTTGAATGCTATAAAAAACTAAAGGAAAATTCCCATTTTTTGCTACACACTATCTGCCAATAATCCTAACTGAAGTGACAGAACTAAGCCATTATTTCTGGCACAAAATATAATATATTGGTCACAAGAAGTGCTGGCTAACCTCAGAATAAACCAATTCTTCTTTTGTCTCTTCTCCTGAAGTTTATCCAATGTTTGATGTAGAGAATAAACAATTTTTCCTACAAAGAACCTAAGTTTAACTTATCTATGAAAAATTAATGTAATTATATCTTTTGAGGTGCCTTCACAAATTTATTGTTATCTTAGAAAATTTAGCAGCTTCTGGTCAAGATGGTGATGTAGGCAGACATAGCTTGCTTCTTTGCACAACCACATCAAAATTACAACTAAAATATAGAATAACCATCACTCAGGAACATCAGAAATCAAGTTGAATGGAAGTCTGACAACTATGGAATTGAGGAAACCACATCCATCCAAACTGGTAAGAGGGCCAGCACAGGCTGGCCCCACCCTCACAAGGATAACAATTCAGGAGGGATATCTCAGGAGTATGAAATCCCAGACCTACATACACCAGGCCCCCCAGCCCAGGATTCCAGTGCCAGGAAGATAAGTCCCCACATCTTGTGGCTGAGAAACAGTGGGGATTGAGTCAGAGGAGGAGGCTGCTGGAGCCCTAAGAAGTTCCACTTGGAGAACCCACACACAGACTCACCTACTCAGACTCACTCCCTCTGAGCTCCAGCACCAGGATGGTAGCTGGAAGGACACCAATAGTATACTGGGAGAGACTGAAGTGTCTGGCATTGGGGTGTGCAGAGGCCATTGTCCCTTTGCTGAGCCCTCCCCACACACAGCCACTAGGCTGTTGCCATATCTGAGATTCCATCAACCTGGCTAACACTGTATGATCCACCTTGGAGATCCACAGAGGCTCTACCCCACCCAATGTACAGGCCCACCCAAGCTACTTTTCTAGAAGAATGGCTGATCTTGGCTCCTAAAGGCTATCAAACAAGCAAGAGCTGACTTCAGTGAGCCCTAGTAGCAGCCAGAGTAGTCAAAGCTTAGTTTCACCTGGGAATCTCCACACCCAGCAGACATAGCAGACATCTCAGATTGCTTTACAACTCAGGAAGGTACAGTACCCCAGGCAAAACACAGGGTGTTGCTGACCTTGGCCTGCACCACCTGGTAAACCCTAGGGCCAATTCAGCCAGTGGGCAGCTATAGACCATTTTGGAGCACCACCACCCTGTCCCTGCACAGCTGATCCTCCACAGAGGGTGGAGGCTGGTGGTCAGTGATCCCAGCCAGTCCTCGCAGCTGACTGGCCTGGGTAAATCCCTCCCATTGATACACCAACAGCAACCAAGACTCAACTATAAGAAGAGGGTGCACTCAGCCCACACAAAAGGCACACCTCAAATGCCCAGCTTGGTTGATAGGGGTGGCTGTACCACGGGACTCTACAGGACACCTACTACATTAGTCTATACTACCAAAATACAGAGTCAAAGCAGCTCTACCTAATACATAGAAACAAACAAGGAGACAAAGAAACAAGGCCAACATGAAAGAACAGATCAAAAGTCCAGAAAAAATGCTAAATGAAATGAAGATAAGCAAGCTATCAGATGCAGAGTTCAAAACACTGGATATTAGGATACTCAAGGAACTTAGTGAGGACTTCAGCAGCATAAAAAAAGATCATCAGAAATGAAGGATTCATTCATTCATTGAAATAAAGAAAAATTTATAGGGAAACAACAGAATGGATGAAGCCGAGAATCAAATCAATGATTTGGAACATAAGGAAGTCAAAGACAACCAATCAGAACAAGAAGAAAAAGGAATCCAAAAAAAAAAATGACAATAGTATACACAGTCTCTAAGACAACTTCAAGAGGTCCAACATTCACATCATAGGGGTGCCAGAAGAAGAGTAGAAAGAGCAAGAAATTGGAAGTCTATCTGAAAACACAGTGAAAGAAAACTTAACTAATATGGTGAAGGAAATAGACATGCAAGTCCAGGAAGTGCAGAGTCCCAGTTATGGTGGAAACAAAGAGACCTGCCCCAATACATATCATTATTAAAAGGCCAAACGTTAAAGACAAAGAGAGACTCTTAAAACAAGAGAAAAGTAGTTACCAGAAGGTTGCCAGAGAATGGGTGAGGAGGTGAGGGGATTGAGAAGTACAAATATGAGATACAGAATAGCCATAGGGATGTAAAGTACAGTATAGGAAAACATAGTAGCCAATGAATGATACATGGACATGAACAATGTTGGGGGGATTGCTTGATGGAGTATGGGTGCTGGGTGGAGGGGGACAGAAGAGGAAATATCAGGACAACAGTAATAGCATAATAATAAAATATAATTTTTATAAAAGTGAATTTAGCAGCCCTGGCTGGCGTAGCTCAGTGGATTGAGCGCGGGCTGGGAACCAAAGTGTCCCAGGTTCGATTCCCAGTCAGGGCACATGCCTGGGTTGCAGACCATAACCCCCAGCAACCGCACATTGATGTTTCTCTCTATCTCCCTCTCTAAAAAAATAAATAATTAAAAAAAGTTTAAAAAAGTGAATTTAGCATATATAAAATATGTTAATGTCCTAGAAAAGGAAAAGAATTAAAATATATTAGCTGAACTGCTATTCTAACAGAAGGCTAACTCACTGAAATAAATTCCATAAATTACTGTGAAAGTGTGATTGAATTTCATAGCACAATAAGCAAAAGATTAACAAACTATCACCTTTAATTGACCAATACTGATTCTAACCTCCATGACAGCACATGTGCAATGAGCTCTCTACTTGGAGATTTAAAACATGTATAATAAGAATATTTGTTCCAGTTCTGTGAAATAAATCATTGGAAAATGAGAGGAACTGCACTGAATCTACTGTTTTGGGCAGTATGGACATTTCAATGACATTAATTCTTCCTATCCACGAACATGGTATGTACTTCCACTTATTTGTATCTTCTTCAGTTTCTTCAGTGTCCTATAATTTTCCAAATACAGGTCTTTTACATATTTGGTTAGGTTTATTCCTAAGTACTGTATTTTTTTAAGCAACTGCGAATGGGATTATTTTCTTACTTTCCCTGTTAGTTCATTATTGTCACATAAAAAACAATTGATTTCTGGATATTACTATTTTGCCTTGTCTAATGAGCACTTTTTTGCCCTAAAATTTTGAGGGAAAAATAAAAATATGCATTATACATGGTATTTCCTGAAATACTTTGTATCTGCTCTTGGGTTCTGTAATTATTTGTTACATAAAATTTCTTGTACCATAATATGTTCAATAAATGATAAAATTCCCTTATAATACAAAAAAAGGTATCTAAATATAAATAAACAATTGAATTAAAAATTTAAACAAAAGATTTTTTCCCTAAAACTCTGGGCCACCCTAGCTGGCGTGGATCCATGGACTGAGAACCAGCCTGCAAACCAAAGGGTCACAGGTTCAGTTCCCAAGCAAGACATATGCCTGGCTTGCGGGCCAAGTCCCCAACGGGGCACATAAGAAGCAACCACATATTAATGTTTCTCTCTCTCTCTCTTTCCCCTTCCCTTCCCTCTCCTGAAAAATAAATCAATCAATAAAATCTTTTTTAAAAATAAAAGTTTGGGCCAAAAACATGGGTGCACATTATACATGTGAACGCATATACATGGCAAAAATAGGGTAACTTTGTATCTTGCTACTTTGCTGAATTCATTTATCAGTTCTAACTTTTTTGGTGGAATCTTTGGGGTTCTCTATACACAGTATCATGTCATCTGCAAGTGAAGACAGTTTTACATCTTCCTTTCCAGTTTGGATGCCTTTTATTTCTTCTTGTCTGACAGCTGTGGCTAGAACTTCCAGCACTATGTTGAATAAGAGAGGGGAAAGCAGACATCCCTGTCTTGTTACTGATCTTAAGGGGAACACTTGTAGTTTTTGCCCATTAAGTGTGATGCTGGCAGTGGGTTTATCATATATGGACTTTAATATGTTTAGGTATGTTCTCTGTTTTCCCACTTTGCTGAGAGTTTTTATCATAAATAGGTGCTGTATTTTACCAAATGCTTTTTCTGCATCTTTTGATATGATTGTGTGGATTTTGTCCTTCACTTTGTTTATTTGGTGAATCACATTTACTGATTTGCCAATGTTGTACCAACCTTGCATTCTTGGAATAAATCCCATGTGATCCCACTTGGTGTATGCTCTTTTTGATGTATTGCTGTATTTAGTTTGCTAATATTTTGTTGAGGATTTTAGTATCTATGTTCATCATAGATAATATCCTTTTCTTTCTTTGTAGTATCTTTATCTGCTTTTAGCATTAGGAAAATGTGGTCTTGTAAAATGAGTTTGGGAGCCTTCCCTCCTCTGGAATTTTATGAAATAGTTTGCAAAGGAGATGGGCTAGTTCTTCTCAGAATGTTTGGTAAAATTGTATGGAACACAAAAGGCCCCACATAGCAACAATGATCCTGAGAAAGAACAAAGTAGAGGAATCACACTACCTAATATCAAACTACACCGTAAAGCAGGGGTGTCAGACTCATTTTCACCAGGGGCCACACCAGTCTCATGGTTGCCTTCAAAGGGCTGAATGTAATTTTAGGATTGTATAAATGTAACTACTCCTTAACAGTTAAGTGAGAGCTCGGTGCTGCCACCTGGTAGAAACAAAGTGCTAGGCCTGATAAAACAAGGTGGAGGGCTGCTTGTGTTTGCCATCTGTGCTATAAGGCCATAGTAATCAAAACAGCATGGTACTGGCATAAAAACAGACACATAAATCAATGGAACAGAACAGAGAGCCCAGAAATAAACTCATACCTTTATAGTCAATTAACATTTGAGACAGGAAGCAAGCACATACAATGGGCTAAACATAGTTTATTCAATAAGTGGTATTGGGAAAATTGGACAGATACATGCAGAACAATGAAACTAGACCACCTTCTTACACGACATACAAGAATAAATTCAAAATGGATCAAAGACTTAAATGTTAGATTCTAGAAGAAAACATAGGCAGCAAAATCTCAGACATTGCTCATAGCAATATCTTATCAGATATATCTCTCCAGGTAAGAGAAGCAAAAGAAAATATAAACAAATGGGACTATATCAAACTAAAAAGCTTTTGCTCAGCAAAGGAAAGCATCAACAAAATAAAAAGACAACTCACAGAATGGGAGAATATATTTGCCAATACATCTGATAAGGGGTTATTATCCCAGGTTTATAAAGAACGTACAAAACTCAACACCAAAAACACAAACAACCCTATTAAAAAATGGATAAAGGACCTGAATAGACACTTCTCCAAAAAAGACATACAGATGGCCAACAGACATATGAAAAGATGCTCAATGTCACTAATCATCAGAGAAACACAAACTAAAACCACAAAGAGGTACCATATTCTACCTGTCAAAATGGCTATCATCAATAAATCAATAAACAACAAGTGCTGGCAGGGATGTGGAGAAAGGGGAACCCTTTTGCACTGTTGGTGGCACTACAGATTGATGGAGATACCTAAAAAAACTAAAAATGGTTCTGCCTTTGACCCAGTGATCCTACTTCTAGAATATATCTGAAGGAACCCAAAACACTAATTCAAAAGAACAGAAGTCCCCCCACCCCATGTTCTTTGCAGCATTACTTACAATCACCAAGATATAGAAGCAGCCCAAGTGCCCATCAGTAGCTGAGCGGATAAGACAACTATAGGGCATTTACACAATGTAATACTACTCGGCCATAAAAAAGAAATGTTCACCCTTTACAATATAGATGGACCTAGAAAACATTATGCTAAGTGAAATAGTCCAGTCAGAGAAAGACACATACCATAGGATTTCACTCATATATGGAATCTAATGAACAAACTGAACTAACAAGGAAAATAATGACAGATTCATAGGTGGAGAGCAGGGAGCAGGATGACAGCCAGTGGGGTCAGGGGAGGTTAAGGGGTGGGGGAAATGAGTAAAAAGGAACAAGGACTCATGGACAACAGTGTGGTGACTGCTACAGGGGAAGGAGGCATAAGGGGACTAAATGGTAATGGGAAAAATACAATAAAGATAAATAAATAATAATAAAACATTTAGAATACAGTCTCTGTTGGCAAGATTACTTACCTGCTATAAACTGAACTACATCTGCCTAAAACTCACATGTTGAAGCCCTAATCCTCAATGAGATGGCATTGGTAGATAGACCTTTGGGAAGTAATTAGGTTTAGTTGATGTCACAAGTAGAGTCTTCATGATCAGATTAGTACCATTGTAGGACAAGACATTAAATAGATTTCTCTCTGTTTTCTGCCATGTGAGGATATAGCAGGGAGGAGGTTGTCTCCAAGCCAAGAAGCAAGTTATCACCAGGGAAATAAATCACACTTTGATGTTAGGATTCCCAGCCTCCAGAACTGTGTGAAATAAATTTCTATTGTTTAAGCCACCCAGGCTATGGTATTTTGCTATGGCAGCCTGAGATGACTAATAGTCCATCAAATCTGTGACAAACAAGGCACCATTTTGAATACAGGACAAAACTGAAAATTTTTAAGCTTTGTCCTACACATTAATTGTCCAGTAACAACAAGTGTAACAATTATTTTGCTTTTCTAGCATAGCAATGACTATACATTTCCCTTTAATGTCAGTGGCACCCTTCAGTACTGACATGTCTGCCACTCCACTATGCCTGTAGCTCCAGAGCTGCCATTTACAGTACTACTTCAACTTATATTCTCCCTCTGTATCTTTTCAGAAGTAAAATGCAAACTCTCTGACTAATGTTAATGAAAAGCAGAATATTTTCATCTAGCTTTTTTTTAACCTAAATCTGAGATTGAGATCATTTATATAAGTTGTTCTTTGGGTATCTAAGCATCTTACATGATAAATCATTTGCATCAAATTACTTGTAAACAGCATCATAAATTATTTCTACTACTCCCACTTCCCCCATACACACATACACACACACACACACACACACACACACACACACACACACAGTACTAGAGGGTAAAGTTCAAATAAATTTCAGCAAGCTTACCAGTGAAAAGGCTGGACTAATTGGGTTTGAGTCTTGTGAAACCTGCCTTCCCTGCTTCCCGTTAGTGAAGGGGTTTTTAGAACTGAATTTCGAAACTTGGACTTCAGGAAAGAAGACAAATGGTCAATATATCTAATTCCCTAACACTCATTCACCTCAAGACATGAAACTCTGTGTTCTGTAATTTCACTTTCATGATGCTTACCACTGGCTTCACAAGGGCAAGAATTAGATTTCTTTTCTTATTTATTATAGGAATGGCAATATTGCATTAAACATCTTATTTATTTTAAACTATCCCATTAACAGTCATTGACATGAGAATGTCTAAACCACTACGAAAGAGTTTACTAGATCCTATTTGAGCCAAACAGATACCCCTAGCAGCAATATTTCAATAGACTGAGAAAAAAAATGCTTCCCAGAATGACAGCTTGCAGTTTCTTTTATACATTTGGAATTAAGGAGGGAACATAAAGAAGGCTGCATGGAAGTGGAAGAAAGCAGGGCCATTACAGGATACTTAACAAGATTTTTGTGCTTTCTTGAGTCTGAGAAAGAGGCATTCCAAAGGTATGCTAACCTAAAGGCACAGAAACATTTGACAGGGCTTGCTTAAGGGCAATGATAAACCTTTTATAGGCCTAGGGTGTTACTACCCACCATGACCTACCCACTTAGAAATTTATTATGAGATCACCCTATGAGGATGCTTTCAGTTAGATTTATTATAGAGCCTCTTTTTTGTCCACACTATCATTTTAATAGAATTTCTTTCATTATTGCCTATTAGCTTTCACACACTTACTATCCTTGAAAATTGTTTTGTGGACTCTATTTTATTTAACACTACCCCTTAAATATATCACCCAAGTATTTAGTATTCATACTACTCACTGTAATGACTTGATGAGATTCTTTCACACTGATTCAGCATCACTAATATACCAGTTCCCCTTTGACAAACAATGGGGCTATTTTCAATCATTTGCTATTGTGGAAAACGATAAGGTATGATCATGACGCACATATTTCATGGGATAGGTTCCTTAGAGATAGAATTGCCATGCTAAAGAATTTGAGTCAATTTTTTACTCTCCCTATAATTTGCCTTTTCCCCCACAAGGGGACTGGGCTAATGTTACTGCAAATTTTCCCATGAGATATATTTTTTTGTGATAAGAAGGGGGTTACCTCAATAATTATAAAATGATTTCTATGTGCTATAAGTTTGAGCCAGACCTTTGATCATAAAGTATGATAAACATTTTTCCAGGTTCACTTTACTAATTTTATTTCCCTTAACATAAATTATCTGTTTTGTCCATTTAGCAATAAAAGTCTCAATGTTTGATATATAAAAATGAACAAGCACTTCATATTTCATATATTCTTTCCTGTCGTGTTGGTGAAAATCTATTTTCTCACTTTGCTACTGTCCTAGTAAAGACTGTTATCACTGAACATACATTTAAAATATTTTCAGCCCCTGGCTGGTATAGCTCAGTGGGTTGAGCATGGGCTGTGAACCAAAGGGTCGCTAGTTTGATTCCCAGTCAGGGCATATGCCTGGGTTGCAGGCCAGTTCCCCAGTGGGGGCCACGTGACAAGCAACCACACACTGATGTTTCTCTCTCTCTCTTTCTCCCTCCCTTCCCCTCTCTCTGAAAATAAATAAAATCTTTAAATAAAATACTTTCAAATCTTTTAATTTTTTTATATTCCTTTTAAAACTAAAAAGACGCCCTGGCTGGCATAGCTCAGTGGATTAAGCGCAGGCTGCGAAACAAAGTGTCCCGGGTTCGATTCCCAGCAGGGTACATGCCTGGGTTGCAGGCCATAACCCCCAGCAACCACACCATTGATGTTTCTCTCTCTCTCTCTCTCTCTCTGTTTCTCTCTCTCTTTCTCTCTCTCTCTTTCTCTCTCTCTCTCTCTCTCCCTCTCTCCCTCTCTCCCCTCTCTATCTCCCTCCCTTCTCTCTCTAAAAATAAATAAAATCTTTAAAAAAAAAAACTAAAAGACTATCCTTTAATGCTTCTATTATATATTCTATTCTGTTTTCCTTTGGTCTGTAACATGACTTTTTTCATTAATTTCATTAATTAATCAAGTTCACTAATTTATTTCAAATTTATATTGGTAGCCAGTAAAAGATGTTAATATAACTACTTTTTAAAAACTGCTACTCAGCTTCCAATACCACTGTAATCCTTCCTTTTTTGGAGAAAACATTTTACTTTTTTATTTATATAATCACTGAATCTATTTCTAGATTCAAATATTGTTCCATAGATACATGTTTATACTTTTAGTCATTATTACTCATTGCTCTTCCTTTTGGAAAGTTCCTTGGAAAGCTCTTGTGTTTATTTTTCCATTAGATTATCCTTTCAAGTTCCCCCCAAAATCTCAGAATAGTTTTGGCTGAAATGGTATTACATGCATAAACTATGAAAGGTGATTTATAAATTAAAATACTACAAACATGTTTTTAGTTTCTCTGAGAGTGAAGAAGCTTCATACCCATTTCCTAAGACTGCTGTGGTAGTTAAGAAGTTCTCTATAATACTATTTCCATGTCCAGCCTTTACTTAGTTCAGAATATACTTAAAGGCTCACCATCTCTTCTAGCTACAAAATGCCTGGAAAGAGGCAAGGTTTTCCACTCAGCTGGGATCATGAAAGAGGTAGAGGGAAATTAGTTTCAGCACTGTAATTAGAAACCTTTGTCTTATACAATGGTGTTACAGTCTTGAGTTGGTGTTCTTCTTGTCTTGTTTGCATTTCTAGCTTCAACTGATTCCATAGCTCTCAGACCCATTTGACCTTCGTTATCCATAGCTATTTCTCTAAGCATCCACAAGCTATCTCTAAAGGATCTGTACTCCCCAGAGATACACACACACACACACACACACACACACACACACACACGGTAATTCCAAAAACAACAATTAAGAGTTTAAAAATAAAAACTCATGAAAAATGAGCCTGCCTTTCAATGGCAGCTTATATAAATCCTGGAATCTGTGGCCCACACAAAAGGAGTAGCTGTTATCCTGAGCCAGAGGCAGTGCCTCAAACCTTGGTTCCTCAAAATGTCCCACTTTGATGGTATTACTGTAGCCTCCAGACTCTACAGATAGTAACAGGACTTGAAAAAGAACTGGAAGGGATCTGGATGTTTAAACCTTACTTATAGCACAAATTTTTGGCCCCAAGAAGTTAAGCAACAGGCTCAAATTCATATACTACTAGTCATGAAACTCAGATCTCTTAATTCTTTCTACTATGCCATTATCTTTTATCAAGTGTTGTGTTAAGAGGAAAAATAAATCCTAATAAATAAGGTCCTTGTACTACACTGAAACTGATGATTTACTATGGGTCTGAAAGAACTAGTTGATGTTACAGGTCTTCAATTAGGCTATTATTTGCTTGGTTTAGGCATTTGAAGCAACTCATCAAGCATAGACATGTTTGAGATGATACAATCTCAAAGCATATAAACAAGTATTTTCATAATTCCCAAGGCTTAGTTATTACTTTTTAATATATTCATATCAATTCAACATTATGGAAACAGTATTAGTTATAACTAAACATAATGTTGAGAAAAACAAAAAACTAGAAGAAAGTCTTGGGTTTTAAATTTTAAATTCTAGTTTTAATTTTCATCCTGAGCCAGTTGTCATTCATAGATACAAGCAAAAGAAAAGCAAATTCAGTCAGACATATTAAGAATATACATATATTCATATATATGTATATATACATATATATCCAATTCATTATGTTGTACACCTAAAATTCATACAATGTTATATTTCAATTATATATCAATTAAAATGTATACCATAATGAGATAAATTAGATAGTGAAATACATCTCTAAGCATGTTTACAAAAAGTTTAAAATTGGCCACAATTTAAAATCACTGTATTTTAGCCCCAGCTAGTGTAGCTCAGTGAATTGAGTGCAGGCCTGCGAAGGAAAGGGTCATGGGTTTGATTCCCAGTCAGGGAACATGCCTGGTTGTGGGCCAAGTTCCTGAGTGAGGGGCAAGGCAAGAGGCAACCACACATTGATGTTTTTCTCTCTTTCTCCCTTCCTTCCTGTCTGTCTAAAAATAAATAAATAAAATCTTTAAAAAATAAAATAAAATCATTATATTTAAATACTCTACCTTTCAAATCATTAGAGAATATACATAAAATAAAATCATTATATTTTAAATATTCTACCTTTCAAATCATTAGAGAATATACATAATCAATAAAAATGAAGTCTACAGCGATCATCCACAAGTCAAACACAAGCATCCCCTCTATTTACTTCATTCAGATACTAACACACTGCTGAAATGGCAGGAAAGAAATTGGGACCCTGTGATACACACCAGTATCCTCCCTCAGAGTGACTCTGATGTAAAAGAATCCCTTACTCATGCAAATCTCTCCAGTTCACATCTTCTCCTATTTTATCTCATGTAACTTTCACAACTTTGAGCAAGAAAAATACTCATTAGTCAAGCACTGAAACCCACTTTTCACTTGACACAAATCAGCATTCCCATCTTACCGGGCTGGTTAAACTGGAACAGAAAGTCCTACTGCCAATTTGAACATTAAGAAGAAAGTGTACCGGAAAGCCAGAAACTTGAAACAACAGCACCTCACATTTTATCACATAAATAAATTCCCACTACCCCACTGAGTAAGCTGGGCTAAGGCGGGTTAGGTACAGCACACTGGTTGGTGCAGGGACTACTTAGTCACAATGATCTGAGTGCAAATCCCAGACCCAGCAACCACAGGCTACATGATCTGTGATTCTTCAATTTCTTTCACCTTAGTTTCTCAAATACAACTGGGGAATATTATGTACCTACATCTCATGGAGAACTAAATCAATCAAATTACATAATTAGTGCCCTCCAAGTTGCTCAATTGGTTGAAGCATCGTTGTGCACACCAAAATGCTGTGGGTTTGATCCCCCAGTCAGGGAACATACATAGGTTGAGGGCTTGATCCCTGGTCAGGATGCATATGAGAGGCAACCAATCGATGTTTCTTTCTTTCTCTCTCTCTAAAATCAATAAACATATCCTCTTATGAGGATTAAAAAGTTAAATCATTAGTATAGTAAATTACTATTGAGTAATTGAGCAATTACTGGATAAATGTCAACCACTATCATACATAATTACAATTGTCACTATTAAACGGTCCAAGGCCACACAGCTAATAGGAGGTGGAGTAAAAGTGTCAATTTAGGGCTAATGAATGTGTCATTAGGGTTTCTTGAATCACATTATCACTAAATAAAACACCTAATGTTCCTAATTCATCTGTCTTTCCTTGTATCTAGCCCATACTTCATCTTTGTAAAGTAATACCATGAGATGGATATATTTCTAAAATTCAAATTTACTTGTCTGTTCCATTTACCTGATATGTCCAGCAGATAATTCCATAGCAGGTACGTACATCTGTCAAAAACACTGGTTGTTTTTTTTTTAAAAAAAAAACTATTTAATGAGCCAGGAAAATCCTCACATGGAACTTAGCAGCTGAAACTGTTTTGCTCCTCGCCCATGAAGATGTATTTGCCAAATTACCAAATAAACCAAACCAAACCAAACCAAAAGCACAACATGGTAGACTGCCCTCAAGCATATCACATTTACAGTATAGACTGAGTGTGACAAAGCAATGACCAGACAAAGGCAAAATTCACATATTAAGAGGAAGAAGGAAACAACAAGAATAAAAGTCACTTTCTAGGCACACTACAAGCCAAGTCCTACCCACCCCCACCTTTATTATGGGCATATGTTCTGTCATAGGCACAGACGGGAAGACTAGTTCTTGAACTCAGACTTAGGGATCTAGCCTTGTAATTCCAATAATGCAAAAGGCCAGCAGAGAAACACAGCATTACCAAGCAATGCTCTGCTTCACTCACTGTTCTTTTGTCTCATTTTAACAGATGTAACTCATATTTAAAGATGTGTGTGCACAGGTTCTAAAATATAATATGTAGAGGGTGCTCAGAGTGTGTGGGAAAGCAAACTGAAGTATGAACTACCGAGAACTCTGTTTTGGTACATCACTCTCCCAAACCATACCTAACAGTCTGTACTCCCTCCCATGTAGTTACTTCCCACCGAGCATAAACTATAAGGAGAGTTCTATCTGTCTTACCATCATATCCCCAATATCTAGCCCAGTTTTCTAGAATATGGTAGGTGCTCAATAAATAGTTATTTAGTGGACAGATAGCTGGAAGACCTGCTGAGATCCAAGGGACTGCCAAAGAGGAGGACTGAGCCAAGGACAAAACAATGCAAATCTGGCAGCCCAAAACTGTGGTAAAAGGGCTATACCTATCTCTCTCCCCAGTTCCAGCCACTACTGCAAGACAAGATGCCAAGGTGCCAGCTACAAATGGAAATACAGAGAGACTTCAAAGGACCAGAGCAAAGATCCCAGTGAGCAACGGTGCTGAGGAGCGTAGCAAAGGAAGTCCATGTGTAGCTCTTGCAACTCCCAGGGCACAGAAGCACTACAAGAGCAGTGTCCAGGAGACTAGGATCATTCCTCTGAAGCTGACTAGAGAAGACACTGGTTAGAGTAGAAGTTTGTTTCTTTTGTTAAAACATTGTGCTCTGTAAAAATTATCTGACCTTTTCATTAATTTAAAATTACTCTACAAAAAACAGCAAATGACCTAAATGCTAAACAGGAAAATGATTAAATGTTCCATGCCAGGTAATAGTACATAGCCATTTAAAATGTCATCTTTGAATAACAGTTAATAAGATATAGAAAACAGTCACAATAGAGTGTTAAGTGAAGAAGATGGTGGTGGAGCAGGAAGTTACACTCACCTCTTCCCAGGCCTAAACTGAAATTACAACTGAATTAAAGAACAATCAACAACCTCAATAACTAACTAAAGACTAGCTGAACAGGAAGTCTTACAGAAGAATCCACATGGAGACTGATAAGACAGAGACACAAAAAGGGTTGGCCCTATATCACATGTGGCAGATGAGAATCTAGAGAGATATCTCAGCTGCAAAGGACCCCCTGAGGAAGGTGGGGTCTCAACCCAGCCTCCTCATCCTGGAGCAACAGAGCCAGGAAGAAGTGCCCACATAAAATCAGTGGGGATTCTGTCTGCCTGGGAGAAATGGGAGCCTGCTAGAAACCTGAGAGCCCTCTTAAAGAGCCAAGGTACAAAATCTCCCTTGCAGCCACACACCCCTGGGCTCCAGCAGAGGGAGGGCAGTTTGGAGCAGACTAGAGTCAGGTAAGGACAAAGTGGATTGTGTGGCTCTGGGGAGAGGGCTCAAGGATCAGTCACCAGGATCCCTGTACTGCATCCCTCTCCCAAATGGCCCACAGACACCATATTCCTGAGTTAAGCACTCCCCTCCAAATTGCAGTGGCCTGGAGGGACTGAACAAGTCCCACCCTCCCAGTCCCGTCTCCCCGCCTGCTCAGCTCAGCTGTGCAGAAAAGTCTATGCCTGAGCCTGGGGTATAAACTTTCTTAAAGAGATCTTGAGAGTAATCTCAGGGAGAATCAAAGACAGTTGTGTGGCTCTGGGGCAGAAGTCATGCCCCTTACCCCACATTGCTCCAGAGCAGCAATGCCACCTGCAGCACTCCAACACCCCACTCCTCCTAATCCCATCACCGGCTGGCCCAGAGTAGCTGCCCCATGCGTCTGTAGCACCAGAGCAGCTGGCCATCCCCTGCAGGCCGGAGTTGTTTTGCCTGTCCCCTACACCCAGGACAGATCCACTATCCTCAACAGGAAAGAACCTCTAATCTATCCTCCTGACTCTCAGTAGCCTTGACCTGCTGAGCTTGTACTTGGAAATACTGTCAGTGCACTGTGGCCAGCCTGGTCACCCTCATCCCCTCAAACCTTCCCAATGCAGAAGACACTCTAGGAGGTCTGGGCAGACTCTGGGAAAAACTGACTTGTGTGGCTCTTGGGCAAGTCCATTTTTTTCCATCCCAGAGCAGACCAGTGCCACCGTTCCTGTGCAGAACTCTCCCTTCACACCACCAAATTTTGGTCAGTTTGGGCCTGACGAACACTGCTAGCCTTACCCTGATAAATCCCTTGGACACTGCTCTACCACATAAGTCTGCAGGTATTTGGCAGTTGCAGCTGACTTTGGTGTACCCTGACACTGTTGCTGAGTGGCCTGAAACCAGCACTAGCTCTGAGTTTGAATCTGTATCAGTCTGATGAATACCACCCTTCCCTACCTGGTGACTCACTGAGAGCCTCCCTCATGTAACTCACACACCAGCAGAGGCTCTTCCAGTGACTGAGATTAACAAGCATTTAACAGGTAAAGGCAGATCTTGGGAAGCCTTGGGTGTTCCCAAGTAGAAACTGTGCTGGTAGAAACTGGTTGGTGCATAACTAGGCCCCTACTGTGCATATGCAGCCCAGCATATGCACAGTAGGGGCCTATGTGCAATATGTGGATCCCTTTACAGCTCCAAACAGGTAGCCCAGGGCTGGTCACAGGCAGCACCTGATATTATAGGCACTGGATTCCCCTCCCAAGTGACCCCAGAATCAACACACCCAGAGGTTCAGACCACATTGGTATATGATCCACTTAACTCCATAAGCAGCACACACAGAGAGAGATCTCAGCAGAAACCAGACCCTATTGGTGAAAATTTAGCTTTGTCAGTCCCCATACAGCAGCTCAAACACTGCACTCTGGGTCAATGTTCATAGATAGTGAAGGGGCAACCCAACCATGGAAAGAGCCAACAGCAATCAAGACTCAACTGCAACAGTACAGCTCACATAGACCACACAAAGAACATTCCTGGAGCACCTAACTCAAGTGATCAGGTTGACTGCTCCACTAAGAACCACAAGACACCTACTACAAAAGGCCACCACACAGAAACAAATACAGAGAGGCAGCCAAAATTTGGAAACAAACAAATATGCCCCAAATAAAAGAGCAGCAGGAATCCCTAGAAAAAGAACTAAATGAAATGGAGGCAATTAAACTACCAGATAAGACAGTTCAAAACAACAGTTATAAGAATGTTCAATAAACTTAGTGAGAACTTTAACGAAGAGATAGAAAGCATAAAAAAGACACAAAACTATTTTTTAAGATATGAAGAATACAGCTTTAGCTGGGTGGCTCAGTTGATTGGAACATCATCTCATGTACAAAAAAGTTGTAGGCTCGATCTTCGGTTGGCACACATATGGAATGCAACTGATCAATGTTTCTCTCTCATGTTGATTTCTCTCTCTCTCTCTCTCTCTCCCCTGCCTCTTTCTCCACCCCACTTCCTCTCTGTAAAATCACCTTTTAAAAAAAACATATCCTTGGGTGAGGATTAAAGAAATGAAATAAAGAATATAATATCTGAAATGAAAATGAATTAGGAAGGAATCAACCACAAGCTAATGAAGTAAAGAATCAAATCAGTGATTTGGAAGACAAGGTAACAAAAACTACCCAATCAGAACAACCAAAAAAAGACTTTTAAAAAAGAGGACAGGCTATAGGAACTCTGCGACAACATGAAAGATAACTATATCCATATCATAGGGGTACCAGAAAATGAAGAAAGAAAGCAAGGAAGAATCAACAACCTGTTTGAAAGAAAAAGTGGCTGAAAACTTCCCTAACCTGGTGGGAGAAAAGATGCACAGGTTCACAAAGTGCAGACAGTCCCAAGCAAGATGAACCCAAAGAGGCCCACTGAGTGGACTGGAATACACATGCGTGAACAATGACAACTTCAGTGTGCTAGTCGGGGGCGGGGGGGGGGGGGGGGGGGAGGGCGGGCAGTAGCTGCCACTGAGTGAGCACGTGTACTGTGTGGCCATCACATTCAAACTGACTGAGCCAGTAGAGCAACAAATATGCATAAAATTTTGCATTAAACTTCAACATTCCTCCACATAAACTATTCAGATGATTCATAAGGCTGCAGCTATGGGCAACTGGTGATTGGCAGTTTCATCACAACATGCTCTCATGAATCACATCTCATGCAGAGTTTTTTGGTGAAACATCAGGTCACCAGGTTATTTAGTCCCCCTATAGCCTATATTTGGCACCCTGCAACTTTTGGCTTTTCCCAAAACTAAAATCACCTTTGAATGGGAAGAGATTTCAGTCTGTCCAGTGAGATTCAGGAAAATATAACAGGGCAGCTGATGGTGGCTGGGAGAACTGTGTGAGGTCCCAAGGTCCCTACTTTGAAGGGGACTGAGGTATCATTGTCTTGTGTACAATGCTTCTTGTATCTTGTATCTTCCTCAATAAATGTCTCTATTTTCATATTACATGGCTGGATACCTTCTGAACAGACCTCATATAGTCAATAATATTGTAATAACTAGATACAGTGTCAGTTGGGTGCTAGAAATATGAGGGGAACACCTTGTACATATATGATTGTATAGCCAAGCTGTACACCTGAAACCAAAACAAAATGGAAAGTAAACTGTAAAAACAAAAGTTAACTGAACAAATGGAAGATACAAAACTGCATATAGAGTAAGCATTACACTGATTAATTTTTTTAAAAGATGAAGTAAACATTACTTTTCATTATTGGGATTACAAAGGATAATCTAACTCTGTACTTAACAAAATATCTACAGTGAAGGTATTATATTTATAACAAGGAAAGTTATTATTATTAAAAATATTATTTAAATAAGAATAAGGATAACTAACGAATTTAAAAAAAAAAAACTGGGTAAAGGTGGCCAGAAATACTGCCATAGCAAAGATGCAAGTTGGCAGTGGTCATGTCTGGAGGAAAAAAGCTGGAGGGAAGGGAGTATGAGGAAGATTTCTTTTTCACCACTGATTCTTTTGTTATGCTGCATTTTGTACATGTATTATTGCTTATGAAAAAGTGAATATAAGAAAATAATACTCTTGTAAATAGCAAAGCAAAAAAAAAAAGAGTAAGAATAAATGAGGATAACTACTTTTCTGAAAAAGTAACTGCTGATGTCACCTGGAAGGTTGCAAAGCTACACCTCTGAAAAAGCCTTTGCAGTGGTACACATAGTTAAAAAAAATTAGCTGAAAGCAAAACATAACAATCAACCCATTTAGTTTCCTATAAATAGGTTACAGGTGTTAGTACAATACAACAGGTCCTGGAAAAAACACAACCTTTATAGTTAAATTATATACCTACAAAAAGGAGAGTGATCCTGGGTAAAATTTAATTATGGACCTTTAAATTATACCATACTAATAAATGATGGCATTACTTATGTCCAAATCTTCCCTTTCATATCTGCCTGTGAAATATTCTGGGAAACTAGATCAGAATTACAAGACCTTGGACACTAACACTTTTCCTTGAGAACACTGCATAAATTATGATGACATAGAAGCTGCACTGTGTTCAAAAAGTCTACAGCAGATAAAAAGGTTTTATTTTGGTAAAAAGCAAGAGAACAGGGATAAAAACATGTGGGTTGTTAGACTCTACTAAGGGTTGCCAGCCTTCATATTTCCTTCGGCCTTTGTTATGTGTTCTCTGTCTCCTTTAAATAATCTCCTATTTGATTAGCAGCACTCCCATCCATTCAGTTCTTCAAACTAGAAACTTGGGAGTCCTCCTCAATTTTTCCATCTGCCTCACACCCCACACCCAATTCAACAGTCTCTCTAGTTCTACCCTCCAGATATACCATGAACATCTCTCCACCAACAGGCACTATGATCCATGCCACCACGCCACTTATCTTACACAACAGCCTAAAAATCGGTCTCCTGCTTCCACACCAGCTCCACCATTACAGCCAAACTGGCCCCTTATCCAAACCTACAAGGCTCATAAGAGCCTATGCATAGAATAAGCCCCTTCCTGGTTAAAATGCTCTTTGTAACAAAGCTGACTGCCTGGAATCCTGCACCTTAACTCTCAAGTTCTCAGGAAAGCTTTCTCTGACCATCTTATCTGCTGTAAAGTCCAGTTATCCTCAACTTCTGCACCATTTGGTAAATATTGACGTGTGCTTTATCTATTAAACTATAAACTCTATGCCCTGGACTGTGTGGCTCAGTTGGTTGTGTGTTCTCCTGCAAAGCAAAGGATCGCTGGTTCCATTCTCAGTCAGGGCACATGTCTGAGTTGCAGGTTCAGTCCCCAGTCAGGGCACTGTGCAGGAGGTGGCCCATTGATGTTTCTCTCTCACATTGATGTTTCTCTCCCTCTATTTCTCCCGCACTTCCCCTATGTCTAAAAATAAATAAATAATTTTTTAAAGATTTTGTTTATTTATTTTTAGAGAGAGGAAAGGAGGGTAGAAAGAGAAAGAGAGAGGCAACATCAATGTGTGGTTGCTTCTTCACGTGGCCCCACTGGGGACGTGGCCCGCAACCCAGGCACATGCCCTGAGTGGGAATCGAACCTGCGTTGCTTTGGTTCACAGCCCACGCTCAATCCACTGAGCTATGCCAGCCAGGGCAATAAATAATTTTTTTTTAAAGAAAACTATAAACTCCATGAGGTGTACAGGGATGGACCATTTTTATCTTGTTCACTGTTGGATTGCTAGCAACTAAACCCAAGACGATTTAATTAGTTACAGAATATTTTGTTTCATCTGTAGTTGTGGTATTTCTACAAGTATATAAATGCTCTAGAAGGACAGGGAAAATAAATCCCTAACTCCTAAGATCACTGCTTAAGTCATTCTTTAACTGTCATATGAGGGAGACCCAGAAACTCAGATTTTATTTATAAAAAAAATTGTGTATTTATTTTTACACATTTAAAATTCAATCACCTTCAAAGTACACTCCATTTGATGCAATGCACATCAAGATATTTTTTTCCACTGCTCAAAACAGTTTTTGAACTTGTCAGTTTTGATGCCTTTCAGTGCTTTCTGCCATTTTTTGTTTCACGTCTTCCACATTGGCAAAACTTTCACTTTGAGGGGTTTCTGCATCCAGACAAACAACAACAAAAAAAAGTTGCTCAGGGCAAGATTGAGTGAAGAGGGAGAATGGGGAATGGGGGTCATGCCATTTTGGGTCAAAAAACTGCTGAACACTCAGCATGGTGTGAGCATGTGTGCTTGTAAATCATCTGTAGTGAAACGGGCAAACGCATTGAGTCTTCACAAAAAAATTCACTGAAGCCAAATGCAGCCTCTCAAAACAATGCCATTTGGTACACTGATACAGATGGGTTCTGGAACACTCACCTAGCAGGGGAAGCCATTACTACAAGGGGTCTGCCCTCCAGAAGATAATTCCGTTTTTTTTGTGGGGGGGAGTCCTCCTTCGTATTTGTTTTTTCAGCCTGCCCTCTCAAATCAATTTTAAGAATAAACATTTGGCACAGAAACTTATAACCACAAAAAACATTCCCTGCTTCCATACTAACTTATCCTCAAATGTCACAGATTTCATATTACATCCATTTAATCCAATACTTTAATATTGCCAGCCTAGGAAGTTTTCTAACAATGCACAGAGGATATAAAGTGCCAGACATAAACCAATGTAAAATCATACTGCAACTGGCATGCATATTTGCATGGTTTTATAATTTTCATAGAGGACACTTGAAACATAATTCTAACATATGCACACCAAATCAGAGGACCTGCCACACAGATTCTGAGCAAGTTTCAGTTCTTGTAATCAAATGTTCTAACAACTTGGTAAACCTCTCCCTAACCCATCTCATAAACAATGCTAAGACTGTCTTATGCCTGTGATGAAATTGTTCTGATAAAACACAACTCTCAGATTCCAACTGTTTCCCTTACAATAATGACCATTTTTAAACCTTCATTTAAATCTTTAAAAAAAAATTCAACTTACCACTTCAAATGAAAATTCTATGTACAAAAAAAAAGAATCAGAAATAATTCTGAAGGATGAACCCACAAAGTAACATTAAAAAAAAGTGGCTTTGTTTTTTTATGACCAATGTCCTTAGTTTAGTATTTACTAAATCTATTCAATGTAATTGAAATCTAAGACCTTATAATAAAATATTAACTCTTCCAGGAAGCTTTGCTGTAATCATATTTATTTATTTAGTGCTTAATATATGGCAGTCTCTTTATATTCATTGTCATTAAGTCCTACCATGAACGCTTAGGTAGTCACCAATATTGCTCCCTATTTTGTAGATCAGGAAGGTTCAGAGAGATAAGTAACTTAGCAAGGTTACTTAAGCCTTAAGTAAGAGGCAGGACTGGATGCTGAACTCATTAAGTCAATATTCTTAATAACTACTCTGTATGAATGAATGCATAAATGAATGTTTCAGACACAGAGCATTTCTGGGGTATCTTCCAGACTTTTCTCAGATTATAATTGTCATTCTTCTGTTTTTAAATTCAAAATCCCTAGGTGTTTCTGTTACCATTTGTAGTTCATATCTTTAAGTTGCTGAAGAAAAACATTTATGTAGTATATGGTCAATTCTAGGCCCTATCCTAGGTACTGATAAAATAGAAGACAACTTCATTCCTGTGGCACTAACTAGAACATTGTGTAAAGGATCGGTAATTCCCTTCCAACCCAATATGTGGCATTCTGGGAGCAGTGTGCAGTAACCAACTCTCTCCCCAAGAGAAGGCAAGAAAGGCTTCATGGAGGAAGTAAACATGAGCTAGGATTCCAAGAACCCACAGAGATTCCCCCGACAAAAAAAGGAAGAAAAGGTGTTTCCGTTAGTGGAAAAACACTTCGCAGAGGTGTGAAATTACCAACATATGACTATTAGGTAAAAAAACAAGACTTTAAAGACAAGCTGAAGTTGGCAGGGCCCCAGGAGAAAGAGAAAAACTAAGGCTCACCACACAGGCTGAATGAAGACTGAAAGGATCTTTATTTCTAATTTAATCTTTATTGTATTTCATTCTATTACCACATAGTCTCCTTATACCCCACCTCCCCAGCAATCACCACAATGTTGTCATGTGTCCATGATTCCTTTTCCTCTTTGCTCAGTCCCTCCACCCCCTTACCTATCCCCCAACCGCCACTAGCTGTCATCCTGCTCTCTATGAATCTGCTCCATTTTCCTTATTAGTTCAGTTTGACACTAGATTACACATATGAATGAAATCATTGGGTATTTGTCTTTCTCAGAATGGTTATTTCACTTAGCATAATGTTCAACCAAGGGTGTAAAAGACCTGTGCCTGGAAAATTATAAGACACCAAAGAAAGAAACTAAAGAAGATATAAATAAATAGAAGCACATACCATGTCCATGGATAGGAAGAATTAACATCATTAAAAAGTCCATGCTACCCAAAGCAATCTATAGATTCAACACAATTCCTATCAAGATTTCAATGATGTATTTCACAGAACTAGAACAAATATTTCAAAAATTTATATGGAACCAGAAAAGGCCCCGCATAGCAACAGTGATCCTGAGAAAGGAGAACAAAGTTGGAAGAATCACACTACCTAATATCAAACCATACTATAAGGCCACAGTAATCAAAACAGCATGGTACTGGCATAAAAACAGACACATAAATCAATGGAACAGAACAGAGAGCCCAGAAATAAACTCATACCTTTATAGTCAATTAATATTTGACACAGGAAGCAAGTACATACAGTAGACTAAACATAGTTTATTCAATAAGCAGTATTGGGAAAACTGGACAGATACATGCAGAACAATGAAACTACACCACCTTCTTACACCACACACAAGAATAATTCAAAATGGACCAAAGACATAAATGTTAGGTCCCAGGCTATAAAAATCCTAGAACATAGATAGCAAAATCTCAGGCACTGCTTGTAGCAATATTTTATCAGATATATCTCCCCAGGCAAAGGAAGGGAAAGGAAAAAATAAACAAATGGGACTACATCAAACTAAAAAGTGTTTGCCCAGCATAGGAAAGCATCAACAAAATAAAAAAACAACCCACAGAATGGGAAAACATATTAGCCAATACATCTCATAAGGAGTTAATATCCAAAATTTATAAAAACTGCACAAAACTCAACACCAAAAAAAAAACAAACCACCCTATTAAAAAATGGGCAAAGGACCTCAATATACACTTTTCCAAAGAGGACATACAGATGGCCAATAGACACATGAAAAAAGCTCAGTGTCACTAATTATCAGAGAGTACAAATTAAAACCACAATGAGATATCATCTCACAGCTGTCAGAATGGCTATCATTAACAAATCAAAAAAGCAGTAAATGCTGGCAAGGATGTGGAGGAAAGGGAACATTTCTGCACTGTTGGTGGCAATGCATATTGATGCAGACACTGTGGAGCACAGTTTGGAGGTACCTAAAAAAATTAAAAATAGATCTGTCTTTTGACCCAGAACACTAATTCAAAAGAACAGAAACACCCCTATGTTCTTTGCAGTGTGTTATTTACAATCACCAAGATATGGAAGCAACCCAATTGTCCATCAGCAAGTAAGTTGATCAAACAACTATGGGACATTTACACAATGGAATACTACTTAGCCATAAAAAAAGAAGAAAATTTTACCTTTTGCAACAGTATGTATAAAAGGGTCTTATGTGCCATGCTTAGGAAATGGGGTTCACCCCACAAGTAATGGGGGCTTTTACAGAGACAGTGTATAGAATAGGAAAAGACAGACAACAGACATGACTCTGACTCTTCCTTATGTCACTTCGTGGGTTTTTAGTAAGATGGATAATATCCCTAAACCAGTTTCTTGCACCACACAGATAACATTCCTCATGAGGTTGCTGTAAGGTGTAAACAAATACATTCCATCTATATGAAACATCTGATACAAAGCAACTGCTGAACACATGCTAGTTCTTTTCACCTTCATTTCTCTTTAACTAAAAGATAAAACTCCTAAGAGTGTAATCAATTAGAATCTTGAAAACCAGAGATGGCCCCTGGATTCCTCCGCTCTAGGCAGAATTTGATAAATGTTTGTGAATACATTTATTCATCCCACAGATTTCATTGATCACCAACAATGTGCCAGACCTTGACATAATTGTTAGGCATACAAAACCCTGAAAACAACCAAAAAGGAAAAAATCCCTGCTTCATGGAGCTTTTAGTTGTCACTGAAAGAGTCAATAGTGGGGGAGATAGACAATATGCACTAATAAATAAATTGTTTAATCTATTAGATGGTGATAAGTGGAATGGAGGAAATTTAAACAGGGTAAAGGGAGATGGGGGCATGCCAGCAAGTGGAGTGGTCAGGGTATCATATGCTCTAAGACTTGAAGGAAATGAGGGAGTGAGTGTTGCCAGTATCTGGAGGAACAGCATTCCAGAAAGAATGAACATGAAGTGCAAACACCCTAAGGCAGTTGTGTGTCTGGTATGTAAAGGAATAGCAAGAAAGCCTGTGAAGCTAGAGTGGATCAACAAGAGGGAACACAACAAAAGGTAAGTCTGAGAGGTAACAGGCCAGATGCCATAGGGATTTAACTCTGAAGGTAAATAAAAGCTACTGGAGCATTTGAGGAAAATGATGAGAGCTCAGAATGAAGTTAGAAAAGGGTCTATCTAGCTGATGTGTTTAAACTAGACTTACTGGAAAGCAAGGATAAAAGCAAGATCACCATTCAAGAGACTTTTGCAGTAACTCAGGCAGAAAATGGCATCTTGAACCAAGGAGGTAATAGTTGACATAGTTTTAAAGTAAAGACAATGAGATTTCCTGACAAAGTGCATATGGAGTCATCAATTACTTTAAGAAATTTGTGCCCTGAGCAACTGCAAGGATGGAACAGTCACAACCTGAGAAGGAAATGAATGGGTGGAGTAGTAGGCTGAGGAGGCACTTATAAATCAGGAATTGCAGACTATATTGAGTTTCATGTATTTATGGGCCATTCAAATGGAGATGTTCAGTACACCATTCAATGAACAGGTCTGAAGTTCAGAGGAGAGATCTTGTCTAGAGAGGTCCATACTAGGTTTAGAGGTCTACGGATATAAATTTGGGAAACATCTGTACATAAATGGTACTTAGAGCCATAAGAAATAGATAAATAAACAAACACTAATTTTAAAGTCATAAAGTTCTGAGTTTGATTCATGACTCAGACACTATGTGAACTAAGACAAGCTTCATTACTGCTCTTCTGAATCCATTTCCTCTTGGTTGGTGTCAAGTGCTCAAATGGTACTAGGTTGAATAGGTTTTTAAGCAAATGAATGATATTATGCAAGTGTTTTGTTAGAAAGATAAGGGTCCCTTTTCCCTTTCTCCCACCTCCTTCATGCCTGCTCTATCCCTTCCCCTTAAAAAAGAAAGGTCCTATCAGATACGCAGATCACAACAGCAACAATTCTCTTTGCTTTCTTTATGAAGCCATGGAAAGAGGACATCTGAGAGAAAAGGAAAAAGGAAGGCATTAAATACCCATTGGGACTGAGTATTGTGAAAAAATAATGCATGTCTAAACTTAATAATAAGAAGACGCAGGGGTGGTCTAAGAGGTAGAATATTAAAAACTATTTCCTTCAGAGTTACTGTCATCACAGAAATGAGTGTGTTGCCTATCACCTTCACAAAAACTCTTTGACCCTTGCAAATGTAATTAAGGAAAATTGTCCAGGAAGTTAAGAAACAGAGACTGGCATCTTCATCCTCAAACTAAGCAGATGCTAATAGTCACTCAACTGCAATCTCTGCAACTAGGAACAAAAATATTATTTGCTCTCTCACAAGGATGTGGTGGTATTATTTTACGAGTTTGGGCTTAAAAAATAATAGCACTAATGATAAAACAGAAGAACTGAAATAACATTTATGGAATATCCTGAGGGACTTCCCTGAATAGCAACATTTATGTATCATTATGGTATAGACAATCACTCCTCATCTTGGGAGGTGAGGTCAAGCTCCCTTTAGACCCACCTCATGACAAGCCTACATTGGCTAAAGGCAATTAATACTGGAAACTCCCTGTCTTCCTCTGAGAGGTCATGTTGATCAAGAATACAAAGCAGTTACTATGGAAGTAATATGTGTTTAATCAAGAGAATATTTCTTAACCTAAAAATTTAATTTGTCTCAAATATATGACTTCTTCACGTAGAACAGAATACTGTTAGGCCACAATGAAAAAATTGAAAAGGAATAGTCTCAAGCACAGCAGCAATATATATCAATGCTTCCTTCACTAGTCACTATTTTATCAACACCCATTTCAAACAATAACTCTAAGACTATAAAGCATAAATAATTCATCTTTATTTTCCTACTGGAAAGCTCAAGTCAAAATTAAAAAATTACTAAAACTGAAGATATTTTCCAGACCCAAACTTCTGTAATCAGACATGAAAAAGCAGAGCTAACAGCAAGGTGTTTCAAAGACTGATTATTAATAGCATGTATTTTGCGCTGCTTGAATAACTCATTCTTGACTGTATACCATATTTTGCCATGTACAATGCACACTTTTTTGCCCAAATTTTTGAGAGAAAAATAAGGATGCATATTATACATGAGTAGTCCCTGAAAAACTTTGTTCTTGTGTTTCATAATTATTTGTTATATAAAATTTCTTGTACCATAATATGTTCAAAAATAATTGCTAAAATTCCTTTGTAATATAAAAAGAGTATCTGAATATAAATAAATAATTAAATTGAAAAATTAAAATGAAAGATTTTTTTCCTTGAAAGTTTGGGCTAAGAACATGGCTGCACATTATACACAGGAGCACTTTATACATGGCAAAATACAGTAATTCTTTATGGACCACTATGATAATTCTAAAACAAAAAGGTTAAATTATTTTGTGTGTTGCTATAATAGTACAAACATTACTGATTTCCACCCCTAAACAGTTATACTGAAAATGTCAAAAGTACAAAAATTATTAACTCCCATAATTCATGAAAGTGTATATATGAGTGGTACCACTCTGCTAAAATATATATTTAGTATAAAGAAAGACCCTATAGATTGTGCCAAATATTATATTTAATTAAAGGATTTTTTTTCTCCTTAAAATAATCCATTAACAGATCTAAGATTCAAAAGCAAAGAAGTGTAGAAATCCTAGAAGGAGGAGTTCTGGCCAAGATGGAGGTGTAGGTAGAAACCCTTCACTTTCTCACACAACCAAAAGGAAGATAACAACCAATCTAAAATCAATAAACAACCAGAAGTGCCAGAAAACCAAACTGCATGGAACTCCGACAACCAAGGAATTAAAGAAACGGTCAACCAGACCAACCAGACAGGTAAGACGGACAGGAGGAGAGAACCTAAGGCTAGGCAGCAGTCTGCACGGGCAGGGAACAGGAAACTGAGATTCAGAGCTGTCTATGGACTACAGCGGGGGTTGCTGTGGTGGGAGAAACTCCCAGTCTCACATAAGAGAGTTCATCGGAAAGTGAGCTAGAAAAGAGGTGGCGAGCTGAATTGTTCCCTCTCTGGCCCCTTCGACACAAGTAGCACTGCAGCACAGCAAAGAAGGATGACCTCCCCTGGTGAACACCTAAGGCCCCACCCCCTTACAACTTAACAGGTGTGTTGAGACAAACAAATAGAGCACAGATGAAAGAACAAAGCAAAACTCCAGAAAGAAAGCTAAGTGATGAGAAGATAGCCAACCTATCTGATGGAGAGTTTAAAGCCCTGGTGATTAATTGAGCTTGGTCAAAAAAACAAAGAACAAATGAAAGATACCCAAAATGAAGTAAAGCAAAATATTCAAGGAACCAACAGTGACAGGAAGGAAACAAGGATTCAAATCAACTATTGAAACAAAAGGAAGAAATAAACAAACAACTGGAACAGAATTAAAAAACAAGAATTCAAAAAAAAGGAAGGAGACTTAGGAACATCTGGAAAAACTTGAAACATCCCAATGTCCAAATTATAGGGGTGCCAGAAGAAGAAAAACAACAGCAAGAAATTTAAAACCTATTTGAACAAAAAATGAAGGAAAACCTCCCCGTCTGGCAAAGGAAATAGACTTCCAAGAAGTCCAGGAAGCCCAGAGCGTCCCAAAGAAGTTGGACCCAAAGAAGAACACAACAAGGTACATCATCATTAATTTGCCCAAGATTAAAGATAAGAGAGAATCTTAAAAGCAGCAAGAGGAAAGGAGAGTTACCTACAAAAGAATTCCCACCAGGCTGTCAGCTGATTCCTCAAAAGAGACCTTACAAGCAAGAAGGGGCTGGAAAGAAGTATTCCAAGTCATGAAAGGCAAGGACCTACATACCAGATTGCTCTATCCAGCAAAGCTTTCATTTAGAATGGAAGGGCAGATAAAGTGCTTCTCAGATAAGTTCAAGTTAAAGGAGTTCATCATCACCAAGCCCTTATTTTATGAAATGTTAAAAGGACTTATCTGAGAAATTGAAGAAGATCAAAAACTATGAACAGTAAAATTACAACAAACTCACAACTATCAACAAATGAACCTAAAAAAAAGAAAAACAATGAAAACAAAAACTAAACAAACAACTATTATAGGAACTGAATCACAGAAATGGACATCACATGGACGGTTTTAAGTGGGGAGGGGGAACAGGGGGAAAAGGTACAGGAAAGAAGAAGCATAACTGGTAGGCATAAAATAGACAGGGAGAGGTCACAAATGGTATAGGAAATAGAGAATTCAAAGAACTTATATGTACAACCCATGGACATGAACTAGGGTGGGGGAATGCTAGAGTGTTGGGGGGTGCAGGGTGAAGGGGGATAAAGGGGGGAAAATTGGGAAAACTGTAATAGCATAATCAATAAAATATACTTAAAACAAGAAGTCCTAGAAGAAAATATAGGAGGTTTTAATAATTTTTTTTTGATCTTGGAAAAGAGAAGAGCTTTGTAGGCAAGATGCAAATGACAAACAAAAAAATTATAAATCTGACTACATAAATACTAAAAATATTTGCATGAGAAGAATGCCGTAACTAAGTATAAAAGACAAATGACAAAATAAAAGAATTCATTTGCAAAGTATATGGCAGACACTAATTAACCTTAAAATAAATTAAGCAAGTATACATCAATGAGCCAATATGCATACATAATGAACAGTGTTCAACCTCATTCATAATTAAAGAAACACAGTTAAATGAGGTATTATTTTTACCCATCAGACTGACAAAGATTTACAGTAACAATAATAGTAAAAACTTTTCATGCTCCCTATATACTATTACCCTCATTTTATAGATAAGAAAACTATGCAATTTTCCTAACATCACAAAGCTAGGAAGTGGTAGAATTGTCATTTTTTAAAGTTGAGGTAAGCAAGTCTTTTCATGCATTATTGCTATGTGATTTTTTTCCTGGTCATGATACCAACATCTTATCTATCCTTGAAAAAATAAAGATATGCCAAAATCTTTTGCACCTCATTGAGACAGGCTATACATTTCCAAAACAAATGAACTACATGCAGGAACCATGTGCACAATATAAATACCACATTTCTATGTCCATCACTATCCCAAATAAGGAAAAAGACAAGGTAGGATGCCATACAGCCTCCCTTCCCCCATGTTGGAGTTGCCTTGTCAACCCACAGGAACTATGCTGCAGGACATGGCACTCCAACTGCTGACCCATTCTCACCATTGCAACACTGCCAAAGTAACCACACTGGCTGTAAGACCAAGATCATCCTGACAACCAAAAAACAATGCCTGGCATTATATCTAATATGAAATAAAGAGACTGATCCTTTATCTCAGGGGTGTCAAACTCATTTTCACCAGGGGCCACATTACTCTCACAGTTGCCTTCAAAGGGCCGAATGTAATTTTAGGACTGTATAAATGTAACTATTCCTTAATGGGGCAAGGAGTTCAGTGCTGCCACCCGCTAGAAACATGGTGCCCAGCCAGATACAACAAGGTGGAGAGCTGGATTCGCCCTGTAGGCCTTGTGTTTGCCACGTGTGCTCTATCTGATCTGTTTCCTAGTGTGTTGCACTTTCTACTTCATTTCCACTAACAATCAATATACTACAATTTAGTCCAGACAAAGGCTATTAAATGGAGTAGACAGTGGATGGATTCTTTGGAGAGTAATTTGGCAATAACCACCAAAATTTTAAATTCATGAATATCCACCCACACAACTTTTAGGAATTTATGCTGCAAATATGCTTGTTGCAAAAACTTGTGCTGTAGGCTGAATGTTTGTGTCCCCATAACATTCATGTTGAATTTTAACCCCTAAGACGATGGTATTTGGAGGTAAATCTTTTGGGATGTGACTAGGTCAAGAGGGGCAAGCCCTCATGAATGAGATTAGTGCCTTTATAAAAGAAACCCCAGAGAGCTCCCTTGCATTTCTGCCAACACAAGCATAGAGCAAGAAGAAAGTCTATGAACTAGGAAGCAGGCCCTCACCAGAAGCTGAGCATGCCAGTACCTTAATCTTGGATCTTGATCTTCCCAGCCACCAAAACTGGTAGAAAAAAATTTCTATTATTTATAAGCCACCCCAGCCTACCCTATTTCGTTATAGCAGCCTGAATGAAGTAAGACAACTTGTAATAGCCAAAACTGGAAACAGCCTAACCGTCCATCAATAGAGGAGTATTTAAATGAATTGTGGTAGTCCTATAAAGGAATGCCATAGAGCTGTTTTTTAAAAAGAATGCAATCAATATAATTGATAGTCTTTCATCTGATTTCAACATTTGATCTGATTAAAAAAAGCAAAAAAGACTCAAAGAAAGTAATATGTTGGATTAAAAGCTCCCATTTATGTAAAAGAAAAGGAAGAAAACTATATACACATTTATTATGCAAAAATATTTCTGGAAGGTTACATATGGTCACCATGTTCCTTAGCTTGTAGTACTTCCCTCATCTTTAAAGCCAGAAACAGAAGGTTGAGTTCTTCTCATATCATATTACTTTGACCTCTTCTTCTGCCTCCCTCTTCGGCATTTAAAGACCCTTGTGATTACACTGGGCCCACCTAGATAATTCAGGATAATCTCTATGTTTTAATTTTTTTAAGATTTTTTTTTATTTTTAGAGAGGGAGGAAGGGAAAGAGAAAGAGGGAGAGAAACATCCAATGTGTGGTTGTCTCTCATATGTCCCCTACTGGGGACCTGGCCCACAACCCAGGCATGTGCCCTGACTGGGAATCAAACTGGCAACCCTTTGGTTCAAAGGCTGGCACTCAATCCACTGTGTCACACCAGCCAGGGCTAATCTCTATATTTTCAAGTCAGCTTATTATCAACATTAATTCTATCTGATAGCTTAATTTCTTACTGCCACTTGATGTCACATATCCACAGGTTCTGGGGCTTTAGGGCATGGACATCTTCAGAGGCAATTATTCTGTTTTCCAGGGATGGGGGCATGCAGTTTAGGGGAAAGGAGTTTATTTTAAGTCAAAATATACTTTGCTGAAATCACCTACACAGAAACTTTGGAGAAAAAAAAATGGAACATAGCAGATAGAAGAGGTATTTATGTATGGGTAAAGTGATCTTTTAAAAAGAAGATATACAGAGTCTGGCACAAATAACACCCTTTTTTTACTACATAAAAATCTTTTATTACAAAATCAAAAGCATGTAATTCTGTAACATAACAGTATCACACTCAAGCACACCATATGACATTTTAAGTGAAATGTTCAAATTGCTGTCCACATGTGAGACACTCATGTACTCTACCAACCACACTCAATGACGTTACTCCTGCCAGACCCTGTATAGGAATATATAGTACTAATGCAATGAGAAACAATATATAAGAAGATGTAAGGAAAAAAGTGGGGGTAATCCAGTTACGACCAAGCATTAATTAAACTTTCCCAGTAGCTACTGCTTTGTGATCTTTATTCTTTGCTAACATTAATTCTTGAAAAGTATCCATACCACTGTCTTATAGTTCTGGCTAATTTAGTGACAGTATCAAGGATCCCTGGCACATAAACATGTCTATCTAGGCTTCACTGGAGGAGAAAGCAAACACTCCAGCAACAGCAGAATTTGCAATGAAAAACCAATCTGCTTGCACAACTACTAAAATTACACTCTTGGTGTAGAAAATATGAATATTCAGTAAAAACTTAACGTTGCTCAGGATGACACATTTCTGAGCCCCTTAAATAGAAATCAGTTAATACACTTGCACATATGTCATCCAGGCTTCCTTGCTTATATACAGAGCCTTCACACAACAAGGCAGATACAGCCCCTGAAGACTATTTCCCAGAGAAATCCTTGAACATTCCCAAAAGCATCTTCTAATGAAGGTAACTAATTCAATCCAAAGAAAAGGGAAAGAGTGGGTATATAGTGGAAGGAGGAGGGAAGAATGGAGGCAAAAAAGGAAGGTTTGATTGGGGGGCGGGTTGTAATTCATTAAACTAAGTTCTACAGAATGAAACTAGAGAAAAATATTCTTCAAGACATAAGGTTAATTCAGAGTTAATTTTAGATCCTTTTGGCAATGCTACTGCATATTAATATCATATATTAACTATAAATATGAAAGTCTAAATACATTAGCAACTTTCCTTACCAATGATGGCTTCCCAAAAGGAACTGGCACCTATCAGCACTCCATAGTGACAAACAGGTACACCCAGGCCCATTGATAAAGAAATGAACTGGAAACAGCAGACTAAGACTGAAGTCTTTAAAGTGAAGTTTACCTAAGACCATCCTCTAGAGACATAATGAAGCAACCTGCTAAGTTTAAATGTGCCACTCAGGGTTGGAGAGAATTTACAATGCACAGAGTAAATAGATACTTAATCATCAACTGACTGTGTCTGAATTTCTTATAATGAACTGTTTTTCACTTGCAAGTATGTTATTAATGAAATTTCTTGAGCTCTCCTAGCTCACATAACAGATTATTTGGGACTGCTTTGTCCAAGACTTACAAGAAGTTGGCTGGGCTATAAGCAGTGAGGTCTGTAATCACAAAAAGGTCAGCCAACTGGCCCAAACTGAGCTCAAGCCAGACTTACCAGGATCACAGCCCAACCAAAAGCCCCAACTGCCCCTGAGAACTGCTCAGGTGCAGAGTGGGGAAGAGGAATTAATTTAAGCCACCTTTCTTTTGCACAAAAACAGAAATTTTAAAACTACAATTAAAAGCATCTTTCTAAGACCTTATACCTTCTGAGTTTCCACAAAGATACTTTGAAATATATACCAAAGAAGTACAAATTCTCAGGGTAATCTGGTAATAGAAACCAAGTATTTAAAATTTTTGCATGCCTTCTCCAAATCAATTTCTAGAAATTTATCCTAAGGATAAAAACATGGCGCTGTGTAGATAACCACAAGAATGTTTATCATATCTGTTTATAGGAGGAAAATGGAAAAAATTAGTAAAGACTTAATTGTGTTTTGAGCTCCAACACACTACCCTGTGGTTATTAAATTTGGCATTGTGGCAAAATATTTATAGAATATTGTTAAATTTTTAAAAATCAAATTGCAGCCCTGGCTGGCATAGCTCAGTGGATTGAGCGTGGGCTGTGAACCAAAGTGTTGCAGGTTCGATTCCCAGTCAGGGCACATGCCTGGGTTGCAGGCCACGGCCCTGAGCAACCACACATTGATGTGTCTCTCTCTCTCTCTCTCTCTGTCTCTTTCTCCCTCTCTTCCCTCTCTAAAAATAAATAAATAAAATCTTTAAAAAAATTTTTTAAATAAACAACCTCATATTTAAAAAAAATCAAATTGCAAAGCAATGTCTACAGAATACATACCACTCAAAGACTACCTTATGTTAGACACATTAAGTTGTCACCAGGTGTGAAGGTTTGGAATGTTATTAATAACCATTAAAATCTCCCTCTTTGAGGACAGCACTCTAAAGAAAGAGCTAGAGATGGTCATTGGGTTTTCTATACACACACACAGCTATGTACAGTATAAACTATTCAGTACTCTGCCCTACAAACACTCAAAATACATTTATACTCATATAACCACATAATCAACACTTATTACATGTGAAACACTGTTTTAAGCCATTTACATATACATTCTCATACCCTTTCAGCATGAGCTGAATGTTGTTCTCAATTGAAAGATTATAAAATTACCAAAGATCATGTTGTCCAATAAAAGGCAAAACCAACATTCAATCCTAAATCTGTCTGGCTCCAAAGCACAAAGACTTCTATTTCTTCTTTCTCTCTTTTTTTCATTATTCGTATTATTCAAGATTTATACATTGAAAAGGAACTCTGGTGTGTTAAGGAAACAATGTTATTTTAGGTGTATACCATACAGAATAAAATAGTTTTGTGTTTTAAAAATAGCTTTCACATTAGCCTAGCCTTGAGAAATAAAAATGTCATTAAGTATCAATCAATACTCACCAGGGAAAATCTATAAGGAAAACTAAAACTGGCCCACAGAGGTTACTGCAGGAACTGAAGTCAACAAGTCTTTCCCAGCAGTAGAAACTACCCAACTCTGCCATTCACTGTGGTCATCTTTAGTTAGCATACTGGGACTCTTCCAATTAGCTTAGGGGTGATCCTTAGCAATAAAGAGGACTCCAGATAAATTACAAAACATTACACCTTAAAAAAGATATCACATTAGGTCTATGTATAATTGTTCCTTTAAAGAGTTATCACATTAGACTACCTTTTTAACACCTAGCATTTATCATGAGATGTTTTTTCATTTAAGGTTGTACGGATAGATCTTCGCCACTCATCATTAACCCCTAAAAAACATAAGGCACTAAGAGTTTATATCAAAAAATCTCCCCTCAGTATCTCCACATGCTGAGCACAGTACCTGAAACAACAATTTGAGTGCAGTCTGGAGTTGCTCTTGTTCTGATTTGGACTAACACTAATATCCCCAGAAGCTTACTGCAGTAAGTTATTTTCCAAAGCATTCATTTACTATTAACAAAGCAGCTTAAATGCTGGAAGTCATCAGCTAAACTATAATAACAGATACTGGATTCAACACTATCTAAAAATAATTTGATGAAACTCAAGGTTATGCTATTTGCCATATAATTAAAAGTCTCATTTGATCCCTCCCTCACACATTCAGAAGCATAGGCCATCAGTAAAAACTTGTAGGGAACAAAAGAACAATAAACAAATCTTTAAGTAAGTACAATACAATGTGCTTAACAAGTAATAGATAATTTTAAGTTTCACAAAAACTGAATAAACTATTCTCTCCATATCCAATATGAGAATTTGAAAAGATCATAGTACAAAATTATCTTGATTCTGGGGAAAAACAAAAAGAAATGTCTACTGGTAACTCAGGTCCAAGCAATTTGAGAGATGATGGTGAGAGGCTGGTTCAAACCTTTTGGATCAGTCTTTTATCATAGGCTGGTCTGTTTTCAGCTCATTCTAATTTACTACATTCAAGTGCCTTGCTCAGTTTAAATCTCTTCTTCTTCAGCTTGAAATCAGCTCTCTTCAGTAAGCTTTTGTGACTGTACATTAAGGACATAAGGCTGTGTGTGTACACATAAAATACAAGGTCAAAAGGACCTTGTTTCCAAATGTCAAATTCTTCTAATCACTAGCATAAAACACTAATGGTTAAGGGGAAGGGTGTTTCACAAAACATGACACAGGCAATTGCTCTGGCTGCCCATGAGGCATCCATGGCAACTGTTCGGCGCAGAGCTAATCTCTTCTCTCCATTAGTAATGACAATGTTCCTAGAGCCAGAATGCTGGGTCCACCCAACAGCTTTTAAATCTGGTTAGAGGAAAAAAGAAACTTATGAAGTGACCTTTTAGATTCTGTAAGAGTATAACTGGCCTTAGGCTAAAGTAATGAACAATGGTCATGGGGGGAAAAAGTCTGACACTATTATTATGCCTACTCCTACCCCTAGGAAACGATTTTTTATTTCAAGATTTTACTCATTTATTTTTAGAGAGAGAGGAAGGAAGGGAGAAAGAGAGGGAGAGAAACATCAATGTGATAGAGAAACATTGCCCCTCACAGGTCCAATCAGTGACATGCCCCACAACCCATTATGCCCTGATGGAGAATCAAACTGGCAACTTGACACCCAACCCACTGAGCATAGCATGAAGGGTTAGGGAAGGATTTTAAACTGAGATGGCATTGGAAGATTCAAGCAATTGGTTTTTCTACCAAATGTAGGGCATTCTATTGTTATGTAACTAATTTTTCAAAATATAAAATGGGCAGCCAAACCCTACAGTATATGAATCTGATATATGGTTGCCCTAGGGAAAGCCATAATTACCACCTGTTCAACAGGGTTTTCTCAAAAGGCAGCTTAAATGATCGTCTCATTTTCACAGTGGTTGAGAAAAAAACTAAGAGTACAAAACCTAGCACAGCTGGTACTTAGCCTTCTTTCTGCTATCAATTTTCAAAAACAAAAATAAATAAATAAAAGTCCAGTCACCTAAATGAGTAAAATACCAAGTAGTTTCCTATCCATATTCTACTGATTCACAATATTTGTCAAGCTGTCCCTTATTCCAGATGTGATTTTGGGAGCCCTACACAATACAAATGATAAAATGTAAGCTGCATCATTTGGGCTGACAGCTAATCACTGATAACAGTGACTTGATTGGCGCAAAGCACTGTTCACAATGAGGGAGGTGCCTCAACTGCATTTTAGTGCTTCAGAAGTAAAGAATTCTATCTGATAAAACACTGGAAATGCATGTAATGAAGTTCCCAAATGACAATAAATTTCCCAGAGAGATTTATTAGACAGCAAATAACTATTATACTTATCAGCCCAGGACCTCCACAAAAGCAGTATAGATATTAAAAAAAATTTAAAAAGAACCAACTGTATCGGAAAACATACTTGCCAATGATAACTCCGACAAGGGTTTAATCTCCAAAATATAGAAAGAACTTACACGACTCCACTCTAAGAGAACAAGCAACCCAATTAAAAAATGGGCAAAGGACTTGAACAGACACTTCTCTAAGGAGGACATACAAAGGATCCAAGGACACATGAAAAGATGCTCAATATCGCTAGCTATCAGAAAGATACAGATTAAAACCACAATGAGATACCACTTCACACCAGTCAGAATGGCCATCATAAACAAAGCAACAAACAACAAGTGTTGGAGAGGTTGTAGAGAAAAGGGGACCCTAGTGCACTGTTGGTGGGACTGCAGACTGATACAACCACTATGGAAAACAGTATGGAACTTCCTAAGAAAACTAAAAATGGATCTGCCTTTTGGCCCAGCAGTTCCACTGCTAAGATTATATCCTAAGAACCCTGAAACACCAATCCAAAAGAACCTATGCACCCCAATGTTCACAGCAACACAATTTTACAATAGCTAAGTGCTGGAAGCAACCTAGGTGCCCATCAGTAAATGAATGGATCAAAAAACTATGGTACATTTACACAATGGAATTCTATGCAGCAGAAAGAAAGAAGGAGCTCCTACCCTTTGCAACAGCATGGATGGAGCTAGAAAGCATTATGCTAAGCAAAATAAGCCAGGCAGTGAAAGACAAATGCCACATGATCTCACCTTTAACAGGAACCTAAACAACAAAACAAACAAAGAAGCAAAATATAGCCAAAGACACTGAAATAGAGAACAAGCTGACAGTGACCAGAGGGGAGAGGGGAGGGAATTTCAGGGGAATTTCAGGGGAGAATGGGAAGGGTTTATAGGAACAAATATAAAAGACACATGGACAAAAACCTGGGGGGGATAGAAGAGATGTGGGGAGGGATGGGTGGGTGAGCTGGGATGGGAGTAAAGGACAGAAAACTATACTTGAACAATGATTAAAATAAAATTAGAAAGAAAACAACCTGTATAGAAAATTATCAGTCATAATATAGCTTTGGGGAGAGAAGCAAGGAGTCCCTGGTTTCATGACAGTCCTTGATATGAGATGGGTGGCATCAGCTTTTCTCTGGGGCATTGACCCCTCTGGTCACTGGTACCCCCCACCAAAAAAAAAAAAAAAAAAAGAAGAAGAAGAAAAAGAAAAATCAGTATCTCAGGTTTATAATGTTATAATGTTAGTATCCTAAGGAACCTCCAGATTGATTTGTAAAATAAGCATAAAACTATACATTTCTTTGTAAGCTTCTCAAGAATTCCCAGTCACCTGGTTGTTCATATTAGTTAGCAGAAAATACTGATTCATATTACATCCTGAACTAACAAATTCTTTGAGATTTTCTATTCCACAAAGAACTGATTCAGAAAAAAAAAAACTAACCCTACTATTTTGAAGCTACAAATCAGCATACTACATTCAATGTCAAAGGAAAGGAAAAATAAATAACTCTGTAAACATAATTCAGTTTTACCTTCTTAAAAAATGTCAGAGAAAATCCTGAAAATATTCATGGAAAAAAAACTGTTCTCATGCTGGCAACAATAATTAGAATGAACATGTTTCCTTTATTTATTAAAAATGAAAAAGCCTAGACAATAATAATCAATAAATATTCAAGGTGCAAAGACACAGTTAAAATTTCTACTACATATGTGTTTTACTTTAAGCCAATTAGACGTACTAAATAAAAGTTGAATTTGCAGATGAAATATTTGCTTTTAAAAGAAGTCTACTCTCCACACATACACACACAAAAAAACTTAGAAAATGTTGCTTTCATTCATTTGAAATATCCTACTGACAAAAGAAATCAATGCACAATTTCAGGAAACAAAGGCAAGGCATACTCAGCATCCCTGAATTATTGTTCTATTCTGACACCACACACAGCTGGTGTTATGCAGACGCCCATTTCCTCAACAAGAGAGCCTGGAAAAGGTCAATTTAATATTAAAAACAAACAGACTATAGTCAGGTGTGCAGATGGTGATTACTCAGCAAATGAAGACCCAAGGGATCTGGGTATTTTATACCTAAAAAACCCAACTCTCAGATCCTCAGCATAGAATCGAATGTAAGCACAGAATGCCTTTGCTTAGTGAAAGCTTGAACTAGACATGTTGCAACACCACAGTAAAAGTCTTTCCTAATATTCACAAATACTTAGAGTGGCAATGCTGCTGGCTGTTAACCCTTACATAGCCAACAAAAACATTTCTGATACATGCTAGTATAAAATCTACAAGAAACAAACTAAATAGTAAACTCATAGGTCTTTTCTTTCCCTATTATTCCTCCTTAAATCGTGAAAATTCTTCCCATCCCAATTAAGAATCAAGAACAGTTTATCAAATTCCTTAGAAAAGAAAATGCCACTCAATCAATTTAAGTGGAGATTGAACAATGCAAAACATGCTGCAGCATCTATATCAAAGTAACATAAAGCATTAAAAATTATAGGCATTCATAATTTTAAGAAAATCTAACAAAAAGACAAACATATGATCCAGATAAATTAGGAAATGGTTATTTGTGTTTAGAAGATTGTTAATAGCAGGCTTAAGATAAGTTAAACATGGTACACTGCAAAGGTATTAATTCCATTCACATTTTCCTTAATAAAAACAATATTGACATTATTTTGCTTACTATAATAATGTCCCATTTTACAGATGAACAAACTGAGGCTAAGAGACAAGATGCCCAAGGTCTCCTGTCTGCCTATCACAAAGTAAAGGTTCTTAAGCATTGTGCTACATACACCAAAAATAACTAACAAAGTAGGAGTACCTGGAACTAACTCAGAAAAACGGTGAAAAAATCAGTACAGACGAACCCATAATCTATTGTGTATTCTTCCCCATAGTTTTCAACACCACATTAGTTAACTACTCTTCTATAAGGTACTTAAAAACAAGGATGGGGGTATTTGACATTAATTGCTTTAGGCATTACATAAGTGTTCTGAATTCACATTTATAATAACACATATATAATATGCTATTTCAGGTCAATTAAATCATCACATATGGATTTGTGAAGTTTGAAGACTTTTTGGAAATTATCACAACTGATATCTATTAATTAGAAAAGCTTCTTAAAAAAATAAGGTCAATTCAAGTTCAGTCTAATTTTTTAAAGGTGACCAATGTCATCCAGAATCTGTTTTTAGAGAGTGGTAAGCTTCAGATCTCTAGAAACCATTAATCTGTAGATTTATTGGGTTCTTCAAAAGGCTGGTACCCTGACAGGACTATAGGACCCGTTTCATAAGAAGGAGGATCCTATATCCAAATACAAAAATTCAGCCCTGGCTGGTGTGGCTTAGTGGATTGAGTGCTGGCCTGCTAACCAAAGGGTCACTGGTTCAATTCCCAGTCTAGGGCACATGCCTAGCTTTTGGGCCAGGTCACCAGTAAGGGGTACACAAGAAACAGCCACACATTGATGTTTCTCTTCCTCACTTTCTCCCTCTCCTCCCCTCTAAAAATAAATAAGTAAAATCTTCACAAACTTCATAAATTCAGATCCTTCTACTTAAAGAATGTGAATATTTAGGCAAAAAACTGGAGTGAAGTTACTTCTAAAATATAACAAAGTGATTTCCTAAGGTATAACAAAAAGAGGAAGAATCAGTCCATCTTGTTGAGAGAACAAATGTTTTAATGATCATAAAGGCAGCATTTTACATGAACATAATTTTAAGTGTTCTGTTGACAAACCATTCTTATCTATTGTTAAAACATACCCCCAAAATCTTCTTAATGGAAACCTTTGTTTAGTGAAGTATCATTTTTCAGGCTGTTTAAGACATTTCACAAGTTCAAGTAAGTTCTCCAAATCCAAAATAATGAAATGTTACCAATACCAGCACTTTTACATTTTACTGTACTTTCCCTAGGAACACACAATCTCAGTGGGTGAGGTAAGTTACTCTACTACAGACAAATGTTCTTCTATCAATGAAAAAATCCTAACTATTCTTTTAATTTCATAACACATTTTCTATGTCTGGGAAAAATTAAAGACCTAAATCTAAAAACATATATACCATGTTCATGAATTGGAAGACTCAATATTATTAAAATGTCAACTCTCCCCCAAGGTGCTTTAGGGGAGAGTTGACATTAGTCTATAGACTTTAGTCTATAATCTATATATAGACTAAATATATTCTCAACCACAATTGCAGCAGGACTTTTTATAGTAATTGACAAGCAAATTTTAAAATTTCTGTGGATGTGAAAGGATCAAGTATAGCCAAGACTATTTTGAAAAAGAACAGATCTGGCAGACTTACACTACCCGATTTCAAAGGTGATCATAAAGCTATAGCAATCAAGACAATGGTATCCACCTAAGGATAAACACACAAATATCTGGAATAAATTAGCCAGAAAACACAGGGTTGACTGATATTTGATGGAGTTGCCAATTTACTGGGGGGAAAAACTGTGTTTTCCAGAAATGCTTCTGGAACAACTCAACTGAACTTTGGTGAAAAAATAAACATCCCTCATTACCTCACACTATAAATAAAAATTTATTCCAAGTGACTCATAATACCCAAAAAAGCAAAACAAATAAGACACTTGGAAGAAAATATAGGAAAAAATCTTTAAGACCTACAGTAGGCAAAAATTTTCTTACATAGGACACAAGAAATAGAAAAATTGAACTTTATCAAAATTAAAAACACCATTAAAAATGAAAAGCTACAAACTGTAAGAAAATAATGCCTATATACATATATCTAACAAAGGACTATATAATATGTAATTATATAATTATATCAAAATATATAAAGAACTCTCAAAATTCAATAATGAGACAAATCACTCAATTTTAAAAATGGAAAAAGTGGCTGAATAGACACTTCATCAATGAAGATATACTAATGGCACCCTGCCCGGTGTGGCTCAGTTGGTTGGAGCATTGTCCTGTAAACTGAAAGGTTGCAGGTTCGATTCCCAGTTAGGACACATGCCTAGGTTGCAGATCCAGTCCCCAGTTGATGTTTTTCTTTCACATCAATATTTCCTTCCCTTTCTATCTCCCTCTCTCCTCTCTCTCTGGAATCAATAAATGTATCCTTAGGTGAGGATAAAAAAATAACAAAAGATACACCGATAACTAAAGAGCACATAAAAAGCTATTCAACATCTTTTTCTTTTTTTGAATACATGGCATAATTTGTATTTTGAAAATTACAATCTACACGAATACAAAGCAAACAAATACTGAAAGCTCAAATATTTAAAAAGCTCAAAATTGTGAACATAATGTTCTTTGGATTCAAATGTTAACAGGAAGAAACTGCATCTATGGCAGTCCATCTGCTTTAACCCTTATACTATTATTTATTCTTTTTTTTTTTCCAATTACAGTTTACAAGTTCAACATCTTTAGAATAAGGGAAATACAAATTAAAATCACAATATATACCAAATGACCATTAAATTAGCTAAAGTTAAAAAGACTGACAATATCAACTGTTGGCAAAGATATGATACAAGTTGACTCCCATACATTGTTGATGAGAATGTAGAAAAGTTTAACCATTTTAAAAACAGTTTGGCAGTTAGTTTCTCAAGAACTACATTTCTAGGTCTTTAACCAAGAGAAATGAAAACATATGTCCACACAGAAAATTATTTGTAATATAGCAGCTTTATTCATAGACCTGAAAACAGGAAACTCAGCATCAACAGGCAAATGGCTGAGCCAATTACTTCTACTACTCAGTAGTTTTTAAAAAATGAACTACCAATAGCCACCACAACATGGCAAAAAACACTATGCTGAACAGAAGTCATATACACAAGTGGTATACATTATGTAGTCCCATTTATATAAAATTCTAGAGACATGGAGATTGACAGCAAAGTAGCGCAAGGGAATGTTTCTGGGATGACAGAAATGTTCTATATCTTGATTGCAATGACAATGATGATTATACATATGTGTGTATGTATATGATGATGATGCATATACATATGTATACATCTGTCAAAATTCATCAAACTGTATTTTTTATATTTTAAAGATTTTATTTATTTACTTATTTTTAGAGAGAGGGGAAGGGAGGGGAAAAGAGAGGGAGAGAAACATCAATATAAGAGAGAAACATGAATTGGCTGCCTTCTGTTTGTGCCAGACTGGGACTGAACCATGTCAGTTCAATTCAACCATGAATTGAACTGACAACCTTTTGCTCTGCAAAACAACACGAACCAACTGAGCCACACCAGTCAGGGCCAAAGTGTACCTTTCAAATGGTTACACTTCAACATATGTAAACTGTTCTTCAATAAAATTATTTAAAGAAAAAAACAGGTTTCCTTTGCCATGTTCTGCAAGTTACACAACATCAGTTCCAATAAAAGCAAATTTTTTTCTTTGAATCATGGACACCAGTGTCAAAAACAATCTCATCTATTCTGCCTTCACTGAATAAGAAACACATAGCTTTAATATTATTACCATCTCTCTCCTTCCTCTCCCACTGCCACATTCCCATATCCAGATGAACTTTAAATTTCTTTAGTTTCCCTCTCTTATCTCTTATCACATGCTATTCCTCTGCATAAGTATTTGTCAAAGTGAATCAAACATATCCTGTCTTACTTTTGTCACCTAGTGCTATTCTGAGAACAGACTAGAATTAAAGACTTCATCAAATGTCCTAGGATTTTGTTTAATTTTTTCTTTCACTCACTTTTAACACAACTTATCAAAGTATTATGAAAAAGCCAATATGCAAAGCATATATACATTTATAAAGACAAATTTATACTATTTAATAATAAATTAAACAAATGAGAATATAAGTTCATGTATCAGTACCCAATATATCAAAATCAGTTACTTTTAATATGTGAATTTATCTGTTGTTTAGTTTCTTAGTAATTAAAAATGAAATTGAAATCAAATATTATGAGCATACATCAGCAAACTAAGGTCCATGGGCCCAAGCCTGCCAACCACCTGGTTTTGTATGGTCCTTGAGCTACGATTTTTTTTTTACATCTTTAAATGGATGGAAAAAAGAATATTTTTGATATGTGAAAATTATTAAAATTCAAATTTCTGTATCCATAAATAAAATTTTGTTGGAACACAGCCATACACACCATACCCTTTTGTCTAAGGCTGCTTTTGCACTAGCTACAATGCACAGTTGAGCAGTTACAAAAGTGACTGTATGTTCCACAAGTCTAAAATATTCACCACCTGGGTGATTACAGAAAAAGTTTGCAGAGCCTTGATTTAGATAATCCCTAACTTCATGAAAACTGCTTACGGCAAACTGTATTTTTTAAAATGGCCACTACAATATTTTCCATTCTACTTGTTCTTCTGCAATGTGATCTTACCACACTGTCTAATCAAATGGAATCTTTTTGTTATCAGTATATAGCAGTTTACCACTAACACATCTGAACTTAGTAATAAAAGTCCATTGCAATTGTGTTTGTGTCACCTGCTCCTGCTCCAAAGAGTGACAGGTAAGAGTTTTTACTGACATGTGTCAATTATCTCTGATAAACTCCATAGCCTAGAAAATTTAATTAAACCCAATTACTAACCCCCTATAAAGTCTACACATCATACTACCTTAAGGCACAGCAGATTCAAATTTGAGAAGAATGAGTGCTTAGCACATGTTAGGTACCCTGCTATACTATGGGGATATGTCTTCAAATTTCATTCAAAAGAGATCAGTGGTGTTGTGAGTTATTAACCCATTGACATTACCAAGAACCACAATATAACACAGAATAATGTGTGTGTTTCACATCTAAACAGATATTACTGAAACACCTAAGATTCCTAATTCTTTTCTTAAGTTTTGCAAGTTTGTTTAAATATTTATTTATGTGACTATTATTCACACTAATGTGGAAAACATTCCAACCTTTGGTGGCTTAAGCCAATCCTACAAGAGTGCTGTGGCCACAGAGGCACCAGCAGTGAGAAATGCTCTGGGTACTTGTCAGCCCTGACCCAATGCATCCAGGTCCATGCAGTCTCTTTCCTTCCGAGCTCCTGCTGCATCCCCTCAATGATCCCATGATGGACTTCTATCCAGTCCAAGGAAGTAACATTTCCCTTTCTTCATTCGGCCAGTCTTTCCCACTGCTGGGGTCTACTCTCCACAGATGAACCCTGAAAAGCTCCACCATAGTGCAAATGTGCTAGCCCAAAAAGGCAGATTCCCCTAACACCAAGAGGGCATTGGAAGCAAACAATCTGGGCCAGAAGTGCTTAGATGGTAGATGGCCAAACCCTGGCAGAACGTGGTACAGACCTAATCTGAATCCAGGTAACTAAGCACCAGAGTCTCTGCACTTAGTCACAGCACCTGCCATGTGGTTGTTGCCATTTCTACATATATTAAACTGCATCTTTGTTCTTCAGTTCATAATGATCTGAATCCATTATTAATACAAGTAAATCTCTATGAAGAAAATACTACAATTTATTATTCTAGCACAGCAAATGTGACTATATCATAGGACTTTTAAATAACCCCAAACACGAGTGTGTTCTAATTAAAAACACATTAATAAGTATGTTAATAAATGCTTTACGCTTATTAGAAAAAAAGAAGGGATGTCAATATTCTTCAAAAACTTTTTAAATGACTATATATTTCCTAATCTTGCATACCATATGGTCTTATGTTAAAAATATAATAGTATTTCACCATAATTTAATGCAGTGACTATTATTAATGTTAAAAATACACATTATCATTGACATTTCTGGCTCAGAATCCATAACAAAAATGAATCCTATTCACATGGTAATTCCATGGGGATTCTATGAGGAAAGTTTCCATATATGGTAATTTTCCCCCACAGACTCCCCACAGTTTATACAGGATATGAATCTGCTCCACTGTGACAAAGAAAACAAGAGATCACTGAAAACGCATGTGTAACTTCTGCTAAACAAACTACAGAATAATAATTACAGAAACCAATACTCAAGTGAAAATAAGTAACCTGAGAATTTAAAATTACCCACTGGATCTTGTTCTATTTCTGGACTAACAGAATAAGTCTATAAATATCCAGAAGAAAATAAATTTTCTATCTTATTTAGCTTAAAATACGATCTTGGTAATAAAAATTATGATGTCAACTATTAATAGGCAAGAAACCCAAAAGGAAATTTCACATAAGAACTTATGTTGTCAGAAGGAGTCAAAAATGTTATACGTGCTTTAGCTTTCAGGCTCCTGTATGACCATGTCCCAACATAAATCTCTATGATCTGTAACTATTTTTCCATATTTGTTATTTTAGCAATCTGTAGTATTCTACTTATCTAAAGTCATGTAATAATTTCTTTTACATTCAGTGCTCTAAGTGAAGACTCAGAGGTTTTTTGTGATTTATGTTTGTGTATATACTTACATATTCATATTTTTACTTTAAGAAATGTGAAAGCATTTAAAATACAACAGTTAAATAACCAGATTAAAGTTATTTTTAAAAAATGGCGTGTTCCTAAATTACCTAGTTGCATTTGAAACTAATAAAGGGTAAAACAAAATATAGTGCTAACATGTGAAACACACTAAGCAAAAATAGCAATCACTGATACAAATACTTAATAAGAATGAGGGCTGATAGTGAAAAGTTGTCCAGGACTTTCAGTCAAGATGGAGGCATGAGTAAACATCCTTTGCCTCCTCGTACAACTAGAGAAAAAATTACAACCAGACCTCAAAAGAAATAACAACCAGAACTGTTAGAAAATTGAGCTGTATGGAAGTCTGTCAACCAAGGATTTAAAGAAGCCACATTCATCCAGACAGGCAGAGAGGTGAGAAGATACACTGTGGATGGCACAGAGAGGTAGTGGTGGCAGAACAGGTAGTCCCACATTCACATGTCATGGATAAAAATTGAGAGGGATACTTTAGGAGCCAGGGATTCCAGTCCCAGACTAGACTGCACAGCCCAAAGTCCGAGTGCCAGGAAGATAAATCCCCATAACTTCTGGTTGTAAAAACCAGTGGGGGGTAAGGGGGTGGGAGAAACTGCTGGATTATCAGAAGACTCTGCTTAAAGGACCTGCACAGACTTAGAATGTACTCAGACCCACCCACCCCCTCTGGGATTCAGCACCAGGGCAATAGCTGGAAGGGCACCAGCCACATAATGGAATTAAGTGAAGTGACTGTAAACAGGGCAAGCACCAGGCAAACCTCCAGAAGCTAGGCAGCAGTACTGTCTCCTCTCCAAGCCCTCCCACATACACAACCACAAAGCAGTGAAGCAGGTTGCCCTACCCAGGCAATTACCTAAGGCTCTACCCCACACAATTTACAGGTGCCTTTTCTACAATAGTCCACACTAATAAGACAGGGAGTCAAAGCAGGTCTACTTAACACAGAAACAAATACAGGGAGGTTGCCATATTAAAATGGAAAAGAAATACCACCCAAATCAAAGAACAGAACAAAATCCCAAAAAAAGAACTAAATGAAATTGAGATAACCAACCTATTAGATGCAGAGTTTTAAACAATGCTTATCAAGATGCTAAAAGAACTCATTGACTTCTGGCCAAGTTAGAGGCATAGGTAGACACACTGTGCCTCCTCACAGAACCAAAATTAAGGACAACAACAATTTAGAAACAAAAAACAACCAGTACCAAAAGAAAATTGAACTGTATGGAAGTCTGACAACCAAGGGGTTAAAGTAGACATATTCAGCCAGACCGACAGGAGGGGAAGAGTCAGGCAGCCAGGCAGAGAGGGGTTGTGGCAAAGCAGCGGCTGGCACCCAGCGAGGTGGTGGACTGTGAAGGGGAGCGGCACGCACAGTGGTTGGCAGACCAGTCGGTCCCACATCTGCACGCAGATAAACCAGGTGAAACTGGAGGGTGAGACAGAACAGGCAACCCAAGGTCCCAGCACAAGGAAATAAAGCTTCAAAACACTGACTGAAAACACCTGTGGGGGTTGAGGCGCAGGGAGAAACTTCTAGCCTCACAGGAGAGTTTACTAGAGAGACCCACGGGGTCCTAGAATGTACACAAAGCCACCCACACAGGAATCAGCACCAGAAGGGCCCAGTTTGCTTGTAGGAAGAGGGGGAAATAACTGAAATCCAGCAGAGAGCGGAGCTATCACCATTTTTCCCTCTCAGAACCCTACCCCACATACAGTGTCACAACCCAGCGATTTGGTTGCCCCACCCTGGTGAACACATAAGGCTCCACCCCTCACTACTTAACAGCACATCAAGACAAAAAAAAATGGCCAGAGTAAAAGAACAGATCAAAGCTCCAGAGCAAATACAACTAAGCAACGAAGAAATAGCCAACCTATCAGATGCACAGTTCAAAGCACTGGTGATCAGGAAGTTCACAGAATTGGCTGAATTTGGTTGCAAAACAGATGAAAAAAATGAAGGTTACACTAAGTGAAATAAAGGAAAATGTACAGGGAACCAATAGTGACAGGAAGGAAACAGGAACTCAAATCAATGGAGTGGACCAGAAGGAAAAAAGAAATATCCAATCACAAAAGAATGAAGAAATAAGAACTCAAAAAACTGAGGAGAGGCTTAGGAACCTCCAAGACATCTTCAAACATTCCAGCATCTGAATTATAAGAATACCAGAAGGTGAAGAAGAAGACCACCAAGTGGAAAAGTTATTTGAACAAATAATAAAGGAAAACTTCCCCAATCTGGAAAAGGAAATAGACTTCCAGGAAGCGCAGAGAGTCCCAAAGAAGTTGGACCCACAGAGGAACATACCAAGGCACATCATAATTACATTACCCAAGATTAAAGATAAGGAGAGAATCTTAAAAGCAGCAAATAAGGGGAGAGAGTTACCTACAAAGGAGTTCCCATAAGACTATCAGCTGACTTCTCAAAAGAGATCTTACAGGCAAGAAGGGGCTGGAAAGAAGTAGTCCAAGTCATGAAAGGCAAGGACCTACATCCCAGATTGCTCTATCCAGCAAAGCTTTCATTTAGAATGGAGGGGCAGATAAATTGCTTCCCATATGAGGTCAAGTTAAAGGAGTACATCATCACCAAGCCCTTATTATATGAAATGTTAAAGGGACTTATCTAAGAAAAAGAAGATAAAAAGCATGTATAGCAAAATGACAGCAAACAAACAGTTATTAACAACCACACCTAAAACAAAAACAAAAGCAAACTAAGCAAACAACTAGAACAGGAACAGAACCACAGAAATGGAGACCACATCTCCTCCTCCCACTCCC